>NC_090444.1:1105358814-1105983814 GCF_031143425.1 Pleurodeles waltl | reverse complement strand
CGGTTTGCAAATTGGAAGAGGAGTGTTGTAGGCAAGTCGTGAATCAGTATGTCATGTATCAGCGTTTTGCACCACTAACCCGGCTGCAAAACACTGACACATTTTTAACTCCCGAGTTGGGGTAGTAGGCTTTTCCAAAAAAGGAAAGGGCTCCTTTGTGAGGTTAAAAAAAAAAGTTAGTTGGGGAGTAGGCAGTGGTCTGCAGTGGCTCATGAGACTACTGCATAATTACAAACTAATTTTTAAATAATGGTAACATTTTCTTTAAACACAGCACGTTTTAAAGAAAACTGCCAACAGTTGAAATTGCAACCATTCTTTGCAACCATTAATTAATAAATCTGGCCCTAAGATCTGCTGATTTCTAATTTTGATTTTGTTTGTAAAACAATTGTGTCCTTGAGTAAAGACACATTTAATGGTGGCTGATCACGGTGTTAAATGTTATTTGAAACGTAACATTATTTTCTCTTTCGAAGACTTCATAGCAGGGATTTGTTCTGATGCTGGTGGGATGAAGTTCTAAAGTTTAGGTGGACATAGGGAAGGGACGATTGAGTCTCCTTCTTGTGTTATTGAAAGTGAAACAGTGCTGAATAAGAAGAGCCTATAGCTGTACTCCTGGACGTGGTAAAGGACACAGTGATGTGTTTGTGAGACTTAGGTAGCGCTTCCTTCGATAATAGCTGTGGTGTGCTGCTGATAATACCGACAGGAGATGCAGCATAGCAAACCAGGTAGATTACATCTCTGTGGTGCAGATTTTGGCAGCACCTTGTGTTGCATTATGCTATCCCGAAATGTTTAGGGCCTATAAAAGATATCATACGTATCACTCAAAGCACGAAAAAACTATCTGTTAACCCATTTCTTTTCTGGAGAAGAATGGATCAATAGATTAATATCATGCGCCAATGCATGCAGGAAGATTTCAAATCCTGTTTCTCTCAATATAAAGAGGGTGAAATATCTGTACGAAGAGGTTTGTGCTAATAAATGCTGTTGATAAATTACATTAGAAAAACAACTTGTTGATTGACATTTGCACAAGTGAAAAATTGCCAATTACATGAGCCAGGTCTCCTGGAATATGTTTCCAATCAGGACTATCCATCAGCATCAGAAAATGTGTAAGAAACGTGACACGGAGACAGTAGCATTATATCCATCTCTGCTCATGTGGATCTTTGGCAGAAAGAAGCCCTGTAGCTGATTATGAGTTAAGGAAATTAAAGTCAGTGATCTCTGAAGGTTAGTTAACATTTCATGAGCCAGATCTCATAAAGTGAAAATGGAAAGTGCAATTTTACAGCATGACATAGACAATGGTTTTAGATTGATTAGGTTATTTTAAAGTGGCAGAGCTGTAGTAGTAGCGTGCTGTCATCTTTGGCATTGGTGAATGGTTGTTTCCTGCTGATATTTTATTGAAAAGTGCTGCTTTTGGATGAAACATCGCAACATTTGTTTAAGCCCGTAAATGAATCCCATAACCCAACAAAGCTAAATCACAACAGAATACGAGAAAATACCACCACAACAGCATAACAAATAACGCAAAGAGCACATCACTATAGCAACAACACGACAACAACACCACAGAAATACATAATGACAAACTATAATGACAAATTGAGTAACATTTTACTCCACCCATATAACACAACAAGCAACACATCCGGAGTTAGGGGGGCCTCTGCAATCAGCCCTGTTTTCGCACACAAACCCCCCACAGCCCACACACCCAGGAGACTCAGCCCAACCCTGGGAGAGTCTTCCTGATTGTCAGGCTAGGAAGACAGTGAGGAAAACTGCCTGTCTCTTAGCAGGACTGACTCTGCCTTACATCCTCCTGTCATGGTCACTCCCTCTGGGTAGTAAACCCATCCCAACAGTGAAAGGACCCCTCTTTAACTGAAACTTCCCTCCAGAGGGGGCATCCTCCTCTCTCTCTGCTAACCTAGGTAGTGAGGTTGCCCACCTCCCCTATCCCTAACCTTTCTAGGGCAACACCTAGCTTACCCAAAGAGGTCACCCAAAACATGATCAACCCCAACATGGCCAAGATGGTCAGTGGGGCTACTTTGCTTTTGGCCCTGGGGTCTGCTTCCCAGGCCAAGTGCAGTGCTGCCATGAAGGCCAGCACCCAGCAGAGGCTACTGACAGCTGTCAACACCCAGAACCACACCCTAAGCTCTCCACTGACAGGTGGGTGAGTTGCTTTAGGGGCAACTGTGTGGTCCTGGCACCCCTCTTGCTGTTTAAAGTGGGGGCTACCCCATCATGTGGCAGACATCCTTTTTCCACTCTCTCTCCTGTTAATGCAGGGGCAACACCCAGCTGCTGGGCAGCTGCCTGACTGCTCTGGACTTCCTTGGGGTCAGGTGAGGCCTCACCAGTGCCAACTCTGGGCTCACCCCCTACTGGGGTGGAAGGCCTTTGGGCCCAGGAACTCTCTTTAAGAGTAGCCTACCCTTCTTTTTCTTCTTCCCTTTTCTTGGGGACCCCTGTCCCCTAACTGTAAGGCTGGCTCCCCAGGACTTTGGGTTGAGGGGCACCCTGGCCGACCGTCCCATCTGGGATCAGACTTACCTTCTGGGAGGTCATTGCCCAGGATATAATCCAGGGGGAGGTCTGCACTGACCACCACCCTAAATCAGTCAAGGATACCCTCCCTTTCTAGGGGCACCATGGCTACAGCAGGTTTGGTGGTGACCTCACGTGTGGCTATCCCGACTTATCTGGTCTCTCCAGGGGCATACATGCCTGGGGTCCCCAACCGGTCACTCACTATAGTGTGACTGGCACAGGTGTCTCTCAGGCCACTGGTAGGGATCCCATTCATCCCATTCACCTGAATTGGGTGAAAGTGCATACTCCCACCCTCAGGGATCACCAGCTTACCATCTGTTCCTGTCTCCCAGCTCAATTATATGAGGACCTCATCATCTGAGGAGTCCTCATCCAAGGCTACACTGGACAGCCCCGGGCTAACCCACCTCTTGGGACAGGCTGCATCTCCCCTGAAATGACCTGTCTGCTGAGAGTCAAAGCAAGTCTTTCCGTCCAAGAGCTTTTTAAATCCTGGGTCTCCCTGCCTATGCTTGTAAGTTTGAGAGTGGGATTTACTCCCCTCCTTCTTAGGGTTGAGCGGTACAGAGGGAGCCTCTGTAGTGGGCTTACCATCTCCCTCCTCATGTTTTTGGGGACCTGACCCCCCTTTCTGGGAGTCTCCCCATGGAAGTTGACAACCAACCTTGTTCTCAACCATTCATCAGCTGCCTCCCCCAGCTGTCTGGGGTTGGTCAGCTTAGAGTCCAATAGATGCTGGTGTAACTTCTCTTGGATACAATTCATCAAGATGTGCTCTCTCAAGGTTTATAACCCCCATAAGATTTTACTTTGGTACGATGTATCCAGCCCTGTAGTGCCTTAAGTGAGGTGTCTACAAAGTCAACCCAAGACTGGGTATTCATCTTCTGGGTGTCCCTGAACCTCATTCTGTACTGCTCTGGGGTCAGATGAAATGTGTCGGTTAAGCACCTCTTAATGCTGGGATAGGAATCTGCTCCCCTCCCACCCCCCCACCCAGGGTCAGGAGCCTATCCCTTTCAGATATTGGGACCAAATTCCCAAGGAGTTAGCCCCAATATTGGGGCTTAACCCTTCCGATTTGGAGAGCCCTCTCAAAGGCCTCCAACCACTTGTCTTTGTCATCCCCCTCTACATAAGCAGGAGTAACTGATTTGGGTAACCTGGGCTGAACCCACCACCCATGGACACATCAACTTCACTGTCGCTGCCACCATCTTCCTGTTCAATCTGTGCCCACTTATTCTTCTCTAGGGCC
This sequence comes from Pleurodeles waltl, assembly GCF_031143425.1. Lineage (NCBI taxonomy): Eukaryota > Metazoa > Chordata > Amphibia > Caudata > Salamandridae > Pleurodeles > Pleurodeles waltl. The sequence continues at coordinate 1,105,979,964 of NC_090444.1, read as the reverse complement.
AACTTCTTTGCCTCCAAAGCTGTAAGGGCTACCTGGGCCTCAAGCTCCTTTTCCCTGAGGTCCAGGTCTGCTTCTTCTTGGGCTGATGCCACAGACCCTCCCCTCCCACTAGCTCTGGATGGGGCCCTAACTACTGATATCACTGACAGGTGATCATCCTCCTCCTCCTGGAGGTTGGAGAGGACACCTTTCCTTTCCCTTCCTACCTCTGAAGCTTTCGCTGCCTCCATCTGTACTAACCAGGGTTCAAGGGACTTGATCATCACAGCCTTTCTAAGGTTGTTAGCAGCAGGTAATCCCCTCTTTCTGCACAGCACCCTAAGCTCAGCTGCAGTGAGTGTGGGTAGGCTAGGTAGATCAAGCTCCATGGTCTCTCTTAAGATTTGTGTCACTTAAAAAAAGTTGGCACCAATTGGTCAGAACAATTCAGAAAAAACAAAAATGAAGTAATAAAAAAGTAATCCAAGTTTGAAAAATCAAAAATACTTTTTCTCTAGGTCAATTTAGAGCATTTTTAACGTATTTCACTTAAAACTGTTGTGTGAAATTAAACACAAGTACTGGATCCCACCACTGAGCACCAGAAATGTTTGAAAGTGGATTATTGGTAAGGGCAGGTAAGTACCTACACTTAGCAATAGGCCACTAACCTTGTCTTAGGTCCAGTTAAGTCTCAATAAACTAAACTCAGCTCAGCCCCTGGTAGCATGGCAATGAGCGACAAGGCTTAACTTAGGGGACAGGTGTGTAAAGCATTTACAAATCACAAAACAGTAAATAGGTAAAACACAAAACAAAATAAAAACCCAACACCAATTTATAAAAATAGATTATGTTTTTATCTGACACCAAAACAATTAAAATCAGATAAGGGGAACTGGAGTTATGAATTTATAAAGAATTAATGCTTTCTAGCGCACAGACACAAAAAGTGCCAATCTTGTCACCTGGTCGTACCTCGACTGGGGCAAAGTCAAAGTTTCAGGCCAACCATGATGGAGCCCTGCTGGGCTACAGCAAGCGGGATGCCTCAGTCAAAAGTTTACCTTTGGACTTAGTCTTTTTCTTGAAGATTTTCTTCAGCAGGACAAAGTCACCAATCCAGTAAGACCTCCCTGGTGCCCTCTTCGGATACGCGTCACAGGAGATCTCGGCCATGATTTCTAAGTTTGAACTTAGACAATTTCTCGGGATGAAAATCTTTGTCTAGGCCAAACCTGAATCTTGACCCGATGTCCCTGGAGCCCTCCTCGGATACACTGCGCGGGAAGTCCCTGTCAACTTTTTACCTTTGGACGTAGTCACTTCTTTGGAGCTTTTTCTCTCCGATGTCAGACGACCCTCCACAGCAAGCCCATTTTTAGTTGACACTGTTGGACTGACTATCCTGGAGCCCCTGGTGATATCCTGGAAGTCTGGGGCTCTGAAGTTTTTAAGCAGGATGAACCTGCAAGTCAGGCGGGTTCGCGGTTGACGTAAGCCGGTTTGACTCTCAACGGCGGATCGGTCACTTTATAGACATTTATAGACCGGAGTCCTCCACTCACTCAAAGCTTCCAGAAGCTCTGAGTTGCTCCTTGAGGGTTAGGACTCCAACTCACAGACCGCACCTGGCTCAAACTCCAAAATGACCACTGGACACTGGTCAGCTGGTCAGTTTCTTCAGGATATGATGCAGGCGACTATGCTTACCTATTTTTCACCTGTAGCAAGCAGGGAATCCCTTCTTGAACTGGTTGAAGACAAGCAAAGTCCTTATAGTGGTAAAGCTGGTGCAGTCTTTCAGATTTCAGTGTCCAGGTGCAGGTCACGATTCCAGCAGGGCAGTCCTCCTTCTTCTGATGTTGTTTCTTGTAGGGATCTGAAGTGTGGGTGCAGCTCTGCCATATTCATCCTTGTCCTGGGGTGGAAAGCAGGAGGGCCTGACTGTCCAATCACAGACAGGCTCCTTCCCCCTTTGATGACCACTTCCTGGGAAGTGTGGCAAAAAACAATCCCAGGAAGCAACATTCTTCAAAAATCCAACATGGTTGAAATTATTTTTCTAGGTTAGTCCACCCACAGGTGTGGCTAAAAATCTTAAACACACCCCTCTCCTAATCCAATTAAGAGGGAACCTAATTGTCTGGGGTTGCAGGAAATGGGGGAGGTCCTGAGCTGCTCCAAATTTCCTTCCCTGCCTTTGAATACCAATCTGGCTGCTCTTTCCCCACCCTGTTCATCATCTGCTGAGGCAGATCTCCTCCCCCAGGCACATTCTTTGTGTTCAGCCCAGGCCCAGGCCACTTCATAGTTGGCACATTTAATGTAGAGTTCTAAAACTCTTTACCAGAACTAGTTACATTAAATCCAACAATGCCAAGATGTGGGATGTATTATAACAAATAATGTATTACCAAACTCAAGGTATCTGTCTCTTATGGGGACTTTGTTAATTAAAATAAAGTCTCCCCATGTTAGCCTATGGAGGCCATTCACTACAGTGAGTGAAAAACAAATTTGGCTATTTTACCTCACCAGGGCTTAGAAAACATTTGTATAGGGTCCCTGCTTATAGGTGCATGGCACCCAACCCTAATTGCACATAGGGCACACATTAGAGGTGACCTATAAGTAAAACTAAGGTAGTTTACGACTTTGGAAGTACTTTTAATTCCAAAGTCGACTTTGCATATAACTTTAGTTTAAAAGCAGCCAGCAAAGAAGGCCTGCCTTTAAATTGACACCGGGTACCTCAGCAGTGAACCTATGGTTGCACTACCTATGCTGGGGTCCCTAAACCTACATGCCCTACCATATATTGGGGACTTATAGGTAGGTTGATACTGTCAATTATAATTAGCCTAATTTGCATACTCATTTTTACACAAAGCACAGGCCCTGGGACTGGTTAGCTGTACCCAGGGCACCATCAGAGTCTGGAAAACACCAGCAAAAAGTGAAAAATGGGGGCAAAATCTTAAGGGGCCTCTACAATCAGCCCTGTTTTCTCACAAAAACCCTGTAACCTTTGTTTTTTCTGTGAATTTCTATATTTTTTCAAACGTATAGTTATTTTCTATACGTTAATCGAACCACCACCATGCACGGCCTTCAGCCGTGTACAGCAGCGGTTGGCCACAGGGCCTGAGGCCAACACCCTGTTAGCAGTCAACCTTGCACCGTGCATGGCCTTCATCTGTGTGCCTCAGAGGTTGCCCAGAAGACCTGGCCTGCAGCCAGACGCTCCTTTCAACCACCCAACCCCCTGCTGTGCACGCCCCTTTGGTCTTGCCTGGTGGGAGTTGCCTGCCTCCTCTCTGGGTGTGAGAATAGGTGTGAAATGATGTGTCTGGGCATGATAGTGGCTGTGAGAGTGTCTGTCTGGGTGTGAGAGTGCGTACATCAGTCTTTTACTGTGACTGTCAGTGTGTGTGGGGATCTGTGAGTGGATGCATGAGGGTGTCAGTGTTACTGTGAGTCGGTGTGTGAGAGTCTGAGTGGGTTTGTGAGTGAGTGTATAACAATCTGAGTGGGTCTGTGAGTGGGTGCATGAAGGTCTGCCTGATGCTGTGACTGGGTGCACAAGGGTCAGAGTGGGTCTGTGAGTGGGTGCATGAGTGACTGAGTGAGTCTATGAGCGGGTGCGTGAGTGTCTGAGAGGGTCTGTGAGTGGGAGAATGAGATTGAAAGAGAGAGAGAGAAAAAGAGAGTGACAGGGTTTGGGTTTGGAGGGGAGTCCTTTGGTTTGGGTTGGGGTGAGGCTTTAGGTCTGGATTTTGATTTTGGGGGAGGGGGCTTGGCTTTTGCTTTGGGAGGGGTAACTTTGGGTTTGGTGGAGGTAGATGTCGTAGGTGGGGGAGGGGCATGGCTAGTTCCAAGTGGACAATAGGAGGACTGGGAGTTGGAAGGCAGGGGTTTGGAGGGGTGAAACAGAGCACTGATGGGGAACAGGGACTGGGTCAGTGGAAGAGAACAGGGACAACTCATGCATGAAATGTTTTTTAGGGTCACAAGGATGTTCATGGAAGAAATGTTTGGGAGTGGAGGGAAAGGGAGGTTTGTGAGGTGTTTACGGTAAAGTGCCTTGGGTCTAGGTGCAAGCGTGGATGTCATTTGTGTACTGTGTGACTGTTGGGTGTGTGAGTGTGAGCGTTTAGGTGTAGTGGGAGGAGGGGGAAGGAGATGTAGGGAGACGGCAGGGTGGATATGTGAATGTATGCTGTGGTGGTGTCTGCAGGTAGGGTGGATGTGCTGCATGTGGGGGTGTTGACAGTTGTACTGAGTGTTCATGTTGTGTATGGGGTGCATGCGTAGGGTCATCTATTGTGGGGACAGTGGGAATGAATGCATTTGTCACAATGGTTGACTGTCCCACAGAGATGGACCCAGGAGGTCAATAGCCTCCTCATTGAGGGCAGCGGGGCTGACTGTGGCAGGGGCAGAGGTGCCTGCAGCGAAGGAGATGCCCACCCTCCTGGGTGAGCGGGCACAGGCAACTGGGTGTGGAGCTACAGGGAGGGTGGTGCTGGTAAAGGGGTTGGCAGACAAGGATGGTTTTGGAATGGTCCCAGATGGGTCTGCCACCACCATAGAGCGTCCATTAGATGAGGAATCTGGAGATGTAGTCAATGAATCTTTCTCCCTGTGGTACTCCCCTCACCCTCTGTCACTCTGGTCCCCTTGGCTCTGCTGGTATCATCCTCTTGGGTCCCGTGGTCTGCAGCGTCCCCACTCACTGATGCCCCTTCTCCTTTGCCTGATGATGCTGACTGACGTACACAAAGACAGAGGTGGAGAGAGAGGGAGGGTGGCAGAGAAAGACAGGGTTCAATGGGTCAATGCAACCCTACATACACACAGAGTAACAACATCATTATCTGCTGCTATGCCATGACAGGCCATGCCCTCACCCATACATACTACAACAGTAGGACACCATGGGGGAAACTACAGCAATGTTGAAGTAAACTGCTAATGGTGGAATAGTAGCACTCATGTACTTGATGAGGGACATCGTAGTCACACTTGCCCAGTGTCTGGCAAATTCTCATGGTCGTGTGTGGAGACAAATCCTGTACTCCTTACTCAACAGAATCCTGCATGGGTGGGTAGCATGCCCACTAATCCATTGACAAATAGCACGGTGACGTCTGGCCCCATTGTACCTATCTGCACATACAGTACATGGCAGCTGATTGAGGATTCACTAATTACCTCTGTCACAGTGGTAGCCTGATATTGATGGCAATGCCCAGACACCTCACTTGTACTGATGCTGATGGTAGGAGTTTTACTCTTAAACCTTGTTGAGGGTGACCACACAAATCTTAAATTGGAGGTAAATGCCATCATGAGTCACTCTCTGCATGGTATGGGCACACATCTATGAACCAATCCTGCCCATAGTCAACGTGATACTAACAATGACCAATGCTACATCTTTACACTAGTAGTTAACCCAAAGCCATACAGGCATAACATCATCTAGGTGTCACTGTATACTTAACCCCTTGTCGCTGCTGTACTACCCTCAAGCACCCATCCACCTGAGGGTAGGCCACCTCCAAAATGCAGGCCATTAGAGGGGTCAGGGTCTGACGGGTACCCCTCCCTCATTGGGAGGACGTCCTCAGCTGGGCCTCTGCAGTCTTCCCCACCCATCATCTCAGTTCCTCCCACCACTTTCTGCAGAGGGTGCTCCGCCGGCTATGGACCCCCAGGGTCCGCACTTGCTTGGTGGTGGTATGCCAAATCCCCTTCTTCTGATGGCCGCTGACCTGCATGGGTGACACAGACAGAAGGACAAAATCATGTAGATTGACATTACAGGGTAAGCAGTGGACATTACACATCAGACACATTTCATGACCACACTCACTTGTCATCACGCCACTCCATGCATCCACTCCATCTGCCTCGTCCCAATGCCTTTCATCCTCACACACATCACAATCACACATGACAGTGGCATAGACTCACCCGCTGCTCTGGTGCCCCATACAACTGTCCATACAGGGGTAGGACCCCATCCACAAGCTTGTCCAGCTCTTCCTGGGTGAAGGCTGGGGCCCTATCTCCTGCAGGAAGTGGCATATTGACTTACAGAGTAAGAACACAGCAGCACACGCAGTGGAGGACTTGCACAAGTGTCAGGAGTCAAGTGAGCTATGTAACAGTAAATGGCAGTTACTCCTGCCTCGTACATGAACTTCACCGCTGGCGGTGATCACCATTGGCCACAGCCTCCCATAGGCAACAATGTTATCCACTGAGGAATTGCACGGCGGTTTAGACCGCCTACTGCCTTTGAGAAAGTATCTTCTTTCTAACATGGTTACCCCCACTTTTGGCCAGTTTGTGAGTGTGTGTCAGTGTGTTTTTACTGTCTCATTGGGATCCTGCTAGCCAGGACTCCAGTTGTCATATTTTGAGGCCTAATGTGTGTGTTGTCAGTAGTGCTTAACTGTGTCACTGAAGTTTGGCTAACCAGAACTTCAGTGCTTATGCTCTCTCTGCTTCCAAGTTGGTCACTATAGTTTAGTGACTTCATTAATCAAATCCATATGGGACACTGGACACCCCTTATAAGTCCCTAGCATATGGTACCTAGGTACCCAGGGCATTGGGGTTCCAGGAGATACTTATGGGCTGCAGCATTTCTTTTGCCACCCATAAGGAGCTCAGACAAACCCTTTCACAGGACTGCCACTGCAGCCTGTGTGAAATAGTGCACACACTATTTCACTGCCATTTTCACTGCACTTAAGTAACTTATAGGTCACCTATATGCCTAACCTTCATTTACTTGCAGCTGGGTACAAAGTTACTAAGTGTGAGGACACCCTTGCACTAGCAAAGGTGCCCTCACGTTGTCCAGGGGCATATCCCTGGACTTCGTGAGTGCGGAGACACCATTACACGTGTGCACTACATATATGTCAATACTTATATGTCGCTTCACAATGGTAACTCTCACTATGGCTATGCAAGGTGTCTTAGATCATGGAATTGTCCCCCCCATTCCAAATCTGGTATTGGGGGGGGTCAATTCCATGCATCCTCAGGGTTCCACCATGGACCTGAGTACTGCCAAATCATCTCTCTGAGGCTTGCACTGCAGCTACAGCTGCTGCCACCTCACAGACAGGCTTCTGCCCTCCTGGGGTCTGAGCAACTCAGTCCCAGGAAGACAGAAGAAAGCATTTCCCTTGGGAGGAGGGTGTTACAACCTCTCTCTTTAGAAATAGGTGTTACAGGCTTGGGAGGGGTAGCCTCCCAGAGCCTCTGGAAATACTTTGAAGGGCACAGCCAGTCTACACCGGTATAAGCCAGTCAACACCAGTCCCTGCTCCGTTGCGAAACTGGACAAAGTAAAGTGGAGTGACCACTCCCCTGTCCATCACCACCCCAGGGGTGGTGCTCAGAGCTCCTCCAGTGTGTCCCTGCAGTTAGCCATCTTGTTTTCCAAGGTCTGGGGACACTCTGGAGCTCTCTGAGTGGCCAGTGCCAACAGGTGACATCAGAGACCCCTCCTGATAGGTGCATACCTGGTTAGGTAGCCAATCCCCCTCTCAGGGCTATTGAGGGTCTCTACTGTGGGTTCCTCTTCAGATTTGGCTTGCAAGTTTCCAACAGGAATCCTTTGCAACTCCTGCTTCATCCTCTGACCTCGGATCAACCGCAGACTGCTCGAAGAACCGCTGTAACTGCAACAAAGCATCCAGAAAGGCTACTGTGACTCTGCAACTTCAGCTACAGCCAGCAACTGCAACAGTTTCCACAGAGTGCACACTCTGGGGACTTCCTGTCTTCACCCTGCACCAGAAGGACAGGAGAAATCTCCCGTGGAGTGACGGAGTCATTTCCCGGCTCCAGCAGGCACCTTCTAAGATGATGACCGGTTCTCTGAGACTCCTCTCCTGACTACGAGCGTGCTCCTTGGAACACAGGTGGTGGACCCCTTCGACACAGACTGTCCTAAGGTCCAGCTGTCCAAATATGGAGTAGGTAATAACTTGCCTTCCCTATTTGTGTCAGTACCGCTGTGCACCGCGTCATATTCACCTCCTGAGGCCTCTGTGCACTATTTGCAAGAATCCTCTGTAAACAGCCTGGCCCAAGTCCCCAGCACTCTATCCTGTGACGCTCAACTTACTGAGTTGTTCTACGGTGGCGTGGGACCTTCTTTTGTAGTGCTGCAGCAACCGCAATTTGCACCTTCTTTGTCCCGGTGTACTGGGACCTCCGTGGATGCTGCCTGGTCATCTGTGGGTTCCCTCCAGTGTTGGGAGCCCCCTCCGCCTCCTCAGTCTGAGTTGAGGCCCCCAGGTCCCTCCTGGGTCCAGGCAGCATCATTTTGACGCAATCTGCGTCATTGTTAAACCAAGGCTTGTTGGACGAATCCAGGGCTGCATCCAACAACTCCATGTGGGATATCCTTTGCATCATGCTGGAACCCGCAGCAATCTTCTTTGGTGCTCTTCTGCAGACTTCTATCAACCGGAGAATCCTCTTTTGCACCATCTTCTAGGTTGGCAGGGGCTACTGTCCTTCCTGGAATCTTCTGCGGCTTCTGGACTTGGTCTCCTCTCTTTACAGGTCTTCAGGTTCAGGAATCCACCATTTGTTGTTTGCAGTCTTGTATGGTTCTTGCAATAACTCTAATCACGACTTCTAGGGTGTCCAGAGGAAACCTGCAGTACTTTACTCCTATTTTCCTGAGCTCTGGGGTGGGGTATTTTACTCACATTTGTGGTTTTCTCACACTCCCAGTGACCCTCTACACACTACACTTGCCTTGGGGGGAATTCAGGATTCACATTCCACTTTCTTAGTATATGGTTTGTGTTGCCTCAGGCCTATTTCTTCCTATTGCATTCTATGGCATTTTCTATTGTTTACACTATCCTATGCCTAATTACTTACCTGATTTTGGTGTCTACTGCATATATTGGGGGTTATTCTAACTTTGGAGGAGTGTTAATCCGTCCCAAAAGTGACGGTAAAGTGACGGATATACCACCAGCCGTATTACGAGTTCCATAGGATATAATGGACTCGTAATACGGCTGGTGGTAAATCCGTCACTTTTCCGTCACTTTTGGGACGGATTAACACCTCCTCCAAAGTTAGAATAACCCCCATTGTGTATAATACCTACCTCCAGATGGAGTATTGCCTCTAAGATATTTTTGGCCTTGTGTCACTAAAATAAAGTACCTTTATGTTTGGTAACACAGAGTATTGTCTTTTATTGTGTATAAGTACTGTGTAACTATAATGGTATTGCAGGAGCTTTGCATGTCTCCTAGTTCAGCCTAAGCTGCTATGCTACAGCTACCTCTATCAGCCTAAGCTGCTAGAACACTACTACATTTCACTAATAAGGGATAACTGGACCTGGTATAAGGTGTAAGTAACCATGGTACCCAGTACAAGCCAGGCTAGCCTCCTACACCACCATGACGTTTAATGCCGGCAGAATGAGGTCACTTCCAACTGTCCTGTGCATGCAGGACAGGCAGCTGCCATTTTACATGCAGTAAGTGAATAGTAGATGAATTATATGTGGGTCATGAATGATATATAATGACTACTGCATAGATTGTCAGTGTTGGCACACTGCACACATCAATTTTGACTTCTCCTCTCTCCTATTCCCTCATATGGTGCAATGGTGATAATGAGACACGCCCCTAATTACTGGCCCCTAGTCGACCTGGCTACTCTGGAAATGAGGCACATCATTCAGGCGTATTGTCTGAACCGTCCGACAATCATGGAGCTGTATAGCCAGTTAAAGCCTGATCTGTTGCCTGACATACATCATTCCTATGCCATCCCTCCCTTAGTGCAAGTGTTGTCAGTTCTCCACTTCATTGCCTCAGGGTCGTTTCAGATGACAGTGGGCTTTGCAGCAGGGATATCACAGCCGATGTTCAGCAATGTGTTGAAGAATGTACTGTTTGCTTTGCTCAAACATCTGCCCTTCTACATCATGCTCCCTCAAAGTGCGGATTTGACCACTATTAAGGCTGCCTTCCACAATTTGGCACATGTCCATCATGTGATAGGGGATAAATCCACCCAGGATAAATGAACAAGTCTACAGGAACCGGAAAACCTTTTATTCCATAAATGTGCAGGTGGTGTGTCTCGCTGACCAATATATCTGGCAGGTTACGGCCAAGTTCCCTGATTGTGTACATGACTCATGCATTCTGCGGAACAGCAACGTCCCAGACATGATGGCACAACTACAGAGGGGCTGGGCCTGGCTCATCAGTATGTACCCAATAGGATGTGTGCCCCTGGAATCTCACCTCTGTTCACAATCTGCCCTGTGTCCCCACCAGTACTGAGATGTGTCCTACCTTTGTGCATACAGGTTCCTCTGGGTAACCTAACTTTCCCAGGCTTCTGACACCTGTGAGATATCTGGCAACAGTTGGTGAAAACAGATGGTGAAAACAGTTTCAGTGAGGCCGACGTCAGGGCGTGGCATTTCATTGAGAGAACCTTTGGCCTACTAAAGGCCAGATTACACTGCCCACAGATCTCCGGAGGTGCACTACTCTACAAACCACTTAAAGCCTGCCATTGTTGCCTGCTGCATGCTGCACAATGTGGCCCTGAGGTGTCACATCCCATTTCTGAATGTAGAGGAGGTGGCAGTTGGACCAGTGGCTTTTGAAGGGGACAAAGTCAGTGATGAGGAGGAAGAAGTTAAGGATACAGCTGACTCCAGAGCAGAGTTAATTCAACAATGCTTCCTATGAGAAATAGGTATGTGTCATGCGTTATGTATGTTACCTGTACTCCTGTCTGCATTATGCCATGGTTCCTACAGGTGTATGTCATCAGTATAGGTGTTGAGAGCAGCTCCTACATCAGAGAAGGTGATACAGTTCAAATGTGAGTGCTCTTTCCACTCTGCTGTTGTACAACATCACTAATGCTATTCATTGTCCATGTGCTATGTTCCCTGTACTGCTTTGTCAACTGCAGTTGTGGTGCCAAAGATAGTGTTGTCATCAGTATAGCTATTCATCCTCATAGTCCACAATGGGACAATGTGTAACTCAACTGTTACTGAATGTGGAACATGCCTTTAGTTGAGATTTGTCAGCTGTGAGGGAAGGACGATTGGGTATAGATGTCTTGGAAATATAAATCTGACATGGGCATGTGGTTTGTGACTCCACCTGTCAAATCACACTAGGGATTGAGACATTGTACAGCATGTGTGTTGAGTGGCCTACACTGACTCCTATCGAAAGAGCTGTCCCTGTCTTGTTCTATTTGCAAGGCATTTGTGTGGTGCAACTCTGGTTCCTGCCTTTCACGGTGGTTCCTTTGACACAAATATCAAGAACCTTGCTGCTTATTGCTCCCCCTTCTGTCTATCTCACAGACATTTGCAGGACAATGGTTTGACTGTAATGACGTGATTCAAATGAAAATCTTACTCATTACAATAAAGACACATAGGCAGTAGCTGTGCTTAAAGGTGTTTAATGTTATTAAACAAGTGCTATGGGTACTGAGAGGGGTTATGGTTGGTGTAATCATCAGGGTAGTTGTCCCAGCTGTAGGTAGTTCACGTCCAGTATCCAAGGGGCCATGGGAAAATGGAGACATGACAGTGTACAGTCAACAGGGTGTGTCAGTGGCAGACAAGGGAGAATGTTCAGGAAAGATTCACTTCCTGGCAGTGGTCTTGGCATCAGGCCCTGCAGGATGTCTGGATGGACATCCTCGCTTGTGTGTGGTTTACTCAGCTACAGGGGAAGGGGTGCTGGTGGTCTGCTGGTCCTCTGGCAGGACCTTCATTCCACTCACTGCCGCAGAAGTGGAGGGCTCTGTTGGAATGTTGCTAGTGAAAGGGGCCTGCTGGTGGTTGCAGGACGCCCGCAGGATGGTGGTCAGTTCCTTCAGTACTCCCGCAATGGAGGCCATGGTGGTATTGAGGGTCTGCCACTGCTACATGGTCTCTTGGTGGTATTCCCTCTGCAACCTCTGGTTCTCTTGGACGGTTGCAAGGATCTTTCTCATAGTGTCCTGGGACTGGTGGTATGCCCCCAGGACTTGGGAGATGGCCTCCTGGCCAGTTGTCTGGTGTGGGTGCCCCATCCTTTGAGCCACAGGTGCCCTCCCACTGCCCCTGGCCCCCTGTGCCTGTGCCCCTGGCACAGCATGCCAACTCCCAGTTGCACGAGGACCTTCATCGTCTTGGGTGTGTGGCCTTGACTCTGGTCCCTGTGGGGTACACTGCTGATTGACCTGTCCTTAGGATGCAGGTTTGGGGATGTAGGGTTGGCTGTGCTGTGCTTGCCACATGGGTGGGGAACTCCGATGTGTCCAAGGTGGGGCTTGTGGTATTGGACTGACCAGTTGTCCCAGAGGGGCCAGGCAAGTCGTCAATATCCAGACATCCACTGGGGCCTTCATCCTGGGGAGGGTTGTCTGTCTCTGGCATGGGCTGCCGGGTGGCAGTAGCAGTGGCAGCAGGACCTGTGGATAGAAAGGGAGGTTTTTACATTGTGGAGATGTACTTGTTCATGTTATCGTCAGATCTATGGAGTAGCTTGACTTGCTTCCCAGTGATGGCAATGACAGCTGTAGCACTGCAGACATTACTTGCTTGTGACATATTGTGGCATTGTTTCTATTTTGCATTGAGGGTTGGGAATTGTGGATAGCATTGCCGTCACTGCCAAGTGTAGGTACGCAGTCGAAGCATCCAGTTGATGTGGCATATCCTATGTTTTTCCATGCAGGTCTTACACTATGAAGAGGGACTGTGAATTCTTGATTTGTAGGGAGTGATGCATTGTGGGAGTTGTGGTGCTTTACACTGTGATTGATATCTGTGCATTAGGGAGGGACTGTGTGGGGATAGTGGCAGTGGGGTGGTGTGGCATGCAGGGGAGGGGTGTGGGGTGGTGGGGGTGCAGAAGTGTGAGATAGGGTGGATAAGGGAGTCATAGGTGGTGGGGACACATGCTGGACTGGAGTGGTTGGTGCCTGGGGAGCATTGTTGACTTACCAGAGTCGAGTCCTCCGAAGATTCCAGTCAAGCCCTTGGGATGCATGATGTCCAAGACCTTCTCCTCCCATGATGTGAACTCAGGGGGAAGAGGTGGGGGCCCACCGCCAATCTTGTTGATGGCAATCTGGTCACATGATGCCATGGAATGCACCTTTTATCTAAGGACCTCCTACCTCTTCCTGATGTCCTACTTTGTGCGTGGATGGGTGACCACTGAGTTGAGCCTGTCAACGATCCTCCACCATAACTCCATTTTCCATGATATCGAGGTTTGCTGGACCTGAGCTCCGAACAGTTGTGGCTCCACCCTGATGATTATATCTACCACGCCCCTCAACTCATAAACAGTGAAACGTGGGTGTTTCTGATAGGACATGGTGGCAGCCTTGTGGGTGGTGGGATATTGTGTGTGTAGGGTGCAGTGTAGGGAGGTTGGTGGGGTGGAGGTGTTTGATTGTGTGTCCCGGTGGTATGTGGTGTATGTGTGAAGTGGCAATGTGGGTATTGTGTTGGTGGTGAAGTTGTGTGGTGTGTGATGGTTGGGAAGTGTGTTGGTGCCTGTGGTCTTGACGTGCAGTGTCCTCTGTTGGTGTGCTCCTCGGTGTCTCTGTTGGTAGCTGTGGTTGCAAAGGATTGTGGGGTGTGTGAGAGCATGTTATATAGTGCAGTTAGTGGGTGTGTACGGTGTGTGTCAGGTGTGGGGTATTCAGACTATCCAATTTTGCATCAGGTTCTGGTGGAGCTGATTTTTTGACTGCGTTGAATTCGCACCGCCAATGGTTTTCCACCATGCAATGACCGCTGTGCTGATTTGTGGGTCATAATATGGAGGGTGTGGTGTTGTTGGCGTGGTGTGGCGGTGCTGAGGTTGGGACTGTCTCTCTCTCTCTCCCTCAGTCAGCATGGCAGTTTGAGATTTGTGGCTGTATCAGAGTTGTCTTCTGTTTGTGACTTGTAATACGGCGGTCACTGTACTGCCATCACCACCGGTCTTTTGCTAGCCTCCAGCACGGCAGTCTTGGCAAAATACCACTAAATTCCTAAAGAGGGCCTCAGTGTGAAGGTCTGTGATCTTCACACTGAACTATTCATCCTTTTTATGATTATGTTTTTTATCCCTTTATGGGCTATCTGGGACAGCGGGGGACACTCGAGGGCTTCCCCATGATCCCTACAGATTTTTTATAATTTTTGGAATCTGCCCTTGAAAGGCTATCTTTGAACGCGGGGGAGCCTCAAGGCCTCCCCTGTGGTCCCATTACTTCAGCAAGCAAAGGGCTACTTTTAACAACAACTCCCTACATGCAAAAGCAACCTTATATCCCTGTTCCCTCCACACATACTTGCATGCAGGGAACAGAGATGAAAGTTCCACTTTCTTACAGCCGAACCTGCTTGACAGGTCTTGTTGTCAGAAACTAGAGTGTTTGCTGTGGCATGGCTACTTCAAAGCTGCAGGTGAGCCATAGCAAACAGCTAACTCCCAGGGGTGACTACCCCGGGACATAGCAGGAGCCAGCCCTGTGGGGTATGGGCGTCCCTAGGGCCATCAGCTGCTCCTTGTCCTCGAGGGAGGCAGCATGGCCCCCCTCCAATGAGTACATAGCCCTGGGTAGGTCGTGGTCCCCGGGGCAGCGAGGGGCCCAGACAGCCCCATGCACTTAATATTAACAAAACCCTGGGGAGGTGGCAGTCCCCAGGGCTAGTGGGGGCTGGGAGGCTCCACCATTTCATTCATAAAGCCCCAGGGAGGTGGCAGTCCCTGGGGCAGTGGGGGGCTGGGTGGCCCCTGCTTCTTAATTGATCGAAGACCCGGGGAGGTGGCTGTTCACTGGGCTGAGGGGGAGGCCGGTAGGCCTTCTCCACACCCATAATTCAATTTGCCCCTGGGAGGTGGTGGTCTCCGGGCCTTGTGGGGGTGTAGCCACTCGCAAACAGTCAGAGCTTTACCCCAGGTAGGTTGCAGTCCATGGACTGCAGGGGGGCCAGGGATCCCCGTACACTAAAAATAAATTCTCATAGGATTTGGCGAACCCGGGGGCTTTGAAAAATGAATCACAGGAGGCTGTGCTTCATTTTTTTCATTTTGGCCAGATGTTTCCGCTAATCCTGGAGAAAATTAAATAAAAAATGCTTTTGAGCCATGGAGGGTTCCCTCTGGGACCCCACCACCAGAGATAAGGAGTCAGAGTATCTGTACCCTGATCCCTTTTAATTTTTTTTACATTTTTTCTGGGACTCAGTTGTCGAGTCCCAATATGGCTGCCAACACTTCCTGGTTGAAGTGTTGTCAGCCAATCAGATCTCAGCATGACATCGGGAGGGGTTGCAAATCCTTTGCATCCCTATATATATACAATTGTTTCCCCTTCATTTCTTAAAAACTACTGAATGGATTTACACCAAAACAAGAAAAGGTAGCTTTCTGGACAAGGACCTACCCTTCTGCCAAATTTGGTGTAATTCCGTCAAGTAGTTTCAGGGCTATTGATGTTCAAAATCCCCATTGAAAAATAAATGGGGAAAAAGTGTTTTGGGACCTTACCGCCCCCCCCCCCCCGCAGCTGTAACATAATGCACAGTGCTCAACTTCCCTCTAAAATACACACAGAGAATTTCATGGAAGTAGCAAAAAGACTTACATGTTCTCATATATGTTATGGACCCCAAACATACTACATGCCAAATAAATGATTCTGGAAAAAAGTGAATTAACATTATATCGTATTTGACACATAATATGCCAAAATCTGAAAAACAGCAATAACATAATAATGCAGCTCCATAATCCATATTCATAATGCACAACTAAAATAGTGGGGCACCGAAAAATGAACCAGTAATCCATGAAGCAGCTGAGTACAATCCCCACCTCCCAAATGATTAAGATACTGTGCTTGTAACAAAAGGGGGCACTATTATTTAAACCATTTGTATATGTGCATATTATGGGGGTCATTCCAAGCTTGCCAAGCGGGAACCGCCAGAAGACCGTACCGCGGTCAAAAGACCGCAGCGGTCATTCTGGGTTTCCCACTGGGCTGGCGGGCGACCGCCAAAAGGCCGCCCGCCAGCCCAGTGGGAAACACCCTTCTACGAGGAAGCCAGCTCCGAATGGAGCCGGCGGAGTGGAAGGTGTGCGATGGGTGCAATAGCACCCATCGCAAATTTCAGTGTCTGCTAAGCAGACACTGAAATTCAAAGTGGGGCCCTCTTACGGGGGCCCCTGCAGTGCCCATGCCATTGGCATGGGCACTGCAGGGGCCCCCAGGGGCCCCACGACACCCCTCACCGCCATCCTGTTCCTGGCGGAACAGGATGGCGGTGAGGGGGGTCGGAATCCCCCATGGCGGCGCAGCAAGCTGCGCCGCCATGGGGGATTCCTCAGGGCAGCGGAAAACCGGTGGGACACCGCCGGTTTTCCGGTTCTGACCGCGGCCATACCGCCGCGGTCAGAATGCCCTTAGGAGCACCGCCAGCCTGTTGGCGGTGCTCCCGCCGACCCCGGCCCTAGCGGTCAAGGACCGCCGGGGTCGGAATCACCCCCTATGTGTCAATTGATATATAACATTAATTTGTTAATTTACTTTTTTCCAGGCACTGATCTCGACAGGTGGATGTTGTCTGAGTAACAGCAGAGACACGCTGGATAACATATATATATTATATTATATATATAAAACTTCATTACATTAGCTGAGCCTTTGTGTGTTTTGCTGTATTTAACTTGTTAATTCTAAATCTCTAAGCCTAAATCTCTAAGCCTTTGATCCTGATTCTTTATCACTATACCAATGGATTTTGACAACGCTCACCTTGCTTAAGGGTCCAAGTAGTAAACTTTTCCACTCCAATTAATGCACTTTCTATAACACCTGTCTGATTACAGTTTGAATAGCACCCTCCCTAAATGTACACTTACACCCTCTGTTTATTAGCATAAAGTTAGAATAGTGAAGTCCTCATATTTGTCAGACTGGACAAATGCGTTAATCCGACATGCTCATTGTATGCACTTTTACCTTTGTTTGCTAGAATGGAGTTAGAATGATAAATCTGACACCTCCATTTCTGTGCTTTCCCTAATGTCAGTAAAACTGGAGTTAGATCGCCTGTTGCAATGTACCCACTTTAACCAATATTTGTCAGACATGAGATAGAATAGTTCATTTGCACTCTCCCCAAATATACACTTACCTCAATATTTGTTAAATTGCAGTTAGACTAGTAATTCTTACATCTCAGTTTTTCTAAGGATATCTGGAGCACATTTAATTGTAAATAATATATGTTTTAAAATAATATATTTCTTTTGATTATTTATTGTGTTTTTAGTTTTTTACGTTATTTTCTGTTTAGTTTTTTTAGAATTTAGTAAATATTTTTAGCACATATTTAAAAACATATTTATATATTGCGATGTTTTAATATATTTTAATAGCATATTTATATTCAAAATAATTTGAGTTTACATAGTATATTTATTACAATTTATTATTTGATTACATGCATTTTTAAGAGTATTTTTTAAATACAATACTTTAATGTTCAAGGTACTCATTATGCCATGTACATTTTAATACGTATCACTTAGTTTTTAAATTATAGTAATGTTAATTACTGCAACATAAATATACTTATCAATTTAATGATTATATTTTGGAATACAAAATGTTTGTGGTTGACATTTCTGCTCTTTATTATAGATATAGTGAGTATTTCTTTTAAACTATTTTGACAATCACATTTATTACCACAATATTTTCCTAATCAATAGTTTAATGTTTAACCATCCAAACTCAGAATACAACATCAAAAGAGTAATGTTGTAGACACCTAAGTGTATCCCAGCACCAATAGGTTTCTAGAAGTTCCATAAATATGGCCAAATAGACTTTTGAACCCGCTTGGTAAACACAGGTTTGAACCAATTGCAAACATGAACAAGAAAGATAAACAAAGTTATGACCCATGCTCCTCCCACAACATACCTGAACATAATACTATTAGATGATGAGCAATCCTGTGCTAGACTACCAGAATTATTTTGATTAGTAAGTGCTATCTGGACCACTTTTGTTAAAGATGAACACACAAAAGAAATCCACATAGTGTATTTTAAAAAGCTGTATTAAATATTAAAACCCAGTTCAAGTGCAGATTATACAAATTAGGGTTATTGCAGAAATAAAAATAATGGTGAGAAGCAAAAATGCAATAAATACCATAGTGTTAGGTTGCCTTTTGCTCAGAATCCATACACATTGCCACACTTGAGCCATTACAGTGGTACATGTGTGCTCTCAAATGTAGCATATGATGCATGCCATCAAGTAGGCACTCACATTGTCCACATCATGTTTGTTATGACAGTCACTAACAATGGCATGCCACTGTGTAACAGTGCTGTAGTCTGGCATAGATGGCAGCCTACTCATCATCACATCCGTGTGAGTTTGTATGGTAACACATACCCATGGTTACATGTGAAGGGGCACATTGATGGAGCTCCAGTTTACTCAGCCCCCTGTGCACATGCATAAGGCCCCTGACTATGTAATTTGTTAATGTAGCTAGAGCAGTTGTGTGTGGATTTATTGAGCAGGAGCCTAACCTCATCATGAGTGCTACTCAGCAGAACCATGAACACTCCCCAGAAGACAGACACATGCACAATTGTGGTGATACAGACCAGGATATCACATTTTCCTCTGCATCACTTGATGTAAGCTTTCCACTCCCATGGACAGAGCTCAGGTGCTTGCACATGTGGGGCATTATAAGTTATCCTTAGTTGTTTCTTTGGGCAGCTTTTTGGGCTTATATATCTGTTGTGACTTCAATATTGGAAATGTGCCAGGGTACAGGTGGTGTTGTCTGACACAGGCTCCTGTCATGGTGGCTCGCAATGGGCAAATAACATAGTTATTTAGGTCTGTGTGTGTCCCTTCTCCATGTATTCCTGCACTACTGGTAAGGCATTTATTGCCACCTAGATTGCTCCCATTATTTAGGCTGCTTGCACTTTGTTCACATCTTCTACAGCAACATTGTCTGGTCAAGGACAGGATGCAACATGTGACATATGTAATTGGAAGATGTACACATCTCTTTCTACTGGCTACTTGATAGTTACGGTTCCCTTGAAGGTATTTGTGAGATATCATGAGTTCTGCACGCACATGACCCAGATAAACTTTTGGTGGTGCATTGTCCCAAAAACGTCATGGATCATAACTATGGGCCATTTGTTTGGATAGTGATTCTGCACCCATAGCTGATAATTAAGTCAGTCAACCCATTGCACACTCCACAACCAACATATGTATGCCATAAGTGAGGTACAGTCCACCATGTGCCAGGGTTGTGCCCATTGGCAGTGCCAGGGCACATTCCATGGATACACTGTGCAGGATCAGCATCGGACATTGGTTACAATCCCTGGACATTTACTGAAGGACCACATTTAGCACTGATGTTCCACCCTTGTCACACATATACCATGCAGGCAAAGCGACTGTCACCATGAGTTGTGACAGTGTTCAGTTCCTATGTATCTTAATAAGCATTTTTTGACAGCCCCTACCTTATATGTGCCCCCCTTGCATGCATCCGGTTATGTTTGGTGGTGTTGTGGTGAATGGGCTAGGTATTTGCACCTTGCCCACTTGACAGAACAAAATATGTAGTGGTGCTCGGATCTAGACCTTCAGGAGTCACATAGCCTCAAATTGTGTGTCACTGATATGTGAGATGGTGGCAGTAGACCCTCTTACAACACAAACAATGTTGCTACCATACTGGTCACCTTTGTGTTACTTACCTGCTCACTGAGGTTTGAGTTACATTCCAATGGTGTATGTAGTGGAGAATGAGTAGATCAAGGAGATTCAGATGCAACATGATTTAGTCATGCTATTTACAATGTGAAGTTTATAGTATAGTGATTATATATACACGTTTTCCACATTGGGGAGTCTCCTATGAACTCCTGCAGCAGTGTTCATTTGTTCCCCCTCCACATTATCTGCTCCATCGTCATCCTCCTTGTCACATCAACCTGTTCATCCCAGGGATATTTGTCCAGACACAAATGTTGAGCAGGATTGCACATGCCAGAATGATCTTGCAACCAAGTGGTGGAGCATACAAGAGGCTTCCTCCTGTCAGGGCAGGCACCTGATCCTGGATTTCAGGAGCACAAATGTCCTCTCCACCACATTGCAAATTTTACTGTGTCCCTTGTTGTAGGCGTGCTCTTCCACCGATGTGGGATTGGCAAATGGGGTCATCACCCACGGCTGTATGCCATACCTTGATCAGCTGCTCAGGATAGAGAGAAGATGTATTGATAGTGATTTGGAACATACCATGGCAGTTGTACATTTTAGTTGGGGTGGTGAGACAGACTTGCTTGTGCCATAGTGTATATTCCTGTTCTTGTGAAATGGTTTCCTTTTACTGTGTTGATGAACATGGTAATCTTGGTAGTAGCTCAAGGGGTAAATTTATGTAGATCCCAAAATGATGGTAATGATTTAGGTAAATGTTTTCTGTGGTCTATATTTGAAGCGGTGCTCTATTGTTAGATGGAACCAATCACCTCCTAGCACCACAATTATGTCATAGGTTGAAACACCATAGTTCCCCTTCAGACTGTGTCATCCATGTTACCATGTGGCACTACGCACTTTGAGACCCTTTCTGGCAGATGATGGTTGTGCCAGCCATCAAGTGAACAAGTGTGTGTATCACACATTCATAGGATGATGAAATTTGGTGCAGTAGTATCTCTTAGCTTCCAATACATAATTTCTGACAGACACTTTCTACACATGCACAGTGCAGGCTTTGGGAGGGGGCACAGCTATTTGTAACATGGGTCCCTTGGTATGGTGCATGTAAGGTGAAGTGTGCCTCTATACTCCTAATCAGTCCTACAATGACATCCATGATTGTTAGTATTGTTTTTACAGACTCAGCACCATGGTGGACTGTTTCTGGTATTTGCAATGGAACATGTTGCTGTTAGGGGACAGTAGGGGTGCATGTGAGGTGGCACTGGAGTGGATGCTGCCTCATTTCTCATGATTCAGCCCCATGGCAGATAATTCTGTTTTTATATGTGTGCGACACAATGCAGCAGACAGGTGTATGTGCACACTACAGGTATGTGTAGCTGAAATATATATTTGGTTATGGCACCACTTTTGTGGTATTACATTTAGGTTCTGCCAGAGGCTTGCACACCATTGTTTACGTGGGACTGTGCCTATGTGTGACTTCCTTAAAAAGACCATAACTTATGCCATTGACATGCATGTGTGATTCTGTGTTTTGTGGAAAGTGTGTGTGAGATCTATATGTAGTTGTCAACCTGTGAACACTTGTAGTGGTTTGTGAGCAGCTTCTGTATGCAAAGGGAACTTGGCTCCACCTGTCCACACATGGTGTGCCAGTCAGGGTGTGGCTGTGTTATGAACATTTGGATGTATGTGTTTGTGACATGCAGTGTATGCAGTGTAGTGTGGCTCGTTGCCTATGTGTTGTTGCATATACGTCTCTGTGCCCTCCCTGCCCAGGTGTATTTAGTGTGGTGTTTGTCTTGTTTGTCCTAGTTGGTTGGTGTGTAATGATTGGTATGGTGGCTTACCTATGAGTAGCCCATTGCCATATTGGCCATCCTGGAACTGCTGCTTGATGGTGCAATGACAAAAGATGCATGTCTCATGGATGCTGCCGGGATATTTCACCAGGATGTTGCTGAAGAGCCCACAGTGGTCTACGATGGCCTGCACATTGATGGAATGTGGGTGCTTGCGATTCCTATAGATGTGTTCTGTTGCTGCAGGTGGCCCCAGTTGGACATGGATACAGTCCATTGCACCCAGCACATGTGGAAACCCAGCAATTTGATAGAACCCTTGCTTGGTTTATTACTGCAGATGCTGGGTGTTTGGGAAGCAGATGTGGTGGGGTGTGAGGCTTAGGATTGCATCCAGAACCTTTGGGAGGAAGACGGAGAAGGATGACTGGGAGATGCCAGTCACTTCTGCCCCCGTTATCTGGAATGATCCTGAAGCCATCATATGGAGGACCGCAAGGAGTTTTGTCATAGGTGGAATGCTATGGGAGTTTGCACCCTTGCTGTAATGTGTGGCACAATATGGTGCAGCAGGCGTACAATGGACTCCCGGTTGAGTCTGTACATTCAAATCACATCTTGTTCCCTCATTCTAAGGATGGTTGTCCTCTGTCTGAATATCCTCTCCCTCCTTCTGCTCTGCCTTTGTGGCTGCTGTGGTTTGGGGTTGCTCTGGTGGTGGTGGAAGGATCTGCTGTCTTCGCAGGCATCTTGGCGTGTACCCAGCTGGAGCAGCACAACTTCCATGTTGTCCTGGACATTTCCAAAGCTCCTTCTGTGTGTTTTCCTTGAATGGTGGTGTGTGAGCCTCTTTTTAACGCCTGGTCTGACCAGGCATTACATTTTGGCACTAATCAGACTTAGCACCATTTTCTATGTCCGCTTCAATAGCTAGAATCATTTTTGCGTCGGAAGTTAAATTTGGCACTAGGGGGTTAGCGTCGTGTTTAGGACGGGAACTTCTACCTAGCATCTCATTGACGCAAGGTGGTTTTTTGCATTGTAGAAATGGTGCTAACCCCAATATTTTGACGCTAGACGGGGTCTAACATCAAAATATAAATGTGGAGTTAGTTAAGCACTGTTTTAGCACCAAAATAAATGGCGCTAGGGGAGTGCTAACCATCCATAAACATGGGCCTAAGTCAGAAGGTAAATTTTTGACCAAAGCCTCTTGCTTGCAGTAGCCGAACAGGGCTCCATCACAGTTGGCCTTAAACTTTGACTTTGACCTGGTTGAGCTGAGACCAGATATCCAGAGTGACGCTTTAATTTCTAAGTGATAAAAAACATTCTTTAAAAATTAAAATTTTTGGTTCCCCTAATCCAATGTCATTCATTTTGGTGTCAAATTAAAGATAACAATATTTCCTATCTTTACAAATTGGTTTTGGATTTTTAAACTGATTCTTGTGTTTTTTTTATATTACTGTTTTGTGAAACTTGAATGCTTTACACACTCAGGCCCATATTTTTACTTGGTTTGCGCTGAATTAGTGTTATTTGTTTTACGCTAATTCAGTGCAAACTTAGCTCCATATTTATACTTTGGCGCTAGACACTTCTAGCACCAAAGTAATGGAGTTTATGTCATTTTCTGGAGGGGAAAACCTTCCTTGCATCAATGAGATGCAAGGTAGGCATTCGCATCCAGAAAAGGACAATAGGGCCATTGCGCCATATTTATCCCCCTACGCTAAAATCCAACACGGGTGGATGGGGGCTTTAAATATTAGCACTAAGCAAAAATGTTGCTTGGCGCTATTTTTTAACGTCTGGGTCTAGGCAAGTGTAAAGTGACCAGTAGGCAGATTTTCTGAAGCTCCGAAGCCTCCAAGATCATCTGCGGCGTTCCCCAAGGTTCGTCCCTCAGCCCTACACTTTTCTCTAAATGGTTCCGCTCGCCAACGTCGCCAGGCTACACAACCTCAGCATCATCTCCTACACCGACGACACCCGACTGATTCTCTCCCGCACCAAGGACCCCCTCATCGCCAAATCCAACCTCCACGAAGGTATGAAGGCCTGTCGCCGAATGGATGAGGAACAGCAAACTGAAGTTGAACTCAGACAAGACAGAGGTCCTCATCCTCTGCGCCAACCCCTCAGCCTGGGACGACTCCTGGTGGCCGACCGCTCTGGGAGCAGCCCCTACACCCACCAACCATGCACGCAACCTGGGCATCATCCTTGACTCAACACTCTCCATGACCAAGCAAGTCAGCGCTGTCTCCTCATCCTGCTTCAACACCCTCTGCATGCTCCGCAAGATCTACAGATGGATCCCCAAGTAGAACAGTCACCCAGGCTCTCGTCAGCAACAAAGTTGACTACGGAAATGCCCTCTATGCAGGAGCCCCGGCCAAACTCCTCAAACGACTGCAATGCATCCAAAACGCCTCCGCACGCCTGATCCTCGATGCCCACCGCCACAGCCACATCACTCCCCTTCTGAGAGGCCTACACTGGCTCCCTGTCAACAAAACGATAACCTTCAAGCTCCTCACCCACGCACACAAGGCAGTCCACAACACCGGTCCGGCCTCTCTCACCAGATGACTCACCTTCTACACCCCGTCCCGCCAACTCCGCTCAGCCGACCTTGCCACTGTCCCCTGCATCCGAAGAGCAACTACCGGAGGCAGATCCTTCTCCCACCTCACCGCCAAGACCTGGAACACCCTTCCCTTGCCCCTACGACAGACCGAAGACCTGTTGACTTTCAGGAAGTGGCTCAAAACCTGGCTATTTGAGCAGTAGCACCCCCCCCCCCTCAGCGCCTTGAGACCCTCACGGGTGGTAGTGCGCTTTACAAATACACTGATTGATTGATTGATTGATTGATTTTCATAGTCGAACACCATGGAAATTGCCCACAGGTGCCCTTCCCTGTCCCCAGGGACACCCCTACCCACACCAGGGGGTCACCTAAGGATGGGGGACCCATCCAAGGTAAGTCTGGGTGAGTATTTTGTTTTTGCCAAACACCGCTCGGGCTATGACTTCGGGCCCCCTGCACAGTGCTGGCCCCAATGGCCATGCCCAGGGGACATTCATCCCCTGGGCATGGCCATTGGGGTGGTGCACCAGAAAATGGCACTACACTGCCTAGAGGCAATTTTTTTGCCTCTAAACAGTGTAGCACCATAACTTGGCGCACAAGCCCCGGTTCCCCCTACACCCCCTGTTAGCGTCAGGGCCTTAGCGCTGGCTAGCGCCATTCCATATATTGGCCCCCGGCCGGCATCATGGAATGGCGCTAGCCGGCGCTATACTTTTTGACGCAAACCTGCGCTAATGCAGGTTTGCGTCAAAAAGTATAAATCTGCCCCTTTGTCTCCTAAGCTAAGCCTTGTTGCTCATTGCCAAGCTACCAAAGGATTTATCTGGGGATAATTTACTGAGACCTAACTGAACCTTTTGGAGGTTAGTGTCCCATTGCTAAGTGTAGATACCTACCTGCCTTTACCAATAACCCACTTTCCCACAGGATCTCAGCAGTGATAGAACAACAGAGACACTTTTACATTCTTTCACATACTCAGAAAGAAGTTATATATGAGGCACTACCAAAAGGCAATTGCACAGAAAGTTATATACCCCTGTTGTCTGTAACAGATGGATTGAGCTATTTCTTCAGCCACTTATGCATACTTTTATGAAGCCATTCGGGTTCTACAACACTTCTAAAAAAATCTTCTAGTGATAATACTGGTGAACAGCTACATTCACTCAAATGTATAGGAAAGTAGTGACTTACTGTACTCATGTACCCACACAAATACTTTTTTCATCATGAATGAGGCCTAGTAGTGGATAGCTTGTCTGTGCACTGTCACTGACCACTTAAATTGGACTGGAAAACTTCTTTGTGAAGTCTATAAGTCATGTTTTAGTGCAAATATGTCACCTTAGTAATGTATTGAAGGCATTGTACCAAGGATGGTGTGATGTGCTTAAGTAATTAAAAAACATTTGTTTTAGAAACTTACTTATGCACTTGCAGACCTCTAAGTGAAGCATTTCATAGAGCAAAACACTCACAAAGGAACTGCCACTTATGTTTATAAAGCATGGATCCTGTGTTTCAGCCACTGAGAGAGCAACAGAGAGACTTCTACATTCACACACACACACACAGAAAGCACTTATATATGCAGCACTATCAAAAGTAATTCCAAACACACTCACATACCACTGTATTCATTAACAAAAACACTTACACATATAGTCCAGTAGGAAGAGAACTTTGCCATGTATACTGCTTTACTGAAGGAAGATGCCTAGTAGTGTAGATGTACTAAAATATCTCATGCCGATATTGCATCTGGACAACAACATTCACTCAGATATATAGGCAAGTACTGAGACAATCTTTTCATGTATTCACACAAATATTGTTTTCGTTAAGGTTGAGGCCCACTAGAGCTGAGCCTGTCTGTACTGTGTCACTAGCCACCGAAATTGACTTGTGAAGCTCCTTTCTCAAGTCTAAATCTCATGCTTTAGTGCAAATATCTCACCTTTGTGATATGCTGAAGGTATGTGATCAATCTTGGTGTAATTTTCAGACCCCTAAGCAAGTACACCATCGAGTATACCACTCACTAAGGAACTGCCATTCATTATTCTAAAGGATGGATGGAGTGTGTCAGACAGTGACAGAGAACTAAGATACTTCTATATTCACTGATATACTCAGAAAGCACTTATATATGCAGCACTATCTAAGGTAATAGTAGACACACACTCCATATCTTGTATTCACTAACACAGGCACTGACATATAAAAGCTAGTACAGACATAAATTTGTCAATTAAGTAGATACTTATATTATATTATATTATATTATATTATATTATATAATATTTTATTTATTGTTATCTAAGTGACTTTAATGGATTTGATTGATTGTTTTTGTATTATATGATATCATGCAATGTTTTTTTAATGTTTCTTTTTATATGCTTTTATGGTCGTTGTACTAAATAAAGTTAAATTGAGTTGAATTGAAGTAGACAAATAGTGCTTTAGTCATGGGTGAAGCCTAGTATGGCAAAGTCTGTGTTTGCTCTGTCAGTGCCCACTCAAATTGTCATGTGAAACCTTTTACATAAGTATTAAATCATGTTTTATTTGCAAATAACTGACCTCAGTGATATACTGGAGGTGTGCTATTAAGCATGGTACATTGTGCTTAAGTGATTAATAAATATACATATTCAGTTTTTGAATCTTCCTTTTGCACTTACAGACCTGTAAACCAAGCACTACATAGAACAACCTACTGATAAAGGAACTGACCATTTTCTATCCAAATGAAGGATTCTATGTTTCAGCCAGTGACATAGCAACACAGAGACTTCTACATTCACTTATATACTTAGAAAATATTTACATATGGAGCAGTGTTAAAGTGAATTTTAGACACACTCACATAATCCTATATTCCCTACGCTAGGCACTGAGGTATTTTTTCAGCCACTTACATATATATTTACAGTCATATAGGTAATAAAAGAGGTGATGACGTACATGTACTAAAACATCTCATGGTACTATTACAGATAGACTCATACATTCACTCAAAAATATAGCTAAGTAGTGGCAAAATCTTGTCATGTATGTAGAGAAATACTGCTTTAATCATGGGTGAGGGCTAGTAGTGCAGAGCCTGACTGTGAACTGTTACTGTCTACTGAAGTTGGCCTCTAAAAACTCTTTGACAAGCGTAAACCCATGTTTCAGTGGAAATAACTCACCTGTGGAATGTGCTGTAGGTATGCCATCAAGCATGGTGCTTTGTGCTTAAGTGATTAAGAAATGTCCTTTTCAGTTTTAAAACCCCCCTAAGTCAACAACTAAGTATTGTATAGCACTGAGGAAGGAACCGACATACATCTTTCAAAGGAGCCTTGAGACCCTCACGGGTGAGTAGCTGCGCTTTACAAATACTGAGTGATTGATTGATTGATTGAAAAGCATGGGTCCTCTAATTAGCCAGTTATAGAGTGACACAGACAGTTCTATATTCAGTCAAAAAGTCACAAACTAATTACATGGATACCATTAGTAAAACGAATTATGCACACACTTGTATAGTCCTGTATTAGCTAAGAGATGTAGTGAGGTATTTGTTCACTCACTGAGATACACTTATACAGCGCTGTACAGATAATAAAAGAGATAGTGACATACTGCTCTATGTGCTACAACATGTCTTGGCACTATGACAGGTGGACTTCCACATGCCTTCACATAAATAGCCAAATAGTGACATTATCGTCTCAGGTATGCAGAATAAATCTGCTTTAATCATGGGTGAGGCCTACTATTCCAGAACCTGTGTGTTGTGTCACTGGTTACTCAGATATGTCTGAAAAAGCACTTTCTGAAGTCTTAAAGGTACATTGTACTGGAAATAAGTGAGTTGTGTGATGTGCTACATATGTGGTATAAATCATAATAAAGCAATTCTTTATATTGTACTTTACTATTTAAAATATTTAATATAGAAGTAAATCATTTGAAAATAAATGTACCTTTTTTTATTAGTTTTCAGGTGGAAGATTCTACATAGTTACACAGAGTTGTAATGCTATCAATAAGTGAGTGAAAAAAGACAGAACAACAAAAATACTACCTCCTTACAACTGAGGGACAAAAGGGACAAAAAAGTGAAAAAGTAGAGGAAGAGAAAAGAGCGCCTGGTAAGAGAACAAATACTTTTCTAAAAAATAATATGTGTCAACTTGAAAGACTGCAAAATGAAGTGCGTAAGAGACAACGTTTTACATCACCTCAGAAAGGAGCACAAGTACATGATATCAGAAGTAAACTATCCTACAAAGAAGCACAGAGTTTAACTAGAAGGCAGAACCAGTTAAAAGAAATACGAGTTAGAATGTTCCATAGCAGAGTTATACAGAATCTAATGAGAAGTATGAAGAAATAGAAAAGGAGAGAATATGTTAGACAAAAGGAACTTGTTGAGGTATAGTTGATAAGACTTTTGCTCTGAAGCGGGAGTTATTTTCTTGATGTTAAGCAATGAAAACACTAGATAAAATAGTGCTGAATATGAGGAGAAAAAAACAAAAGAGTTATAAACAGAATTAACTTTTCAAAAGCTTTTAGTGGTGAGAGGACATACTTTTAGTACTGAGCCTTTCTTTAATGAAGAAAGCTACTTGCAAGAGAGCAGACTAGTGTATGCAGCTGAATCTGGAAGATGTTATGCTATGAAAGATGGTTCTCCTATTGAGAAACAGGTGTTGGTGCCTAGAAATGAAGAGGAAGTCATAGTTGAAGAGGTACAGGAAATGCGTACACAGGCCCCTGTATATAAGTGGAATTGTAGTAGTATTTGTACTGTTCGGCAGGAATCAGTTGACACACAGAGATTTTTTATGTAAGCTTCCATGCAAAAGTCTTAAACAGAAAATTGTACATTTGCAAAGACTAGATCCATGCAAAGTAAGAAAAAATACAAATGTACAGCAACATTCACTAGCATGTTTAGCCAAGAAAGTGTGCCAAAGCACCTTTGATTGTTTTAGAATGTTAGCTGTACGACACTCACAAACACAAACTCTAGTTAGGAGGCTTTACCATGTGAAGAGTCCTGCAATATGGTTAGAGGCAATTAATAGAGTTCTTTTGTGTGGAACAGTGACAGAGTTAGAAAAGGTGTGTAGTGATGTGCAGTTTTGTTTCTTTGGATCTGAAGAGGAGTACCGACAAAATGGAAACTTGGAATGTGCAGGTGTAGCAGAACAGATCTCTATTACTGTTGATAACTTTCATGAAGATATTAGAAAGTTTAAAACAGTCTGTTTAGAAAAATTGGACTGTATTTGTATTTCTTGTCAACACACTCACTACAAAACTCAAACGCGTTATGTTATTGTGTCTTCAAAAACTGAAGAAGACAACAGAGACAAGTAGCTAGAATTTGCAGCATATTGATTTGTAGAGGAAGGGTTTGATTGTTGCAAATGACAAATTATATTGAAGTACTGTTATAATAAATTAGAGGAGAATAAAATGCTAGCTAGAGCAGTGTATGACAAGTTAGAACTAATTTCTATTCCACAAGAACTGCAAGACTTGGATAGGTATGAGTCTATACTTATGCAATATTTACATCCATTTCAAGCATTTATCCGTATAGAGCGAAAGACAGGAAAGTTACCTCTAACTGAACTCCAGAAGGGCCTAAAAGGTAGAGTTGTTTATTTGTCATTAGATTTTAAGCAGGGTGATGAAACTGTAGATATAAAAAGAGGTTTTCAAGAAGTACTTGTACTTCTTCTTAAGGGCATGCATACTAAGAGTAAAAAGGTATGGCAAGAGTTAGTAGATGTTAGTAAAGTTAAGGAAGCAACATTATATTAGGTACAAACTAATATTTACTATAGAAATGTAGATGATCTTCAAGATATTTCACATATAGATGATGATACACTATCATCAAGAGGCCAAATTGAGAAGGTGGATCGAACCAGAACAGAAGAAATTTATGAGCACTATAATGTTCATCCTCTACATTCTAAAGAGAGTATTGGATATGCTATTGAGCTATTTCAAATGAAAGAATCAAAAGGAGCTCCATTAAGTGTATGGGAGGAAAGCTTAGCTCACTGTATTCCACATCACTTTCCTACTGGAATAGGTGGCAGGTATGATCACCGGCCTGTACAAATACCAGCAGCCAAGTACAGATCTACTAGACTATGGGGGTTATTCCAACTTTGGAGGAAGTGGTAATCCGTCCCAAAAGTGACGGTAAAGTGACGGATATACCACCAGCAGTATTACGAGTCCATTATATCCTATGGAACTCGTAATACGGCTGGTAGTAAATCCGTCACATTTGGGACGGATTACCACCTCCTCCAAAGTTGAAATAACCCCCTATATTCAGAGTACCCTAGATTTTGACAGTGTATTCCTTATATATTTCATCTACTATTTGAGAGCAACCTGT
The DNA here is from genome assembly GCF_031143425.1 of Pleurodeles waltl. Lineage (NCBI taxonomy): Eukaryota > Metazoa > Chordata > Amphibia > Caudata > Salamandridae > Pleurodeles > Pleurodeles waltl. The sequence goes on along the minus strand of NC_090444.1, from coordinate 1,105,949,297 downwards.
CTAGGTTATTCTATTCAGTAAATCACATTCTGAAAACAGGGGTAAATCTCAAGAACTTGACAACAAGGGATATTCTTGATAAAGTTAATGGAAAAGACGAACACCTTGAATACAACTTAATCAATTTGGTGGCATGTCAACTTGATACAAATGAATATTGGTATCATCACCGTGGTGAACTGAAATGCATGTTGATGAATTTAAGATTACCTGCTTGGTTTGTGACACTCAATTCTGCTGAGTATGCATTGGATGATCTCCTTGATTTCTTACGAGAAGAGAACTCAAATGTTAAATATATCGATCTGAAAGTACCAGGAGAACCCTGTTCATTGGATCCTGCAAATATCTGCAGATATTTTAACCACCAATTTCAAGCAATGATGGCTTTCATCTGTAACAAAACAAATCCACCTCTTGGTGAAGTCACTGATTTCTTTTGGCAGAAAAAGTACCAAGCTAGAGGTGCTCCACATGTTCATATGCTGTTATGGCTAAAAGATGCACCAAAGGTTTGAACAGACAGTGATGAGTCTGTCTTGTCTTTTATAGAACAGTATGTATCACGTGCCATCCCAAAAGAAACTTCTCAGAAGGAATTGAGACAACAAGTTCTTAGAATTCAAACTCACAGGTGTGGGAAATACTGTAATTGAAAAGAAAGATCAAATGCAACATTTTATACACACTGTCATTTTGGATTTCTACTTCCTGTTATTTCAGAAGGAAGATTGAATAACTTTTTGTCTGCAGTGAGACACACATTGACACAGAAGTCACTGAAAAATACAAACAACCTCAGAAGAACAGAAGCTTCAAAATATATCAGCAACCACAACCCTGTAATTCTAAAGATGTGGAATGCAAATATGGATATGCTATTTGTTGCAGACAATTCTATTGTTGTAGCTAGCTATGTCACTTCTTACATAACAAAGGCAGAAAAGACAAAGATGAAAGAGATATGGGCAGAAGTTTCAGCACAAAAGAGTCTCACCAAAAGATTGTGCATTTTTAGCTTGAAAATACCTTCGCAAATGGAAATTGGATCTTATGAATACGCAGCTATGTTGAACTCTGCAAGTTTGTTCTCCAAGTCTAGTGATATCGCATGGGTAAGCTGAGGCCTTGCAAGCAGTCATAGTAGAGTAGTAAAGTATTTTCCAGAAATAGAGTATCTTGCAGAAGTTCATCCCGAGAGTACTTCTAAAGACTAACATGCTAGATACATGCTACCCAATGAGAAGTGCCCATCTTGTAAACTTGTGTCTGTTAGAAGTACTTAAGGATTACACATATAGAACTAATGCCACTGAAAACATTGAAGAAGGAAGATTTGCAGTTACTGGATGTGATGGTTGTTTGGTAAGACAGAACAGAGGAAATCTAATTAATCACAGGAAGCTTAGTTACCAAACTCTGGACAAAAGAGAATTTTTCTACTTAGCACTTTTAGAACTGTTCAAACCATGGCGAGCTGAATCAAATCTATTTGGAAACTATGGGCCTGATTATGAGTTTGGTGGACAGTTCATACCGTTGGCCGAACTTCTGACGGGGAGGTTGCAGCCATACTGGCTACCTCCCTGCTGGGCCCAATGAAAGATTCCCGCTAGGTCAGCAGGTCGAAACCCAAGTTTCCACCCTCTGGTCTAGCAAGAAATAGCCTTCAGTATTGTCTCCGGCTTGGAATTTAGCTGGCAGCAATGCTGTAGGATGCAGGTTACACCAGCACTCTCACAATATTCACCGTCTGCAGAGCAGACAGTGAACATTGTGATGGTGCCGTCCATGCCAAGGGTCCCCCCTGAAAAGTCTGGTGGAGAATGAGGTCGTAATCCCTAGGGCAGCGCTGCTTGAAGCACTGCCCTGGCGGATTAGGACCACCGCAACTGCCAGACCGCCGGGATCTCTGATCCTGGTGGTGCTGGTGGTTCCACAACGGTCCAACCACCAGAGTTGAAATATGGCACTCGGACCACCACATTTGCAGCGGCCATCCGCGAGTCTGGTGGTCTAGTGACCACCAGACTTGTAATGAGGGCCAATGACTGTTAGAAAATTCATTCAGTGCTGCAAAAGACACTATTCAATGTTCAGTCTTTCCAGCATACTTACAGATGCTGAAAGATGAGGTTCAACAAGAAGAAACCATTGCTGCTGAAATAGCTAGGTAGAGTTCACAGAGCAGCCAAATTTCTGAACCAGAGAGTCATGATCCTCTTGGAGAACCAGTAATTCAAAATGAAGCAGCAATAGCAAGAAATGAAGTGGAGATTGCCATTCAGTAGGCAACAGAGGAAACTGTGGATTTAGAACAGCTAGAGGAACAATTGAAAAATGAACAGAAAGAAAGTTACATCAAAGTTAAAACTAAAATAGAACACAGATTTCACCAGAACAAAAATTTATGTGAATGTCCTACATACAAACCAATATTAGTGTATATCAGTGGACAAGCTGGTACTGGCAAAAGCTTCCTAATTAAAGTTCTCACTAGTTACCTAACAAAGACTACTGATTCAAATTTGTCATGTATGGTAACAGCGCCAACAGCATTAGCTGTTCATAACATTAAGAGAATCACTCTGCATCGACTACTAATGCTATCTGTTGAAAATTACAATAAACTGGAATATCAGATGTTATCTGGTTACGCATGACGAGGTATCCATAGTATTGAAAAAGAAGACTCTTCTCATCATTGATGAAGTGAGCATGGTATCGAACATAATGCTTACTTTCATACAGTGAAGGCTGCAGCAAGTTTCAAGAACAAACTATGATGCACTATTTGGGGAAAAACATTTAATCGTCTTTGGTGACGTCCTTCAATTTACCCCTGTAAAAGGACAACCAATTTTTAAAACTCTTCTGCATAATGAAACTAGTAAATCCTTAGGAGGGATGGGCAACATAAACATTTGGTTAAACTTTGAATGCAAAGAATAAGTAAAAATCATGAGCCAAATGTCTGATATGCAAAGGAGGGGAATATGCTTTGGAACTTTGTCTAATCAGAAGTCTATTCCCATCTGACAAAACTACAACAAAAGATAAATCTATAATTTGTTTATTGCCAACACTACAAGAGTACTCAAACTTGACTGGAAAATTGCTACAACTAGAAAAAGAAGACATTTTGGAAATTACAGATATTGATAAAATGTAACATCAAGGAGTAACAATATTACTGACAGATAAACGTCAAGCAAAATTGGAGAAATCAGTATCGAAAACAGCAAGATTAGTAAAGTGTTTACGTGTCTGCAAAAATTGTTGAGTTATTTTACATTGTAATTTAAATATTGAGGAAGGTTTAGTAAATGGTGCAATGGGTAAAATTATTGATTTTATTCATTTTCCAAATAGAGAGGAGGCAGAGAATTTGGTTATAAATTTTGATCAGTTAGATGATGTCAAAAAGATTGGCCGGTGAGTTGTGTGGTTTTTGCTTGTAAAATACCTATAAATCCAATGACAACAGTTTCCTGTCTCTTTAACATATACAGTAACCATTCACAAACCACAAGGTTTAAGTGTAAATGCAGCTTTGGTTAATATTGGATGTTATGTATTCAAAGAAGGAATGTTATATCTAGCATTGTCACAAATTAGAACTGTGTCTGGCTTGTTTTCAATTGACTTTGATGAGAACAAAGTTAGCACTGATGTAAACTATGTATGGGAGTATAATCAGTTAGGAAGGCCATACGCTCCTCATTTATGCCAGTTCCCTGTTTATGAGAAACGGATACTCTGTCTAAAGCGGAAGCTTACAAAACAGTCTACAGACCATCAAGAAAAGACAGGACAGAAAGATAACACAGACAGTGATAAGAAGAGAAAACTGGAAAATGATAGGGAAATTGTAGGTTCCCAGTTAGAGAACTTTTCCTGTGCATCTTCTTGCATGTATTTAGTGAACTGTGCAGATCCAGCGCACAGTTCTGCAAGATGTCTAATAGATTATGCAGAATATGTTTTTGTTCTATCACTGCCGATTATTCTAAGAAGGTAAGGAGTGCAGAGCACAATCATTTAACCATTCTCTGTTTGATTGCAGGAACTACAACAGGTAAGGAGAATAGTACATTGAGAACTACATTGGCATAGAAGTTGACTCTAGAGACGTTTGAGAACTGGTAACTGTAGGAGGCTGGCCTGGCTTATAGTGGGTACCTAGTGGTACTTACACCATGTGCCAGGTCCAGTTATCCATTATTAGTAGATTAGTAGTGTTCTAGCAGCTTAGGCTGATAGAGGTAGCTATAGCAGAGCAGCTTTGTCTGAACTAGAAGACATGCAAAGCTCCTACTATACCACTTATATCACTTAGCACTACATCATAAGAAAATGCAATACTCCGAGTTACTAAAAATATAGGTACTTTATTTTAGTGACAATATGCTAAAAGTATCTCAGAGGATATACTCCCTTAGGAGGTAAGTAAAATACACAAAATATACACACAAAACAAAATCAGGTAAGTAAAACACTTAGAAAAGTAGTGCAAACACTGTAGAACACAATCAAATGCAAAAGGAGAAAATAGGCCTAGGGGCAACACAAACCATATACTCCAAAAGTGGAATGCGAACCACGAATGGACCCCAGGCCTAGTGTAGTGTGTAGAGGGTCGCTGGTAGTGTAAGAAAACACTAAGGGTGTCCAAGATACCCCACCCCAAGACCCTGAAAAGTAGGAGTAAAGTTACCCTGCTACCCCAGAAAGACAGTAAAGTTGAGATAGGGGATTCTGCAAGGACCACAACTGACTGCAAAGCACAGAAGCACTAGCAGCTGCAGATCACGCAGTACACAGGATTACTGTCTGGCGTGGGGAGGCAAGGACTTACCTTCACCAAATCAGGACAGAAGGACCACTGGACTGTCGGGGTCACTTGGATCCAGCTCCTGTGTTCATGGAACACGCTTGTCAAGATGAGAGGGGACCCAGAGGACCGGTGATGCAGAAGTTTGGTGCCTGCATTAGCAGGAGAAAGATTCTGTCGACCCACTGGAGATTTCTTCTTGGCTTCCAGTGCAGGGTGAAGGCAGATAGCCCTCAGAGCATGCACCACCAGGAAACAGTTGAGATAACCGGCAGGATTAGGAGCTACAATGTTGCTGGTAGTCTTCTTGCTACTTTGTTGTGGTTTTGCAGGTGTCCTGGAGCAGTCAGTGGTGGATCCTTGGCAGAAGCCGAAGAGAGAAGTGCAGAGGAACTCTGGTGAGCTCTTGCATTCGTTATCTGCAGAGAAACCCACAGGAGAGTCCCTAAATAGCCCTCAGAGAAGGATTGGCTACCTAACCAGGTAAGAGTCTATCAGGAGGGGTCTCTGACATCACCTGCTGGCACTGGCCACTCAGAGGTCTCCATTGTGCCCTCGCACCTCTGCATTCAAGATGGCAGAGGTCTGGGACACACTGGAGAGCTCTGGGTACCACCCCTGGGGTGGTGATGGGCAGGGGAGTGGTCACTCCCCTTTCCTTTCTCCAGTTGCGCACCAGAGCAGGGGCTGGCGGCTCCCTGAACTGGTGTAGACTGGCTTATGCAAGGAGAGCACCATCTGTGCCCTTCAAAGCATTTCCAGAGGCTGGGAGAGGCTACTCCTCCCCAGCCCTTCACCTATTTCGAAAGGGAGAGGGTGTACCACCCTCTCTCAGAGGAAGTCCTTTGTTCTGCCTCCTGGGACTGGGCTGCCCAGACCCTAGGAGGATAGAAACCTGTCCGAGGGTTGGCAGCAGTGGTAGCTGCAGAGAAAACCCCAGAGAGCTAGTTTGGCAGTACCCAAGGGTCCATGCTGGAGCCCCGGGATGCATGGGATTGGCACCCCAATACCATAATTGGCTTGGGGGGACTATTCCATGATCTTGGACATGTTACATGGCCATGTTCGGAGTTACCATTGTGAAGCTACACATAGATATTGATCTATATGTAGTTCACGTGTGTAATGTCTCCCCTCACTCACAAAGTCCGGGGAAATTGCCCTGAACAATGTGGGGGCACCTTGGCTAGTGCCAGGGTGCCGACATACTTAGTAACTTGGCACCTAACCTTCACTAAGTGAGGATTAGACATATATGTGACTTATAAGTTACTTAAGTGCAGTGTAAAATGGCTGTGAAATAACGTGGACGTTATTTCACTCAGGCTGCAGTGGCAGTCCTATGTAAGAATTGTCTGAGCTCCCTATGGATGGCAAAAGAAATGCTACAGCTCATAGGGATCTCCTGTAACCCCAATACCCTGGGTACCTAGGTACCATATACTAGGGAATTATAAGGGTGTTCCAGTGTGCCTATCAGAATTGGTGAAAATGGTCAGTAGCCTGCAGTGACAATTTTAAAAGCAGAGAGAGCAAAAACACTGAGGTTCTGGTTAGCAGAGCCTCAGTGATACAGTTAGGCACCACACAGGGAACACATACAGGGCACAAATTATGAGCACTAGGGTCCTGGCTAGCAGGATCCCAGTGACACAGGCAAAACCAAACATACACACAAGTAAAAATGAGGGTAACATGCCAGGCAAGATGGTACTTTCCTACAGTAACCAACAATTTCACCAGCATTTTCAGTTTTCTTTTTCTCCAATACTTCTTTCTGATCTATTTGCCTCTTTTCCCCAGGAACATCAGTATGATCTTTTGAAATCTTTTATTTCGGTAAGATTCTTGACTTTTTCGTAAATGGTTACTGTCCTAAATCAGGAGCATAGAGACTTCTCAAATGGTTATACTCTATCACACAACTCTAATCAGCATTTACTTTACTGTCATCAAAGTGTATCAGATACAAACTGGACAAAATTATAACCCATGAGAATGCTACATATGGCATACTTTCCTTGAATACGGTGCTACCAATGTTAATAAATGTGGCATCGTCACTTAGACCTTAAGACTTATGTATTTTTCAGCATATGCAAGAGAAATTGGAAACTGCTTTCTATGAACATGCAAGTCTTTTACAAGTCTTTTACAAGCAAGAAATGTGCAACAGACATTTCAATCTGTTTTACACCTTAAAGCTCATCACATTGAATTGCAAGATATTCAACCTCGTTTCTGTTCGGATACAAACATAAATTAATTGTTTTACTCATAGCTCTATTAACTGCTCCTTCTTCAGCATTTAAATTTCAACACAAAATCACAAAATCACACTACAGTTCCCACAAACATGTAGACACTCTTATAATACCACATTTTTGGAAACAGACTTCTCCAAAGAATCAAAGGTTGATTGTAGTTTTTCATTCAACAGCACTGTCACTCCTTGGTGTTCCTTTTTATCAATTGCTGTGAGATTCAATATGTGTTCTTTCTCTAGTTGTAGCAATTCTTCACTGAAAGAGGTACATTCTTGAAGAGTAGGCATTAGACACACAATGGATTTTTGTTGGTGGATCAATTCAAGCATTAGCTGTGCTGCAGATTTTTTGGTAGGAAATATGTGCTTTGTAACTCAGGTTTCCAAACAATGTTTCCTTTCTTTTGGCAGTATTCCTAATCTAATATCCTTCAGAATATTTCCATATCACATATCAGATGCCTGACACATGTTTACATTTCCAATGCTTCCTAAAGAATTACTAGTTTTTCATGTGAGAGTGTCTTAAACAGAGGTTGTCCTTTCATGGGGGTAAATTGCAAAAAATAACCAAAAACAACTACATGATTTCTTCCAAAAGTACATCATATTCTGTTTTCAATATCTGTTGCATTCTCAAATGCACAAAGGTGAGCATTAAGTTTGAGACCATGCTCACCTCATCAATGGTTAAAAGTTTTAATTTTTTCAAGACTCTGGAAGCTTCTTGACAGCTTCACCAGATAACTTTTGGTATTCCAGATTAAAATTATGATCAACAGGTAGCATAAGTAGATGATGCAAGGTAATTCTTTTGATGTTATGTTCAGCTAATCTAGTAGGTGCTGTTACAACACACAACAACATGGAGTATGTAGTTGTACTTAGAAAGGGGTTAGAACTCGTATTAAAAAGCTTTTTCCAATGGCAGCTTGACCACTGACATATAAAAGAATTGGCTTAAAACGTGAAAAACAGAATTCTTTTGGGGCAGATTTAAGAGCCCCTTGCAGCAATTTCACACCGGCTTAGCATCACTTTTTTATGCTAAGGCAGCGCTAATGTGGCCTTTTCCCCGCTCCATATTTACAAAGTAGTACAATACATGCATTGTTCCACTTTGTAAGCCCTTGCGCACTTATGCCTCCGCCAGGCATAATGTATGCAACGGGGACGTTCCCCCGTTGGGAGGCCGAAAAAATGGCGCAGTTAAATTTAAAAGATTTTCCTGTGCCATTATTTTCTGTCATTTTTAATGCCTGCTCAGATCAGGCGTTAAAATGAAGTACCCATTTAAATTGATGAGCCTCCTTGCCCTTTGCTATTCTAGGGTCAAAATGTTTGATGCTAGTATAGCAAAGCGCCACAATGGTATCAAAAATGTTGATGCTTTTGTTCTAACTACAGCCATGGCAAGCCATATGTTAAATAGGGCACACAGATGGTGGCATTGGGAGGTGGGGCACAAGAAAATTTGTGCTGTATTGGATGCAGCGCATCTTTTCTTAATTTTAGCCCTTGGTTTTCATGTAGGAATCTGTGCTCTATTTTTCTTTCAATTCTATAGAGATTTCTTTCTGCTCATCATTTAGTTGTTCCACTAACTGTTCCAAGTCAACATATTCCTCTCTTTCTTGTTGCATTACTGTCTCCACCTCATTCATTGCTAAGGCAGCTTCATTTATGATTATTGGCTGTCCAAGGGGATCTTGACTGAGAGGTCCGGAGCTCTGGCTACTTTGTGAGCTATCCTTTGCTTTCTTAGAAGCAATTGTTTCTTCTTGTTCAAATTCTTCATTTAACATTTTAAGTAGTTGTGAAATGTTGGACACCCAATGCTATCTTTTATAGCATTGAAAGAGTCTTTATAGCAGTCATATTGTCCAAGTAACTCTGTTTCAGAATGCCAGGGTTAAATAGCTGGAGAAAAAGTATTTTTTCTCAACTGTTTCACAAGTAGGTTTTCTATGGTTGATTAAGTTACCTTTAGCATGCCAAACCAAACAACTGTCACAACCAACTACAGCATATTTGCCTTCATTGATGTGTTCTGTGACATTATTTCTGTACGTATAGTGTTGCAGAATTTCGAAAAGACACATATTTTCAAGGTGTGGACTTCTTCTTGATAGTAGGTATCCAGCATATTTGTTTTTACAATATCTGTACTCTGTGGTTGAAACTCTGGTAGGTACTGAATTTCTGGGTAAGATTTTAAGACTATGGGGGTCATTCCTACCCTGGCGGTCCGAGACCGCCAGGGTAGGGGACGGAGGAAGCACCGCCAACAGGCTGGCGGTGCTTCTGGGGCTATTCTGACCGTGGCGGTAAAGCAGCGGTCAGAAACCGCCGGCTTCCCGCTGCCCCTGTGAATCCTCCACGGTGGCGCTGCAAGCAGAGCCGCCATGGGGACTCCGACCCCCTTCCCGCCAGCCTGGTTCTGGCGGTTTTCACTGCCAGAACCTGGCTGGCGGGAACGGGTGTTGTGGGGCCCCTGGGGGCCCCTGCAGTGCCCATGCCACTGGCATGGGCACTGCAGGGGCCCCCTAACAGGGCCCCACATTGATTTTCAGTGTCTGCTTGGCAGACACTGAAAATCGCAACGGGTGCAACTGCACCCGTCGCACACCAGCAACTCCGCCGGCTCCATTCAGAGCCGGCTTCCTCGTTGCTGGTGCTTTCCCGCTGGGCGGGCGGGTGGCCTTTTGGCGGTCGCCCACCAGCCCAGCGGGAAAGACAGAATGACCGCTGCGGCCTTTTGACTGCGGTACAGTCTTCTGGCGGTTCCCGCCAGGCGGGCGGCGACTGCCGCCCGCCAAGGTAGGAATGACCGCCTATGTTTTACATGATAGCAAGCTCTAGACTTACCCCAACAATTTCCCTAGACTTTGAAAACAAGCGAGCATAACTCAAACTATCATAACACTCAAATGAGCTTATCCCCCTATGTGAGAGCATTTTCAAGCTGAAACTGTACAATTTCTTCATTAGAGATTTCTCTGCAGAAATCTCCTTGTACGTTCCCTTCATCTTTGTTTGTCCTGGTTTTGTCATGTACGCAGTGACATAGTAAATAACAACAATGGAATTGTCCGCAACAAACTGTATATCCATATTTGTGTTCCATAATTTGAGAATGACAGGATTATAATCATTAAAAGATTTGTAGGCCTCAGATCTGTTCAGATTGTTTGCATTTGTGGTTATTTCCTTGTCAGAGTATGCTTCATTGCAGACAAAAAGCTGTTTACTCTTCCTCTAGAAATGATACGCCTTGGTAATCCAAATCAACATCTTGTATAAAATGTCCCATTACATCTGTATCTTCGGCGGCAATACTTCCCACAACTATGTGTTTGGAAGAGTAGAACTTTCTGCCTTAGGCTTTTGTCTCTATTCTCATGTGAGATGGTGCATGTAACATACTGTTCTACGAAAGACAGTACACAGTCTTCAATATCAGTTCCAAATTTTGGTGCATCCTTTAGTCATAGGAGCATGTGTATATGAGCACCACCTCTTTTCTCCCAGAAAAATCTGTAACTTCTGCTAGAGGAGGATTTATTTATTTGCACATAAATCCAGGATTGCTTGAAACTTGTGATTGAAATACTTACATACATTAGCAGGATCCAAAAATCAAAGTTCTCCTGCTGTCTTCAAATGGACAAGTTCTATATTAGAGTTTGCTTCTATTAGAAATTCTAGTAAATAATCCCATGCATACTCTACGCAAGTAAGCATTACAAACCAAGTAGGTGGACCTCCATTTCGTAGCATACATTTAAGTATTCCATGATGACTGTACCAGTATTCATCAGTCCCTTGTTGACATGCCATCAAATCATTAAGTTGGACTCTTGTTTTTATCCTTACCTTGCATTTTATCAGCAAGCTCCCTTACAGAAAGATTTTGCACATTGAATCCTGTTTTAGGAATATGGGTCACAGCATAAGACAGCCCCGACAAGTCACTCTCAAATAACAGATGAATATATATAGGGAATACATTGTCAAAACCTAGGGTCCTCTGAATCTAATCTTGTTTACCTGTATTCAGCTGCTGGTATTTGTACTGCTCGGTCATAGTAGCGGCCACCTACTGTGGTGGAAAATAGTTGTAGAATACAGCAAACCTCTAAACTTTTTTCCCCACATACTCATCGGAGCTCCTCTAGCTTGTTTCATTTGAAACAGATCAATAGCATCCCCAACAACTTCTTTTGAATAAAGCGGATGAATGCTATGGTGCTCACATATTTTTTCAGATTTCTGCTTATCAACTTTTTCTGTTTGCCCACTTGAATGTACTGTTTCATCATCGATACAACTTACTACTCCAATAATGTCAACATTTTTGTAAAAAACATTATTTTCTTTCAGGTATCATGTGTTTTGTTTTACTTTATTCACAACAACTAACTCTTGCCAGATTTTTTTACTTTTCACAGGCACTTAATTTACTAGAATAATGAGTGGTTGATCTACATCTTTTTCAACACTCACAGTGTCTATTTTTTTTTTAATCTAAATGTAAAAACACAACTCTTCCTTTAAGTCCTTTCTGTAGTTGTGTTGCTAGCAGTTTCCCTGGCTTTGGCTCCATTCAAATGGTTCCTTGAAATGGATGAACAATTTGTATAAGAATAGATTCATACACATGTAATTAATCAAGTGCTTCAGGCATTGGTACCAATTCTAATATTTTATGAATTGCTCTAGCTGGCATTTTATTATTGTCTAATTTGTCATAACAATTCTTATATATTGTTTCCTTTCTGTCTAAATTAAAACGCCGTTCTACAAATAGATACGCACCTAATTCCTTCCACTCATCGTTGTTATCTTGCTCACTTTTAGAAAATGCAACTACATTAGAATTTGTTTTATTGAGTGCAGTGACAACAAATACAAACATACTCAGGTTCCTTTGGACACAGTGCATTGAACTTTCATATCGCCTTTGTAAATTTTTCAGTGCAAATCTCTATGTACACTTTATTTACATCTCTCGTCACTACCTTCTCATTTTCTGTATTATCTTCTTCAGGCCCAAGGAAACGGAACTTATTGCCTTCAAAAACGTTCTCAATGTCTGTCGCGCCACCATATAACCATTGATTCTTGAGGGATAGCACACGTACTGCTACAATTCCACTTGCACACAGGAGCTTGTTTACGCCTTCCTTGTACTTCTTCAGCTATCTCTTGTTCTACATTCCTAGGAACTATCACTTATTTTTCTATGAGAGAACCATCCTTTACTTCATAGCAACAGCCACTGGTGTCAAATGTATGCACTAATAGGTTCTCTTGCAAGTAGCTCTCTCCAATAAAGAACTATTCTGTGCTAGGTGTGAGCACCTATTCACCTTGACATACTTCACAAAAATTACTTTTGTTAATAAGCCTTTTCCTTAATGTAGCTTTACTCATGCATAGTACTATTTTGTCTAGTGTTTTCATTCTGTTCAATATTAGGATAAATGTTTTGTCCACTATACTCTCAATAAGTTACTTCTGCTTGATTATAGCACTTCTCCTCTTATACTTCTTCATCTTCTTTTGCTAAATTCTTTCTTTTCTTATTACATATTCTAGTTTTACAATCTTACAATCATGTAGTCCCTCCTCTTTAACATTTGATTTAGAATTCCTCTTCTTTCTGAAGAACTGTTTTTCTGTTTGCAGTTTTTCCATACTTTTTCAGAAAGTTTTTTGTGCTCTTGCCAGCTGTTCTTTTTGTCTTGTCCACATTCTCCACCTTATCTGGCTTTTTACTCTCAGTTTCAATTAGGTAGTAGTGTTTCCTCTGTTTCCTTCTTGTTTCTCCCTTATTAGGCATTCTGATTATTCTTTATCCAGGACAAGTGAATATCTGCAAATCAAATGTAAAATAAATTTACCTCAATAGAAAACAGCATAAAGTTACATAGTAGAACCAATTAGCTCTGCCAGTTTGTGCATTACTAAATACACATGTTTAAAACTTTACAAATGTGTTTTAATGTCAACTCAAGGTAGGAGTAAAAGTATACACCCAGCCTCTGCAGTAGTAGTGTGAAGCCATGATTTAAGAAGCAGTTGTCTGAATAGCTGACTCATTTCTGTCAGTACGTGGCTAAATATCTGAGTGAGTGTTGAGTCCCTCTTTAATGTGCCATCAGATGTTTAAGTAAATATGAGAGTATATCACTGGCACTTTTACTAAGTCTATGGATCTGTAAATGTGTCTCTAAGGGACAATATGAATAGCCTATTCTGTTTTGTTAAGTACAATAGTATGTAACTTTGTGTGCAATTTACTCTGACACTGCTGGCTACCTAACTACTAACTAGGTAGGTGCATGAATTTCTAAATAACCCTCTCACTATCTGTCTAACAGCACTATAAAACTATGGGGGTCATTCTGACCTTGGCGGTAAAAGTCGCTTACCGCCGGCTAGAAGGCCGCCATAACACCGCCGCGGCCGCGGTAAACCGCCACGGTCATTCTGACCCGCAACTGGCAAACCGCCAAAAATCCGACATCCACAAAAGTCCGCCACACCAAAGGTCAGCGGGAAACTGGCGATGACCAAACCTCCACCGTCACGCCAACAGAAATACGCCCATACCATTCTGACCCACAAATCCCTGCAGCGGTCTTTCAACTGCGGTATTCCATTGGCGGTACACACCGCCGCGGTCAAAATACACACACCTGTACAAAACACTACCACATTGGATAATTCAAAATACACACACCTGAGACACATACACACACCACTCCCACACACCCAATTAAATAAAAAACACACACCAACATCACCCACAAACCCTTACGACCACAATTGCGAGTGAAGGACAGAGAGAGAGAGCACAGCATAGAGTAGACCATCACACAGAGGCAAATCACAACATCACCCACACAATTTCCACGCACAAAACACCATACACCACCACACTCACCACACTCTACAACACATACACCACCCCTCACCTCATCCACACCACCCCATGGCACCCCAAAGACACCCCAGGTTCTCTGACGCAGAACTCAGGGTCATGGTGGAGGAAATAGTCCGTGTAGAGCCCCAGCTCTTCGGGGCACAGGTGCAGCACACCACCATTGCCAGGAAGATGGAGCTATGGAGCAGAATAGTGGACAGGGTCAACGCAGTGGGACAGCATCCACGCAATCGGGACAACATCACGAAGCGATGGAACGACCTACGGGGGAAGGTGCGTTCCATGGTATCAAGGCACAACATTGCGGTGCAGAAGACTGGCAGCGGACCCCTACCTACTCCCCCAGAATTCACAGCATGGGAGGAGGAAGTCTTGCACATCCTGCATCCTGAGGGCCTCGCAGGAGTAGGCGGAGGAATGGACTCTGGTAAGTCAAATCTTCACTACTCCATTCCCCCACCCCACCTGCATGCCAAATCATATCCCCACCCTCACCCCAACCCTCATCACACCAACTCCTTGCAAATGGCTCACCATCACATCCAACCCATCCCAAAACCTAGCCCTGCGTGCGTCCCCAAAGCATGGACACCCATCCCGAAAGCATGCCCACTGCACACACCCATCACCCCCACAAGCCACCGTCACAAAAGCCCCCACAAGGGAATGCCAGCACTGGGGGACACGGCCACCCACCCATTACACGAAATGCCACACACAGAAGCAATAACCATACTCTTATACCCCTGCAGGACCCGAACGCCACCACACCGCCATGGAGGGTCCAGAGATGTCCATCCCACCCCCAGAAGAGGCCCCCAGTGACGACAGCAGCTCTGTCTCCCTGGACCCTGATGACCAGCCCGGCCCATCGGGGACCTCGGGACAGTCGGTTCCCCACAGACAGCCACAGGCTTCACCAGACCTAACCCCCTCTGGGAACACCAGCACAGCTCCCACCCAGCGGGCCCATGCCTCTGTCCCCAGGATACGTCAATCAGCGGTGTGTCCACCACTACAGGGCACCCAGGTTGACCCACCACCCCAACAACAACAGGGACCTGGGGGCAGTGGTAGTGGGCACACCGTCCAGGGGACAGAGGCCCAGGAACACAGGGGAGCTGGGAGGGCTGCTGTGCGACAGGGGGGGGACAGGCCCAGGGAACCGACTGTCCAAGAGGCCCTCTCCTCCATCATGGGAGCATACCACCGCTCCCAGGAGACGATGGCTACGGTACTGGCCAGGTTCCAGGAGATCCAGGTACTGCAGGAGGAACAGTACATGGGGTTCAGAGAGGAACTGAGGAACATTAGTTCCGCAATGGGGACCATCATAGTGGCCCTCAACCAGATAGTCACCACATTGCGGGACCATGTGGCACCACAAAGGGCCCCTGTCACTAGCCTGGACCAGAAACAGCCTACCACCTCCGCCGGCGCTAGTGGACAGGAGGCCCCCACACAACGACAGGCCACCAGAACCCCACCTCCTGCAGAAGAATAACCACCCCGCAAGCGGAACCTGAGATCTCACAAGAAGACAGAGTAGGATGCCAAGACCCCCGCCAGCGAACTATACCCCCTGATGTCATCCCACTGTCCCACATTGTCACCCTGTCCAACCTTGAACTGCCCCTGCTCCATCCTTCCACAGGCATATGGACAATGCACCTGTGCGACTGAGAACTGGACTCTGCCATGGACATTACTCCACCATCACCCATCCCCGTTTTACAATCATGTTGCTTAAATTTAGCACTTTAATTAAATCACTTCTTGCACTAAAAATATCTGGAGTCTGCTTGAATTTTTAACAAATGTTTTAGACATAACGGTGCCAAAATGTTCAGTTACATTGTGATGACAACATGCCACTGTCACACAGCTGTAGTCCATGGGCAAACAAAGCAGAGGTCACGCAGTGGGGCCCACCGCTCTGAAAACGGAAGGGAAAGTCACAACTCAGTCAACAGGAACTGGGGGGGAACTCAGACAGTAGAGAGGCAGGAGACTTTAAGTAAATGTTAAATGGCGTGGTTGATTCGTACCTGTGTGCTACTGAAAATACTGTTGTATCACTGTGTCCCTGTTGTCTGTGTCGTCCCCGTCGTCCTCCTCCTCTTCACTCTCCACAGGCTCCACAGCTGCTACAACACCACCATCTGGACCATCCTCCTGCAGGAAAGGCACCTGGCGTCTCAAAGCCAGGTTGTGAAGCATACAGCAGGCCACGATGATATGGCACACCTTCTTCGGTGAGTACATTAGGGATCCCCCTGTCATATGCAGGCACCTAAACCTGGCCTTCAGGAGGCCGTAGGTTCTTTCTATAATCCTCCTAGTTCGCCCATGGGCCTCATTGTAGCGTTCCTCTGCCCTTGTCCTGGGATTCCTCACTGGGGTAAGTAGCCACGACAGGTTGGGGTAACCAGAGTCACCTATTAGCCACACACGGTGTCTCTGTAGCTGTTCCATCACATAAGGGATGATGCTATTTCGCATGATGTACGCGTCATGCACTGACCCAGGGAACTTGGCATTTACATGGGAGATGTACTGGTCAGCCAAACAGACCACCTGGACATTCATCGAATGATAACTTTTTCTGTTCCTGTACACCTGCTCACTTCCACTGGGGGGAACCAAGGCCACATGGGTCCCATCAATGGCACCAATGATGTTGGGGATATGTCCAAGGGCATAGAAATCACCCTTCACTGTAGCCAAATCGGCCACCTCAGGGAAAACAATGTAGCTCCGCATGTATTTCATCAGGGCAGACAACACTCTGGACAAAACCTTAGAAAACATAGGCTGAGACATCCCTGATGATATGGCCACTGTTGTTTGGAAGGATCCACTTGCCTAAAAATGGAGTACTGACAGAACCTGCACCAGAGGGGGAATCCCTGTGGGTTGGCGAATGGGGGACATCAGGTCTGGCCCCAGCTGGGCACACAGTTCCTGTATAGTGGCTCGGTCAAGTCTGTATGTAAGTATGACATGTCTTTCTTCCATTGTCGACAGGTCCACCAGCGGTCTGTACACGGTCTGTACACGGGAGGATTCCTCCATCTCCTCGCAAGTCCCAGCGGACGGTGCCTAGGAAGGACAACATGGAGCACAGAGTCTAGCAACCCACAGGTACGTAACCACAGCTTGCACAGAACACGATTCGCTATGCATTGAATGGCTTGTATGAGTGGCAATGCAAGGCCTAGGCCTGTGTGACGCAGTAGAAATTAAGCCATGTGGGCCCTTGAAATGGCGGCTGCCTGACCTGTGAAGTGTGACAATGGGATGTGAGGTCAATGCGCTGGCGTGGCACACCGTGGCGGTAGGCGGTCGAAGACCGCAGCGCAAAGCAGCATTGGTTAACATTGAACCCTATGGGTCTCAGGAGCCAATGACGATGTGCGCCGGCGGTCGCGGTATGCACCGCCGCGGTACGCACCGCCGCGGGCGTGACCGCCATTTTCTACTTGCTTAATCACTCGAGACCTGATCATCCACAGGAGAGGACCTATACCGCAAGTGCTGCTGTGAACTTGGTCTGGAAGAGACAATGGCTGCTGCGACTGGGGAAAGGGCCCCTGCCTTCACATCTGAGGAATTGGATAAACTTGTTGATGGGTACCTCCCCCAGTATGCGCTACTCTACGGTCCTCCAGACCAACAGGTAAGTACACTGGGAGCACGTAGTATGGGCTATGCCTGTGTTGAGTGGGGTGGATGTAAAATGGTGGGGAGGGGAGCGAATGAGGAGTGCAACGCACGACAGATGAGAGCATGTGCCACATGGCAAGGTTGGGGAGGGGGGGCAGCGCACATCGACCATGCAGAAAAGTGATGACATTTATTTTTCAACCCTGTACATGTCACATAGGTCAGCGCCCATCAGAAGATCGACATTTGGCGTGCCATCGCCAACGACGTCCGGGCCCTGGGGGTCCACAACAGACGGGCACCCACTGCTGCAAGAGGTGGGAGGACATCCGCCGCAGGACCAGAAAGACCGCCGAGGCTCTGCTGGGGATGGCCTCCCAACGTAGGAGGGGTGCCAGTCGTCAATTGACCCCCCTGATGTCCCGGATCCTGGCGGTGGCCTTACCCGATTTGGATGGGCACGTGAGGACATCACAGCAGACACAAGGGGGTGAGTATCAGCACATTCCGCTATATTAGCGCACACTGGAGGCATCTGGGTGGGGGAGGAGGGCTGTGGCTGTCTCTAGGCCAGGGCGGTTTCTGTTGGCTAGGCCCCTCCATTAGACATGGCCCTGTGCCCCGCCCCCCACCTCTGTAGGGTGCTAAGTACAGCTATCCATGGCCCGGGCTCACCTGTGTGTGCATTTGTCGTCCATAGGCCAAGTCACTGTAATTGAGTAGTGTACCCCGAGTGCGCGGCGTAGTGCAGGGTGCTTCTGTGTCTGTCCTTTCCGCCAACGGTGCCACCAATGCATGCACTCAACATGTCTTTCTTTCTTCCCCCCCCCTTTTTTTTGGTTTTCCTGTTCATGTGTGCATTAGCATCATCAGGCGGAAGAGAAGTGGCATCGGAGCACGAGGGAGCTGCATCTCACATGGCCCCGGAGGGCCCTGCAACCGACTCGGAGTTAACCAGTGAGACGGAGGGCGAGGGGGGCTCCACAACGGGGACCCGTGGAGACATCAGCGACACCGACACGTCCTCGGAAGGGAGCTCCCTTGTGGTGGCGGCAACATCCGTGCCCACCGCAACAACATGTACAGCCACCACCCAGCGCACCAGCTCCGCCCTCCCAGCAGCTCCTCAGCTTCCGCCCATGCCCGCTCGGGCAGGAAGCCGGCCATCTCATTCGCCCCTGGCACCTCAGGTCCTGCCCCAGTTACCCCTGCTGCCCTCAGTGCGGAGATCATTGACCTCCTCCAGATGCTCATTGTTGGGCAGTCTACCCTTTTGAATGCCATCCAGGGGGTGGAAAGGGAGGTGCATCGGAGCAATGCATACCTGGAGGGCATTCATTCGGATCAGGCTGCCCATCAGCGATCGTTCAACGCTCTGGCCTCAGCACTGACGGCAGCAATTGTCTCTGTCTCTAGGCTCCCCCCTCCAACTTCCTCAACCCAGTCCCACTCTCCTGTTCCTCTGCCTATCCCAGACACACCTACAGACCAGCCTGCACACACCTCAACAATCAAGGGCAGCTCATCCAGACATAAGCACCACAGATCACACAAGCATTCACCCAAGCAACATCCACATGCAGACATGCCAACAGCCACTGCCTCCTCTGTGTCCCCCTCCTCCTCGTCTCCCTCCTCCCTCCCTGTGACATCTCCACTCACACCTGCATGCACACCACCATCAGCCAGTACGTCCATCACCAGCACACCCACCAGAACAGTCCGCACACGTGCAGTCACCACCCCCACTGCCATTTACACGTCCCCTGTGTCCTCTCCCAGTGTGTCTGTCACCGCCTCTTCCAAGCCACACAAACGCCGGCAGCCACCCACCCAACAGCCATCCACCTCACCACAGCCTCCAGCACAGGCACCTACACCCAAAGACAGCACACTTGACTCTCCTACAACCACATCCTCTTCCTCCACTCCCATACCCACTGCACCTACCCTTCCCATTGCTCCTAAAAAGTTGTTCCTCTCCAAAATTAACCTCTTTGCATCACCTGACCCACCCCCTCCATCTCGTAAGAGTCCAAACAGCACCTCAGCCACCACAAGCCCTGCACCTACTAGGACCATCGTTCAGGGCTATTGGAGTCCACCAGCTCCTAGGGCAGGAACATCGGCCAGCAGCAAGGGAACAGCCAGCCCAGCCCCTGGAAAAAGAACCAAGAAAGGGAATGGCCGGCGTGACAGGCCTGAGACGGCTGCCCCCAAGGACACCACCCTTGCACCGTCACCTGGCCCATCCACAAAGGGAGGCAAGGGCCCCAGAGATTCGGCCAAGGGGGGCAAGGGCAGCAGGGCGGACAAGTCCGGCAGCAGGCGAGCTGCCCAGGAGGGCCCCACCAGCCCCATTTGGGGTGTGACGGAGGACACCCACGGGCCCAGGACTCCAGCACAGGAGGGCCCCGCAAGCGATAGGTCAGATGGCGACTGAGCGGGAATAATTGCCCAGATCTGGTTCCCTAGGAACACAAGACAAGCACCGCTGAACAGGGCCCCGCCATGAGAAGCACCGCTGAACAGGGCCCCGCCGTGAGAAGCACCGCTGAACAGTGCCCCGCCGTGAGAAGCACTGCTGAACAGGGCCCCGCCGTCTCTGCACTGCTCCGCTGGGCCCTTCATCTCAAGCACCGCTCCGCTGGGCCCTTCATCTCAAGCACCGCTCCGCTGGGCCCTTCATCTCAAGCACCGCTTCGCTGGGCCCTTCATCTCAAGCACCGCTCCGCTGGGCCATTCCTGTCAAGCACCGCTCCGCTGGGCCCTTCATCTCAAGCACCGCTCCGCTGGGCCCTTCCTGTCAAGCACCGCTGCGCTGGGCCCTTCATCTCAAGCACCGCTCCGCTGGGCCCTTCATCTCAAGCACCGCTCCGCTGGGCCCTTCCTGTCAAGCACCGCTCCACTTGGCCCTTCTTCTCTAGCACCGCTCCGCTGGGCCCTTCCTGTCAAGCACCGCTCCGCTGGGCCCTTCATCTCAAGCACCGCTCCGCTGGGCCCTTCCTGTCAAGCACCGCTCCGCTGGGCCCTTCATCTCAAGCACCGCTCCGCTGGGCCATTCCTGTCAAGCACCACTGCGCTGGGCCCGTCATCTCAAGCACCGCTCCGCTGGGCCCTTCATCTCAAGCACCGCTCCGCTGGGCCCTTCCTGTCAAGCACCGCTCCGCTGGGCCCTTCATCTCAAGCACCGCTCCGCTGGGCCCTTCCTGTCAAGCACCGCTCCGCTGGGCCCTTCATCTCAAGCACCGCTCCGCTGGGCCCTTCCTGTCAAGCACCGCTCCGCTGGGCCCTTCATCTCAAGCACCGCTCCGCTGGGCCCTTCATCTCAAGCACCGCTCCGCTGGGCCCTTCCGGTCAAGCACCGCTCCGCTGGGCCCTTCATCTCAAGCACCGCTCCGCTGGGCCCTTCCTGTCAAGCACCGCTCCGCTGGACCCTTCCTGTCAAGCACCGCTGGCCCATTGGCAGGGCCGGATCTGTGTTGGGCAGGGCTTCACGAAGCACTCTGGGCACCATGCCTCCTCCATAACCAGTGGAGTCTGTAATCCACCTGATGGACTGTGGCTTTGCACTCCCCAGGATGGTACAGTGGGCAATCCACCCACTGTAGAGACTTGAGAGACTGTGGCTTTGCACTCCCCAGGATGGTACAGTGGGCATGGAGGCCCCTCGTGGATCTGGTGTCGTGGACTCATGTGGCTGAGGTGCCCCCCCTTCCCTTCCCCCTGTGGTGCCTGTGGTTTTATTATCTGATGCCCCAGCAGTGTTCTCTCCAATGGAATCGGGTCTCGTGTGTGGGCTTTGCCCATGTGTTTATGCACATTGGCCCACGAACAATGGCATGTAGCCAATATGTGCCGGACTTTTGGACTCTGTATACATTGTTCATGTTGTGATTTATTTATTTTACAAATTTCATATTTCACTTAAGTTCAAATATGCTTTAATATACTTCTATTTTAATGATCATTTTATTTTGTCTTTGAATTATTCCAGGGGATTTGGGGGGTGTAACTCTGACTTGTTGCTCTGCATTGGTGTGTGGGGATTTGGGGGGGGGGGGTCGCGTATGTGTGTGCCCGTAATCTTTTCTCCTCCCCCCTCCCTGTGTCGTAGGTGCAGTACTCACCGTTGTCTCCTGCGGCGGCGTTCGTGCTCCTGGTAAAGGAGCAGGTAGACAATCGCTGGTAGGATGTTTAATTCGGGTTCCATGCTGTCCAGATTCCTCGTGGAGTGTATAGAGGTGAGCGTTTTCCCGTTCGTGGTCTGTTTCCGCCGTGTTTTTATCGGCGGGGCTCCCGCCCCCGAAAAGGTGGCGGATTGGTGGGTCGTGATAGGGTGGGTGGTACATTGTCTGCCGCCTGTCAGTTGGCGGTGACCGCCGCGCTGTTTGTTTGCCCCGCCGTGGCGGTCGGAGTGTTAAAGTGGCGGGCTGTGTTGGCGGTTCCCGCCAGGGTCAGAATTCCATTTTTTTACCACCTGCCTGTTGGCGGGTTGGCCGCCGCTTTAACACCGACCGCCAGGGTTGGAATGACCCCCTATGTGTGTCGCTATGACACTGTATGTGAGACTCTGTGTCTGGGTGTTAGAATGGGTGTTAAAATGTCTGGTTGTGAGAGTGTTTTCATGTGAGACTGGCTGTGACAGTCTCTCTCAAAGTGTGAAACTGGGTGTGACAGTGTTTGCCTGGGTGTGATCCTGTCTGGGTATAGGCATGGGTGTGAGAGTGTCTGTTTTGGTATGAGGGTGGATGTAAGAGTGTCTATCTGGGTGTGAGAGTGGCTGTCGAGTATATTGGTGTGGAAGTGGCTGTGCAAGTCCATGTTTTCGAATAAGACTGAGTGTGAAAATGGATGTAAGAGTGTCTGGATGTGAGAGTGGGCGTCAGAGTGTGTGTCTAGGTGTGACAGTGGATGTGAGACTCTTTGTATGGAAGTGAAACTAGGTCTAAGAGTATCTGTCTGGGTGTGAGACTGGCTGTGACAGTCTTTCTCTAGGTATGACAATGGGTGTTTGAGTGTTTGTGTGTTTGTGTGGATGTGAGAGTTGGTGTGAGGTGGCATCTCTGGTTGTGAGAGAGTGTCTCTGGGTGTGACAGTGGGTGTGTCAGTGCATCTGCCTTTTGCTAATAGCTATATCATTACTACATTAACCTGCACACTGTATTTATAAGTGTGCACAGGCGAAGCAAGTACATCTGTAAGTCAGTGAGACTTAGAAGGATATGTATATTGTTTTATTCAGAAACCACCCTGGTGTATCATTTACCTATATAGTAGCTCAGTGCTCAGTTTTGTGTAGTAAAATTATACTATAAGGATTGGCAAGCAGCCTTTTTAATTGAAGCTCTACCTCACAATAAACAAGATGAATGCAAGGGTATGTACCTCAGTGTACAACAAGCTGCAATATTTCTGCAAACATACCTGCTGCCTGGGTGTCTGCATGAATGTATAAGTGCATCTCTGATTCATGGACTGTATGTGTCAATGGCTCTATCCTTTTCTAAATACCTGTATCAGTTGCAGTATGGCCTGTACACTGCATATACATGAGCGTACAAGTCTGCAAGAGCACATCTAACTCAGTGAAACTTACATGGTGATGTTTCACCTTTTAACTTCACACCACCTTGCTCTAAAGTCTACTTACAGCCTAGCTGAGTACTCAACTTTCATTAGTAAAACAACACTTCAAGGATTAACAAGCAGCCTTTCTAATGGCAAGTCAAGGTGACACTAAGGGGCAGATTTATTGAAAATTGGTGCAACGCGGTGCTGCGCCAAAATTGACAGCACTGCTTTGCGTCACTTTAGAAATACAGGGATGCGCTGTATTTAACTGAATACGGTGCACCCCTGCATTTCCCCCTGCCCTGGCACTAAATTTCACTGCCAGCGTCAACGCAAGCAACCTTGCACCATTGTGCAAGGATGTCTGTGTTGATGGGTGCGATTGCTTATGTGTGGGAAGGTGTCCCTTCCTGCACATAAACAATCACTAATGGTGCTTTGGCAGTTCTGAGTGTGTTGCACAATGCAGCACACACAGAAGTGCCAAAGCATCATTTTCAAATGATTGTTTATGTGCAAGAAGGGACACCTTCCTGCACATAAACAATCATTTATGGCATTTTGCTTTTTCTATGCGTGTGGCAGAATGCATAGAAAAAGCAAAAAACGAGGAGGAAAAAAAGTATTCCGCCTCATTGCGCAGTACTGACGCCACCCATGGCGTTAGATTTTGGCGCTGCCTCAGGTTTACATTAATTGATAAATCTGAGGTAGCATCAAAATGCATCAAAATTCAATGGGTGTTGTTGTGGCACGCCGACAGCAACACCCATTGCACGCCCCTTCCACGCAAAGTGCTGCGTGGGAAGGGGCTGTAGTTACAGGGTGGCGTTAAGCCACAAAAAGTGGCTTAACGCCACCTTGTAGATACAGCGCTCTGCTTAGCGCCACAGGAGCGTCACAAAAAGTGACACTCCTGTGGCACTAGGGTCATATAAATATGGCCCTAAAACTGCACAACCAGTTTCTGTGGCAGTAGCCATATTTAAACAGGTATTTGTCGGCATGTAAGAGGAGGTTATGTTAATAATTGCCTGCATATCTGAGTGAGTAAATTAGTGCCTCTATGAGTTTCCCACCAAATATCTAAGTAAATATGGTGAGAACAGGGGTATGTATCTGTCTGTGCAACCCACTCCAATACTATGTAAAATATAACTGATGCCTGAGTATATGTATGTATGTATAATGGCCTCTCTCACTCTTTGACTGGATTTTTCAACGCCTTTATCATTTTATTAATAAGTATATAATTTGCACTATGGCCTGGACACTTAATATATGTTTGAGCATAAGAGTCTGTAACTGCACATCAAAGACAATAAAACTTAGAAGGACATGAAATCCTGCTCTATGGTCTACCTACATCCTAGTTTAGTGCACAGTTTCATGTTTACTGATTAGAATTTCTTTCACCTCATAATAACAAACTACTCTCCTCTGTCGCTTACCTATAAGCTAGTTAAGGTTGCATTATGTGCTAAAATAGACCTGTAGTCTTTCTTTACTAATCAATCTACATTTCGTTGTGGCACGTTATAAATTAAAATACATTCTACAACACGTACCTGTTAAGTGTCCTTATTGTTGTGTATATGTGTAATTCAATATCAGCTAGAATTTCTTCTCACTGATGTAAGCAAAAACCAAGCAGAAGAATGGTATACCGCTCTCATGCACGCCAACCATGAATGGCAATATTTTCAACTTAATTTATATCTTTCATATCTAAGTTTTCCTGTAATCTTCCAATTGGATCTTACGCTTAACCATCTCCAGCACCCCTCAAAAGGTAGCCCAATTTGATACAATTTTTCACCGGATCTGCGGATTCTCTGCGGTGCTCATGCGGACTCCTGTGTAACTCCATGGATGGATCCGTGGATTCGCATGGGAGTACTAACTTCATTTTCCCAATATATCATCAAATACTACCATATACATTCCTCTTTTAATAAAATATTTTATTCACAAGAAAATATTTTCTTATTATTATTTTTCAATAGACGTGCAACTACAAAGTCACAGTCTAAGATTTTTTTACCCCATCCCCCATGTTCCTCTAGCTCCACTGCCATTGGTACCTACTTTGCAATGCTCTGTTGCAGCAGTAGGTCACAAGTTCATAAACGTTTTTCAAAGCACCATAATCCTTTGAACAACAACATGTCTACTTGATTTTTTCAAATTATTCACATAATTCAAACACCAACAGTTTTTCTAATTTCTCAAATCCAAACTAACATCAATTTTCTTTTCTCAAACAATTACCTATCTTTATACAAAAATGTATTCATAAGAACCAGTGTCTGTTTGGGTGTGAGAGTGTGTGTGAGGATCTTTCTGGGTGTGAGAGTGCGTGTCACAGTCTCTCTTGGTGTGAGAGTATCTGTGAAAGTGTCTGATTGTGAGGGTGGGTGTGACAAGGTGAGTCTGGATGTGAGAATGAGTTTGAGAGTGCCTGTCTGGATGTGAGGCTGGATGTGAGAATGTCTGTCTGGATCTGAGAGTGGATGTGAGAGTGTCTGCCTGGATGTAAAAATGGATGTGACAGTGCCTGTCTGGATGTGATAGTGGGTGTGAGAGTGTCTCTCTGAGTGTGAAAAGGCTTGTGAGAGTATGTGAGTGTGGGACTGGGTGTGACAGTGTATCTCTGGCTGTGAGAATGCTTGTGACAGTGAGTGAGTGTGAGAGTGTCTGGGTCTGAGAGTGGGTGTGAGAGTGAGTGTTTGGGAGTGTTTGACTGCGTGTGAGAGTTTGTGTGATAGTCTCTCTTGGTGTGAGAGTGTCTGTCTGATTGTAAGGATGGGTGTGACAGGGTGTGTTTGGGTGTGAGTGTAGGTATTATATATATTTTTTAATATTTCATGAAATCCAAGGAGTCACCCACAGAGTTACACAAGGGGCCACGCTGGGCCCCATGGATGAATCCACAGATTTCGGCAAATTAGTTAAAAAAAACTCTTTTGGAATAGTTCAAGCCACTAATTATTGTTTTATGAAATAGAAAGCAGCTTTCAAGGGGTCAGGGAACCTCTACCATGACCCCTTTTACTCTTTCACAGCCCACATTTCGGCCCCAGGGACCATTTCCTGATAAAAAAAATGGCGGGCACAACTTCCCTGGCAAGTTGGGACCTGCCAATCGGATTCTTCCTTTCACTTGTGAATCCGCAGATTGATCCGCGGAGTATCTGTGTGCCCAGATGTCTATGTTTTTTAACCTTTAATATCTCTAAAACTGGTAAACGGATTTACGCCAAATTACAAAGTGTGCTTTCTGGATTACGATCTAGCTTTCTGCCAAGTTTGTTGTAATTCCGTCCAGCAATTTGTGCTGTATTTGTGTTCAGAAAATTGAAAAATCCCATCGACATACTATGGGGAAAAGTGTTTTTGATCCCTCTTTACCTAGGTCTCTGCTTGACGGATCACCCCGAAGCTTTCAACACAACAGTTGAACGACCAAAACTATATGTTTTAGAAATTTTGCAAAGCTTCATTAAGAAGTGCCAAAACTCCCAACTGGAGACCAGCAGCATGGTATATATCTAAAACCCTGCCAGTAGGTTTTATATATACCAGTAGGTAGTTATAAGTATGTCCATTTCTTCATTTTTTTCTATAGACAGAGTGTTTTTTTGTTTTGTCAATAACTTTGGCACCGCTTCACGAATCATCACAAAATGTTCAAATACTTTAGTTGGTTCAGATGCTGTTTTGGACATTTCGAGGTGATCTGCCAAGCGGGGCTGAGAAAAATTAGGGGTCCCAAAACACACACACACATATATATATATATATATATGTATATACATGTGTGTGTGTATATAATCAAGGTACGCAGATGCGTGGATAGATACAGAAAAGTATTCATATTTTTCTCCTCAATGTTTTCGCTACTATTGTGTTCTTAGATATAACGATATTTCTTACTCAATATTCAGGACTTCAGACCTGTTGCAGTAAATAGTAAATCTAGTTGATCATATTATTCCATATTTTTATCCTATAAGAAGCCCAGGTAGTAATGCAAATATTTATAATGGTTCAAGAGAGTTGGGGAACCCATCATTCTAGACGTTTCATCTAGTAGCAAGCGATTAAGAGAAGGACTTGCTGGAAGGACTAGATGTAGTGCGCACCAAATTAAAAAGCCTACGAAGTTAAGGAATTGATTCCTGAGTGCACCACAGGGCACCTTTGATGCAGCTTGAAGGCACATATGTTACACTTGTGCATAGGTGCAAAATGGAGACTACATCGATTTTTTTCCAGACATCACACTATTTTCAGCCCATTCAATGATTCAGCAACGCAATGAATTTAGGCATGAACTCTGGGCAACGCAATTTGGAAACACACTGGAGCAGCTTTATTAGGATTAATGGTAGTGTGCTTCACTTTAGAGGACTTGGAGGGTAAAGTGCAGAAAGCTGGCTGAGGCACAAGACACCTTGGATGCAATTTGAATGCATATATTTTGCACTTGTTCCTCGGTGGAAAATGGAGATGTTGACGTTTTTCAGAAGTCACACTGCTTACAAGCCAAGTAATAATTCAGTAACTCGAGGAGTTTGTGCGTGAGCCCTGGGCAAAGCAACTTGGAAACACGCTGGAGCAGATTTACTAAAAAACAGCACAACCCAGTTCAGTAACCAAAGATAATGTGCTGCATTGCTCAAAGGGGATACAGCATCGCAGAGCCATACTTATTACATACGATCTGCTTCTCCTCTCTTCCCATGCTCTGGCACACAAACAGATGACTAATAGAGATTTGGTACTGGCAGTGTACCTTTCCATAACAAAATAGCATCGTAGACATTTAGGGGCATATTTATACTCCGTTTGCGCCAGAATTGCGTCGTTTTTTTGGACGCAATTTCGACGCAAAACTAACTCCATATTTATACTTTGGCGTAGCGCCAAAGTCCATGGAGTTAGCGTCATTTTTTTGCGTGGACACCTACTTTGCGTTAATTATATGCAAGGTAGACGTTGCCGTCAAAAAATTGACTCCGAGGCATGTGCGTCGGATTTATACTCCCGGGCAAAAATCACGCCCGGGAGTGGGCGGGTCAAAAAAAATGACGTACAGCCGCTTTTGCGCCGTTTTTTAGCGCCTGCAAAAGGCAGGCGTTAAGGGACCTGTGGGCTCTGAAGGAGCCCAGAGGTGCCCTCCCATGCCCCCAGGGACACCCCCTGTCACCCTTGACCACCCC
Source organism: Pleurodeles waltl (assembly GCF_031143425.1). Taxonomy (NCBI): domain Eukaryota; kingdom Metazoa; phylum Chordata; class Amphibia; order Caudata; family Salamandridae; genus Pleurodeles; species Pleurodeles waltl. The sequence goes on along the minus strand of NC_090444.1, from coordinate 1,105,920,780 downwards.
AGGAGGACACCCAAGGCTGGAGGGACCCATCCCAGGGACATTTAGGTAAGTTCAGGTAAGTATTTTATTTTTTTATTTTTTTGTGGCATAGGGGGGCCTGATTTGTGCCCCCCTACATGCCACTATGCCCAATGACCATGCCCAGGGGACAGAAGTCCCCTGGGCATGGCCATTGGGCAAGGGGGCATGACTCCTGTCTTTGCTAAGACAGGAGTCATTTCTATGGGGGTTGGGAGTGAAAAAAAATGGCGCAAATCGGGTTGAGGGGAAAAAATTGCCTCAACCTGACTTGCCCCATTTCTTGACGCCCAAGCCCCATATCCCCCTACGCCGGCGCTGCCTGGTGTACGTCATTTTTTTTAACGCACACCAGACGGCGCCGGCGGCTAACGCCGGCTAACGTCATTCAATAAATACGGCGCCCGCATGGCGCTTCAGAATGGCATTAGCCGGCGCTAATTTTTTTGATGCAAAACTGCGTTGGCGCAGTTTTGCGTCAAAAAGTATAAATATGGGCCTTAACATTTCACATGCTGAATTTATGTTGTACGGTGTGTCACACCTACAAACGGTGAACTGTTTAGATAAATAAATACATTTCTCCAATGTAGCGCCTGACACCAGTGAAAAACCTGCTGATAGGGTTTGTGTCAAAAACGAGGGTGCTTGCGCTGGAAAACCCAACTACGGTGTGTAACACTCTTTGCAGAAAACTGATTCAAACCTGTGCAAAGGGCTATTTGCACTGAAAAAGATTACTATTCTATAGCAAAAAAGTTTTGTCCTTCCATGAATTTGTGCCTTAAATTGGCACCCACCATGCAATCTCTGAGCTGAGTCATCTGCAGGCATACACTAACTCAAGGAGTTACTGAGAGGGTACATGTGCAAAACCAGGTCGAAGCCGCCGCCCTGGCTCCATTTTAATGGTGTTTCCTTTGCTCCTCATATGGATTCAATCCAGCATAAATTGTTCACATACAGCCATCCATGTCGAAGGAATGCATTATTTGACATGGGTCAATCAGATGAAGTAATGTATTCAAGCTGTAACCAGAAGACACCTCTTAAAGAGAGCAGTTGTCCTTCCCTCCTGGGTTTAGAATGATCTAAAAACATCACTAAGCAAGATTCACGCGTTCATAATACAATCTGGCTGCAAATGTAAGACTGCAGAAGGAATTATGGTGATGGAATAAGGAAATGAAGCACAAAATTGTTTTGCACCCTAGTGCGGCCATTTATAGTTCACAAAAATACAAGTCCTTCCTTTGAATTGTGTTGCTTTTTTCCCTTTTTGTGAATATGCAATTAATGAAAGAAGAATATATTACTGATTGCAATGCAAATCAAGGGGAAATAAAGCGGAAACAACTCCATAATTCATTTTGCAACTCAGAAAAGACTGACGACAAAAGCGTTTTGGTTGAAGCGTCGTTGATAATATTCTAATCGATTCATTTTCAGGTGGGTTTGTGAAGCAGGCAGTCTAATAGTGTTCCCATAGTAACGTAATGATGTGTAGTACATTTCAGGGAGATCACATTCGACCCTCAAGTATCCACTACGATAACATTATTCTGAAATTAAAAATGTTAGTGACTCGTGTACGTGTTTTATTAGTCCAAATGAATAACATTCATATAAAGGTTTTTTATTTACTTGACCGTTTGCTAAATTACATATTTAAGAATTGATTCGTTATCTTTGCACACTTAAAAATAAATAAAAAAACACTTCGATTTTCAGGTATACTTTGAAATTCACCCATATGTGCACGATTAGTCCATATGATATACCATCACAAAGCCTAGTCCGTGAGAGCAGTAAAGTTCACAGAGCGTTCCTTTTCGGTATGAAAATGTTATTTTAATACTTTATAGACAAGCTTATCTGTTATATGAATAGTAGTACTATATGAAGAACTTGTCACCGACATTGTTCAATTTAGATATAATTCTGGCCGCAAACGTTCATTTCTCAAATATAGGGGCATATTTACAAGCGCCTAGCGCCTCCTTGCGCCACCCTAGAGTCATTTTTTTAACACTAAGGCGGCGTGAAGGAGGCCTTTTCCCCAAGCCCGATTAACAAAGTGGGGTAATGAAAGCATTGAGCAACTATGTAACCCCTTGCACTATATTATGCTTGTGCCAGACATAGGTGGTCATTCTGACCTGGCGGTCTTTGACCGCCAGGGCGGAGGACCGCGGGAGCACCGCCGACAGGCCGGGGGTGCTCCAATGGGGATTCCGACCGCGGCGGTAAAGCCGCGGTCGGACCGGCACCACTGGCGGGGTCCCGCCAGTGTACCGCGGCCCCATTGAATCCTCCGCGGCGGCGCAGCTTGCTGCACCGCCGCGGGGATTCCGACCCCCCCTACCGCCATCCAGATCCCGGCGGTCGGACCGCCGAGATCCGGATGGCGGTAGGGGGGGTCGCGGGGCCCCTGGGGGCCCCTGCAGTGCCCATGCCACTGGCATGGGCATTGCAGGGGCCCCCGTAAGAGGGCCCCTACATGTATTTCACTGTCTGCTGCGCAGACAGTGAAATACGCGACGGGTGCAACTGCACCCGTCGCACAGCTTCCACTCCGCCGGCTCGATTCCGAGCCGGCTTCATCGTGGAAGCCTCTTTCCCGCTGGGCTGGCTGGCGGTCTGAAGGCGACCGCCCGCCAGCCCAGCGGGAAAGTCAGAATTACCGCCGCGGTCTTTCGACCGCGGAACGGTAACCTGACGGCGGGACTTTGGCGGGCGGCCTCCGCCGCCCGCCAAGGTCAGAATGAGGGCCATAATGTATGAAATTTACAAGATTTCACAGTGCCATTTTTCCCATCATTGATAACGCCTGCCCAAGGCTGGCATTAAAGTGACACGCCCGTTGTTTTAAAAAAGCCTCCCCATGCATTGCTGGACTAGCGCCATACTTTTTGGTGCTAGTCGACCAGTGCGCCACAATAGCGTCAAAAAGTTTGACGCTGTTGTGCTAGTGTGTGATATGTGCACCGTATTTACAATACAGCGCTACCATGGTAACATTAGGGGGGCGCAAGAAAAGTGGTGCATCAGGTATGATAATCATAACTGATGCGTCACTTTCTTGTAAAAATGCCACATAATTCTTTTTGATTTTGACAGCTAAACAATAGTGCTAGCTGGCCAAGTTGTGTGAAAAGTTTAGCCATTTAACTGGACCTTTTCTATGACTATATCCTTTGTACCCATGCTCTCCTGATTGATATGCAGTCCCTAAGCAAGCATTTTGCAAGAGCATAAATATGCACGCTTCACTTTCTTGAAATATGCAATGGCTGTGCTCTGTCTGCATGATACATATTGGGGCGAATTTCATTTCAGCAATAGCCCCTAATTTCCCCCAATCGCATGGGAAGTAAAGCAAAGGGGTTTCCAAAGCCAACAAAATTGGTTGGTTTGAGGTGTAGTTTTCATTCAGGTTTCCTCTGTCTTTTAAATAAAAAGACAAATGTATTGTATTGGTAAATTGACTATGGATAATAATTCACAGTGAAGACCTATTTTCTGGGAAATACGAGTGGCAGTTGCCACTGTGTAGTCATAGGTCAGCGTTTGCATATGAAAGATGTATATTATTTTGTAATAAGTTTAGCACAGTTTACAAAATCTGCACAAAGCTTTCCAAACAGAAAGTTCATCCACCTTGTCTCTTTCATGAAAAACCTGAACAGATCTATAAGGTGGGGGTGACCAAGATGTTGGCCCCAAAAATGTAATTTCCCATGTTAAATCCCTCAAGAAACGTTGTTCTCTGGCAGAAATTCAAAGAATGGAATTACACCAAGTTTGACATAAAGTTAGAAGTTTACTCTGAAAGCATACTTTTTGTGATTTGATGTAAATCCATTCAGTCATTTTTGATTAGCATTTAATGAGGGGCTTGGGTTCACCATGAAGTTGTTGACATTAGTAAAAAGTCCTAAATATCTGAACAGTTTGTGTATAGACATGCTGTATTTGACACATTCAGTGAATGGGTGCATCCTAAATTGCTGGCCACAAAATGGGGAATAGGTTTGCAGCATGTTTAGGGCTCCTGAATAAATGAAAGGCACACAAGGAGGCAGGCTTAGCACACCCAGACATGAGGACCATGTGGGGCGACAGGAGGCCTAAAGGGACCCCTCCTGATGACTAGAATGGGCCACCAGTAATGAAGGGACATCAAAAGCATACAAAACAGATCACAAAGGTCTGGGGAAATGCTGCCAGAAACTTGGTACTCCAGGATGACCAGCCGGTAACTGAGTGAGTAGTGCTGCCATCCTTGAACTTTTTTATCCTGCAGGGAGTGCCAAGTTTCTGAGGGTCAACAGTAAAAAAAATTATAGACTCTTGGATAAGGCCTAAATGGAGCCCCTACCCAAAAGTCTTTTAGCACCCAGGATCTGCGATCAACCTGGGTGGAAATGAACACCATCCTGCTCTTAGACTATCTAGTTGGGGAGCCCTATGCCTCTGACGATCAACAAGGACATTTGTAGATCTGCCGAGTGTTCCTCCTACCCCCATGTCTTTATATTCACTCCCCTCTCCTGCTTTTCTACTGTGTTAACAAAAAAAAACTTTGGATGTAGTTTTTAAGGTGCCTAGCAACTGATTAGCTGGGGCCTCTTTTGTTATATCCATTCTCTGTGCAAAATGTTTTTTCTTCATGCAGAAAATGGCACTTCCTGCAAATCATTTCAACACGAACACCCAAGAACATACTGATAAATAAGATTTATTACAAACAATATTCTTTTATTAGAAAACATTCTTTATAGCCCTTTATCATACCAAATATTAAATTCTTGTTCTTCTTAACATTCCTTGTAGTTAAAATATAAAAAAATATACTGCTGTTTGTTTCCTAGCTAAAATAATTACCTCTTACCTGTGTTGTCTTTCAGTGATTTAGGTTTACTTCGCATTATTGAGGGATTACATCCAATTTTTCTACTCAATGTCTCTTTACATTTCAAAACATTCCAATTCCTTCTCAAGATATTACCAGCCTGTGTTGATTCACAGTTTAATCTTATAATTAATGTTGTGAGATTTGAGTTACTATCTTTCTCTATTCTCCTTTTACTGGGTAACGGTAGTGTTTCCATTTTGACTTCATTTCCTCTATTGATTCTTTCAAGATAACTATGTATGCCTTTTATTTTGCATATTAAGGTTCTTTCCTCCTTGTATGTTTGATCAATATTACAGTTTCACTTTTCCCCAAGGAGTTCTCCATGTAGGAAAATCCATTTCAGACTACTGGGAGATTGATCGCTCAGATACAAGAAGCTCATCCCTGCTGTGTCTATCTTGTGTAATCCTGCTGTCTATTTCCATTGGTTTACTTCCAAACATCTCAGTATGGGATGCTTGTGTACCTTCTGGTAAGAGTGAAACTCAGATTGACATTTCTTCTATTTATAAGTTGTGGAAACTTCCTCACTGATTCTGATTACCTTTCCTTACTGCAAACAGTTAATCAATAAGTCTAAGCCACAACTTTATTATCAGAACCCCTTTCTGAGTGCCAAAGAGTATGCAAAGGCTACTAGGCCTGATCATGGGAGTGAAAGCCTTTGACTCCTTATGTCTCTGTCCTCGCTCCAGCAATAGTGGTCATTCACCATTTATTATTGCTAACATCTAGGGTATGCCCCACTAGTAGTTTGAGTCTGAAGAGTACACTTTGACTCCTGGGGGTGGGGGGTGTTAGGCCTGTCAGCCTTAAGGTGGTCGTCCTCCCAAATTTTTGCCTTCCTCCTCCATACTACTTCTGATCTTGTTTTTGCTGGTATTAGGACTCTGCACACTTTACCACTGCTAACCAGTGTGGAAGTGATCATTTTTTTAAAACATCATGCTATTGGTTTATGCCCAATCAACATGTTTAATTGTGAGAAAACTGTGCTTTTTATAGAAGCCCCCTCACTTTTTGCCCCCATTTTTTACTGACACTGGTGTTTTCTTACTCTGATTGTGGCATGGGCCCTGCTAACAAGGCCCAGGGCCTGTGTTCTGATTAAAAAGGTATATACAAATTAGGCATAATTATAATTGGCTCCAACAACCTGCCAGTATGTCCCTAGTACATGGTAGGGCATGTAGGTTTAGGGACCCCAGTGAAGTTAGGGCACTCCTGGATGCACGGCTGTGGTGTCTGGTGTCATTTCACAGACAGACCTGACTTGCTGGCTGCTCTTAAAATAAAATTAACCCAAACTATGACTTTGAAATCAAAAGTTCTTACAAAGTCTTAAACTACCTTAATTTTACATATGAGTCACCTCTAGTGACTGTCCTAGGTAACCCAAGGGTTGGGTGCAGTGTATCTATAAGCAGGGGCATTGTAAAATATGTTTTATAAGTCCTGTTGAGGGAGAAACTGCAAAATTGTATTTTTCTTCATTGTAGTGTATTAGATCCATAGGCTAACATTGGAAGGCTGTATTTTAAAGTAATAAAGTCTCATTTCACATAGGGAAGAGCTAAATATGTCATTTAAGTTATCAAATTGATAGAAAAAATCCAACAACTTGTCAATGTTAGATTTATTATAACTATTAGAGGAGAAGAATTTCAAAACTCTTTCTAAAAGCTACCTATGTCAGCATTGTTGTGCCCTTTCCTTATTGATCAGCATCTGGCAGGTTGATCCAAACTACCTTAATGTGGTGCAAAGTGGGCTGGGCTGAGAAAAAAGGAAGCATCTGGTGGGTGGGGATCTGCTGTAGCAGATGGAAGAGCAGAAAGGGGTCTGGATGGCTAAACTGGTCTTCAAAGCAGGGAAAGACAATTAGGACAGGAACCAAACCCCCCTATTTCCTGCACCCCCAGCCAGATGGAAGCCCCTATAATTGAATTACAAGAAGGGCTGAAGGGGCTGAAGGAGATGTGTTTGGGAAACGTAGCCACTCTAGTGGGTGGGCTCAGCCAGATCTAACATCTCAGGAGAGACTTTCTCCATCTTGGGATTTTAAAAAATAGTGCTTTGTGGGACTGATTTTTGCCAACCTTCGCAAGACCTACTCACTCCAGGGGGTGGCACCCTGCACCCCATTGGTCAGGGGTGCCCCCATGCTTGTCGACCCAGGCGCATGGAAAAATATGGAAGAGCTGCTCAGCAACTCAGATCTTTGCCTGGAAACAAGAAGAAGAAGAAGGGCTGCCCTGCTCAACCCCTGGTCTGCACCAAGAAGACTGCAGTCACAAGGATTGCAAATGCTGCACACTCTGGGCTTCACAAAAGAGGACTTTGCTTGGCTTCTAAGGGATTCAGGAGTTGATTTCCTATAAGGAACAGGTGTAAAGGAGTTATCAATGTTCACCCGCATTAAATCCTACAAGAAGAGCCCATCTGGACAGCTTTCAGTGGACCTTTAAGGATTTAGCCAGGTGTATTGTGGGAATTGTAGTCCCAGCATGCCAAGGAGCAGCTCAGAGGTTCATAGGATCTTGGCTTGGTGTTGTGGACTCTCAAAGACCAAAAAGAAACATCTGGAGAAGAATGACTACCCCGCTGGACACTTGGACTGCACAAGAGAGGACCGCACTCATAAGGACTGCACCTGTTGCACTCACAAGGCTTCACAACAAAAGGATTTTACCTGTTTTAAAGGCTAAGGAGTGGACTCCCTGATCAGCGACAGGTAGAAAGGTGCTAGAAGGGCTACCTGCAATATCAACAAGGACAACTTCTGCTCACAAGTTTCACTGCGAGTTTACTTGGATTGACCAGGTGCATTTTGGGAGTTGTAGTTGTAGGCCTCAAGAGGCATACCAGAGCTTCTGAACCCTTGGCTGGTGCTGTGGATCACTGTCCTGTATCAAGAAACACTTTTGGAAGTAAGTGTAAAAGTGTTACATCATGGGCGGCTGGAGTTTGTGACTTTGTCCCAGACCAGTGAGACCTTTTTTTTTAAACCTTTGAGTGCTGTTTGCTTTTAAGAGCTAGTTTTACTTTTAATCTTTAAAAATCATATGTCCAGTTCACTGTATTCTTTATGTTGTGGTGTCATTTGAAAGATACAAATATTTCCTATTTTCATAACTTGGTGTTGGATTTATTTGGTGTTGTGTTTTACTTAATCACTGTTTTGTTGATATTAAATGCTTTACACACCTGCCTCCTAAGTTAGGCCTAACTGCTTGTGGGCCAAGCTACCAAGGGTTGTGCAAGGATTAATTTTTTGAGACCTTATTTGAGATTGTGGCCTATTACTAAGTGTAGGTATCTACCTGCTCTTACTAATAATCCACTTTCTAATAATAATTTACTTATAAGCCCCTAGTAAAGTGGTACTACATGTTCCTAGGGCCTGTAAATTAAATGCTACTGGTTGGCCTGCAGCACTGATTGTACCCCCCCACTTAAGTAGAGCCTTTAAACATGTCTCGGGTCTGCCTTTGTAGAGCTTGTATATGCAGTTTTACACTGTCATTTCAATCTGGCAAATTAAACATTTTGTTAGGTCCAAACCTTCATTTTTAATGCATATGTCACTCTTAGGGTAGGTGCTGGATGGCTCAGAGGGCAGGGTGCAATGTATTTAAAAAGTTAGAAATGTACTTTTAAATTTTACATGCTGTGGTAGTGGAAAACTCTTAAATGTGTTTTTCACTATTGCAAGGCCTATCTCTCCTATAGGATAACATTGGGGTTGCCTTAACACATTTTAGAAGTGTAATTTCAAAATGGGAAGAGATAACCGATTCATGTTTGGTGTCTATGGAATCCCAATTTAAAATTCTAACTCATAGCAAATTCAGATTTGAAATAACTATTCATAAAATATAACTTTTTTAAAGTTGGCATTTTATGCCTTAGTCATTTGGTGCCCACCTCTGGTCACATCATTGGATGTAATTGCCAGTTGGGCTTTGTGTATCCCCTTATTATGACTCTTGAACTCTTAAACTTAAGCTTTTGAGCTCTTCACAATGGCAAACAGGCCCATTCTCACTTGAACCACACCGCTCACACTAAAAATCAGTGCAAGCCATTGCAAGCCAGTCTCTTCACACATCAGCATTGTGAGCCCGTGAGGAATCGCCTGTACAAAGCTCCCGCCCGCCCATCCACAATGCTCTTCGCTCAATGCCGACTGTCACCTACGACACTCTCCTTGCTCCTTACAAGCCCTCTCCAGCATGAATGGGACTCTTAGCTCAAAACCTGAGAAGATAAAACTTTAGCAGGATTAATCTGGGACTCTATCAGAACCGCACTTGATTACCATGTGCTTAAACGTTTTACTTTAACTCGGCTCAGAAGGACCAGATGGATGTGGTTGGTGCTTTATGTGTTTAGCTGTTATATTACAGTTTTTTTCTTTAAAAGTTTATAACTCTGTACTACTGATTGGATTTTTGTTGTTTGATTTATTAAATTAAACTCTGTTTGTCTTAGCATCTTTTGTGTGGTGCCTTCAACCTTTTACTGTTTGAGGTGTTGCACAAATACTTTACACATTGCCTCTAAGTTAAGCCTGACTGCTATGTGCCAAGCTACCAGGGGGTGAGCATGGTTAACTTGGGGATTTCTTGTGCCTTATTCTGACTAGGATTGTGGTTACTGCTTGACCAGGGTCCACACCCGAGCCAGCCAGTAACCCAATTTCTAACAGCAGGAACTTCAGATCAGGTTGCAGTTTTTGATGTCCTGATGGCCTCCTCTGGCATAGGGGGCCACCATATATCACTGTACAGACCCTCCGACCCAATCAGCACAGTGAAGTCTTCATCAGAGGGCACTTCTGACAAACTGGATCACCAACTTGACACATTGCACAGTCTTTGCCCCGAATGGTGCAGCATAGCATGCAGCACATGTTCTCCTTTAATGTGATGTGAATCAAACCTGACACCGATGCGTTTCAACCAACAAGGTCTTGATCACGGTTAATGAGTGATCCATTGCTTTCAGTTTTATACTCTATCCCTCATGCCTTTACGTGGCCTTATGGGATATGTAGTAGCAAAGATTCAGTGAAACATACATTCTAAAGTAATATAACAAAACACCAAAGATGTGACTAAATTCTGACGCTTACACTAGAAACATGTGACATGAAAAAGTGAACTTGACATAAATCATTAAACAACTATATCAGCCAGTTGCACTGTTTTCAGACTTGCGAATGAGGAATCATTTCAAACTACTAGTACTAGACCCCGAAATAAATAGAGGCCCGCGGGCGACATGAAAACTGGGACTGTGCCAAAAATGACAGGCTAAAATTAAGAAATAGATATAGTAGTCATTGGAGAAGTTTGAAATGGTTCCTCATCCGCAAGTCCGAAAACAGTGCAATTCTTTTTTTTAGTTAGGTCACATGGAACTCCCTGGGACCAAATAAAAAAATATATATATATTTCTATGATGCTGTGAGACTCACATGGTTTATTTAAGGGGAGATGTGCACACAGTGCCCCTTCCCAAGCCATTTTTTAGCAAAATGACTCCATCCCCAATTTAAGAAATGTGAGGAGATGGGCTCACAGCCACCCTGCCCAAGCCATTTGGGCTTCAGGGACTTCATTCCCAGGGCCCAAAATATATCTTGATTGGAGTTGGCCCTCTTCCGAGATTTTAAAAGGCCTTGGTGACCCCACCACCCAGCTGCTACCTAAATTTAAAGGGAAAATATAATATACATTCCTAACTGTAATGCCACTTTAACCTATATATACACAACAATTGGGCCATGGACTCCAGGAAGATGAGCTTGGTGTCCTCCTGGTGACTTCCAGACTTGGGCTGTTTCCACCGAGCCCCAGAGCTAACACATGTGCTGTAGTATGAAAGGTACATTAACTACAGCACTGAATGGGGATAACAAGGATCGGTTGAAGGAACTGGGAGACTGCAGAACACAAAATAATCAGGTCATCTTGTAGCTGGGTCTGAGATCACAGTGAGGCATCCTGGCACAGAGGCATGTAAATAAATTGCCACTATATGTCCCTTTAACTGAACAGATGGTGTAAGCCTCCGACCTGCAAACTAGCTGGTACTAACTGTATTTTGCCAATGTGACTATTAGCAAGAAGTGTAGTGCCTTTACTCCAAAAACTCTCCACCTGTGTAAGCCCTGAGAGAAACATGAGATCCAAAGAACAGTCTGATTGCTTGTACCTGTGGTGGAATTGTATTAATTTGGGAGAAATTGAGGAGCCTCCATTTCTGTAGCAAGGTTACACTGGGATGCCCTTTTGAATTCCCTACTTAAACAAGAGAACACATGCACAGGGCACTTTGCTGGTCCTTAAAGGATAAACTATACCTTGATGGTGAAAGCCCTGTGCAGGATTTACATCTGCTTCCATTCAGGGATTGATGCCCAATCCCAAAAAGAAGGCTGCCCCCTAGAAGGTCATCAGAGAGGCTGGAGAAGCAAGGAGGTACACATGCATAGGAGCTCTGATAACACGCCCAAGAGCAACCATTCTCTCAAATTAGCATTACATTTTACTACAGCTGGAGGTTTTCTTATATTCGACTCACAAAGAGCACCACATCTGCCACAACTTCCTGTTGAGCTCAAAGAAGCATTCCAACACATACAATTTGTTAAGGACATGTTGGATATTGAGTCCTTGTTTGGATAAACAAAAGAAAGAGAGAGATGGCTTGATTTATGAGGAACAGCAAGAACTGTAGAGGAATATACTGTTGTTAGTCACTGTGAAGTCATACAGATGCCCTTTCAGATGAGAAAAAGATTTGCATGGAGATCAAAAAATTAGAAGGAGCAGACCTCTGAGACAGGTATAAACTACATTGGACTACCTGAGTAGATTCCAACCATAGCCTGGTCCTAAAGAAGGTGGATTCAGAATACATATTTTGCCGCAAAATTGTGTGTCAACTATTTTAATGTGTGTTCCAACCTTGCAACACTACAACAGTTGTGAAGAAGATCTATTTCCATTGTCATTTGTTGTGTGCACGTTGTGGCTGGGATTTGAGATAGGGGTGTGTGTAAACTCTGCTCCGCTTGTGGAGTTCACAGAGTTTTGCCACTCCACGCTCCACTTGCATCGTGGAGTTTGACAAACACTCCGCAAACACTGGCAGAGGAGCGGAGTTTACCGGCATGCTTTCACTCACCCCTATTGAACATAATAGTTAGAAAATACAGCTGTTGTAATACCACATGCATTTGCAAAGAAGACTTGCATTATTGTGAGTAAGTTTATGCCCATTTGCGTAGCTCCCAATTTCCCACTAATATTCTATTGAAGCTTTTCTGTTATAACCGAAAGCACTCAAAATTTGAGGCCAACTAAGATGGAGCCCTGCTTAGCTACAGTGAGCAGGAGGACTTGGTCAAAGTTTTACCTTTAGTCTTAGTCTTTTTCTTGAAGATTTTCTTCACCGGGATGAAGTCGCAAGTCGGAGCCTTCAAAATTACACTGGGCACCTCAGCAGTACATCTATGGGTGCACCACCTATGCTGGGTTCTCTAAACCTACATACCTTACCATCTACTAGGGACTTATAAATAGGTTGATACAAGCAATTATAATTAACATATTTTGCATAATCCATTTTACACAAAATACTGGCCCTGGTCCTGGATATCATTACCCAGTAGTACCCAGGGCACAGTCAAAAGTCAGTAACCATCAGTATCTGTCCACAAAGTTTGGGGGTGACCAGGGCAAAAAGGAGGACTTTCCTACAATCAGTGAGCCAGAAGTTGGAGGAGTCCCAAGACTCCCATGCCAAGATGGGGGAAAGATAACAAGAAGATATCAAGAACCTATGGTATAATTCACTTAAATGAATATAGATTTTGAAGGGACAAATCAGAATTCATAATGCTTGTGAAAATGTGTATTATGCAGGTATTATAGCCTACTGTCAGAGCTTGTTCCATCATGCATTAAAGGAAGGACAGCAGAAGGACATCCTTTCAGACAGGGCATACAGGGCAGGAACCCCAAGAGAAACAGTCAGGTGCATAACTTAGAAACATAATAGTGAAACTGAGGTAATTGCAGTTGAAGAAGAAGATTATGAAAGAGGCAAAGAAGCAGGGACTTTCATATTTAGAGACTAGAACATAGACTTTTTAACGCAAACAGAACAGAACTCAGATGAAGGCAGATTCAATACTGGCAGAACATCCCCTATGGATTATGTTTCCAATATGATTTCAAAACGCATCTGGATCAACCTATAGGGATAGCCCAAGAGATGTCGGAACTAGCAAAGTAGAGCCCACATTCATCATCCAGAAGAGAAGACCAGGAAGACCAAAGAGCAGTATACACTAGGCACAAAAAGGTTAAGACCAGTGCATAAATCTGCCCTAAAATGTGGATGTGTTATCCTTCACTAGCATACAGAGATTAAAGAAGGAGACTGTTGCAAATGGGTTTCGTCAGATTTTTTGTGTTAGTGATCACCCAGTGTTGGACCTTTTACTGTGAGTGTGTCTTGCTACTTTTGTCTTGCAACAGTAATCACATGGTAAATGGGCTGCTCAGGTTTACCACCCTTGTATGCTTTTTAAGAAAAGACCACTGGGCCACAGTTAGGGTAAGGGGCACTTGGCTGGTTACATGTGAACATGTACACATATGTGTGAAGGCTGTGTGTATGTGACTACCCTCATGCACAGCCCAGTACCTGTGCACAGTTAGCCTGGCACAGGAGGGACTATGCAAGATTAAGTGGTGACCTGGAATAAGCCTTATATTATTAGTAGGTAGTCATAGGTAAAGTAAGTATAATTTACTGTTTTGTATGCACTGACACTGTATTGTATACAAGGGGAAAATCTGCCTTGGAGAGTAGTTTCATTTTCCTTAGGCCTAAAAAGTTACATGAGGTATGAATCTGTGGAAAAGTATGTGCACCCAGTATGACTAAATAGGTCACAAGATCATACATTTATAGGTGATCCAGAATGTTCTTATTTCTCAGCTAGGAATCAGGGACCAGGCTTTTTGTCACTGTGCTGGAAAAAGTTAATTACTCTGCTACCTATCAAAGTGAACAAATATCTTGCACAAAAATAATTAATTAATAGTGCATCCATCAGCTCCTGATAAGAAAGGGAGGGAATAAAACCTGCATCTGTTTATTAGCTGTAACACTGTATAAGGGCCGGGGACAGGCCAGGCCAACTAAACAAAGGAAGAACCCCAGACAAATGGAGATAACATAAAACGGGGCTCATCAATAAAATTTTGGTGGGAAAGGCCCTGACTGTGATGTTAGCAAGGAGCGAAGCTGAGGCTTCCAGATGAAATGTGACCAGTGACATTTCCTTCCTGTTTTTTCAATGTGAAGGAAGTGTCACAGAGGCTCAAGCTTCCTCTTCCTGTCCAGAAGGTTCCTCCCTTTAATTTGTCTATCCCTTGGTCACTTTTCATTTGGATTTGAAGGGAAAGGATCACTCTCTTTGTTCGCAATCCCTGCTGCAAATACCAGTGGATTTTAAAGTCTTTTTGTGAGAAATCAACTGAGTTAAAGAACTTTTAGACACATTTGTTGTTTGACTGAGGGCATACACCAGCATTATTTTAGCTTTTAGATTTGTTCTTAAATTTTTACATTTGATTGTAGTGATCTAGATTTGCAGTAGGGGACTTTGGATTCAGTTTTTATTTTTTTCTAAGCGATTACACAATTTTTCTAAATAACCCCATGTTGACCTGTCCCAGCATGCTATGCAAGAGAGCTCGTACAGCGGTGAAGATGCTGTGTGGAACCCTAGAAAGGGCCAGGGGTGCCTGGATTCTATAACCTTCCACCCCATTAAAAAACTTCTGCACAAGGGAGACTGAGGCCCTCATTACAACCTCGGGCTGCGGGCGCCAGAATACTGCTCCCTATTTTGAATTTTCCGCTGAGCCAGTGGATGGTAACAGTGTTACCGTCTGCTGGCCTAGTGGAAAAGTCACATCAACATTGCTGCCAGCTCATAACTGAGCCGGTGGCAATGCTGATGTGCAGCGGGTGCAGTAGCACCCGTCACTCACTTCACTGTCCGAAATTTGGGCAGTGAAATGCACGATGGGGCTATCTGGGGGCCCCTGCACTGCCCATGCCAAGTGCATGGGCCCCCAGGTGCACCCCAAGTCCCCCTTACTGGCAGACTTTCCATGTCAGTGTTTACCGCCGTGGCCAGACTGGCGATCGGGGACTCATAATCCCCAGGGAAGCAGTGCTTGCACCGCTGCCCTGGGGATTATGACCGCCAGGCGTTAGCCTGGCAGTATAGTAGAGGGGTCAGCGGTATGGCCATGGCTATTGCGCCACAGTCATAATAGCTAGCGGAACACTGCCAGCCTGTTGGCGGTGGTACCGCCAGCTTACCGCCGGCCGCCAGGGTCGTATTGAGGCCCTGAGTGTTTTTTGCTTCTGGGCTCTGGACACCAAGACTATGATTGTAGCAGAAGTCATGCGCAACTTGAAGGACAATCCCCCCCCAATGCTCTAAAGAACTAAGGACTGTGTCCCAGTTGACCCGAGGACTACTGGGTCTCTCCAAGGGCCAGTAAGGCTGGCTCTCGTGTAGGGCCAGTAAAACCAGTTACTTGCAGAATGAGTCATCTTGGAATTAAGGAGATCTGCTGCAACTGCTCCTGATGGCTGAAGCTTACCACCAGCGTTGCGATTATCCATAATACCCAATGGAGCCTGGGTTAAAGACGTTTTAAGATTTCTGACCTTTGACCCCCTTTGAGAAATAGAGCATGTAGGCCCTGTTGCATCTTCTTTGAATGACAGTACAAGACTAAATTATTTATTTTACCCAGTCAGGGGGCATGTCTGGGGTCCCACCTCCAGGCTAACTCTCACCCCGGAAACCACAAACTCTGAGCCAGAAGTATTTAATACTGTCCCAGGAATCCAGTCACCAGGGACAACAACAAAAACTGATGGGTCCTGAATATGTATTATGTGAGAAAACTGGGCTGATTGCAGAAGCCCACTAACTTTTTACCCCCCATTTTTTACTTTTGCTGGTATAATTGGCTATGTCAATCTACCTATAAGTCCCTAGTATATGGTAGGGCATGTAGGCTTAGGGACCCCAACATAGGTAGGGCCTCCCATAGATGCATTGCTGCGGTGCCCAGGGTCATTGTAAAGACAGGCCTACCTTGCTGGCTGCTTTTAAAGTAAAGTTACATGAAAATTCGACTTTGGAGTTAAAAGTACTCCCAAAGTCTTAAACTACCTTATTTCTACATACTAGTCACCCCTAAGTTGTACCCTGGGTGCCCTCAGGGTTGGGTGCAGTGTAACTATAAGCAGGGGCCTTATACAATATGTTTTATAAGCCCTGGTGAAGAAAAGTAGCCAAACTCGTTTTTCCCGTAATGTAGTGAATAGGCTCCATAGGCTAAAATGGGGAGGCTTTATTTTAATTAGTAAAGTCTCTAAAGGAGCTAGACCTAACACGTTTGATATCAGACTTAGTGCCAGATGTAGCAAAAAAGCAAATTGCGACTTGCAATTTGCGAGTCCGTGCGACTCGCAAATTGCAAGTCGCAATTTGGTATGCAGAAAGGTGTCTCAGACACCTTCTGCAACTCGCAATGGGGTCGCAAAGACCCACCTCATTAATATTAATGAGATGGGCCACAGTTTGCGACCCCATTGCTAGTATGGGCACTCACGGGGATGGTGGCCTGCTGGAGACAGCAGACCACCATGTCCGTGACTGCTTTTTAATAAAGCAGTTTTTTTTTTCTATCTGCAGCCCGTTTTCCTTAAAGGAAAACGAGCTGCACTTAGAAAAAAAAACGAAACCTTTAGTTTCGGTATTTTTCAGAGCAGGCAGTGGTCCATAGGACCACTACCTGCTCTGAAAAATTATTTTTGTTTCCATTCACAAAGGGGAAGGGGTCCCATGGGGACCCCTTCCCGTTTGCGACTGGGTTACCATCCACTTCAAGTGGATGGTAACTGCGATTTCATTTGCGACCGCTTTCGCGGTCGCAAGTGAAATTGCATAGCGTTGCAAGTCGCAAATAGGAAGGGAACACCCCTTCCTATTTGCGAGTCGGAAATGCATTTTGCGAGTCGGATCCGACTCGCAAAATGCATTTCTGCATCGCGGAGAGGCTTTTGCGCCTCGCAAACGGTGTTTTTTGCCGTTGCGAGGCGCAAATCCTTTCCTACATCTGGCCCTTAATGTTATAATAAATACAACAACTTGCCACTGTTGAAGTTAATATACCTTTCACCTAGAAAAGAAAGAGTTTTAGAAATCTTCCTAACAATTACCAGTTTCAGCTCTGTAGTGCCCTTCTCTGATTGACAAGCCTCTGGCAGCCTGGTCAGGGCTGAACACAAAGTAAGTGCCTGGGGGAGGAAATATGCTTGAGCAGATGGTGGAACAGGATGGGGGGAGAGCAGACAAACTGGTCTTTGAAGGAGGGAAGGACATTTGGAGCAGCTCAGGACTTCCTTAATTTCCAGCAAGCCCAGGCAACCAGGCACCCTCTTGATTAGATTAGGAAAGGGCAGGAGAGAGGTGTGTTAAAGACTTTTAGCCACACAAGTGTGTGGACTCAGCCAGACCTAATCTCCAAAATTCAGTTTTTCTCATTTTGGATTTTTAAGGAATATTGCTCCCTTGGGATTGATTTTTGCCTCACTTCCCAGGAAGTGGTCATCCAAGAGGGTAGTAGCCTGCCTGTGATTGGACAGTTGCCCCCCTGCTTTTCACCCCAGGAGCAAAGAAAATGTTGGCAGAACTGCTCCTACACCTCCCATCCCTACCAGGAACAATGACAGAAGAAGAAGGATTGCCCTGCTGGACCCCTGGCCTGCACCTGGACACTGCACTTTGTCTGAAGGACTGCACCAGCTGTACACTTGGGTTTCACCACTAAAGGGACTTTGCCTGTCTTCTCTGGTTCAAGAAGGGACTCCCTGGTTTGTACAGGTGAAAAATAGCTACCTAAAGTCTTCTGCATCAAAACCTGGAAGGAACTGACCAGCTGACCAGTGGCTACTGGTCATCTTTGGATTTGAACCACGGATATTCTGGCAGTTGAAGTCCTAACCCTCAAGGAACACATCAGAGCTTCTGGAACCTTGGGGTGAGCTGTGTACTTCTAAAGGACCTTCAAAGACTTCTGAAAGAAGATCCAGAAGTTTGGAGAAGTTTGGAGAACTTTTGGAAAAAAGCTCCATAAAGGGACCGTCCCGCCATGGTGGGTCAAGCTGGCTTACCTTAACCGCGACCCGGATTGACTTGCAGGTTCGCCCCACTGAAAAGCTCTGGAGCCCCAGACTACCAGGAGTTCACCGGGGGCTCCTTAAAAGGTGATCCGACGACCTTGCATCAAAATCATCTTGCTGTGGAGCGTCGACCCCTGTTGGATGAAAAAAGCTCCAAAAAGTGACAAAGTCTGAATGTAAAAAGTTGACCGGGACTTCCCGCGCAACATATCTCAGGAGGGCTCCAGGAACATCGGATCAAGATTCAGCTTTGGCCCTGATAAAGATTTCCATTCAGAAAAATTGTCTAAGTCTGAAAGTAGAATTCTTCACTGAGGTGTATCTGAAGAGGGCTCAAGGGAGGTCAGATAAGATTGGTGACTTCGTACTGCTGAAGAAAATTTTCAAGAAAAAGATGATGGGGCATATTTAAGAGCCCGTAGTGTCACTTTTCGTGATGCTCCACTGGTGCTACGCACTGCTCCATATTTGCAAGGAGGTGTAACGCCACTTTTTTGTGGCATTACGCCTCCTTGTAAATAAGGGCCCCTCTGACACATTTTCTGCATCAGAGGGGAGTGCAATGGGTGTTGCGGTGGGTGCTCCACCCCAGCACCGAATGCTTTTGACCCTGCCTCAGATTTACAAGTTGTCGTAAACCTGAGTCAGCGCCAAATACTAACGCCACCCCAGGGGTGGCGTTAGCGTGGCAAAACGAGGAGGAACGCTTTTAGTCCTCCCTGTTTTTTGCTTTTTCTATGTGTGCTGCATTCTGCAGCACACATAAAAGAAACAAAATGCCATGGATGATTGTTTATGTGCAGGTAGGTGTCCCTTCCTGCAAACAATCATTCAAAATGACACTTTGGTAGTTCTATGTGTTCTGCATTCTGTAGCACACATAGAAGTACTACATCACCATTATAGATTGTTTATGTGCAAGGAATGCACACCTTCCTGCACCTAAACAGTCTATCCCCTCAGTGCAGACACCCTTGCCCTATGGGGCAAGGCTGCCTGCATTAGCACTAGGCATCTTAATTCAGCGCCGGCACAGAGGGAAACGTAGGGGTGCACCATATTCCTGTAACTACAGTGCGCACCTGCGTTTCTAAAGCGGTGCATAGCTGAGCATCGCTGCACTGCTATTTTTGGTGCAGCACCACGCTTCGCCACTTTAACAGAAGTCCGAAGGTAAACTTTTGACAGGTCTCCATTGCGGTCGGCCTCAAACTTTGACTTTGTCCTGGTCTAGTGTGACCAGATCAACGCTTTTAGTTTTAATGCACTGGAAAACATAACTTGTTTACAAATTTATATCTGTGATTCTCCTTATCCGATTGTAAATGTTTTGGTGTCATTTTAAAGATAAAAATATCATCTATTTTTAGAAATTGGTATTGAATTTTTATTGTGTTTTGTGTTTTAATTATTTACTGTTTTGTGATTTTTAAGTGCTTTACACGCTTGTCTCCTAAGTTAAGATTTGACCCTCGTTGCCAAGCTACATAGGGTTGAGTGGGGATTAATTTATTGAGACCGGACTGGACCCGGTGGGGGTTAGTGGCTTATTGCTAAGTGTAGGTACTTACCTGCCCTTACCAATAATCCAGTTTCCACCATATTAAAAAAACACATACATGTTATGTTTATTTTATTAACCATTTTTGCTGAAAGTGATAATTGAACAGTGTTGAACAGTGTTGAAATGCTTTTTTGACAGCAATTATTGCATTTACACATGGTTATTCTTGGGTGAAGTGAAATTATGGTGAGTTTAACATGTAGATTAAAGCCAATAGTCTTGCTTTATATGTTGTGATGACCCTTGTGATGACCCGTGTGTTTTTTAAAATTATATCCTCTTATTGTGAGGCCTATCTGGTACATAGTGGGAGGTATTATGATTTAGAGGGTCAATACCCAGTAGGTATTAAATATAATTACAGAATGTCATCTACAGTCATCTACGGTCATTTTAATCTACATTATGGCCCTCATTACGACCCTGGCGGTTTGTAACCGCCAGGGCCGCGGGACGCGGTGGCACCGCCGACAGGCCGGCGGTGCCCCGCGGGGCATTCTGACTGCGGCGGCTTAGCCGCGGTCAGAGAAGGGAAACCGGCAGTCTCCCGCCGGTTTCCCGCTGCCCCCAAGGAATCCTCCAAGCCGGCGCAGCTTGCTGCGCCGGCTTGGGGATTCCGACTCCCCCTCCCGCCATCCAGTTCCTGGCGGTTCTCCCGCCGGGAACCGGATGGCGGGAGGGGGAGTCGCGGGGCCCCCGGGGGCCCCTGCAGTGCCCATGCCATTGGCATGGGCATTGCAGGGGCCCCCGTAAGAGGGCCCCGCTTGTATTTCACTGTCTGCATAGCAGACAGTGAAATACGCGACGGGTGCAGTAGCACCCGTCGCACCTTCCCACTCCGCCGGCTCGATTACGAGCCGGCTTCATGGTGGGAAGGTCGTTTTCCCCTGGGCTGGCGGGCGGCCTTTCGGCGGCCGCCCGCCAGCCCAGGGGAAAACTTGGAATGCCGGCCGCGGTCTTCAGACCGCGGTGCGGTATTCCTGCGGCGCAACTTTGGCGGGCGGCCTCCGCCGCCCGTCAAAGTTGTAATGAGGGCCTATGTATATATTTGTAAATTAATGCGTAATATTTAGGCCCAAGTGGAATTTTTCACTCGCTTGCTGAATTGGGGGATTTAGTGACTCCATTTTACTCTTGTGACGTAGAGTTGCGGCAAAATTACACTAATTGCCATATGGCAGAATTTATTTTCGTGTTCAACAATAAGACGACAATGACAACAACATACGGCTCCAGTAAGTGAACTGGTGAGCAAGATTTAGCATCTCTAGGGCTGATTTCCGGTTGCTAGGAAGCTTTCCGGTGCAATATTCTAATAGAGGTGGACGTGAGCAATTGAGGTCAGAGGGCTGCTTCTCGATCAGATTTTCTACTTGAAAAGCAGCAAAATCAACTCAAAAATTTATTTTCAGTAGGCATTTTATCCAAACAGTTGGTTCAGAAAGTTTTTTTTTAGCATAAAACACGTTTTTCGTTTTACATTTTTTTTAACAGGAAGGAAATGCCTTAGAGACTTCATCTTCCTCTTCCTGTCCAGAAGGCTCCTCCCATTGTTTTGTCCATCCCTTGGTCACTTTTCATTTGGATTGCAAGGGTATGGATCACTTTCCTTCTACGCAATCCCTGCTGCAAATAACTTCTGACTTTAATGTTTTTGTTTGTAAGAAATCAAGTAAGTTAAAGAACTTTTGGATATGTTTCTTGTTTGATTAGAACCATGCACCAGTATTTTTTTACGTTATTCATTTTTTCTTAGTTTTTTAAATTTGATTGTGTTGACCTGGCATTGCAGTGGGGGATGATTTTGCATTCACTTTTGTATTGTTTTCTAAGACGAAAGGTTTTCACAATTTTGGGAAGCCTGGGGGTCTTTTCTTAAATTATTTTTTTCTCAATTTTTCTGTCTACTGTTTGTGAATTTAGCACTATTTTGCTCATTTTAGTGTCTGGGGCCAAGTTTGCCCATGGGCTGGGGCCAGTCAGCCCTTGCATTGGGTGTATATTAAAAAACTCAGTCTGTGCTGTATGCTTTTTTAACCACATCTATTGATTTATGAATGGCCTTGGATTAAATGCACAATATGTTTTTTTATATTTTACCCTTTTCTGCAAAATGTTAAAGTGCATTAAGGTGGGTTAATACTTTTTGATGCCTTGGGATGTTTTTGGTTGGGAAATTTTTAAAGTTGACTTATGGGGTGATTTAGGTCTTTGCGGAGGGAAATACTCCGTCACAGATGTGACAGAAATCCTGTCTGCCATATTACAATCCCATTCTATCCTATGGGGATTGTAATACAGTGCACAACATATCTGTCACATTTGTGACAGAGTATTCCCTCCTCCAATATCTAAATCAGGCCCTTAATTTTCATTTTTGACATTGATGAAATGATGGTAGTGCTTTCTTCTTTATTTACCATGCCTTCCAGCATGTGTATATATATATGTGTGTGTATTTTCCATAGGCCACTATTTTGTCTTTGTTCTGGGCCTACTTTGTTCTCCACGCCATGTGTCAGGGCTGCCATTTGATGTAGCCAGTATCCTTGTGCATAGTCCTCCATGTGCTTTTTGTTGCCCATACCTTGTTGAATCATGTTGTGAACATGTGGCCAGCTGACATTTTGTGCGTTTTTGCCATAGGCCTGCACATGTTCCTTGTTGTCCAAGCCTTCTTGATTCTTGATTTGAACATTCTTTGTTGTCCAGACCTTCGCCCTTGATGGCTATGTGGCAAGATGGCCATTTTGTGCAGCCAGTGTAGTTTTGTCATCTGCCTGCCTAGGTAAGTAAGGGCACTGTAGTACACTGCAAATCCCTCTGTGCCTTTAATACTTAGGCAAGGGCATTGAGGGATATGCACTTCACTGTAGTGCAGTGCATAACCCCCAGTCCTCTTACATAATTATGTAAGGGCACTGAGAGGTATGCACTGGCAGGTCACTGAAAAACATAAAGGTTACAGGAATGTTAAAGATAGAAAATAGAATTCAATTCACTTATAAAAACAAAAGTTACAGAGATGTTATAGTTAGATTCATATTTTACTAACACAAAACCATGGAAATTCACAATTTATACCTAATGTACTAAGGTAATTATGACTCACTCCCTCACCATGTACTGCTGATTACCTCACATAGTTACTCACTTATAACGTGTTCTATGACATCATTGATATTATTACTGCCACATTTGCAGTAAAATTATTGATGAGAAACTGCGTGGCGGGTGGCGAGTTATAGTTACCTTGGGGCACAAGTTATGGTTATTTGAAATATCCATAACTATAACTGCTGAATATCTATAGTTTAATGCAAGTAAAATATGACCCTAATTATAATGTGCATGTAACTTTTTTTTTTTTAGGTAACTTTGTAAAGTGTTTTTTAATGCTAATTCCTAACTATAATGTACCTGTAACCTTGTTTTTAAAGTGAATTTGTAAAGTTTTGTAATGCTAATTCCACACTTTCAAGTCCCTCTGTTGCCCAATTATATGCCCCATCATTGCCCCCTGCTTAACCTCTGACTTAGGTTGCTGCCACTACCCTCCTTCCCCCTGCCCTCTGATATCTGTGTTCATGCCTCTGCTCCCTCCTTTTTACCCACCATGTTCCATGGACCTGTCACTACCCCTCCTATCTACTCTAAGTGTTCTGTTGATCTGCCACTCCCCCACTCAGCTGCCTAGTATGGTCAGATGGCTGATGCCTGTCCCTGCCACCTCCACCCTGCCTGTCCGAGTTCCATGCCTCTAGTGCCTCCCTCCTGTCCTGCATGGTACATTTTGTTGTAAATCCCTTCTGCTCTCCATGCTCTGTAATGCTGCAACTGATCCTTCTGCCTTCCATGCATGGTCTGTTGTGAAGCCCCTTCCCTGCCCTCTCTTGTCTGTATACATCCCTACCCCTCCCTTCTGCCCTCCATGGCCATTTGTGCATGACCCTGCCACTCTCTCTTGCCCACCATGGCTATTGTGCTGCCACTAACCCTCCCAATTGCCATGAATGGTCTTTTGTGTTGCCACAGGTCCTCCCACCTTCCTTCTGTGGTCAGCATGCTGCCCCTGACCCCTTACACCTTTCGCTCCTTTGCCTGTGTGTAAGCCATTATAGCCTAACTATTTCCCTCCATGGTGTGTTGAGCTTCGAGTGCAGATCCCACCTGCCCTCCATGGTCAGCTTGCTGCTCCTACCCTGCCCCATTGCCCCCTGCCCTATGTTTATTATGTGCAGGTCCCTATCACCTCCCTCACGCCTTGTCTGGCCTGTTGTCATGCTCCTACCCCTTCCCTCCTGTCCTTCATGTTCTATTATGCTGCAACTGTCCCTCCATGCTTTCCATGATCAGTTCAGCTGCACTGTTATCCTGCCTCTGCTCCCTCCTGTGTGGTGTATTGCCCTGTGTGGTGTATTTTGTTGCTGTAACCCCTAACGCCTGCCCTGTAAAGACAGTTTGGTGCCCCTGTCCATCTGCCTCCTACCCTCTGTTATCCAAGTCCATGTTCTTACCCCATTCCTCCTGACCTCCCTGATCCAATGTACAATACTTGCCAACATCTGTAGCTTTGTAAGAGGGAGTTTTTAAAAATAAAAACTGGGGAGTTGATTTTCCCCATTGACTGTCACTGAAAAAGAGGAAGTTTTAGGCAGGAGACAGAAAAAATAAAGCCATTTTGGGCTTTAAAACTTTGGGAGCCTCCTGTCTGAATCAATTCTGTTGGTGTGTATGGTTGTACTGCCACTCCCTCCTCCTTCTACCCTCAAGTCTTTTATACTGCCACAGACTCTCTTGCCTGTCCTGCATTGTTGGCTTTTTGCCCCGGCCCCCTTTCCTCTGCCATCCATGGTTCATTGTGCTGCCATTGCCCCTCTCATCTGCCCTGCATGCTTAACTTGCTGCCGCTGAAGCCACCTCCCTGCCCTCAATTATCTGATTCAATGCCCCTGACATCTGCCTCCCCACAGTATCATAATGAACAACTAGATCACTAACACTCTATGGGCCTGATTACAACTTTGGAGGAAGGTGTTAATCCGTCCCAAATGTGACGGATATACCACCAGCCGTATTACGAGTCCATTATATCCTATGGAACTCGTAATACGGCTGGTGGTATGTCCGTCACCTTTGGGACGGATTAACACCTTCTCCAAAGTTGTAATCAGGCCCTATATTTATTGCAAAAGAGTGGCACACCTGACGTAATCTTCATGTAATCAAAATTGTAATGCCTGAAGCAATTCCTCTAGAAATTATAAAAATCAGCGTCTCATACCCATAGAAACTCTGGTTAGTGCTCTAAAAAACTAAAGCGAGGACATCTTTTCTGAGTTCTCAAATAGCGACAAAGCACTTTTACATTGTTTGCTATTTTTATGGTTTTTGTATCCAGTTGATCACTTGATTATACTGCAACTGGGGAACCAGGTTTGAGTTTCGAACTCAGCTCGACTTCCTGTCATTCTGGGCAAATCATATACTCTCCCAGTGCCCAAAACCAAAATGAATGTGTCCTAGTGTAATGTAATTGATGCTCATGTAATGCACTCCAATACCTTTTTCATCAAGTCTGCACTATACAAAACTGCAGAAAAACAAAAAAATAAGGCCCAGATTTAAGAAACGTTAGCTCAGCGTTTGCGCCATTTTTTTACACAAAAGCGACACTAACCTAATGGCATATTTAGATTTTGACACTAGACCAGTCTAGCATCAAAATGTTTGATTTAGTGTAATTTTTGGGTGTGCCACCTTACCTTGCGTCATGATATGCAAGGTAGGAGTTCCCTCCTAAAATATTACGCTAGGCCGCTGGTGGCAAATTTACTACCCGATGGAAAAACTATGCACGCAAAGGACCTGGCTCTAAAAAATTATGCTCAGTACGATTACCTCAAAACTTTTATGACTGGTCAGACCAGGCGTTAAAAGGAGACCCACATACCGCTACATAAGGGAAACACACAGAAGGAGCATTGGAAAGTTACTTGGAAAGTAACAGGACACCATGGAAATGTTAATCCTACGGCTTGGCACCCCTAGAAAATGGCAGCGACGATGCTAAGTGCTACCAGCACCACTGCAGCAACCGCAAACACCACCTCAGCAGCCACAAACACAGCATAGAAGATGGAAGAGGGTCTTTCACCAGCTGCTAGCATCCTGGCCTCAGGGAAGAAGAGGGTGATCAGACTCTACTGTCTGAGGCGGGAGTCCATTGTACACCTGCTCCACTACATAGCGCCAGACATCACAGCAAGAGTGCGGAGTCACACAGCAATTCCACCCATGACCAAAGTCCTGGTTATCCTCCACTTGCTGGCATCAGGTTCATTCCTGACAACTGATGCACAAGTGGGTGGGATCTCACAACCATCCCTCTCTGCCTTCCTTGCAAAGGTTGGGGACTCAATCCTCAGACTCACACCCAACCACATCTGACAAAGCAAGGTTTCTACCAGATTGCTGGCTTCCCACATGTGCTGGGTGCTATGGATTGCATCCATATCCAACTTGTTTCTCCTGCAGCCGAACACCTCTACAGGACCCGCAAACATACACACTCCATCACTGTACAGGCCATCATGGACCACTATGGATTTACCACTAATATCCTTTCTAATATCCCTGAAGCCTCCATGAGGCTTACATCTTCAGGCACTCCACAATAAACCAACAAATCCAGGATGGACAATATGGCAATGGCCTACTTGTAGGTTAGATACCATAGAAATCATAACACACATAACACAACAAATTTGTAGTACAAACAATACAAACACATCATCAAACATACATGGACAGGGAAACACAGATGAATAGACCACAACACCTAAGCCACATGCCACACTCCGCTGCATACAATGCACATTACCCTCACATATGCCCATATCTTCAAGTCCCTGGCACCACCTGATGGACACATCACTGAACGGACAGGTGGAGCAATGTCCCCTATGAATACAAAAGCTGGATCAAAAAAATACATGTGTCCACCGGTTCACAACAAAACACAGATCCTACACACATAAAACACTTACCAAGGAATCGCTATGCTATGTGATTTGCATTGGGCATTCAAACGTCAAACAACTCACATATTGGCACTGCCCCACATTTACTATGCTGTAGAAGTCTCAGACAACACTGATATTTATTGCCAACCAAGTAACCACATCACTATCTACATATCACCTAAATATGACAGGTATATTCATTGTGTACAACTTTCCCTTGTGTTGCGCATAGTGCAGCACAAATTGAAATACAACAACACCATTGACAAAAGATCATGTACAGGAATGGACACCTCACAGCACACTTACAAACATACTGGTAATTCCCACATCTCCATACCATGATACAAGGGTACCAACAACAGAGTGTGCCAGATGTACTACTGACAATGTATAGGGAGAGGCCAGAAATGCACATGAATGAGGATACACAGAACTTAGCAGGGCTGGATACCTGATGCAGGGCACTGCTGTAAAGCATAGCATGCCATGTCCTGTCCCATTAGCTGTATGAAAAATCTTGCATATATCACAATACATCCCATATAACTGTTCCACACTGGGCATGTGACCCTCATGTACATACGTATGCCAGCCAGCAATTTCCAACAACAACACTTTGTGCAAGGGAGGTATTCCTCAGGCAAAGGGGTGGGATTCACATGCAACACAGGGCCCTATACATGTTAAATGGCACACAACACCCAAAATAGGAACACATGTCTGCTATATCACTCTTCTGCAGGTCTAAAGTGAAGACACTAACAGCAACATATCAGAAAAGTTGTACAGCATCTAAAGAAGTGCTACCTCACTTGGACACATTAGCACCCCCCTACACCCAACATGTGTGTGCTGTAGTCAATATATGGCACACCATGGCACATTGTAGGTGCAATAGTGTCAACATAATGGATGCCATCGATGGACTGTTTAGAATAAATGCCAAATGTATGGTGCAAGTCCTGCACAGTACATAGGCCCACATTTAAATCATTTTTATGCCTGCTTTGTGCAGGTATCAAAACATATTAATTGGAACCTCTTCTATACCTCTGCACCATTTTAGCTTTACCCAATGGGGGAATACACCCCGTGCATACATGATGCTTTGCACAGGCACAATGTTTTGTTAAGGTACACTAAGTGTTGCACATCATGGTAGTAGCACTTTCTAAACATGGGACTGTGGTTATTTGCCTAGTTGGCCCACAATAATGTCTACAACAATAAGGCTAATGTGGTGCAAGGAGGTTTCAGGTCCTTGTAACATTGGTCCTCTAAATCAAATATAGAGAACACCTCACACATTTGGCATGAGTGAATTCTCAGACAATCCAATTACAATCACCAGGTACGTAAGCCACAACCCATGATCGGAAAGTGCACCACCACAGACCATTGCAACCATACATCCAAACACGAACACACACAAGACCAGATGTTAGTCCGATACACCAATCCACTCAAAACAAATATGGTCCATGGCACCAAGCAATTGACTAATGTGCATGATTGATACATGTTCTCACATTCCTTTGCAGCTGACTAAGGTTACAGCATCCAGCCATGGGTCATGACACCTTTTGGAAACCCTACAACAGATGCAGAGCGGGCTTACAATGAAGCCCACACAAGGACCAGAAATGTTGTGGAGTGGACATTTGACCTCCTTAAATCAAGGTTCTGGTGCCTACATCATACAGGAGGAGGACAGTTATATACACCACCCCTTGTCTGCAAAATCATCATGGTGTGTGCCATTTTGCACAACATTTGTCTACACAAACATGTCCCCTGGGATAATCAAGTAGATGTCCCCAATGAGCAGGATGACAACAATGGTGTACAACTGGAAGAGGGGGAACAACATAATACTGCTGCTGCAGTACGCAGAAGAGAACTAATAGTGCAAAACATTTTCACATGAACTGTATTCCAAGAATCACCATGTAAATAATCAAATAAAATCACAGAAATTCAGAATGTACATGGAATACTCTTTTACACCATCACATACTAATTGTAATAGCACATATCTCAGAGAGCATTGGCCCTGATTTAAGAGGGCCTAACACATCTTTGTGCAACATCAGTGTCAAACATCTCACGCTATTGCGGCCAAACAATGCAAATATCTAAGCAGCAGAAACTCATAGTCGCGCAAGTCAGGTAATGTGCCACCTTGTAACACCTTGTAACACCTTGTGGCACAAAATGCGTGCGACATGCATTAAGTACACAAGGGTGTGTACAGCTATTAGGGGGGATCCACAATGGTTCAGTTGAATCTAACGAAAACAACTTTGCCATATATTGCTGCTACTTTTGACACCTGCTCCAAGCAGCTGTTTAAAGGGGGCACACCATTGGTACGAATGGGACCCTGAGTACTGTTCATGATAAGGGCCTAATGGGCACATGTACATACCATTTTTCCTGTCGCAAATGGCCCGATTTGCAGGAAAACAAAGGAAAAAACATTTTGGTATGTACAGACCCTATTTGCGATTTGGTAATCTATTGGCATTTCATGTAAAACAATGGGAACTGATGAGACATGTCCTACACAAACAAGCTGCCATTCCCCAGTATATGATAGGGCAAGCCTGACATCAATCCCTCAAAGGCAACTATGCATACTTGTGCATGGGATCACAAATGTGCAGGTATATGTCTGACGGGGAACATGCATCTCAGTGCAGATGATTCATCATGAGGGAGTGAAATCATTAACCAATGCCCCCCAAAAATACTGAGTAGGATACATTGATCCATGACTCAGTCAGGGGCTTGCGGATTGCGCATAGTGAACTGAGCTGGGGTGATCACAGTCAACTGGTGTTCATACATGCAACAATGGCCCTGTATGGCCATTCAAATTGTAAATTTCTGACAAGGGTGCCATCACTGCATGAGAGCACCCCTCCTGTACAGATTGTATTCAATTTTATCAATCTGCCAATAACATATATGTTTGAGTAATCGAGCTTAGAAAACGTATGTTGTTAGCACAACATACCTAAATGTGTCCACACATGTCCCAGCTAGGTGGACCAGTCTTGTTTCTGTCTGTTTGTGGATGGAAAAATGAGTACAATTAACATAATTAAATGTGTACGTGTCACATGATTACTTACAAGTTATCATGCCCAGTACAAATGTCCCCCATTGAAAAACATGTGTTACACACACATGAGGCCTACATATAAGATAGCTGTATTCAAGATTTGGTATGTGTCCAATCTCTAAACACCCTACAGTAACATGCAGAACTTATCAGACATTGTAATATCTGACAGCCTTAGCGTGGTCATCCCCAAACTTTTTGCCTTCCTCCCTCTATTTTTCTGACCCTGTTTTTTCTGGGTTTAAGACTCTGCACACTTTACTACTGCTGTCCAGTGCTAAAGTGCAGAAGCTCTCTCCTCCCTTAAACATGATAACATTTGTTCCTACCCAATTGTCATATTTAATTTACCTGTAAGCCCCTATTAACATGCAATACATGTGCCCTGAGCCTGTAAATTATATACTACTAGTGGGCCTGCAGCATTGAATTTGCCACCCACATAAGTATCCCCTGGGCCATGTCTCAGACCTGCTGTTGGAAGGCCTGTGTGTGCAGTTTCACTGCCACTTCGACATGGCATTTAAAACTACTTGCCATTTAAAACTACTTGCCAAGCCTTAAACTCCCCTTTTTCTACATGTAAGTCACCCCTGAGGTAGGCTCTAGGTAACCCATAGGGCAGAGTGCTATGTAGGTAAAAGGCAGGACATGTACGTATGTGTTTTACATGTCCGGGTAGTGAAGAACTCATGAATTCATTTTCTACTACTTTGAGGCCTGCTCCTCTCATAGACTAGCATTAGACGTACCCTCATACACTTTTAAGTGGCATATTCTGATCTGGAAGGAGTGGCCCTGTCATGTTTGGTATTGCCAGCATGGAAATAGAAAATCACGGCTACTGGTGAAGTTGGATTTGATATTACTATTTTAGAGATGCCATTTTTAGAAAGTTGGCATGTCTCTGCACTTACCGCCATCTGTGCCTTACAGCTTGTCTCCAAGACAAGTCTGGTCTGTGCTGGTTGACAGCTCCCCTTGTGCATTCCACCCAGACAACCATAAACACAGGACACTAAGGGAGTCATTCTGCCATGACCGCCATGGCGGAGGGCGGCGGAAGCACTGCCAATAGGCTGGCGGTGCTTCCTGGGCGATTCTGACCGCGGCGGTAAAGCCGCGGTCAGAAAAAGGGAGCCAGCGGTTTCCCGTCGGTTTCCCGCTGGCCCAGGGAATCCGCCATGGCGGCGCTGCTTGCAGCACCGCCATGGGGATTCCGACCGCCTTCCCGACAGCCTGTTTCTGGCGGTGTCCATCGCCAGAACCAGGATGGCGGGAACGGGTGCCGTGGGGCCCCTGGGGGCCCCTGCACTGCCCATGCCACTGGCATGGGCAGTGCAGGGGCCCCCTAACAGGGCCCCACAAAGATTTTCACTGTTCAGACAGTGAAAATCGCGACGGGTGCCACTGCACCCGTCGCACCCCTGCAACTCCGCCGGCTCCATTCCGAGCCGACTTCATTGTTGAAGGGGCTTTCCCGCTGGGCCGGCCGGCGGTCTTCTGGCGGTCGCCCGCCGGCCCAGCGGGAAAGCCGGAATGGCCGCCACGGTCTTTTGACCGCAGAGCGGTCTTTCGGCGGGAACCGCTTGGCGGGCGGCGACCGCCGACCGCCGCGGTCAGAATGACCGCCTAAGTCACAGCTGCATTTATCTGCATATTGAATGGGTCTTCCTTTGCAGGAAGGATGCAGGGGCTCACACTTACATTTCGAAGCCTAGTGGCCTGCACTCACACAAAAGACTGACAATATCCCACAGGGATCCTGGCAGACAGGACTGGGCTGAAAGGGGAACGTGTGCACTTCAAAACTACTCTTTGAAGTTTCACTTCAAAGACATTTTTAGGTATATAAACTGGGTCCCTGACCCCACCAAATCAGACACTTCTGGACCTACACCTGCACCCTGTCAGAGGAGCTTCCTGGCTGCCCAAATGACTCATCTGGACTACTTTACTGGGAAGGACTGCTGCCCTGCTTGTTGCCCTGCTGCCCTGCTGGCCCCTGACTCTTCTAGAAGTACTCTGCCATCTAAGGGCTTGAATTGAGCTTGCCTCCTGTTTTTGAAGTCGCAATGTCTACACAGACTTAACCTCTTCAAAGAAACTCCTTGTGCAGCGAAAGTCGACGCAATGCCTGCATTGCGGCTGGGAAATCACTGCACCCCCAACCGGAACGATGCAGCACGATTTCCTGACAGAGAATTTGATGCAGTGCCTGCCTTGCAATGGGAAATTCGATACGTGGCCGATCGATGCTTCAACTGGTGCTTATTGGATCTTTGTTGTTTTCACCTTATTTTGTTTATATAAATATATAAATATTATCTATTTTTCTAAACCTGTGTGATGTATTTTTGTGGTGTTTTTACTGTGTGACTTTGTGATTTATAGCACAAATACTTTTCATATTGCCTTCTAAGTTAAGCCTGGCTGCTCAGTGCCAAGCTACCAGAGGGTGGGCACAGAATAATTTTGATTGTGTTGTGACTTACCGTGAGTAGAAATGTGTCTCCTACTTGGACGAGGGTGTATACCTCGGCCAACTAGAGACCCCATTACTAACTGACATGATACTTATATCATCACACGAAATACATGTCATGCATATATCTACAAAAGCACATGTCGGCACACCATCTCCAACATTTTGCATGCATGGGGAACCATATGTTACATGTTTTGCTTTGCATCATTAACTCTGCTCCTTAGAACACACCAGAGTGTGCACATACTTGCACTCACATTTAAATAGCTGACAGTATCTTTTGCCGGACTTAGTCAACAGAATCCTTTGCTAAAGATTTGTTAAGGGTATGATATGCCAGAACATGTATTGCACATGGGCCTTCCCATCTTATGTAGGGTATAGTAACCTACCATCGGAATTCTAACATGACAATATGGTAGACCCACAACATGAGTAGCATTCCATAGATACACTCAGGACACATGTGTAAACATGTATCTGGCTGCAAGTCTTCAAACACAGGCACATTTGCAAACTGTACCAGTCCTCACATGCATCACACACACATACATACATATGGTAACACATTCCTATGTTACTGGTACACAATAAAATGCCCATGCACACATATGGAGCCATACCATACAAACTACATAGATGCATAGCTCCTGTACCAAGGAATGTGAATGTGGACACACTGTCAGTCTTTCCACCTAAATCCACGCAAGGACATTGTGCATCAAAAATGTTGGCGCATATGGTACATCTCCATACAGCTCAAATAACTAAAATGATTTCTGGCACCATGCGCATCTGAACTTTCTTTCTGTCTCAGCCTTCCCTCAAAAGTCCACACATACCCATTATGCATCCAAAAATGTGATGCATACCATTGTCCTAGAAACACTGCAAATTCCAAAAAGGACGCCTGGCCTCCTCACGTCAATTGCAAGTCGACAGGCTTTGTCGGCCCTCATGAAAAAATCCACGCATGGCCGTCATGCATTAAAAAAAATGACGCATATCAGGAAATGTGATGCATATGCCCAGAAAATGATGTAACAGGAATTCCATGCTGCACACATGCTAAAGTGAATTTACTTTCACTTTCACTTTCCAGTCAATTCTGTCTGTGGTTGAGAGAGGTTATTTGGAGGTGATGCTGGTTGAGGAGTGGTGGTTGGTGAGAGTTTTGTGTTGTGTGCTGTTACTGTTCTGTTCTTTTTGTTGTATTTGTAAGTTTTGTGTAGTTTAATTGTCCTGTCATTGTATTAGTATTTTTGGGTGTCTGTCTTGGGGTAGTGTAGTTTGTTGTGGTATTTGGGGTTAGGTGGGCTTATTTTATATATTTTTGGGGGTCATTGGTTGCTTTGAAAGGAGACAGCAGGATGTCTGGCAAGGGAAGAGCACAGCGCATGAGTCCTAATGAACTGGGGTAGTTCATTTGGTTAGTGTGCCACTACCTCCCCAACATGTTGAGAATGGGTGGCCCTGTGATCATGGGCTACACTACCAAGCCCAGGAAGCTGCGCTGTGGGAAGGTCCTGTTCCAGTTGTGCAGGATCTTTAAGGTGGACCACACAGACCACCAGATCAGGCACCGGTGGGCAGACCTCATTGCCAGGTAAGGTGATCTCCTGGATCACCTAGTGGTTCAGATTGGTGGACCTGTTAGTATGAAAACCTGTAACATTGCTACGTCCTCCTTTGTATGTGTAGGACAGTAGGGTATAAGGAAAATAATAGCATTTCATGACAAAGTTGAGGACATCAAGGGGCAGATGTAAGGAAAGTAGCTCTGCACTCAGTGCAGTGCCAGTTTTCTTGCACCCTTTAGCACCCCCCTACAGCCACCATGTGTGTGCTGTATCTAAAATACAGCACACCATGGCACAGGTTAGTGGGCATTTGCACCATTATTTTTGATGCTATTGATGTACTGTTCAGGGTAATTCCCATCAATTTGCCTAAAACCCTGACCAGTACACAGTAGGATATCAACATATAATGGTGTGCCCTCCTTTTTAACACATGCTCTGGGCAGGTGTTCAAATGTGCAAAACAGAATGACGCTAAATGCACCTTTATGTTTCAATGTGCTATTTCTTCAGCCCCTCTAAAGGGCAAATGCCCACTTTTCATGAATAATGGCTGGTGCAGGCATAATGTTGCAGAAAGGGTCACAAAGTTGCACAATGCATGCAATTTGTGACCCTATGGGCAAATGATGCCTACGCCATGCATGAAGTATGCAAGGGTACCATTCCCCCATTAGGGGGGGCAAATAATAAATGGCATGGAGAAAACAGAGATTTTTTTTTTATTAATTATTGTGGCATTTTCTATGCCTGCTCAGACCAGGCATCAAAAGGGGACACATCATAAATGATGATGGGCCCCCATGTACTGTTCTGAGTTGGACCAAATTCTTGGCACTAAACCTAACTGTACATCAATACTGCCAACAATTATGATGCCATTGCCCCCTACCCTGCACAATGGTGCACCTTATCTTAGATATGGTGCACACATGGTGGCTGTAAGGGGGTGTTAAGGGGTGCAAGGAATATTTTCTGCCTCTAAGCTTTGCACAACTAACAGTGTTCTGTCCCCCTGTAAGTGTGATGTATGAATCAGAGACATGTATTTATGGGTGAGTCACATTGCTATAAATGTTTTTGGGTGCTACCTATGCCTGTGTGACGGACAAGTTGTAGATGGCAGTGGGTCATTCCGAACACTAAGGGGCATATTTATGCTCTGTTTACACCGAACTAGCGTCATTTTCTTTACTCTAATTCGGTGCAAAACTAACTCTGTATTTATACTTTGGCGCTAGACCCGTCTAGCGCCAAATTTATGGAGTTAAAGTCATTTTTTGGATGTGGAAACCTACCTTGCCTCAATGAGAAGCAAGGCAGGCATTCCTGTGCAAAAAAGTTACTTTATGGCCTCCGTGTAAAAAGGGTGCACGGGAGGGAGGAGGGGTCAAAAAATGGTGCAAAACTTGCTTTGCCCCATTTTTTTAATCCTGGGTCAGGGCAGGCATTAGGGGACATGTGGGCCTATTTCCATGGTAGAACACCATGGAATAAGCCCACAGGTGCCCTCTCCAGGCCCCAGGAACACCCACACCAGAGGGACAGCGGATCATGGGGGACCCCACCCCAGGTAAGTACAGTTAAGTACAGGTAAGTATTTTATTTTTTAAAGTGCCATTGGGGGCCCTGAAATGGGCCCCCATACATGGCACAGGGTGCAATGGCCATGCCAGGGGACCCTGGTCCCCTGTGCTGGCCATTGGGGTGGTGGGCATGACTCCTGCCTTTTCTAAGACAGGAGTCATGTGGTATGTATGGTTTTGCGTCAGAAAATGACTCTAGGCAGGTTAGAATCATTTTTGTTTAATCTAACCTGCCTAACGCCATTTGTTGGTGCAAAACCCACTTCTTCCATACTGCCAGTCTCACCTAAGGTAATTTTTTTTACACTAGCCTACTCTTTGCACTGGCTTGCACCATTCCATAAATGTGGTGCCCGGCTGGTGCACAGAAATGGTGTAAACCAGTGCTAAACTTTTTGGTGCAAAACCGATTTAGTGCAGTGTTGCACCAAAAAGTATAAATCAGGGCCTAAGTTGACTAAGTCACTCAGCTAAACAAATACAGAGTGTAACTGTTGTCCACGCTAAGTTTTTTTGTTCCCAAATCATAAAGCTATGTTTTCTTGTCATGTCTTTCATGTGGACCTCCAAACTACACCATAGGAAAGGTTTCCACTTTTGAAGAACCAATGCAACCGATAAGTGTCACCTTGTATGTCACATATGTACATTCAGTGTTGTGTCTGAGAGGGTTTCATGAGTATTAAGCCATGTACAAATGACATGTTCAGTTTTGACACCATCATCTATCCTTGGGTATTGACATCAGGTCTGTTGGTATGCTGAGGATGTGGAATTTATAGAATGTTGCACAGGTGCCAATGTGTGCTGCCATGGATTAGTGAGTCTCAGGAAATATTTTGTTTGGCCACAAACACACTGATGTAAGTCACAATATGTGTCAGAGGTGCTGGCTCTCTGCAATGCATGGATGTAGCAAAAATATGTTTTCACAGCACTTTTGTGCCACACGTTGCACAAATTTAGTCAGCACATGGTCCAATATATGTGCCTGGGTATTGCGCTCCAAGGGCCTTTCGCAAGGAGACACTTGCACCCCCACTACTTTATTGCTCTTCAATAATGGAGTGAGGCTCCAGACGTACAAGAAGCTCTGTTGAGAAGGACAACAGTCAATTGAGTACACATTGAGATTTGCACTCATTTCCAGATGGATGTGGGACAAGTCCATGGATCGTAGCAAATGAGATGTGCGCAGATGAAACAACAGGTTTTAGCCATCTTGTTAGTTGTGAGCAAGCATGATCACATCACGTGTGTATGAAATATACATGGTGAGTGTGCACCAAGTTTGTGCACATATAGGGGCAGATACAGGTAAACAGGCACTGCACCCACTTCTCCTGCAGTCCTTAGCTCCCCCCTATCTGCCACCATGGTTGTGCCGTATATGTTATACGGCGCACCATGGCGCTTGGTGTGTGCAATTGTGGTCAGCATCTTGATGGACATGATGTACTATTCATGGTTAGTGCAAGAGAATCTAATGCTAACCCTGGACTGTACATAGGGGCCCATTGTGACCAATGGTATGCCCCCTTTTAGTTCCAGCCCCTGAGCTGGCATTAAAACTAGATAAAAAAAATGTGGCAGTTAAATCTCTTGGATTGCAGTGTGCCATTTTGGCAGTCACCCTACTGGGGTAATGCAAACCTTGCATTCATCTCGCCTGGCACGGGTCTAATGTGGGGCAAGGAGTGACAAAATGGCACAATACAGGTATTGCACCACTTTGATGAGATTCTACTGACCATTTGGCCTTGTTGTGCCTTATTTGTGTCATATTGCTTATGACTCTAATGTGGTGGAAGGAGGCCCAAGACTCTCTCACATCTTGGCCGTAGTGTGCAACCTTGGAGAGCCATTATCCCTGTGACATGTACTAAATACTGTAGATGCTTGCTAGCCAGATTTGTATGGACTTGGGTCTTGCCCTTGTTGTTGGCTTACTGCTTGACAACATGTATCATCACAAAATGCTGTTTACCATGCATGCTTGTACTTCCTCTACCCAATGCAGTTACTGATGACATATTCTCCTCATGTTTTAGCTGACACAATGACTCCAGTACAGAAACAGAAATTCACTAAACGTGTAGAACGGTTCTGGCACATTTGCAAGGTCCAGGCTGATTACTGGAAGATGGCAAGGACATACCGCTTGGAAAAATCGCCCGGGGCGTGGAAGGCCTTCCCTAATGGTGGACCAGCCAAACGTCCTAAAACCACCTCAACTACAGGAGTGTCCTTAGCACCGAGAGTTTGTGGTGCTCCTTCAGATCTGGCACCCTCAACATCTGCAGCACGTCAGACAGCACCAGCACCACAGCAGCCAACATCATCTGCCACTGGGTCCAGCTTTGAGGCAGAAATACAAAATGTCATGGCCGAGCTGAAGGCTAGGTTGGCCAGACTTGAGGCAAACAATGCACAATATTATAAATTGCTGACATTTATACAGAGAAAGCTCAAGAAGCTGAGATGTGGCTACTCACCTCTTCCATGGACCTTCCCTTCCCCAGTATGCATCGTTCAAAGTTTTAGTGGGTTTTAGGGGGTTAGACATAGGTTAGGTAGGATAGTGTAGGTTAGTTGTAGGATATAGTTAGTGTAGTTTGAAGTTGGAATTTGTTTTTATTTTGGGGAGTAGTTGGATGGGGGTTATGTTTAGGGATGTATGTAAAAAGAATGAAAAAAAACAAAGACAAATAAAAAAAAATACAATATATATATATATATATATATATATATAAATATATGTTTAGAACCTAGGATTAGTTAGTATTGTATGTAGTTTACTACATGTTGTCCTACACATCTATTGTCTCATAAGGGGAAGGGGAGCAATGTTTATTGAGTGACGTTGTGTGTATAAGTTAGGTTTAGAATAGGATAGATAGCTGTAGGGTGAAGTTCAGATAAGTTAGTATTGGTTAGCTTAGTGTAGGTTAGTGAGTGGGTTAGATTTTTAATAGGTTGTGTTTTTAGGGACCAATAAATCCTGTAATATTTTTGATAATTAGGTTTTCATGATGATTGACTGTCTATGTGTTCTCATGTCTGCACTGACCAAGTTGAGGAAATGCCTTAGATTATGCATTCAGAATTGATTTACATGTATAGCTATTTGTAACCTCAATGACCACGGACCTGTCTGATTGCAGCCCTATGACATCAGCTACTCTAGACAGTTTTCAGCGCAGTTCCTGACACTGATTGTATATGGATACAATATACTTGAGGTAATGATGCTACATCAATTGCCATTGCTAAAATCTGTCACAATCTTTTTAGAAACTTTTTGCACATTATACTGCACCTTATTTGGGGTATGGATACTGACAAACTGACAGCTGTCTGTCACTGTTTTGAATATGCTCTTCAGTTCCTCATATATAGGTTGTATTGGTACATTCGTCAGTGAAATTTCCTTACACTTGACTTCTGAACCATTCATGCCATATGTCAACTTGCATGGAAATATGTTAAATACAAGCTTGTGAGACTCAGTAAGGTGTTTGTAGTCCACAATACCATCAGTCACCTTTATCATGCTTGAGTCCTGGTGTGTGCCTTTGTGTCTGACAGTAAGCCACACATGTCATTTGGTTCTGTACTCATTGACATTGCTTCACGCAATGCAGACATTTATATGAGTTGATTAAGCACTGAAAAAAGTGCATGATACATGTGATTATGGTATCCAAGGCAGTACAATGTCCAGTTCACTGACCCCATGAGAGATCCTGAGCCATTTGATGTACATTCAGGCCCATATTTATACTTTTTTAGCACCGCATTTGCATCATGTTTTGACGCAAAAGAGGCGCAAACTTTGAAAATACAATTGTATTTTGTAAGTTTGCGCCGTTTTTGTGTCAAAAAGCGCCACAAATGAGGTGCTAAAAAAGTATAAATATGGGCCTCAGAGTCCAGTGGTACGTGTCATGAGATATGGGTAGGAGAAGTGTGCATTAGTGAGGAGGTGTCCAAATCGATAATAGGTAGGAATTGAGACAATGATAGTCCATAGCAGGTCAACAATGGTTGAGTGAAGAGGGCACATTGTCAGCTGTCACAACACTGGTATGATCTTAAGCACAGAACTAAGGAAATACTGTCCATGTGGCACATACTGGTGCTACCCAGTGGGTTTAACTGTGAATGTTTTTCCTTCCACATCTTCATCCTCTGATGTGTGTGGTGCCTCCTGTGCCATGGGTGGTGCTGTTGTTGAAGTTGAGGGGGCCACACACACATCAGGGGATAGAGATGTGGAATCAAAGGTCCCGGTAGCTGCCACTTGTGGGAACACATAAGGCATTACTGCAGCAAGGAGGAAATGCTGATTTCTCAAGACCACAGCTACATCACAGCAATAGGTAGCCATGTTTTCCCTGAGGGAGGCCACTTCCCACTGTATAAACTCTAGGTTATTTTGTATTACCCTCAGCCTGTTATCTATCATGCTGCTGCCACTTTGGGAGGGCAATTGTGGAAGCCTCTGCCTCATGACAGCAGCTATGTCGGCCAGGGACTGCTGGAGTCCACGTAGCGGGGAGTGGATGCCTCTGATGGCAGCTGAGGTGTTCTTATTTGGACTGAGGCACCTCTGCACTCCCTCTAGGTTGCCTGCCATGTTCTCTATCCCCACATGCACCTGCTTGGCCAGCTCCAACAGGACTCCTATCACTGTCCTCTGAAAGGTGATGTCTGGGTCCTCCAAGTGCAGGGCTGTGGCAGGACTGGTTGGTGCTGTGTGTTGGTAGGTGGGTGGTTCATGTGGAGAAGCCCACAATGCTGTGTGTCCTCTCTGTGACTGGAGGTAGTATCTAGAAGCTTCCTAGTACATCCTGGAGAGTCTCTTCATTGATGATAGGGAGTTGGTCATCCATGTCATCTGTAAAATCCAGGACAGGAAGGTCAGCAGGAGGTAAAGCATCATCCTCTGCAATGAGAAAGTAAAATGTCAACTTTTGACTGTAGAGGGTGTTGAAATGGCTCATTATTTACTTGCTACTGGTGGCTCAGTGGCATGTTGCAGACCCCAGGTTGTAGTTGTTTATTATATGTTGCATTGTGCAGCCCACATAGGGCAACCTTTCAAGGTATTTGGTACATTGATCAAACACACCATATTCCTTTCAGGCCCCTTGTTCC
Organism: Pleurodeles waltl; assembly: GCF_031143425.1. Classification (NCBI taxonomy): domain Eukaryota; kingdom Metazoa; phylum Chordata; class Amphibia; order Caudata; family Salamandridae; genus Pleurodeles; species Pleurodeles waltl. Next base: position 1,105,880,006 of record NC_090444.1, on the reverse strand, counting down.
AGCCACTAACACCATGGTAGCACGTAATTTGCATCCCTAGACATCACGGTGGACATTCCCACAGTACTCTAATGAGCGTTTTCACTATTTTGTTGCTGTTCTGCATTGGCACCATGAATGATGGTGCTAGTGAAACAAAGCACAGGGAGGTCCATTGCTTACAATGCTTGTGTCACTTTGTAATTTCCCTTTAGAAGGCCCCGCACATGTACTAATTAAATGGCACAGTGCAACCTTTATGGATTGTCACCCCATTAGTTCGTCCCTCCCTACATAAGGGACATTTCCTTGCAGACAGCATATCTGCCACAGTTATATGTTGGTTTAAGGATGTGAAATGTGGATCAATGCAAGCATTTTGAGACTTTGTTAGTGTGGCACGAGGGAAAAGGGCAGCTTGGATCCACATTAGCAACTAATTTGTATGATGGTACTGTTGCCTTATGGGCTAGTGACATTGGGCCCGTAGTGCAACATTGATGCATCATGTGGCTGATCTTACGCATGAAGATGTCCCTTTAAGCACAACGCCAACCATTCCCACAACACAGGTAACCTTGTTACATGGTGAAATTAAAGCTACTTATACAGCAGCGCAAATGATGATCAAAGACATGCCCCATATGTTTTATATGATCACTTTTGTGCCCATTGCCAAATGGTGCATGGAAGTGTGTGAGAGTTGTTGCTGGGCCACCCTGTGTGAGTAGCGTAGGACATGTTGCACACTGGGGCCCTGTTTTTTTCAAAAGTGGTGCAGCTCAGTGATGCGCCACAAATAGCTACTCCACACTGCGCCACTTTTGAAACGCGGGGTTTTGCTGTATTTACACCACTGCATTTCCCTCCATGCAGATTTAAGCTCCCTGCAGCAACACAGGCGTCCTTGCACCAAGTGCAAGGGTGCCTGAGTAGAGGGGATAGATTGTTTATATGCAGGAAGTTGTCCCTTCCTGCACATAAACAATCTAGTATGGCAATTTGGCATTTCTATGTGTGCTACAGGATGCAACACACATAAGAAGGGCAATGACCCAAGGAGGAAAGACAGGATTTTATCTTGTTGCACCAACCTAACACCCCACCAGGGGTGGTGTTGGCTTTAGTCGCAGCCTCAGGTTAACATGTAGTCTTGAATCTGGGGCAACAACAATATGCGAGACATTGAGACACTCTAACGCCCACTCTCACACCCAGAGAGACACTCTCATGGACATTCTGCACTCAGAGAGACTCTCAGAGACCCACTCAAACACCCAGACAAACACCCTTGCACCCACTCTCAGACCCAGAGAGATACTGTCACATTCACTCTCACACCCACACAGGCACTATCACACTCACTTTTACACTCAGAGAGACACTCTCACACCCACTCTCACATCCAGGCAGACACTGTCACACTCACTCAGTCCTACACAGAAACTTTCACACCCACTCTCCTACCCAGAGAGATGCTCTTACACCTAGACTCACACCCAGAGGCACTTTCTCACACTCACTGGCATACCCAGACAGACACTCTGACAGACACTCTCACACCTATTGTATGAAAGTACCTTCTTTTTGGCAATTTACCCTCAATTTCTGCCTGATGTCAGTGTGTTTAACTGTGTTCACTGGGATCCTGCTAACCAGGAACCCAGTGATTATGCTCTCCCACCTCTAAATTTTGCCACTACATACTGGTAATCCAGTATTTCACCCAAAATGGGCATACTGGTCACCTCTTATAAGTCCTTAGTATATAGCACCTAGGTACCCAGGGCATTGGGGTTCCAGGGGAGCCCTATGGGCTGCAGCATTTCTTTTGCCACTCATAAGGAGCTTCTACAGGACTGCCATTGCAGTCTTGTGTGAAATGGTGCATGCATCCTTTCACTGCCATTTACAAGGCACCAGGTCACTTATAAACAAGTGTAAACTGTAAACTTTGCACTTGTATAGCACACTACTCATCCGTTAGGGTCTCAAGGCACTGTACGTATAACTCTATAGAACCCCTCCTGGGTTTTACCTGTGAGGTGCCCACTCCTGGCTACCCCCAGGGTGAAGCCAGGCATCCAAGCACTGTTGGGGCCATTGTGGAGATTAAGCAAGCTATTCCCAGAGTTACAGAGTGGGGCCCATTAATTAGATTAGGCACCGAGGCAAGAATTATTTGGTCCAAGAGGATTGAGCCCATAACCTGCCGAGGCGGGACTTGAACCCTGGTCCCGGGCCAGATCTCTGCATCAGGGTCTGCCACTTCTAACCATTCCGCCACACTTCTCCACTTCTAAGTCACCTATATGTTAGGCCTTCCAACCCTAAATGATAGGTACAGAGGGGCATATTTATACTCTGTTTGCGCCGGATTTGCATCGTTTTTTTTTCTCGCAAATCCGACGCAAAGCTAACCCTTATATTTATACTTTGCCGTTAGACCCGTCTAGCGCCAAAGATCTTGGAGTTTGCGTCATTTTTTAGCGTGGACACCTACCTTGCGTTAATGATATGCAAGGTAGGCGTTCCCTTCTAAAAAATTACTCTAAGGCATGTGCGCCTTATTTAAACTCCCGTGCAAAAATTACGCACGGGAGTGGCCGGGCCTGAAAAAATGATGTCCAGCCGTTTTTGCGTCATTTTTTAACGCCTGGTCAGGGCAGGCGTTAAGGGACCTGTGGGCTCGGAAGGAGCCCAGAGGTGCCCTCCCATGCCCCCAGGGACACCCCCTCCCACTCTTGCCCACCCCAGGAGGACGCCCAAGGATAGAGGGACCCATCCCAGGGAACTTAAGGTAAGTTCAGGTAAGTGATTTTTTTTTTTTTGGGGGGGCATGGGGGGCCTGATTTGTGCCCCCCTACATGCCACTATGCCCAATGACCATGCCCAGGGGACATAAGTCCCCTGGGCATGGCCATTGGGCAAGGGGGCATGACTCCTGTCTGTGCTAAGACAGGAGTCATTTCAATGGGGGTTGGGAGTAAAAAAAAATGGCGCAAATCGGGTTGAGGCCAATATTTTGCCTCAGACCTCACTTGCCCCATTTTTTTACGCCCAAGCTCCATTTTCCCCTACGCCGGCGCTGCCTGGTGTGGGTCATTTTTTTTTACGCACGCCAGTCAGCTGCGCCGGCTAACGTCATTCAATAAATAAGGCGCCCGCATGGCGGTTTGGAATGGCGTTAGCCGGCGTAAAAAATTTTTACGCACAACTGCGTTGGCGCAATTGTGCGTCAAAAAGTATCAATGTGGCCCAGAGTACCTGTGTGTGAGGGAACCCCTGCACTAGCAGAGGTGCTTCCACATCATCCAGGACCATTTTCCCGGACTTCATGAGTGCAGCGACACAATTTTTCGCATACACTGGACATAGGGCACTACCTATGTCCAGCTTCACAATGGTAACTCCGAATGTGGTCATGTTTGGTATCAACCATGTTGGAATCATACCCCAAGGCTTTTGCAAGCATTGATTGTATCATTCTATGCACTCTGGGGGCTCCTAAGAGGACCCCCATTACTGCCATTACAGCCTTCTGAGGTTTTCCAGGCAGCCCCAGCTGCTGCCAACTCACAGACAGGTTTCTGCCTTCCTGTTGCTCAAGCAGCTCAAGCCAAGGAAGGCAGAACTAAGGATTTCCTTTGGGAGAGGGATGTAACACTCTCTCTCTTTGGAAAAATGTGTTACAGGCATGGGAGTGTTAGCCTCCCAGACCCTCTGGAAATGCTTTGAAGGGCACAGATGGTGCCCTCCTTGCATAATCCCATCTACACCAGTTCAGGGACCCCCAGTCCCTGCTCTAGTGTGAAACTGGATGAAGAAAAGGGAAGTGACCACTCTCCTGTTTGCTCAGAGCTCCTCCAAAGTTTCCCTGGTTTTTGCCATTTTGGATTCCAAGTTTGCAGGGCACTCTGGGAGCATCTGAGTGGCCGGTGTCAGCAGGTGACTTCAGAGCCCTCCCCTGATAGTTGCTTACCTGTGTCACTGACCAGTCCCCCTTTCAGAGCTATTTCGGGTCTCTCTCTTGGGTGTTTCTTCAGATTTGGATTGCAAGACTCCAGCAGGAATCCTCTGCATCCTTTACATCACCTTCTTACCAAAGAAACTGAATCTGGACCCTCCAGGAACTCTATAAGCTGCAACAAAGAAGCAAAGATGACTTCTTCAACATTGTATCGTCAGCTCCTGCCAGCAACTGTTTCCAGGTCGTGCATCCTCTGAGGACTGCATGTCTTAAGCTTGCACCAGAAGAACCAAGGAATCTCCCTTGAAGTGAAGGAGTCTTTTCCCTGCTTCAGCAGGCACCCCTCTTCAGCGATTACTTGTTGCTTGGGTCCCCTCTCCTGATGAAGTGCATGGATCCAGCAACACAGGTGGTAGTCTGAAGTGGTCCCGCTGGTCCAGATGTCCAACTGTCCAACTTTGGTGGAGGTAAGAGCTTACCTCTCCACGCAAGACAGTACCCCTGTTTTGCAGTTGCCAAGGCTTGTTGGCATCCTTCCATAAAGTTCTTCATGCACTATGCAGCTCCAGCCCCCAGCACTCTACCCTATGATGCCCAGGTTCCTGAGTGGTTCTCCGGCAGCGTGGGATCTCTTTGTGTAGTGCTGCACGGGCCTCCTTTTGCACCTTCTTTGTCCCTTTGCTGCGGGACTTCTGTGCACGCTGCCTGGTCTTCCGAGGGCTCTCTGAGTTGCTGAGAGCCCCTTCTGACTCCCTCTCCTGGGTAGAGTTCACCAGGTCCCTTCTGGTCCCGGGCAGCGCCATTTTCTACTAACCACGTCCTTTGTGTGTGCCAAGGCTTGTTGGCGGAATCCAGTGACACAAACCAGACTGCATTCATTCAACCAGCGTGGGACATCTTTTGCACCAACCAGGAACCCACAGCTGTGTTCTTGGGTGCCATACTGACTGTTTTTCCTCACCGGTGGTTCCTCTTTTGCACCTTCATCCCGGTTAGCAGGGACTCCTGTTCTCCCTGGACTCTTCAGTGCTTCTAGGACTTGGTCCTCTTCTTCCAGAGGTCTTCAGGTCCAGGAATCTATCATTGGTGTCTTGCAGTCTCTTCTGGTTCTTGTATAATGTTCTTTCTCATGTTATTTTGTGTTCTGGAAAAGTTACTTTGATTTGCTCCTGCTTTCCTAGGCTCTGGGGTGGGTTCTATTACTTACCTTTGGTGTTTTCTTATACTCCCAGCACCCCTCTACACACTACACTTATCAACATGGGAAACCGACTTTCGCATTCCACTTTCTTAGTACATGGTTTGTGTTCCCCCTAGGCACTTTTATATCTAATGTGATTTTCACTATTTGCACTGTTTTCTAACTGTTTTCTATAGATATTTCTGCATGCCAGTGTATATCATTTCTGTATTACTTACCTCCTAAGGGAGTATAGTCTCTATGGTATTTTTGGCATTTGTGTCACCAAAATAAAGTACCTTTATTTTTGTAACACTGAGTATTTTCTTTCATGTGTGTGAGTACTGTGTGACTACAGTGGTATTGCATGAGCTTTGCATATCTCCTAGTTAGGCCTTGGCTGCTCATCCACACTACCCCTAGAGAGCCTGGCTTCTAGACACTGCCTACATTTCACTAATAAGGGAAAACTGTACCTGGTATAAGGTGTACGTACCTTAGGTACCCACTACAAACCAGGCCAGCCTCCTACAGTGGTGGGATAAGTACTTGCAATTGCCTTATCACTCTGTCACCAGTGCTTTCCACAGGAAAGAACACTCTGTACCTAGAGCTATACACACACACCTAGTTACAGGGGTCTAGTCTCTTACTTTCCTTTCTAAGAGACTAGAAGTTAGGTAAGGTAGGGTTCTCCTTACACTACACTAACACTCACACTACATTATGTCTACTGCTGTGCCTAGCTCTGAGGTCATGAGTACTCCCTGTGAGGGCATGACCTTCAAAGAACTGAAGGGGCTTTCCTCAAAGAGAAGCTTATTTGTAGGGAAGAACCCTAACAAAGGTTTTTGGCTAAGCCTCCTTTTTCAGGATGACCAAAAACATACTGGTAACCAGGGTGAGGAGGAGGAGGAAGCTTCCACACCCTTAGAGTCAGGGAATCATCCTGAAGATTCAGGGGAGGGCTCTTCCAAAGATCTTCCCTCTAGCAAACGTACTAGTGTAGCTGGCAGTGGGAGGGGTAGTCACTCTGGGAAGGCTCTCTTCACACTTAGAGGTCAGGTTAATAGGGTTAGTAAAGTTAGGGAAAGGCCTACCTCTGCCCATTCCCATATCACCTCAGTTTCTGAGGGATCCCATGGTTCAACTCCAGGTGATGACTCCATAGGTAGGGAACTCAGAAAACTGAGACTGGAGGAGGCCAGGCTGAGGCTGCAGAAGCAACAGCTAGCCCTAGATAGGGAGGCCTTGGCTGTGAAAAGGGAAGGCAAGGGTTGGGGGTAGTTCCCCATGGTGGTAGCAGCAGTTTCAGGAGTTAAGGAGACAGGGCCAGATGTACGAAGCAATTTTCAAGTTGCAAACAGGTCGATTCGTAGAATTGGCCCGTTTGCGACTTGAAAAATGCTTTTTGGGATGTCCAAAGCCCAAACTGCGATTCAGTAACTTGTTACTGAATCGCAGTATGGGTTTTGTTATTCGGTATTAGGAAGGGGCGAGTACTAATACCGAATCCAAATGGTATGTATGATTGTTTTGTGACCGTGAATGCGGTCGCAAAACAATCACAGTTAGCACCAGTTTTAAACTGGTGCTAACCCATTCGCAAATGGGAAGGAGTCCCTATGGGACCCCTTCCCCTTTGTGAATGGCAGAGAAAATATTTTTTCAGAGCAGCCAGTAGTCCCACGGACCACTGCCTGCTCTGAAAAAATGAAAAGAAACTTTTCATTTTTGATTTTGAAATGCGTCTTGTTTTAAGGAAAACGGACTGCATTTAAAAAAAAAAACTGCTTTATTTAAAAGCAGTTACAGACATGGTGGTCTGCTGTCTCCAGCAGGCCACCATCCCTATGAGGGCAGCCATTCCCAACGGGTCGCAAATTGCAACCTACTTCTTGAATATTCATGAGATAGGTCATTTGCGACCCTATTGGAAATCGCAAACAGTGTAGACTGTTGTACATCCGGTTTTGTGAGTCGCAAATGCGAGTTGCTAATATTCGCAGTTTGTGAGTCGCAAAACCGGATATTTGTACATGTGGCCCTAAGGGTGGACACCATTGACTCTAGAAACGTGCAGATAATATCTACAAGGGGTTTGCTGCACTTGAGATGGCCTGCAAAGCTCAGAGGGTCTCTCAAAGGCAGTGGGCTGCTATTCTGTGGTTGTCCTTTTCTGACAAGGGGAGGGATAGACTTCTCACTGTCAGAGAAGATTCAGACAACTATGGCATTCCTAAAACTGCACTCCTGGACGGATTTGCCTTAACCATTGAACAACACAGAATTAAGTTCAGAAAAAACAGAAAAGAGTCTTCACAAGATTGGATAGACTTTGTGGACTGTTCTGTGAAGGCTTTGTAAGGTTGATTACATGACAGCAAAGTGTCTGACTATGAGGGTCTATATAATCTAATTTAGAGAGAGCATATTTTGAATAACTGTGTGTCTGATTTGTTGCACCAATATGTTGTAGCCTCAGATCTGACCTCTCCCCAAGAATTGGGAAAAAAGGCTGACAAATGGGTCAGAACAAGTGTGAGCAGGAAAGCTCATACAGGGGGTGACAAAGACAAGACAAAGGATGGTAAGTCACATGACAAAGGTGGGGACAAAGATAAAAAGCAAGAGTCTTCATCAGGCACACAAAAATCCTCTGGGGGTGGGTCTAAATCCTCTTCCAACCAACAGAATAAAAAGCCTTGGTGTTCCATGTGTAAAAACAAAGGCCATTGGGCAAGTGTCAGTACTTCTCCAAAGAAAAACACCAAGGCCCTCATTACAACCCTGGTGGTAAATCCCACTTACCGCCATGCTGAAGGCCGCCAGCATACCATGGCGGCAGTGGAAATCCGCTACAGGTATTACGACCCACATCTCGGAATCCGCCACAATACAGACACCCACATAAATCCACCACACCAAAGGTCAGTGATAAACTGGCGATACCAAAACCTACACTGTCACACCAACAAGAAAATGCCCATATTATCACGATCCACGAATCAATGCAGCGGTCTTTCAACCGCGGTAATCCATTGGCGGTACACACCGCTGCGCTCAAAATACACACACACTTACATAACACAACTACATTGGACAATTCAAAAGACACACACCTGATACACATACAAACACCACACCCACACACTCACACCACTATAAGACACATACCCACATTACCCACAAACCCTTACAACTACATTTATTTGAAAAAGCAGAGAGAGAGAGGGAATAGCACAACATCAGCATCCACAGGCACACCACAACATCATTCATACAACATCCACACACCTCAAACAGCACACCCCAACACAACACATCACACAGCACAACAAACATCACCTCACACATCACCCACACCAAACTATGGCACCGCAAAGACACCCCAGGTTTTCTGAGGAGGAGCTCAGGGTCATGGTGGAGGAAATCATCCGGGTAGAGCCACAGCTATTTGTATCACAGGTGCAGCACACCTCCATGGCTAAGAAGATGGAGCTATGGCGGAGAATCGTTGACAGAGTCAATGCAGTGGGACAGCATACAAGAACACGGTATGACATCAGGAAGAGGTGGAACAAGCTACAGAGGAAGGTGCATTCAATGGTATCCAGACACCAGATTGTTGTACAGAGGACTGGCGGTGGACCCCCACCTCCTCCCCCATGACTAACAACATGGGAGGAGCAAGTCTTGGCAATACTGCATCCTGAGTGCCTCGCAGGAGTAGCATGAGGACTGGACTCTGGTAAGTCAAATCTTTACTACTATATCCCCCACACCCTACCTGCATGCCTTCACATACCCCCACCCACCCCCTCACCCCCATCACTCCAACACCTCACATATGCCCCACTATCACAACCCACACATCCCAATACCAAGCCCTGCATGCAGCACCAAAGCATGGACACCCATTGGCAAAGCATGTCCAGTACAGATACCCACACAGACCCCAAAACACTAATCACACAAGGGCAAACACAATAATGCAAGCACAGGAGTAGAGGGTAACTCACCCAATGCACAAGATGGCACACACAGATACTGAAACTCTGCATTTACACCCCAACAGGCCCCATACCCAACGTCACCAGACAGGAGGTGCCAGACATATCCAGTCCCCCCACAGAAGAGGCCCACAGTGATGACAGCAGCTATGCACGCCTGGATCAAGATGACCAGCCCGGCCCATCAGGGACCTCTAGACAGTCAGTTCCCCTGCCACAGTCACAAGCCACCACAGACCCTCCCCCTCAGGAAACACCACCACAGCACCCACCCAGCGGGCCCATGCTACTGTCCCAAGGACACGTCAATCGGCAGTGTGTCCACCCCTACAGGGACCCTAGGCAAACCCACCAACCCAAGACAATCAGGGACCTGGAGTCAGTGGCAGTGGGCACACGGTTCGGGGACAGAGGCATAGGACAACAGGGAAGCTGGGAGGACTGCTGTGCGACAGGGGGAGGTAAGGCCCAGGGAACCCACTTTCCACGAGGCAGTCTCCAACATCATGGGAGCATACCACCATTCCCAGGAGACCATGCGCACGGTACTGGCCAAGTTTCAGGAGACCCAGCGGCTGCAGGATGAACATTACCTGGGGATCAGGGAGGACTTGAAGTCCAATAACACCACCCTGTTCAACATTGCAGGGGTGCTGGCAGACCTGGCCAACACCATGAGGGACACAGTGGGACACAAACGGGCCCCCGACACTAGCCTGGACGATGAACAGCCCTCCACCTCCGCCGGCGCTAGTGGACAGGAGGCACCACCACAGGAACAACAGACCACCAGCACCCCACCCCCTGCAGAAGGAGAACCAACCCGCAAACGGTCCCTGAGATCCAGGAACAAGATAGAGAACATTGCCAAGACCCCCGCCAGGAAATAAGACTCTCCTGATTGTCACCCTTCTGTCCCACTTTGTCACCCTGTCCACCTTAAACTGCCATTGCCCTACTTCCTATGCCCCCATTGACAATGCACCTGTGAGACCAAGAAACTGAACTCTACCACAGACATTCCTCCACCATCACCCCAGCCCATTGCACACCCCCTCCACTTATTAGCACAGAAATAAACACCCTTGAATCACAAATCAATCTGGAGTCAGTCTGTACTTTCACAAATGTGTAATTTCAACCTCTCTGAAATATAGCAATGTCAATGTTCATGTTCACATACCAATGTTACATAGTTGTTGGGCAGCAGTAAACATAGCAGAAGGCACAAAGTGGGACCCAGATCTGTGAAACGGAAAGGCAAAGTGACATGTCAGGGTCCTTACAGGTAAAAAGGAAGATTTATGCTATGCCCTACAGTAGTATGAGATGTGTGAAGCAGTGCCATCCTCTTACCTGTGTCTCACTGGAAGTATTGCATGATGATGTTGTTTCGGTTGTCTATATCTTCTTCTTCTGCCTCCTCTTCTTCACTGTCCACAGGCTCCACAGCTGCCACAAGACCAGCATCAGGCCCATCCTCCTGCAGAAAAGGTACCTGGCGGCACAAAGCCAGGTTGTGCAACATACAGCATGCCACGATTATCTGGCACACCTTCTTCGGTGAGTAGTAAAGGGAGCCACCTGTCAGGTGGAGGCACCGGAATCTGGCCTTCAGGAGGCCGAGGATGCGCTCTATTATCCTTCTAGTTCACCCATGTGCCTCATTGTAGCGTTCCTCTGCCCTTGTCCTGGGATTCCTCACTGGGATCAGTAACCATGACAGATTGGGGTACCAAGAGTCGCCTGCAAATATCGGGGGACAACTGTTAGGCATCCTCCAAACAGTATGGAATCTCTGATACCCAGACACCTATTTAAACTGTGTGGGGACCTTGGGCTCACCTATTAGCCATATAATAGTGGAAAACATTGGTGAGTCCACCTATTTGGTGGAACTAGGCACTCCTAGAAGTCCTCTAAGAGTACTTCATGTGAACCACCTGAAGCCCTACTATGATAGGGCTGACTTATCCTTACTCATGGCCACTGATGAGGGACGGGAAGAAGAGAGTGACCCCCCGATCTCTTCTCCAACACTGCAGCTGATGGCTCAGTGGAAGGAATAATTCTTGCAGCCTGTCTTTCTGAAGAGCAGAAGGAGGATTGCAGGAATCTCCTAGGTCAATTTTCTGAACTTTTCTCTCTGACACCTGGTCAGACCACTTGGTGTGAACACACTATAGGTACTGGAGACAGTTTACTTGTCAAAAGTAAGATTTATAGACAGCCTGACCATGTCAGGAACTACATTAAGTCTGAGGTTCAGAAGATGCTGGACTTGGGAGCGATTGAGCACTCAGATAGCCCCTGGGCCAACTCAGGGGTGCTAGTACCCAAGCCTCATTCTCAAAATGGGAAAAAGGAATTTAGGGTCTGTGTAGATTACAGAGGGCTCAATACAGTCACAATGACTGGTGCTCACCCTATACCCAGGGCGGATGAGCTTATTGACACAGTGGCATCTGCCAAGTATCTCAGCACTTTTGACTTGACTGCAGGCTATTGGCAGATCAAGCTATCAGAAGATGCAAAACCCAAAACTGCTTTCTCTACCATTAGAGCACATTATCAGTTCACTGTTATGCCCATTGGTTTGAAGAATGCACCTTCCACTTTTCAGAGGTTGGTGAATACAGTCCTCCAAGGTCTGGAAGCTTTTAGTACAGCATATCTTGATGATATTGCTTTGTTCAGTTCCACCTTGTGTAGGAGGCTGGCCTGGCTTATAGTGGGTACCTTGTGGTACTTACACCCTGTGCCAGGTCCAGTTATCCCGTATTAGTAGAATAAAGGTGTTTCTAGCAGCTTAGGCTGATAGAAGGTAGCTATGGTAAAGCAGCTTAGGCTGAACTAGGAGACATGCAAAGCTCCTACTATACCACCTATATCATATAGGACAATATCATAAGAAAACACAATACTCAGAGTTACTAAAAATAAATGTACTTTATTTTTATGACAATATGCCAAAAGTATCTCAGTGAGTACCCTCAGTTAGAAAGTAAGGTGGTCATTACGACCCTGGCGGATTACTTCCGCCAGGGCCGCGGGACGCGGTGGCACCGCCGACAGGCCGGCGGTGCCCCGCGGGGCATTCTGACCGCGGCGGCTTAGCCGCGGTCAGAGAAGGGAAACCGGCGGTCTCCCGCCGGTTTCCCGCTGCCCCCAAGGAATCCTCCAAGCCGGCGCAGCTTGCTGCGCCGGCTTGGGGATTCCGACTCCCCCTCCCGCCATTCCAGTTCCTGGCGGTTCTCCCGCCGGGAACCGGATGGCGGGAGGGGGAGTCGTGGGGCCCCTGGGTGCCCCTGCAGTGCCCATTCCAACGGCATGGGCACTGCAGGGGCCCCCGTAAGAGGGCCCCAAAATGTATTTCACTGTCTGCCTTGCAGACAGTGAAATACGCGACGGGTGCAACAGCACCCGTCGCACCTTCCCACTCCGCCGGCTCTATTACGAGCCGGCATCCTCGTGGGAAGGGAGTTTTTCCCTGGGCTGGCGGGCGGTCTTTTGGAGACCGCCCGCCAGCCCAGGGAAAAACTCATAATACCCTCCGCGGTCTTCTGACCGCGGAGCGGTATTATGGAGGGCGGAATTCTGGCGGGCGGCCTCCGCCGTCCGCCGGAATCGTAATCAGGCCCTAAGTAATATCCACAAGTTATATGTACACAAACCCAAAACAGGTAAGTAATAGTAAGAAACGTAATGCAAACAGTGTAGAATTACAATATGATGCAATAGGTAAACATAGGTCTAGGGGCAACACAAACCATATACTCCAAAAGTGGAATGCGAATCACGAATGGACCCCAGACCAATGGGAGCTTGTAGAGGGTCGCTGGGACTGTAAGAAAACAGTCAGGGTGTCCAAGATACCCCACCCCAAGACTCTGAAAAGTAGGAGTAAAGTACTCTTACGACCCCAATAGGACACAATAGTCGTGATAGTGGGTATTCTGCAAGAACCACAAACACCAGCAAAGCACTGAAGACGGTTTCCTGGACCTGAGGACCTGCAAGGCATGGGGAACCAGGTCCCAGAGTCACGATAGTGTCCAGGGGGGGCAGGAGGCCAGGAAACCCCAGATGAAGGTGCAAGGAAGCTGCCTTCGGATGAAAGATGCCTAGGAATCTGCAACAACAAAGAGGACTAGGAACTTCTCCTTTGGATGGAAGATGTCCCACATCGTGCTGAAGGTTGCAGAAGTGTTCCCACGCAGAAATATCACAAACAAGTCTGGCTAGCTGCAAGGGGCGTGGTGGAGGTTTTTGGGTGTTGCTGGGGACCAGGAAGTACCAGGATGTCGCCCCTTGGAGGAGGAGATGGAGGGGGCGCTCAGCAACTCAGAGAGCCCCCACAGAAGCAGGCAGCATCCGCAGAAGTACCGTAGCAGGCACTTAGAAGATTTGTGAACTGGAGATGACTCCGAGTCACAAAGAAGGGTCCCACGACGTCGGAGTCCAACTCAGAGGGTTGAGCACTGCAAGACGGAGTGCTGGGGACCTAGGCTAGGCTGTGCACAAAGAAATCCTTGGAGAAGTGCACAGAAGCCGGAGCAGCTGCAAATCACGCAATAAACAGGTTTGCAGTCTAGCCTGGGGAGGCAAGGATTTACCTCCACCAAACTTAGACTGAAGGATCACTGGACTGTGGGAGTCACTTGGATAGAGTCAGGATGAGAGGGGACCCAGAGGACCAGTGATGTAGGGGGTCATTCTGATCTCGGCGGTAAAAGGCCCGTACCGCCGGTCAGAAGTCCGCCATTCTACCGCCGCGGCCACGGTAAACCGCCACGGTCATTCTGACCACCAACTGTGAAACCGCCAACAATCCGACATCCAAGGAAGTCCGCCTCATCAGCGGGCCGCGGAAAACTGGAGATGACCAAACCTCCACCGTCACGCCAACACAAACACGCCCATGCCATTCTGACCCACGAATCCACGCGGCGGTCTTTCAACCGCGGTATTCCATTGGCGGTACACACCGCAGCGCTCAAAATACACACACAGCTCCAAAACACAGCCACATTGGACAATTTGAAATACACACACCTGACACACATACAAACAACACTCCCACACATCCAATCAACTATAAAACACACACCCACATCACCCACAAACCCCCACTAGTTGGAAATCGGAGAGAAGGCGAGAGAGACAGAGATAGAGAGAGCGAGCACAGCAATAGAAAACCACAACACACACAGGAACCCAACTTCATCACCCACACCACATCTACGCACACATCACCACGCACATCACCACAAACACCACCCCACACCTCATCCACACCACCCCATGGCACCCCAAAGACACCCCAGGTTCTCGGACCAAGAACTCAGAGTCATGGTGGAGGAAATTATAAGGGTTGAGCCCCAGCTCTTCGGCACACAGGTGCAGCACACCACTATAGCAAGCAAGGAAGGCTGAGCTATGGCAAAGGATCGTAGACAGGGTCAACGCTGTGGGACAGCATCCCAGAAATCGGGAAGATATCAGAAAGCGATGGATCGACCTACGGGGGAAGGTGCGCTCGATGGTGTCGCGACACAACATCGCTGTGCAGAAGACTGGCGGCGGACCCCCACCCACTCCACCCCAATTCACACCATGGGAGCAAGAGGTGGTAAACATCCTGCATCCTGATGGCCTCGCTGGAGTACACGGAGGAATGGACTCTGGTAAGTCGAATCTCAACTACTTCACCCCCCCCAACCACCAGCATGCCAACCCCCCCCCTCACCCCCAATCTCAACCCCCCAGCACACAGCCTCCCTGCCAATATCTCACCAGCACAACCCACCCTAAACAACACCAACCCCTGAATGCCAACACAAACCATAGACAGCCACCACCAAAGCATGACCATTGCACATACCCATACACCCCCCCCCCCAACACCCTCACAACACCTCCCCCAAGGGAATGCCAGCACTGGGGGCCAAGGGCACTCAAAATGCACGCCATGACACACACAGAAACAATAACCATACTCCTTTACCCCTGCAGGGCCCGAACGCCAACACACCGCCACGGAGGGTCCAGATTTGTCCATCCCACCCTCAGAACAGGCCCCCAGCGAGGACAGCAGCTCTGTCGACCTAGAACCTGATGACCAGCCCGGACCATCGGGGACCTCTGGACAGTCGGTTCCCCACACACAGACACAGGCCACAGCAGACCCAACCCCCTCTGGGAACACAAGCACAGCTCCCACCCAGCGGGCCCATGCCTCTGTCTCGCGGACGCGTCAATCAGCGGTGTGTCCGCCACTACAGGGCACCCAGGCTGACCCAACACCCCAACAACAACAGGGACCTGGGGGCAGTGGTAGTGGGCACACCGTCTAGGGGACAGAGGCCCGGGGAAACAGGGCAACTGGGAGGGCTGCTGTGCGACAGGGGGGGAGGACAGGCCCAGGGAACCGACTCTCCAAGAGGCCCTCAACACCATCATGGGAGGATACCATCACTCCCAGGAGACGATGGCGACGGTACTGGCCAGGTTCACCGAGATCCAGGCACAGCAGGAGGAACGGTACATGGGGTTCAGCAATGAACTCAGGAACATCGCTACCGCTATGGGGACCATAGTCCAGGCCCTCAACCGTATAGAAACCACATTGCGGGACCATGTGGCACCACAAAGGGCCCCTGTCACTAGCCAGGAACAGCCTACCACCTCCGCCGGTGCTAGTGGTCAGGAGGCCCCCACAGAACGACGGGCCACCAGAACCCCACCTCCTGCTGAAGAACAACCACCCCGCAAGAGGAACCTGAGATCTCAAAGGAAGACAGAGTAGGATGCCAAGACCCCCGCCAGCCTAATATCCCCCTGGATGTCATTCCACTGTCCCACAGTGTCACCCTGTCCAACCTTGAACTGCCCCTGCTTCATCCTTCCACAGGCATATGGACAATGCACCTGTGCGACCGAGAACTGGACTCTGCCATGGACATAACTCCACCCTCACCCATCACCGTTTTGATATCATGTACCAATATCTAGCACTAAAAATAAATCACTCATTGCACTGAAATCATTCTGGAGTCAGCCTGTATTATTTACAAATGTATAACACATTACTGATCAATAATGTTCTGTTATTTATGTGATGATAACATACCGATGTCAATAAGCACTAGTCCATGGGCTAACCAACCAGAAGTCACGCAGTGGGTCATACAGCACTGAAAAGGGAAGGGAAAATCAAACATCAGTTTAAAAGAACTGGGGGGAAATACACAAAGTAAAGATGCAGGGGGCTTTCAGTAAATGTTAAATGGCGTGGGTGATTCCTACCTGTGTGCTACTGAAAATACTGTTGGATAACTCTGTCCCTGTTGTCTGGGTCGTCCTCTTCGTCTTCCTCCTCTTCACTCTCCGCAGGCTCCACAGCTGCTTCAACACCACCATCTGGACCATCCTCCTGCAGGAAAGGCACCTGACGTCGCAATGCCAGATTGTGAAGCATACAGCAGGCCACGATGATCTGGCACACCTTCTTTGGTGAGTACATCAGGGATCCCCCTGTCATATGCAGGCACCTAAACCTGGCCTTCAGGAGGCCAAAGGTTCTTTCAATGATCCTCCTAGTTCGCCCATGGGCCTCATTGTACCGTTCCTCTGCCCTGGTCCGGGGATTCCTCACTGGGGTCAATAGCCAAGGCAGGTTGGGGTAACCAGAGTCACCAATTAGCCACACACGTTGTCTCTGTAGCTGTTCCATCACATAAGGGATGCTGCTATTTCGCATCACATACGCGTCATGCACTGACCCAGGGAACTTGGCATTCACATGGGAGATGTACTGGTCAGCCAAACAGACCACCTGGACGTTTATAGAATGGTAACTTTTCCTGTTTCTGTACACCTGCTCATCATCTTTTGGGGGTACTAAAGCCACATGGGTCCCATCAATGGCACCAATTATGTTGGGGATATGTCCAAGGGCATAAAAATCACCCTTCACAGTGGCCAAATAAACCTCCTCAGGGAATACAATGTAGCGCCGCATGTGTTTCGTCAGGGCAGACAACACTCTAGACAAGATTTTTGAAAACATAGGCTGAGACATTCCAGATGACATGGCCACTGTTGTCTGGAATGAGCCACTTGCCAAAAAATGGAGGACTGACAGAAACTGCACTCGAGGGGGAATTCCTGTGGGTTGGCGGATGCGGGACATCAGGGCTGGCTCCAGCTGGGCACACAGTTCATGTATAGTGGCTCGGTCAAGTCGGTATCGTAGTATGATATGGCGTTCTTCCATTGTCGACGGGTCCACCAGCGGTCGGTACACGCGAGGATTCATCCTTCTCCTCGCAAGTCCCAGCGGACGGTGCCTAGGAAGGACAACATGGAGCACAGAGTCAAGCAAATCACAGGTACGTTCACCACTGCATGCATAGCACACGATTTTCAATGTATTGAAAGGCATGTATGTGTGGCAATGCAAGGCCTAGGCCTGTGTGACGCAGTAGAAATTAAGCCATGTGGGCCCTTGAAATGGCGGCTGCCTGACCTGTGAAGTGGGACTATGGGATGTGAGGTCAATGCGCTGGCGTGGCACACCGTGGCGGTAGGCGGTCGAAGACCGCTATACGAAGCCGCATTGGCTAACATTGAAGCCTATGGGTTTCAGGAGCCAATAACGAGGTGCGCCGGCGGTCGCGGTACGCACCGCCGCGGTACGCACCGCCGCGGGCGTGACCGCCATTTTCTATCTGCTTAATCACTCGAGACCTGATCTTCCACAGGAGAGGACCTATACTGCAAGTGCTGCTGTGACCTCGGTCTGGAAGTGACAATGGCTGCTGCGACTGGGGAAAGGGCCCCTGCCTTCACGTCTGAGGAGTTGGAGAAACTTGTGGATGGGGTCCTCCCCCAGTATGCGTTACTCTACGGTCCTCCAGACCAACAGGTAAGTACACTGGGTGCACATTGAATGGGCTATGCCTGTGTGGAGTGGGGTGGATGTAAGTTGGTGGGGTGGGGGGCGAATGAGGAGTGCAACGCACGACAGATGAGAGCATGTGCCATATGGCAAGGTTGGGGAGGGGGGGCCAATCGCATCTAACATGCAGAAAATTGATGATTTTTCCTTCCCACCCTGTACATGTCAAATAGGTCAGCGCCCATCAGAAAGTGGACATTTGGCGTGCCATCGCCAAGGAAGTCCGGGCCCTGGGGGTCCACACAAGACGGGGCACCCACTGCTGCAAGAGGTGGGAGGACATCCGCCGCAGGACCAGGAAGACCGCCGAGTCACTGCTGGGGATGGCCTCCCAACCTAGGAGGGGTGCCAGTCGTACCCTGACCCCCCTGATGTCCCAGATCCTGGCGGTGGCCTACCCTGATTTGGATGGGCGCTTGAGGACATCACAGCAGACACAAGGGGGTGAGTATCAGCACATTCTGCTATCTCTCTGCGCAGTGGAGGCGTCTGGGTGGGGGAGGAGGGTTGTGGGTGACATTAGGCCAGGGCGCTTTCTGTAGTGTAGTCCTCTCCTTTAGGCATGGCCCTGTGCTCCAGGCCCCAACCTCTGTAGGGTGACAAGTACAGCTATCGATGGTCCAGCATCACACATGTGCGCCTTTGTCGTCTCTAAACCTGTTGTCCTAGTCAGAAGTACTGAGTAGTGTACCCCAAATGCGCGGCTTAGTGCATGAGGCTCCTGTGTCTGTCCTCTCCGCCCACGGTGTTGACATTGCATGCACTCAACCTGGTCTTCGTTTTTCTTCCCCCACCCTTCTTCTTCATCTTCTTGTGCATGTGTGCATTAGCATCATCAGGTGGAGGAGATTTGGCATCGGAGCACGAGGGAGCTGCAAGTCACAAGGCCCCGGTGGGACCAGGAACAGACACCAAGGGCACCAGTGATCCGGAGGGCGAGGGGAGTACCACAACGTGGACCGGTGGTGACACCAGCGACAGCGACACGTCCTCGGATGGGAGCTCCCTAGCGGTGGCGGCAACATCCGGGCCCCCCGCCTCTACAGGTACAGCCGCCACCCAGCGCACCAGCCCCGCCCTCCCAGCAGCCCCTCAGCCTACACTCCGTGCCCACTCGCCCAGGAAGGCGGGCGTCTCCTTCGCCCCAGGCACCTCAGCCCCTGCCCCTGTTACCCCTGCTGCCCTCAGTGAGGAGGTCATTGACCTCCTGAGGACCATCATTGTTGGGCAGACTACCCTTTTGAATGCCATCCAGGGGGTAGAAAGGGAGGTGCATCGGAGCAATGCCTACCTGGAGGGCATTCATTCGGGTCAGGCTGCCCATCAACGATCGTTCAATGCTCTGGCCTCAGCACTGACGGCAGCCATTGTCCCTGTTTCCAGCCTCCCTCTTCTGACTGCCTCCAGCCTGTCTCTGTCTCCTGTTCCTCAGCCTATCCCATCCACACCATCAGACCAGCCTGCACACACCTCAACACCCAAGGGCAGCTCATCCAGACACAAGCACCACAGAACCCACAAGCATTCACGCAAGCAACACCCAGATGCAGACATGGCAACAGTCACTACCACCTCTGTGTCCCCCTCCTCCTTGTCTCCCTCCTCCCTCCCTGTGACGTCTACACTCACACCTGCATGCACACCACCATCAGCCAGTGCTTCCATCACCAGCACACCCTCCAGTCCAGTCCGCACACGTCTGTCACCCCCTCTTCCAAGACACACAAACGCAGGCAGACACCCACCCAACAGCCATCCACCTCACGACAGCCTCCAGCACAAGCACCTGCACCCAAAGACAGCACACCTGACTCTCCTACAACCACATCCTCTTCCTCCACTCCCCTCACCACTTCTCCTACCTATTACCTTGGTCCTAAGAAAGTTTTCCTCGCTAATCTTGACCTCTTTCCCTCCACTGACCCACCCCTTCCATCTGCAAAGAGTCCCAAGAGCACCTCAGCCACCACCAGCCCAGCTTCGAGTGTCACTGTGGTGCATGGGTTCTGGAGTCCACCCTTTGCCAGCAGTGACACTTCAATCAGCAGCAAGGGGACAGCCACCCCCCCCCCCAGGCAAGAGGACCCGGAAACTAAAGGGCCGCCGTGAGAGGACTGACACGGCTGCCCCCAAGGAGCCAAGTTCGCCCACTTCACCAGCCACAACAGCTAGGGGAGGCAAGGGCCCGAGAGCCCCATCTAAGGAGCGAAAGGGCAGCAGGGCGGAGAAGTCAGCCAGCAGGAGCGCAGAGCAGGAGGGGCCCACAAGCCCCATCCCGGGTGTTAGGGAGAACACCAAAGGGCCCAGGACTCCGTCACCGAAGGGTCCAGCAACAGCACGGTCGGAGGGCGACTGAGCAGGGAGTCCAGGCCAGGTCTGGCTCCCTTTACTAAATGGACGAGCACCGCTGAACAGGGCCCCGCCGTGCAGAAGAGCACCGCTGAACAGGGCCCCGCCGTGCAGAAGAGCACCGCTGAACAGGGCCCTGCCGTGCAGAAGAGCACCGCTGAAGAGGGCCCCGCCCTGCAGAAGAGCACTGCTGAACAGGGCCCCGCCGTGCAGAAGAGCACCGCTGAAGAGGGTCCCGCCGTGCAGAAGAGCACCGCTGAAGAGGGCCCCGCCGTGCAGAAGAGCACCGCTGAACAGGGCCCTGCCGTGCAGAAGAGCACCGCTGAACAGGGCCCCGCCGTGCAGAAGAGCACCGCTGAACAGGGCCCCGCCGTGCAGAAGAGCACCGCTGAAGAGGGCCCCACCGCGCAGAAGAGCACCGCTACCGCTGAACAGGGCCCCGCCGTGCAGAAGAGCACCGCTAAAGAGAGGGCCCCGCTGTGCAGAAGAGCACCGCTGAAGAGGGCCCCGCCGTGCAGAAGAGCACCGCTGAAGAGGGCCCCGCCGTGCAGAAGAGCACCGCTGAACAGGGCCCCGCCGTGCAGAAGAGCACCGCTGAACAGGGCCCCGCTGTGCAGAAGAGCACCGCTGAACAGGGCCCCGCCGTGCAGAAGAGCACCGCTGAAGAGGGCCCCGCCGTGCAGAAGAGCACCGCTGAACAGGGCCGCGCCGTGCAGAAGAGCACCGCTGAAGAGGGCCCCGCCGTGCAGAAGAGCACCGCTGAAGAGGGCCCCGCCATGCAGAAGAGCACCGCTGAACAAGGCCCCGCTGTGCAGAAGAGCACCGCTGAACAGGGCCCCGCCGTCTCATGCACCGCTCCGCTGGGCCCTTCCTGTCAAGCACCGCTCCGCTGGGCCCCGCCGTCTCAAGCACCGCTCCGCTGGGCCCTTCCTGTCAAGCACCGCTCCGCTGGGCCCTTCCTGTCAAGCACTGCTCCGCTGGGCCCTTCCTTTCAAGCACCGCTCCGCTGGGCCCTTCCTGTCAAGCACCGCTCCGCTGGGCCCTTCCTGTCAAGCACCGCTCCGCTGGGCCCCGCCGTCTCAAGCACCGCTCCGCTGGGCCCCGCCGTCTCAAGCACCGCTCCGCTGGGCCCCGCCGTCTCAAGCACCGCTCCGCTGGGCCCCGCCGTCTCAAGCACCGCTCCGCTGGGCCCTTCCTGCATGCACTGTTAACGGTTCACTGTGCCCACCATGCCTCCTCCTTGACCAGTGGAGACTGTAATCCACTTGAGAGACTGTGGCTTTGCACTCCCCAGGATGGCACAGTGGGCAACCCACCCACTGTGGAGACTTGAGAGACTGTGGCTTTGCACTCCCCAGGATGGAACAGTGGGCAACCCACCCACTGTATAGACTTGAGAGACTGTGGCTTTGCACTCCCCAGGATGGCACAGTGGGCAACCCACCCACTGTATAGACTTGAGAGACTGTGGCTTTGCACTCCCCAGGATGGAACAGTGGGCAACCCACCTACTGTAGAGACTTGTGAGACTGTGGCTTTGCACTCCCCAGGATGGCACAGTAGGCATGGTGGCCCCTTCGTGGTTCTGGCGTCGTGGACTCATGTGGCTGTGGTGCCCCCGCCTTCCCTTCCCCCTGAGGTGCCTGTAGTTTTTTCTTCAGATGCCCCTGCAGTGTTCTCTCCCGAGGACTCAGGTCTCCTGTGTGGGCTTTGCCCTTGTGTTGTTAAACTTTGGCCCATGGACACTTCGATTTTCTTTTGATGTGCAGGACTAATTGCCTCGGTTATCCATTGCACTGTAAATAGACTTATTTTGATATTGATTTTTTGGCTAGTTGACCATAACTTTTCAGAGCCTATTTTGTACATAAATATTTATTCACAATTTAATTATGTCTTTGCATTTATCAGGGGGGTTTGGGTGGTGTCACTGTGACTTGTTGCTCTGCATTGGTGTGTACATAGTTTGGGGGGGTGGGGGTCGCATATGTGTGTGCCCGTAAGCTTTCCTCCTCCCCCCTCCCGTGTGTCGTAGATGCAGTACTCACCGTTGTCGTCTGCGCCGGCGTTCGTACTCGTGGTAGATGAGCAGGTAGACGAGAGCAGGTAGTATGTTTAATTCGGGTTCCATGCTGTCCTCCTTCCTCGTGGAGTGCGTAGAGGTGAGCGTTTTCCCGTTCGTGGTCTGTTTCCGCCGTGTTTTTATCGGCGGGGCTCCCGCCCCGGAAAAGGTGGCGGATTGGTGAGTTATGATACTGTGGGCGGTACATTGTCTGCCGCCTGCCTGTTGGCGGTGACCGCCGCGCTGTTTGTCTGTACCGCCGCGGCGGGCGGAGTGTTAATGTGGCGGGCTGTGTTGGCGGTTCCCGCCAGGGTCAGAATTCCATTTTTTGGACCGCCAGCCTGTTGGCGGGTTGGCCGCCGCTTTATCACCGAACGCCAGGGTAAGAATCACCCCCGTAGTCTTTTGGTGCCTGCGTTAGCAGGGGGAAGATTCCGCCGACCCACAGGAGATTTCTTCTTGGCTTCCAGTGCAGGGTGAAGGCGGACAGCCCCCAGAGCATGCACCACCAGGAAATAGTCGAGAAAGCCGGCAGGATGAGGTGCTTCAATGTTGCTGGTAATCGTCTTGCTACTTTGTTGCGGCTTTGCAGGCGTCCTGGAACAGTCAGCGGTCGATCCTTGGCAGAAGTCAAAGAGGGAAGTGCAGAGGAACTCTGGTGAGCTCTTGCATTCATTATCTGAAGAATACCCCAGAGGAGAGACCCTAAATAGCCAGAAAAGGAGGTTTGGCTACCAAGAAAGGAGGATTGGCTACCAAGAGAGGTAAGAGCCTATCAGAGGGGGTCTCTGACGTCACCTGCTGGCACTGGCCACTCAGAGCAGTCCAGTGTGCCCCCAAAACCTCTGAGTCCAAGATGGCAGAGGTCTGGGACACACTGGAGGTGCTCTGGGCACCTTCCCTTGGAGGTACTGGTCAGGGGAGTGGTCACTCCCCTTTCCTTTGTCCAGTTTTGCACCAGAGTAGGGGTGGGGGATCCCTGAACTGGTGTAGACTAGCTTATGCAGAGATGGGCACCATCTGTACCCATCAAATCATTTCCAGAGGCTGGGGGAGGCTACTCCTCCCCAGCCCTTCATACCTATTTCCAAAGGGAGAGGGTGTAACACCCTCTCTCAGAGGAAATCCTTTGTTCTGCCTTCCTAGGCTGGGGCTGCCCAGACCCTAGGAGGGCAGAATCCTGTCTGAGGGGTTGGCAGCAGCAGCAGCTGCAGTGGAAACCCCAAAAAGGCAGTTTGGCAGCACCCCGGTTCTGTGCTAGAGACCCGGGGGATCATGGAATTGTCCCCCCAATACCAGAATGGTATTGGGGTGACAATTCCATGATCTTAGACATGTTACATGGCCATGTTCGGAGTTACCATTGTGACGCTATACATAGATGGTGACCTATGTATAGTGCACGCGTGTAACGGTGTCCCCGCACTCACAAAGTTCGGGGAATTTGCCCTGAACGATGTGGGGGCACCTTGGCTAGTGCCAGGGTGCCTACACACTAAGTAGCTTGGCACCCAACCTTCACCAAGTGAGGGTTAGACATATAGGTGACTTATAAGTTACTTATGTGCATTGAAAAATGCCTGTGAAATAACGTGGACGTTATTTCGCTCAGGCTGCAGTGGCAGGCCTGTGTAAGAATTGTCTTAGCTCCCTATGGGTGGCAAAAGAAATGCTGTAGCCCATAGAGATCTCCTGGAACCCCAATACCCTGGGTACCTAAGTACCATCTACAAAGGGATTATATGGGTGTACCAGTGTGCCAATGAGAATTGGTAAATTTAGTCACTAGCCTGCAGTGACAAATTTAGAAAGCAGACAGAGCATAAACACTGAGGTTCTGGTTAGCAGAGCCTCAGGGATACAGTTAGGCACCAGAAGGGAACACATACAGGCCACAAACTTATGAGCACTGGGGTCCTGGCTAGCAGGGTCCCAGTGACACATATCAAACACACTGACAACATAGGGTTTTCACTATGAGCACTGGACCCTGGCTAGCAGGATCCCAGTGAGAGAGTAAAAACACCCAGACATATACTCACAAACAGGCCAAAAGTGGGGGCAACAAGGCTAGAAAGAGGCTACCTTCCTACACCTGGGATGAACACCTGGTCCACCTCTGGAAAGTTTTGGAGGCCCTGTAAAAGGCAGGCCTCACTATCGAGGCTTCAAAGTACCAGATAGGGCAGGGTAAGGCGGTTTATTACCTAGTTGGTGGAGAGCAGATTGAACCAATACAGGGGAAGATACAGACTATTTTAGACTGGGCTCCCCCTCCAAAACAGACCCAGGTCAGAGATTTTCTTGGTCTCACTGGGTATTACAGGAGATTCATTAAGAATTATGGCTCAATTGCTGCCCCTCTTAATGACCTCCTATCCAAGAAGGTGCCTAAAAAGGTATTGT
The DNA here is from genome assembly GCF_031143425.1 of Pleurodeles waltl. Lineage (NCBI taxonomy): Eukaryota > Metazoa > Chordata > Amphibia > Caudata > Salamandridae > Pleurodeles > Pleurodeles waltl. The sequence goes on along the minus strand of NC_090444.1, from coordinate 1,105,855,085 downwards.
GGAGAACTAGCTGACAGAAAGCTTTTGAGGAGCTTAGGCAGCCTATGTGTACTCTACCAGTCCTAAAAAGCCCAAAATACTCAAATAAGTTTATTGTCCAAACTGATGCTTCAGGAGTCGAGGTTGGGGCTGTGATATCACAACTGAATTCAGAGGGACAGGATAAACTTGTTGCTTTTATCAGTAGAAGGTTGCTCCCTAGACAAAAGAGTTGGTCAGCCATTGAGAGGGAGACCTTTGCTGAGGCCTAGGCCTTGAAGTAGTTGAGCCCATACCTCTTTGGGACTCACCTCATAGTTCAGGCAGACCACAAACCTCTCTTATGGTTCAAACAAATGAAAGGTGAAAACCCTAAATTGTTGAGGTGGTCCATTTCCCTACAGGGGATGGACTTTACAGTGGAACATGGACCTGGGAATAATCACTGCAATGCAGATGACTCTCCAGATATTTCCAATTAGGCAATGAAAACTCATCTGGGCAATGTTAGCCTTACTGTCCCTTGTTTGGGGGGGGGTATAGGAAAGTACCTTCTTTTGGCATGTCACCCCCAATTTCTGCTTGATGTCAGTGTGTTTGACTATGTTCACTGGGATCCTGCTAATCAGGACCCCAGTGATTATGCTTTCTCTTCTCTAACTTTTGTCACTGCATACTGGTAACCCAGTATTTCACCCCAAATTGGCATACTGGTCACCCCCTATAAGTCTCTAGTATATGGTACCTACTTACGCAGGGCATTGGAGTTCCAGGGGATCCCTATGGGCTGCAGCATGTCTTTTGCCACCAATAGGGAGCCCATGCAAAGGCCTCTACAGGACTGCCATCGCAGCCTGTATGAAATGGTGCATGCACCCTTTCACTGCCATTTACACTGCACCAGGTCACTATGGTGGTCATTACAACCCTGACGGACGGTGTTAAAGCGGCGGTAAGACCGCCAACAGGCCTGCGGAAAAAAATTAGCAATTACGACTGTGGCAGAAACCGGCAACAAAGACAGCCACTTTAACACTCCGACTGCCACAGCGGTACAAACAAACAGCGCGGCGGTCACCGCCAACAGACAGGCGGAAGACAATGTACCGCCCACAGTATCACAACCTACCAATCCGCCACCTTCTCCCGGGTTGGATTCACCGTGGATAAAAACACAGCAGAAACAGGAATTTCGAAGGAAAAATGCTCACCTCTCCACACTCCATGAGGAACGACGACACCATGGACCCGGAACTCCAAATCCTACCTGCTATAGTCTTCGTGCTCCTGTACCAGGAGCACGAATGCCGGCGGCGAAGACCACGGTGAGTACTGCACCTACGACACAGGGGAGGGGGGAGTAAAAAAACAGGGACAGACACACGCAACACCCCCACCCCCACCCTCACCCACTACAACACACACACTAATACATATCTATACATTATAGTTACACCTCCAATCCCCTTGGAAGAATGCAAAGACAAAAGGAAATGAGTGTAACCATTGTAATATATTAAAATGCAGTACGCAAAAATATACATATATACACTATTAACACAATATACACCAAGAATAGTAGTCCAGGTAATGCACCATTTATAGTCCGTGGACCACTGGGCCCAAAATGCATGGGTGAGGCCCACACTCGATACCAGATCAAAACAGAGAGAACACTGCAGGGGCATCAGAAAGAAATACAACAGGCACCTCAGGGGGAAGGGAAGGGGAGGCACCTCAGCCGGATGAGTGCACGACGCCAGATCTACGAGGGGGCTCAATGCCCACTGTTCAATCCTGGGGAGTGCAAAGCCAAAGTCTCTCAAGTCTCTCCAGTGGGTGGTTTGCCCACTGCATTATCCTGGGGAGTGCAAAGCCACAGTCTCTCAAGTCTCTCCAGTGGGTGGTTTGCCCACTGCATTATCCTGGGGAGTGCGAAGCCACAGTCTCTCAAGTGGATAACAGTCTCCACTGGTTCTGGAGGGGGACTGGTGCCCAGAGTGCTTCATCCTGTGAAGGGCAGAGGTAATGGATGCATGTCTCCACTGGTTCTGGAGGGGGACTGGTGCCCAGAGTGCTTCATCCTGTGAAGGACAGAGGTAGTGGATGCATGTCACCACTGGTTCTGGAGGGGGACTGGTGCCCAGAGTGCTTCATCCTGTGAAGGACAGAGGTAGTGAATGACAGTCTCCACTGGTTCTGGAGGGGCACTGGTGCCCAGAGTGCATCACTCACCCCGTGACGGTCCCAGTTGCGTCAGTGCCCCTGCCGCTCATGGGCTAGCGGTGCTTGAGTTGGCGGTGCCCTGTTCAGCGGTGCTTGCCCTGTTCAGCGGTGCTTGATTTGGCAGTGCCCTGTTCAGCTGTGCTTGATTTGGCGGTGCCCTGTTCAGCGGAGCTTGATTTGGCGGTGCCCTGTTCAGCGGTGCTTGAGTTGGCGGTGCTCTGTTCAGTGGTGCTTGAGTTGGCGGTCCTTCATGGCCCAGCAGTGCTTGAGTTGGCGGTCCTTCATGGCCCAGCGGGTCTTGTGCTGGCGGTCCTTCATGGCCCAGCTGGTCTTGTGCTGGCGGTCCTTCATGGCCCAGCGGGTCTTGTGCTGGCGGTCCTTCATGGCCCAGCTGGGCTGGGGCTGGCGGGGCCCTCCTGGGCAGCTGGGATGGAGCTGGCGGTGGCCTCCTGGGCAGCGCGGATGGGGCTGGCGGGGCCCTCCTGGGCAGCTGGGCTGGGGCTGGCGGTGGCCTCCTGGGCAGCGGGGGTGGGGCTGGTGGGGCCCTCCTGGGCACCTGGGCTGGGGCTGGTGGTGGCCTCCTGGGCAGTGGGGATGATGGCGGTCTTCTCTGCCGTGCCGCTCTTCCCAGACTTGCCGGGTTTCTTGTGGCCCTTCCCCACCTTGGGAGGTGTCACAGCTGAGTCAACAATCCCACCGGGACCCCTGGGAGCGCTGGGGTGGCTGGAGTCTTCCCCCTCTCCCGCCGGGCACTGGCCAACTTCTGATGCTTCACAGGGGGGGGACTGGCTGAGCTGTGGCTCCGGGCCACACTGGCTGTCCTGGTGGCCGGTGCACTCCACATACCTGTGACTACAGGCACCACTGGTCCCGGAGATGTTGTGGCTGAGGTGCTAGTTCGGGACCTATGAGATGGACGTGGTGGGGGAGGTGTGGGAAAAAGGTCAAGGCTGGACAGGAAAAAGTTTTTGGGACACACTGGGGCGGGTAGCAGGAGGGGGTTTGGGAGTGGAGGAAGAGGTGGTGTTAGTAGGAGGTGTACGTTTGGTGACTTTTGGTGCAGGTGCATGCGCTGGAGGCTGTCGTGAGGTGAATGGCTGTTGGGTGGGTGTGTGCCTGCATTTGTGTATCTTGGGAGGGGGCGTCACAGACACACTGGGAGAGGATTCAGGGGACGTGGGAATGGTAGTGGGGGTGTTGACTGCACATGAGCGGGGTGTGCTGGTGGGTGTGCTGGTGAGGGACGTAGTGGCTGTAGAGGTAGTGCATGCAGGTGTGTGTGTAGACGAGACTGTGAGGGAGGAGGGAGACGACGACGAGGGGGACACAGTGGAGGCAGTGGATGTTGGTGTGTCTGCATGTGTCTGATGTTTGCGTGAGTGCCTGTGGGATGTGTGGTGCTTATGTTTGCCTGAGCTTCCCTTGTGTGGTGAGGTGTGTGCAGGCTGGTCTGATGGTATGCTTGGGATAGGCAGAGGTACAGGGGATTGGGTCTGGGTGGAGGAAGTTGGAGGGGGGAGGCTAGACACAGGGACAATGGCTGCCATCAATGCTGAGGCCAGAGTTTGAAAGGCTCGGTGAAGGGCCGCCTGACCAGAATGAATGCCCTCCAGGAATGCATTTGTTTGTTGTAACTGCCTTTCGACACCCTGGATGGCATTCAAAATGGTAGACTGCCCAACAGTGAGTGACCTGAGGAGGTCAATGGCCTCCTCACTGAGGGCAGCAGGGGTGACTGGGGCAGGGCCTGAGGTGCCTGGGGCGAAGGTGATGCCCACCCTCCTGGGTGAGCGGGCACGGGGCGAAGGCTGAGGGGCTGCTGGGAGGGCGGTGCTGGTAGGGAGGGTGGCGGTTGTACCTGTAGATGCGGGGGGCACAGATGTTGCCGCCACCACAAGGGAGCTCCTATCAGAGGACGAGTCCGTGTAGCTGGTGTCAGGTCCTGTCCCCGCCGTGGAGCTCCCCGCGCCCTCCGTACCACTGGTGTATTCTGAGTCCATAGTGTGGCCCTCAATGGCCATGTGAGATGCAGCACCCTCGTGCTCCGGTGCCACTGCTCCTCCGCCTGATGATGCTAATGCACACAAGAACAGGGAAACCACAAAAAAGGGGGGGGGGAAACAGAATAAAGACATGTTGAGTGCATAGATTACCGCTACCATTGGCGGTCAAGACAGACACAGAAGCCCCCTGCACTACACCGCGCTCTTGGGCTCTACAGTGCAATTCCTGGGAAATGGCCTACAAGGCTATGGACGACATCTGCACACATAGATGACACAGGGGCATGAATAGCTGTACTTGGCACTCTACAGATGTGGGGTGGGGAGCCACAGGGACATGCCTTACAGAGGGGCCTAGCCTACGGAACTCGCCCTGGCCTAGGGAAACCCACAGCCCTCCTCCACCACCCAGACAACTCCACTGCGTGCAAAGTCAGCTGAATGAGGGTGTACTCACCCCCTTGTGTCTGCTGTGATGCCCTCAAGCGCCTATCCAACTCCGGGTAGGCCACCGCCAGGATCCTGAACATCAGGGGGGTCATGGTTCGATGGGCACCCCTCCCACGTTGGGAGGCCATCCCCAGCTGAGCCTTCGCCGTCTTCTTGCTCCAGCAGCGAATGTCATCCCATCTTTTCCGGCAGTGGGTGCTCCATCTGTGGTAGACCCCCAGGGTCCGGACATCCTTGGCGATGGCACGCCAAATGTCTTTCTTCTGGTGGGCGCTGACCTACATGAAATGTAGAGGGGAAGAAGAGAAGTCATTACCAACTGAATCGTCAAAGTGAGTGGCCCCCATCCCTACCCTTGCCATGTGGCACATGCACCCACCGTCTTTCATGCACGCATAACTCTGTCCCCTTTCTTCTTACATCCAGCCCTCTCCACACAGGCATAGCCCATTCAACATGCTTCCTGTGTACTTACCTGTTTGTCTGGAGGACCGTAGAGTAGCGTATACTGGGGGAGGACCCTATCAACGAGCTTCTCCAACTCCTTCGATGTGAAGGTAGGGGCCCTTTCCCCAGATGCACAAGCCATTGTCTCTTCCAGATCGAGGTCACAGCAGCACTTGCAGTGTAGGTCCTCTCCTGTCGAAGATCAGGTATCGAGTGATTCAACAGATAGAAAATGGCGGTCACGTCCACGGCGGTGCCTACCATCACCACAGGCGTACATCGTCATTGGCTCCTGGGACCCATAGGGTCCAATGTTAACCAATGCAGCATTGCGCCGTGGTCTCCGACCGCCTACCGCGACGGTGTACAACGCCAGCGCAGTTACCTCACATCACATTGTCTCACTTTAGAGGTCAGGCAGCTGCCATTTCAAGGGGCCACATGGCCTAATTTCCAACTGTGTCACACATACCTAGGCCTAGTCTCAACACACATACAGGCCACCTATTGTGTATGATTGGTGTTCTGGGTAAACTGTGGGTACGTACCTCTGAGTTGTTTGACTCTGTGGTCGCTGTTGTCCTTCATAGGCACCGTCCGTTGGGACATGTGAGGAGATGGCGGAATCCTCCAGTGTACCGCCGCTGGTGGACCTGTCGACAATGAAGAAGCAACATTTGATTATCACCTACAGGTTTGACTGTGCCACAATCCAGGAACTGTGTACCCAGTTGGAGCCAGACCTGATGTCAGCAATCCGCCATCCCACAGGAATACCCCCTCAAGTGCAGGTGCTATCAGTGCTCCATTTCCTTGCAAGTGGGTCTTTTCAAACAACTGTGGCCATGGCATCAGGGATGTCCCAGACTATGTTTTCCAACGTATTGTCCAGAGTGTTGTCTGCCCTGCTGAAACACATGCAGATCTACATCGTTTTCCATCAGGTGGAGGGTTTGCCTACAGTGAAAGGTGACTTCTATGCCCTTGGACATATCCCCAACATCATAGGTGCCATTGATGGGACCCATGTGGCTTTTGGTCCCCCCCACAGGAGTGAACAGGTGTACAGAAACCGGAAGAGTTATCATTCCATGAATGTACAGATTGTATGTTTGGCAGACCAGTACATCTCCCATGTGAATGCCATGTTCCCTGGCTCAGTGCATGATGCCTACATCCTGTGGAATAGCAGCATCCCTTATGTGATGGGTCAACTCCAGAGGCACCGTGTGTGGCTATTAGGTGAGCCCCTGGAAGCAAGACAGTGGGAATGGTTGTCTGGGGTTATCCCTCCAGGTTAGTGTGTGTCTAACAGTTGTCCCTCGCCATTTGCATGTGACTCTGGGTACCCCAACCTGTCATGGCTACTGACCCCAGTGAGGAATCCCAGGACCAGGGCACAGTAATGCTACAATGAGGCCCATGGGCGAACTAGGAGGGCGATCGAGCGGACCTTCGGCCTTCTAAAGGCCAGGTTCAGGTGCCTGCATATGACAGGTGGATCCCTATTCTACTCACCAAAGAAGGTGTGCCAGATCATCGTGGCCTGCTGTGTGCTTCACAACTTGGCTTTGCGACGACAGGTGCCTTTTCTGCAGGAGGATGGTCCCAATGGCGGTGTTGTGGCAGCTGTGGAGCCTGTGGACAGTGATGAGGATGAAGCAGAGGAAGAAGACATGCAGAACAGGGACTCAGTGATCCAGCAATATTTCCAGTGAAACACAGGTGAGAATACATTCCTGCCTACTACATGTACTTTTCAACTACTACCTCTCTACTGTCTGTATTTTTCACTCAGTGTATGGTCACTGAGTTGTCACTTTCCCTTACGGTTTCACAGATGTGGGTCCCACTGTGTGTTATCTGCTTATATTCCTCATGGACTAGAGCTGTGTGACATAGGAATGTTGACATTACTATTTCAAGACTGTTTATCACTGTAATTGCAAATACACTATTTCGAATTCACAGACAGACTCCAGATAATTTTGTGCTTTAGGTGTTTTTATTTAAATGCCAAATATTGGAGGGGGAAGTTAAATGGTGAGGGATGATGGCAGAGGAGTGTCCATGGCAGAGTCCAGTCTATTAGTCTCACAGGTGCATTGCCCTTATGGGCATAGGAAGTGGAGCTGGGGCAGTTTAATTATGGACAGGGTGACAAAGTGGGACAGTGGGATGACAATCAGGGTGGTCTCATTTCTTGGCGGGGGTCTTGGCATTGTGCTCTGTCTTGTTCCTGGATCTCAGGAACCGTTTGCGGGGTGGCTCTCCGTCTGCAGGGGGTGGGGTGCTGGTGTGGTGGTCCTGCGGCGGGGCGTCCTGTCCACTAGCGCCAGCGGAGGTGGTGGGCAGTTCATCATCCATGCTAGTGTCAGGGGCCCTTGGAGTGCCACAGTGTCTCTCCTGGTGTTAAGTAGTTCCTTCAGCACCCCTACGATGGTGCCCAGGGTGGAGCTGATGGTTCTGAGTTCCTCCCTAAAGCCCATATACTGTTCCTCCTGCATGCGCTGGGTCTCCTGAAACTTGGCCAGTACCGTTGCCATCGTCTCCTGGGAGTGGTGGTATGCTCCCATGATGGAGGAGAGGGCCTCGTGGAGAGTGGGTTCCCTTGGCCTGTCCGCCCCCTGTCGCACAGCAGCCCTACCAGTTCCCCTGTGTTCCTGGGCCTCCGTCCCCTGGACCGTGTGCCCACCGCCACTGCCCCCAGGTCCCTGTTGTTGTTGGGGTGGTGGGTTATCCTGGGTTCCCTGTAGTGGTGGACACACAGCTGATTGACGTGTCCTAGGGACGGAGGTATGGGCCCGCTGGGTGGGTGCTGTGCCGGTGTTTCCAGAGGGAGGAAGGTCTGTGGTGGCCTGTGCCTGTGTGAGGGGAACCGACTGTTCCAAGACCCCGATGGTCCGGGCTGGTCATTTAGATACAGTTGGACAGAGGTGCTCTCATCACTGTGGGCCTCTTCTGTGGGTGGAGTGGACATGTCTGGACCCTCCTGTCTGGTGACGTTGGGTAGTGGTCCTGCAGGGGTGGAAAGGCATGATTATTGCATCTGTGTGTGGCATGGTGTGAAATGGGTGGGTGACCGTGTATCCCAGTGCTGGCATTCCTGTGTGGGAGCTTGTGTGAAGATGGTTTAGGGGGGTGTATGGGTATGTGCAGTGGGCATGCTTTAGTGATGGGTGTCCATGCTTTGTTGTTGCATGCAGGGCTTGGTTTTGGAATGTGTGGTTTGTGATATTGGTACATTTGTGAGGAGTTGGAGTGATAGGGGTGAGGGCGAAGGTGGGGGTATGTGATAGCATGCAGGTAGGGTGGGGGATGTAATAATTAAGATTTGACTTACCAGAGTCCATTCCTCCACCAACTCCTGCGAGGCCCTCAGGATGCAGAATCGCCAAGACCTGCTCCTCCCATGTTGTGTGTTGGGGGGGGAGGAGGTGGGGGTCTGCCAGCAGTCCGCTGAACCGCCAGGTGGTGTCTTGAGACCATGGAACGCACCTTCCCCCGTAGGTCGTTCCACCTTTTTCTGATGTCCTCCCGATTTCTTGGGTGTTGTCCCACTGCGTTGACCCTGTCCACTATTCTTTGCCATAGCTCCATCTTCCTTGCAATTGAGGTGCGCTGCACCTGTGACCCAAATAGCTGTGGCTCCACCCGGACGATTTCCTCCACCATGACCCTGAGCTCCTCCTCCGAGATCCTGGGCTGTCTTTGCCGTGCCATGGGGTGGTGTAGGTGATGTGTGGGGTGGTGTGTGTGGTGATAAGTGTGGTGGTATGTAGTGGTGTGTTGTGTGTGGTGCGTGGAAGTTGTGTGGGTGATGGTGTTATGTGCCTGTGGATGCTGTTGTACTTGCTGGTGGTGTCTCTCTCTGTGCTTCGTTCTCAATTTTTTGTAGTAGGGGTTTGTGGGTGGTGTGGGTGTGTGTTTTATATTGTATTGGGTGTGTGGGAGTGGTGTGTGTATGTGTATCAGGTGTGTGTATTTTGAATTGTCCAATGTGGCTGTGTTTTGTATGAGTGTTTGTATTTTGAGTGCAGCGGTGTGTACCGCCAATGGAATACCGCAGTTGAAAGACTGCCGCGTGGATTCGTGTGTCGTGATAATGTGGGCGTATTTCTGTTGGCGTGACGGTGTCGGTTTTGTTTTCGCCAGTTTATCACTGACCTTTGGTGTGGCGGACTTGTGTGGGTGTCTGAATTTTGGCGGGTTCCGAGATGAGGGTCATAATAGCTGTGGCGGAATTCCGCAGCTGCGGCGGTGTGTTGGCGGTCTTCTGCACGTCGGTAAGCGGCTTTTTCTGCCAATGTTGTAATGACCCCCTATGTGTCAGACCTACCAACCCTGATGGCTAGGTGCAGAGTACCTGTGTGTGAGGCCACCCCTACACTAGCAGAAGTGCCCCCCCTGCCATCCAGGACCATTTTCCCAGACTTGGTGAGTGCGGGGACGTCATTTTACATTTGTACTGGACATAGGTCACTACCTATGTACAGCTTCACAATGGTAACTCCAAATATGGCCATGTTTGGTATTAAGCATGTTGGAATCATACCCCAAGGCTTTTGCAAGCATTGGTTCTATGATTCCATGCACTCTGGGGGCTCATTAGAGGACCCACAGTACTGCCATTACAGCCTTCTGAGGTGTTCCAGGCAGCCCCATCTGCTGCGACCTCACTGACAGGTTTCTGGCCTCCTGTTGCTCAAGCAGCTCGAGCCCAGGAAGGCAGAACAAAGGATTTCTTTTGGGAGACGGATGTTACACCCTCTCCCTTTGGAAATAGGTATTACAAGCATGGGAGGAGTAGCCTCTCAGTGCCTCTGGAAATGCTTGGAAGGGCACAGATGGTGCCCACCTTTCATAATCCAGTCTACACCGGTTCGGGGATCCCCAGTCCCTGCTCTGGCATGAAACTGGACAGAGAAAAGGGGAGTGACTACTCTCCTGTCCTTCATCACCCCTGGGGTGGTGCTCGGAGCTCCTCCAGAGTGTCCCTGGGTTCTGCCATCTTGGATTCCAAGTGAGCAGGGCATTCTGGGAGCATCTGAGTGGCCAGTGCCAGCAGGTGGCATCAGAGCCCTCCCCTGATAGGTGCTTACCTGTGTCGCTGACCAATCCCCCTTTCAGGGCTATTTAGGGTCTCTCTCTTGGGTGGTTTTACAGATTTGGATTGGAAGACTCCAGCAAGAATCCTCTGCATCATTTTACTTCACCTTCTTACCGAAGAAACTGCATCTGGGCCCTCCAGGAACTCTACAAACTGCAACAAAGAAGCAAAGAAGACTTCTGCAACATTGTATCTTCAGGTCCTTCCAGCAACTGCAACTGTTTCCAGGTCATGGATCCTTTGACAACTGCCTGTCTTCAGCCTGTACCAGAAGAAAGAAGGAATCCCCCTTGAAGTGCAGGAGTCTTTTCCCTGCTTAAGCAGGCACCCCTCTGCAGTGATGACCAGTGGCTTGGGTCCTCTCTCCTAAAAAAGTGTGTGGATCCAGCAACACAGGTGGTGGACTGAAGTGGTCCCGAAGGTCCAGGCGTCTAACTGACCAACTTTGGTGGAGGTAAAAGCTTACCTTCCCACGCAAGACAATATCCCTTGCACTGTGTGTTTTTCAGTTGCCAAGGCTTGTTGGCATCCTTCCATAAAGTTCTTCAAGGACCACGCAGCTCCAGCCCCCAGCACTCTATCCTGTGATGCACAGCTTCCCGAGTGGTTCTCAGGAGGTGTGGGATCCCTTTGCGTAGTGCTGCATGGGCCTCCTTCTGCAGCTTCTTTGTCCCGCGCTGTGGGACTCCTGTGCATGCTGCCTGGTATCCGGAGGGCTCTCTGAGTTACTGAGAGCCCCCTCTGACTTCCCCTCCTGGGTAGAGTCCACAAGGTTCGTCCTGGTCCCTGGCAGTGCTATTTTCTGCTAACCACGTGCTTTGCGTCTGCAAAGGCTTGTTGGAGGAACCCAGCAAGGCAAACCAGACTGCATTCATCCATCTGGCGTGTGACATCTTCTGCACCAACCAGCAACCTGCAGCTGTCTTCTTGGGTGAAATACTGACTGTTGTTCCTCACTGGTGGTTCCTCTTTTGCACCGTCATCCGTGTTAGCAGGGGCTCCTGTTCTCCCTGGACTCTTGGGTGCTTCTTGGATGTGATCCCCTTCTTTCACAGGTCTTCAGGTACAGGAATCCATTGTTGGTGTCTTGAAGTCTCTTCTGGTTGTAACATAATTTTCTTTATTGTGTTCTTGCGTGTTCTAGGAAAGTTACTGTGATTTACTGCTGCTTTCCTGGGTTCTGGGGTGGGTTATATTACTTACCTTTAGTGTTTTCAAAAATACTCCAAGCACCCCTCTACACACTACCCTTGCCCTGGTGGGAAATCAACTTTCGGATTCCACTTTTTTAGTATATGGTTTGTGTTCCTCTAGGCCTATTTCTAACTATTGTGATTTTCAATATTTGCAGTTTTCTTACTGTTTTTACAGATATTTCTAGATACTAGTGTATATAATGTGTGTATTACTTACCTCCTAACGGAGTATCGTCTCTATGGTATTTTTGGCATTTGTATAACCAAAATAAAGTACCTTTATTTTTGTAACACTGAGGCCCATATTTATACTTTTTTAGCGCCACATTTGGGTAATTGTTTTACGCAAAACGGTGCAAACTTGAAAGGTACAATTGTATTTTGTAAGTTTGCACCATTTTTGCGCCAAAAAGCAGCACAAATGCGGCGCTAAAAAAGTATAAATATGGGCCTGGGTATTTTCTTTCATGTGTGTGAGTACTGGGTGACTATGTGAGAAAGTAGCCTCTTTCTAGCATGGTTACCACCACTTTTGGCCTCTTTGTGAGTGTGTATCAGTGTGCTTTGCTTGTCCCACTGGGATCCTGCTAGCCAGGACCTCAGTGCTCATAGATAAAAACCTATATGTCAGTGTGTTTTGCCTGTCTCACTGGGATCCTGCTAGCCAGGACCACAGTGCTCATAGTTTGTGGCCTAATGTGTGTGTTGTCAGTAGTGCTTGACTGTGTCTCTGAAGCTCTGCTAACCAGAACCTCAGTGCTCATGCTCTCTCTTCTTTTAAATTTCTCACTATAGGCTAGTGACTTCATTTACCAATTTCAATTGGAGCACTGGACCCTCCCTTATAAGTCCCTAGTATATGGTACCTAGGTACCCTGGGCATTGGGGTTCCAGGAGATCCCCATGGGCTGCAGCATTTCTTTTGCCTCCCATAAGTAGCTCAGACAAACCCTTCCACAGGCCTGCCATTGCAGCCTGCGTGAAATAGTGCACACACTATTTCACAGCCATTTTCACTGCACATAAGTAACTTATAAGTCACCTACATGTCTAACCTTCACTTGCTGATGGTTAGGTGCAAAGTTAGTAAGTGTGAGGGCACCCTTGCACCAGCAAAGGTGCCCCCACATAGTTCAGGGCAGTTTCCGGGACTTTGTGAGTGCGGGGACGCCATTACACGCGTGCACTACATATAGGTCAATACCTATATGTAGCTTGTCCATGGTAACTCCGAATTTGGCCATGTAAGGTATCTACGATCATGGAATTGTCCCCCCCATTCCAAATATAGTATTAGGCAGCCAATTCCATGCATCCTGGGGCTCCGCTATAGGCCCCCAGTACTGCCAAACCAGCTCTCTGAGTCTTGCAATGCAGCTACAGCTGCTGCCACCTCACAGACACGGTTCTGCCCTCCTGGGGTCTGAGCAGCTCAGTCCCAGGAAGGCAGAACAAAGCATTTCATTGGAATTAGGTGTAACATGCTGGGGGGTAGCCTCCCCCAGCCTCTGGAAATGCTTTGAAGGGGACAGATGGTTCCCTCCTTGCATAAGCCAGTCTACACCAGTTCCGGGACCGCCAGTCCCTGCTCTGGCACAAAAATGGACAAAGAAAAGGGGAGTTACCACTCCCCTGTCCATCACCACCTCAGGTGTGGTGCCCAGAGCTCCCCTAGTTTGTTTCAGACTTCAGCCATCTTGTTTTCCAAGGTGTGGGGATACTCTGGAGGCCTCTGAGTGGCCAGTTTCGTGGTACATCTTTCTAGCCTTGTTACCCCCACTTTCGACCTGTTTTTGAGTATATGTCAGGGTGTTTTTACTGTCTCACTGGGATCCTGCTAGCCAGGGCCCAGTGCTCATAGTGAAAACCCCATGTTGTCAGTGTGTTTTGGTGATTATTCTCCCGGCGGTGGTGTCGTCAGGTTGACCGGAAAAGAAAAGAAAGGTGGGTAAGTCGCAAGTCTGGGTGGGTCTTTGGATGATATAAGTGAGGGGAGAGGGGAGCAGCAACCCTGTTCTTTCTTACAGCCATATGGACAAAGCTTTTGCCCAGCCATGGCTTTGTTGAGACAGCATTCCTGTCTAGCATTCTCTTCATTTGACATAGGCCTAGTGGACCGATCCCACTGCCCAACTTTAAAACATACTAAGAGGAGCTCTGAGGATTTACACTCACACTGTTGGTTAGGTAAAAATCTCCAAACAGGGTGGTTTACATCCCCACAGGAAAGTAACCATACAGTGGATAATAAAGGGAGTAACCACTCTATTGGAGATCTACTCTCCACTTATCACCACTTAGACAATAAAGTCTCAGCTGGCCAAGGTTAGCCTTGCTGTCCTTCATATGGGGGAGAATATGTGAGAAAGTAACCTCTTTCATTTGGCCTGCTTGTGAGTGTGTGTCAGTGTGTTTTAACTGTGTCACTGGGATCCTGCTAGCTAGAAGTCCAGTGCTCATAGATAAAAACCTATATATCAGTGTGTTTTGCCTGTCTCACTAGGATCCTGCTAGCCGGGATACCAGTGCTCATAGTGTAGAAGCCTAATTATTCAGCACCCATTCAGGATACAATCGACCGTTAGCCAGCTCTTTCTAGATAAACATTTAATAATTCATTAGAGAAAGAATAGAAAGACATGTACATGGAGGATGCTCTGTACTAGTGTACACGAACAGCCTAATACAAGGAAGTAATACACGATCTTTTATAGTATTAAACCACAAACATAATTCAACGTCTTATTGGTTCTTTGGCTTTGACGTATGATTGACGTATGACTACTTCTCCATTATGGCTGAGGTAGTTTTTCCTATCATACCATATATAGTAACAAAAAGCATAGAAAAGGATTTTACACAAGGTGGCCTACGTGCCTAATATCACATGGTCCATCTTGTGACAGAACTTGAGAACATCACGTACTCAGACTGGTACTTTCCAGAAGGGAGATTGCTTCAGCTAGCATGCAATGACGATGATATTTCATGATGGCTGTTCAGAGAGCAAGCCTTGCAACATAATGCGTTCCTAGCAGTAGCGAATTACATTTGTAGGCCTCTTTACTTAATGATAGGCCTGTGCAGAGATTGTCATTGTGTATCACAGGGGCCACTAGGCATAGCATACCTAAGAACTGTAAAATACGATTCCACATTCCGCCCTCTGATACTCAATGACAAATCTAAGGGTCATGGTGTATTGCTCTCATTTATACCTCTTGCTCGTCCCTGTTGTCATCCTTATATCTTTTTCTTTGATAATGTGTGTGTTTCTGGTGACAGTTTATTTTTTTCAAGAGTAGGGCCAGGATGGATGGACAAACTGGTATGAGCACACATATCGTTATCAGTGCCACGATCCCTATCGCTAGTACCTCTACCAACCAGGTACCCCAACCCCTGAACCATGCTGCTATTCGATCCAGCATTCCTCCGACGTCTGTCCCATCTGCCACTTTCCCAGCTCCTTCTTCTACCTTTTTTTATATCCTCTATTTCCTTTCTTATATTCCCCACGTTGGTGTCCTCTTCCTGCGCACCCGCCAAGTGTTCTCTTTTCCCCCTTCTGTAATTCTGTTCTATGCGCCATTTTTGGTAGCACGAATGCTAGGTAGTAGGTACCTTGCCAACCTGCTGGCAATTTTAAAAAATGCAGATGTCCCACATATAATAAATATTCCTTTGGGAGGTGTCAGGCCTATGGACAAGCCTGTTGTGTCATTTCTTTTGTAGGCCAGGCTCAATGTTGTATTGCAAATACTATGTCCCACATCAATTCCGTTTTTGCTAGTGTCTGCGTTACCTCTTGAGCATTTGAAACACCATGGTGCCTTTATTTCTGTACCTATGGCCAGGCATGGTATTCGTTGTTCTGAGCCATGATCCCTTTCAGTGTAACCCTTCCCTCTTTCTGTTGTAAATGCATTCAATAAATTCTCTTCTTCTTTCTTCGGATCTAATCTCCTACACTTCTTTCTTCTCCTTCTATCTTCTTCCTTCAATTTATTTTACACTCTTTCTACCAATTTTCCTTGCATATCACCTACATAAGGTTCATCTTCCAAACCATAGTCATCCCTTTTTCTCCTCATTTCTCCTTTGTTTATATTTTCTCTTATTCTCTCCTTTTTTCTTTTCCCTGTTCTCATTCCTTTTAAATTTCCCCCTAACATATTATCTAATATGTTACATGCCACGAATTCTGTGAGGGGCATTTAAGTGTAATTTCTTTTCTCCTGGCTAGTGGTCGGTAGGTGGGTACATATATAACAATCAGACACATTTGCTAGTTCTTTGTACATTGATACCATTTGCACAAATGTATTGTCCTTATAATCTTCTCCATCTTCTTTCCATTTTGTATATTTCACCCATTTTGTTTTATCCTCCACCCTCTCATGTTATTTTGAGATATTGTTGTTCTCACCACCTGTTGTTCTTTCACCTTGGCCATTTTTGGTGGATGTAGTGTTCCTGGTCGAGCCATGGAATATGTATGTCGTCTTTATATACTATCAGGATTGTTGTTAGTACTATAGCTGCTACCGGGGTGAGTAATGCTGTGACCACCACGGGCCACTTCTTCTGCTCCTTTTTCTTACGTTGTAATCTGAAATCCATGTCGCCTTATAGGGTGTGGTCGGATGTGGCTAGCACTTGAAACCAGTTCTATTGGTATGTAACCTTTGGTACCTCCTTATTCCTGTAGGAGTGCCACATGAGTAGTCTATTCCTTCTGTATATTTTCGGGGCGACGTTGAATGCTATTTGACACTTGTAGTTATGCAGAGTATAAAGGGATGAATCCCAGTGTCCAGTTCTAAGTGAGTTAGGTGCGATAGTCCACTGACCCGAGGGATGGCCCTTTTGTCCTATTTTTGCTATATTCCTAATTGGATGAGGCACCTCCCAATGGGGCTACAAGCCGCACTGATCCTAGTGACCAGCCGCTTCCGTAGGACTGGGATCTGTACCTCTTGGCGCAAATTTTTCTAGCAGACTTTTAGTATTCTGTTCATTTATATCCTGATGTCTTTAATACTTAAGTGGCCTTTCTTGACTCTCCGACTCCTGTGGAGAGTAGCACGAGCAGTTCTGAAAGAGTATCCTGGTGTCTTGAAGGACCCGCTTGCACCCTCCGACTCCTGTGGGGTTGCAGCATGAGCAGTCCAAGAACAATGCTCTGGTGTACTGGGGAACCCCCTTACACTCTCCGACTCTTGTGGGAGTGTAGCACGAGCAGTTCCGTCAGTGTTGGCTGGTGCCGCTTGTTGAACAAAGGTTGTACCGCTGTGGTGAAGGTGACATTACTCTCATCAGCAACTTTGTTGGCGGCTGGTCGTCCTTTGGTCCAGCGGCCTTCTTGGTGTGTGAGGTATGGACCCAGGATGTGATGCCCTCACACTTGACTGCTGTGGCTGTTGTCAACAGGACTTGGTGTGGTCCCTTCCACCGTGGTTGAAGGCAGTGACGTCTGGTGTGGCCTTTACCCACACCCAGTCTCCAGGATGCAGTCGTGTTCCGGTGGTGTACCTTCTTGGTGTAATAGCTGTGGATCCAGGAGGTCAGTCCCTCCTACTTTTCAGGTGACCCAACCCCAATCTCCCTGTAGGAGATCATGTCCAGGTAGTGTTGTCCAGCCAGGAAGGGCCTGCAGCACCTAATGCTGAAGGTATGGCAAACTGCTGTCAAAATGTCTTATCAGATAATAACTTCTCAGCACCAGACATGTTCATAGGCCAGTCAAACAGTATCTCAGTCGGTGCTCACTTTGACAACTTTGTCAAGGGTGCCTTTCTTGACCAATGAAGCAAGCGGTAGTGCATCAATCTAGAACCGCTCAGCAGATGCACAAAATCTTATAAAGGGACATATCTGACTGGTTTATGGGGTAACTAGCACACTCTTAAACTGAAATCAACACTCAAAAAATAAATAACAATTACACTCAGTAACAGTGGAATATTCACACAAACTATTTCACCAAACAAATGGTGATCCAAAGGTCAGGAGAAAACACATGTTACACTGGAATACAGCCAGTAAATTTATTTTAACATAGCATTTTATCCTATTATTCTATTTCAACACCCAGAATATCTGCATCAATGCTGGAAGGGTTGGGACTTTGCAGGAATCACCGCCATCAGAAGTCACTTCCCCTTTCTCGTACAAGTGTGATGTTCTGAAATGCTGATGTTCCTTTAAGATATTATATTTATTTTATTTATTTATACTGTATTTGGCACCCTCATCATCAGAAGTATATTACTCATAGCTGTATTGCAGTACTACATAGCACATCCTAAGGTAGTAATAACTCTAGCCTAATATAGGTATTTTCAATACCCAAAACCAGTTTGGAGAATATTTAGTTGCAATCTACCAACACATGAAGGCAATCCATATCACTGTGCACATTAAGATGTACCACGGAAGACTCCCATTAATTATGAAAACATAAAACGTAACATAGACAGACGGATACAGAAACCACATCTTCTCGTCCATGTTCTGAAACCTAGGAAAAAACATGGATAGAAAAATACTCCTCCTGCCGCCAATTATATGCACATATATATACGTAGATACATACATCCTGCGTCCAGGGTGTATATAAAAAAATCCAATAAACTTTCAAATTAACTGTAACATTCAGCTGTACATTTATTTTACAATTCTACTTGGTTCGTCATGGTAACATATCACAACAATCCGTGGCTTTGCCCTTGGAGTCATGCCCAGAGTCTGTGGTTTTCAGAAATGGGGAAGGTAATCTTAACTGCTACAATTTAATACAGGGACGGGACCTCGCAGATAAATGCATAAAATAAAATACCATAAAAATAAAACACATTTGTGACAAATGTGCTGCATTTTTACCCATTCATTGCCCTTTTGACACCCTGGTTGCACTCACATGACTTCAACATACTACATGTACTGCAGATGTTTAAACATCCACTTGTGTTATTTTCTTTTAGCCTCTTATTAAGTGAAATCGATCAGTCACTAACACGTCATGTGTAATCATTATTACTGCACTAATATGTTTATTTTAAATATCAATACACCTTAGTAGAAGTTTGTTATCACAAAACTAACTCACTCTACACCCCTTTCAAGAACCCACATTATTATATATCTATTTTTTCCTTATATTATTTACAATTCAGCACATAGTAACTCTTCTGTTAATTTCTATATCTCTTCTGTCATTGAACATGATTAAATTATTAGTATGTACTCTATAGAGCTATGAAGAAGTACACAACCAGGGGTATGGAACTACCGTAAACAAATGCCCAGCACAATTCTTCCAGAATGCTCTCGCATCAGATGCAAATATCTGCAGAAACTCGAAAGCAAAATTTGCAATTCCCTGCTTTCAAAATATCTTCACAAACAATGTAACTAGGTAAGAAACATTCTGCTAAACTACCATGATATTTTAGGTGTTATTTCTTCGAAGCATCATTTAGTAAAATGTGCGGATGCATGGTGGTATTTCCAAAATGTATATTCATAACAGGAAAAATCAATGTAACCTTTTCATCAATGTTACACATTGCCATAGTATTTCCTGGCATGAACAAAACTACTTTGTGCCAAAACTACTTTGTGCCAATATTCTTCGTATGGAAGAGCGGAATGGTGTCACTACCACTGAACCAGTCAATAAACAGAGAGACAGAAATCAAATAACAAAAGGTCTGTGATAACCAGTTTATGGCAGAATTCTTAAAGAAAATCACAAAGTGCACCCATGGTATCTGTTCCTGCATTAGTTAATATTTACAGCTTTTATACATTAGCTAGCATTTAATGAGGCAGACCAGGAAATCGAACTCCTAGACAATATTTGTAAACACTATTTTAGCAGGAGGAAAATATGCATTTGTTTTTACAGGACAAGTAGACTGTTGACACAAACTGTCCCATGGACAATTAGACATTTTATAAAATTCCACACTCCTGACAACATATTTTTAACTGCTGCAAATGAATCCTCTGTTCCCTCCAGACTAAATTTGTTCACTGTAAGAATTTTGGCAACCTTTGCATGGGTCAAATATTTTTAAATGTAATCCCTACATAAGAAAGTTCTAATTTGTTGTACACCTGTGGTTCCTAACCTTTGTACTCCTGGGGACCACCAGTGAAACATTACTGGAAGCCAGGTACCCCCAAGCAATTTGCACAATTTAAATTTCAAACATGAAATAATTATTTTTATATTGAAAAAATATGCAAAAATCTAAACATTTTATTGGAAATGTTGGTGCTGCATCTTGGCGACCAACTTTTCAATTTGTACTTTTATTTAGGAAAGGTGAATCCTTCGGGCAATTTTTTTTAAATTATCTCCGGGGCTATTTCTGTTATTATTTTTAGGTACATAATATCTAAGAAAGCTTTTATACATAAATATGTGGTGGGGAAAGGAAGTAAACCATAAGTGCCTCTCTTCTCTCCCTATCCTTTTTGTCACATTTAATTAATTTTTATTATAGCATCTCTCATACCAGTGTAGGTGTTGGAGCACTTTACAGGGGGGTACAAGGTGTAGGATTCACATGGCATCCACACTGGTAGGCATTTTTCTAAGAGTGCTTGGTCTGGAGAAGCACAAACTCAGCATTCTGAACACTACACAGTCGTTAGCGTTGTCTTTAATAATAAGAATGTATTTCTACACAGGCAAACCCTTTTTTTTTTTTTCTTTTGAGCAGCATAAGGAAAATGAAAGACTGGGAAAAAACATCTTTCTAATTTGTGCTATGCAGTTGGCATGCAGCTCCTTAATTGCAGTTCATAGCTCACTGTGCTAGATTACTATTATGAACTGTACAGTAACTAAAGAATCTCTGTGACAAAAGCAGTAACCCACTGTGCCATCCACATAAAATACTGTTCTTTTCATGATACACAACCTTTGCAGCCTGCATATTAACCATCTGCACTATCTTTCAGTCACAAATGCCACTGTCCAAAACTCTCATTCCTCCCCAGCAGGTACATTAATCACTGGAGTTATCTTGACGGTTTTATTTTCGCTGTACAATGCTCTTTGCAGTGCTTTTAAAGCCATTAACAAGTAATAAAGTCTGAATTTTGTGTCTTATTACGTTTAAACTTAAATTTTCTACAGTGTGTAAGCATGTTACAGCCATCCCTTGTCTACTTGCAAACCTTTCCCATACTCAGTCTAGTGCCAAATGATAGTGTAGTAATTGGAGTAGTGGTCACATATTTCAGGCCAGTGTATTGCCTTCTTACAATCCTCCCACAAATCTCATGGTACAATAATGCTAAACAATGTATCCAGATCCTTCCAAAGCAGCCCTTCCCATGGCTATTATTCTGTTTAACTCTGTACATTTTTATGTGAGACTGTGTCTTGTGATCTCCAGCTGTGTGTTTGTATTGCTGAGCACCTCCTTCCACATCTTGATGTTATGGATTGTGTGATGTGCATACATGGACATATCCCATAGTAAATTGTGTGATCCTTCTCGCCCCTTGCCAATACACCTTTCCATTTCATTTGATATCTGTTCGTACTTCTGTTCATGTTTTCTAATTGCGTTAGCCACTTCCTCTTTACCCTGGCTATGGAATAACTGTCTAATTCTTTCACAATGTCTCTTACGTTTTGCTTTTATTTTTCACTTCCTCATCCATCAAATGCCATGCCAGGGTGCGGCTTTCACGTTCCGTCTCTGCCTGCTGTTTTAGAGGAAGCTCAGAGTGTTTGGTCCCTGTTGTGGTGCCCTCAGGCTGTAGTGTATTTCCCAAATGTCTTCAAACAAAATCGATGTTTTGTTCCTGTGACTGTGCACTCGTCACAGGAAGAGAGCTTGACAAGCCCCTATTATCTCTCTATTTTTTTTTTCTTCGTCCTCCATTCTTCCCTTGCCACAGAAACACTACTGTCAGTTTCCTTGCAAAGTCAAAGTCTAAGTACAGTAGTGCCTATAGGCCTTCTTTCGCCTCTATTTGGTACGCTTGACTGTCCTTGGGGCTATGTTGATATGTCTCTAATTTGCCTTTACTAAGAGGGTTCCTCGTGACTATCTTACCCTTGCCGTTTGTTACAGAACACGAAGACAATTACAATCGCTCCAGAAAACAGTAGGATGTGGGTGTATTTTTTTTACACCGCTCATACCCCATGACACAGAAGGGATAATAATGGGTACATTCACGCATGCAGTCTCTCTCTGCCAGCCGCAATTATTTATTAGTAAAAGCAGGAAGCAAGCCGGTCTGCATTCATGCCACAATTTCAGCCGGCCATGTCCACCTTAGCTCATACAAAGTTTGAAATCAGACAGTACCCTAGGTGCTAGTGACGGCGTCCACACTGGCGTCCTTTGGGGCGAATCAAGAGATGACAGAATAGTCAGGAGGGAAAGATAAAATATATCACACCCTTGCATTCCTGCCGTGGGGCAGGGTGCGGCTGTATGATTTTGGAAACTGGACCAGATCCTTGGCACACAGATAATGCAATAGCGGTGAACAAGTCAGGCAACCACATGTGACGGCAAAACCATAGACAAGGGTCACAGTACAACTAGCCCTGTGGGGTGATCCTACTCCCACCTCTTGTATCAATATGTAGTAAGTGCAGGGGGGTGTTTGTACTGTGTGATGTTTGCAGGTTAAATCAGTCAATTGTCATAAAAATCTGTATTATGTCGCCCAGGAGTCCACCCACCTAGTCTTAAATTTTCTAAAAATTCTTATCCTAAATCGCAAATGCATGCAGTCAAAATAAATCACAGTACACCACCTTGTGCTGAACCCTTCCTTCATGAATCAAAAACCACTTTCGCACACACACGTATTTATAGCTCAAAAACCACTTTCACACACACACATAATCAAACCAGCATCTATAGTTTACACCATGTAACATGAGTAGCCGATAGTTCAATATGCCATAAGCATTGTTCAAAGAGCTGCAATATCACAGGAAACAGATAACATAACAATTGTTTAGCACAACAAACAGAGCCTGCCTGCTCCACTGGAATGAACAACTATCATCCAGTTACTGGAATGAACCACTATCACTCCTATACACACAAGGACGCTGACAACACCTGCCAGTTCCTCTTAAATGGACACATAGACCCTGGAATGGACCACTACCATTCCATTTCCACATCTGGGCAACGCCCTTTTAACCTGGAGGTGGCTTGGCGCCTACAACACCCTCTCTGGCCAGAGTTATCCGCCCCAGCCCCTCCGGCTGGGGACTGCAAACAGCGACTTGCGCTGTGTTCTGAAGCAACACCGCTAGTTGCCTCTATTCCTCTGACTTCGTTTTTAACAGTAACAAGCTACATGAAATACAGGAAGCTATTCTAAGTATACAGCTGCAGCGCAGGGAGGAAGGAAATGGTGTAATACAATGGAAGGACCAAATTAACACAGAATGTTAGCAGCCGGCGGACGGCTATAGTTAACTATCTGAATGTTTTCACGAGGTGCATTATCGGAGCCCGCAACAGAGGACAACAGAGGAAGAAATGCCCTTGGCATGCCACCGGAGACAGAGAAAAAAAATGTAATTATAAAGAGCCGGCTAAGGTGTACGGCAAATAGAAATATTAACCATAAATGCATAACCACTCTATGCAGGAAACATATTAACGAAACACCCCAGTTACCTCCCTGTTTCGCAATATTTACACCGAAAATACAGTAGAGCAAACACCGAGAGCAGGACCACGAAGCAGCAATAGATACTCACGACAGCTCCAGCCTCTGTTGCAGAGGGGCCCTGTCCAATGGGTCAGCTGTCGCCCCACGCGAAACAGGAGCCGGGCTGAAGGAAGCTATTCGCTGAACGAGACCGCAATTCTTCCACCAAATGTAGAAGCCTAATTATTCAGCACCCATTCAGGATACAAACGACCGTTAGCCAGCTCTTTCTAGATAAACATTTAATAATTCATTAGAGAAAGAATAGAAAGACATGTACATGGAGGATGCTCTGTACTAGTGTACACAAACAGCCTAATACAAGGAAGTAATACACAATCTTTTATAGTATTAAACCACAAACATAATTCAACGTCTTATTGGTTCTTTGGCTTTGACATATGATTGACGTATGACTACTTCTCCATTATGGCTGAGGTAGTTTTTCCTATCATACCATATATAGTAACAAAAAGCATAGAAAAGGATTTTACACAAGGTGGCCTACGTGCCTAATATCACATGGTCCATCTTGTGACAGAACTTGAGAACATCACGTACTCAGACTGGTACTTTCCAGAAGGGAGATTGCTTCAGCTAGCATGCAATGACGAAGATATTTCATGATGGCTATTCAGAGAGCAAGCCTTGCAACATAATGCGTTCCTAGCAGTAGCAAATTACATTTGTAGGCCTCTTTACTTAATGATAGGCCTGTACAGAGATTGTCATTGTGTATCACAGGGGCCACTAGGCATAGCATACCTAAGAACTGTAAAATGCGATTCCACAATAGTTCGTGGCCTAACATGTGTTGTCAGAAGTGCTTGACTGTGTCACTCTCTTCTTTTAAATTTGTCACTACAGGCTAGTGACTTCATTTACCAATTTCAATTGGCACACTTGACCCCCTCCTTATAAGTCCCTAGTATATGGTACCTAGGTACCCAAGGCATTGGGGTTCCAGGAGATCATTATGGGCTGCAGAATTTCTTTTGCCACCCATAAGGAGCTCAGAGAAACCATTCCACAGGCCTGCCATTGCAGCCTGTGTGAAATAGTGCACACACTATTTCACAGCCATTTTCACTGCACTTAAGTAACTGATAAGTCACCTATATGTCTAACTTTCACTTGATGAAGGCTAGGTGCAAAGTTATTAAGTGTGAGTGCACCCTTGCACCAGCAAAGGTGCCCCCACATAGTTCAACGCCAATTCCCAGGACTTTGTGAGCGCGGGATGCATTACACTTGTGCACTATATATAGGTCAATACCTACATGTAGCTTCACAGTGGTAACTCCAAATATGGCCATGTACGGTGTCCAAGATCATGGAATTGTCCCCCCAGTCCAAATATAGTATTGGGGAGCCAATTCCATGCATCCTGGGGACTGCATTATGGACCCCCTGTACTGCCAAACCAGCTCTCTGAGGCTTGCAATGCAGCTACAGCTGCTACCACCTCACAGACAGGGTTCTGCCCTCCTGGGGTCTGATCAGCTCAGTCCCAGGAAGGCAGAACAAAGCAATCCCTTTGGGAGGAGGCTGTTACCCTTTGGAAATAGGTGAAACAGGCTGGGGAGGCGACGCCTCCCCCAGCCTCTGGAAATGCTTTGAAGGGCACAGATGGTGCCCTCCTTGCATAAGCCAGTCTACACCAGTTCAGAGACCCCTAGTCCCTGCTCTGGCATGAAAATGGACAAAGGAAAGGGGAGGGACCACTCCCCTGTCCACCAGCACCCCAGGAGTGGTGCCCACAACTCCTCAAGTGTGTCCCAGACTTCAGCCATCTTGTTTTCCAAGGTGTGGGGTCACTCTGGAGGCCTCTGAGTGGCCAGTGCCAGCAGGTGACATCAGAGACCCCTCCTGAAAGGTCCATATCTGATAAGGTAGCCAATCCCCCTCTCAGGGCTATTAAGGGTTTCACATGTTGGTTCACTTCAGATTCTACTTGCAAGTTTCCAGCAGGAATCCTCTGCAACTACTACTTCATCCCCTGACCTCGGATCAACCGCAAACTGCTCCAGGAACTGCTGTAACAGCAACAAAGTATCCAGAAGGGCTACTTTTCCTCTGCAAATTCAGCTCCAGCCAGCAGCTGCAACAGTTTCCACGGTGTGCACACTCTGGGGACTCTCTGTCTTCATCTTGCACCAGAAGGACCGAAGAAATATCCTGTGAAGTGATGGAGTCTCTTCCCTGCTCACTCAGGCACCTTCTAAGTCGACAACCGATTCTCTTGGACCCCTCTCCTGTCGACGAGCATGCTCCTTGCAACATAGAGGGTGGACCCCATCGACACAGACGGTCCTGAGGTCCTGTTGTCGCAATTTGGAGGAGGTAAGACCATGCCTTCCCGGAAAACGACCGTACCCCTGTGCACCGCATCTTCTTCACCTCCTGAGGCTTCTCTGCACTATTTGCAAAATTCCTTCATGCACAGCCTGGCCCAGGTCTCTATCCTGCGACGCACAACTCGCTGAGTTGTTCTCCGGCGGCGTGAGACCTTCCTTTGCAGTGCTGCACCAACCGCATTTTGCACCTCCTTTGTTCCCGTGTCCTGGGACTCCCGTGGGTGCTATCTGGTGTCCTGAGGGTGCTCTGAAGTGCTGAGAGCCTCCTCTTCCTCCTCACACAGAGCTGAGGCCCCCAAGTCCCTCCTGGGTCCAGACAGTGCCAACTTGACTCAAAAGGCGACTTTGCCAGAACCAAGGTTTGTTGGAGGGATCCAGCGCCAAAACTCCCCTACATCCAACTTCTCTTCGTGGGACATCCAGTGCATTATGCAGGAACCCGCTGACATCTTCCTTGGGTGCATTTCTGCAGTCTTTGACCAACCTAGGACTCTTTTTTTGCACCCTCATCTGGGTTGGCAGGGGCTCCTGTCCTTCCTGGAACTTCTTTCGACTTCTGTATTTGGTCTCCTTCCTTTGCAGGTCTTCAGGTCCAGGAATCCACCATTTGTTGTTTGCAGTCTTTCTTGGTTTTTGCAATAACTCTAATCATGACTTGTGGTGTGTCCTAAGGAAACTTGCAGTACTTTACTCCTGCTTTTCTGGGCTCTAGGGTGGGGTAATTTACTTACCTTTACTGTATTATTACTCTCCCAGTGATTCTCTACAAACAACACTTGTCTAGGGAGGAATTCGTGATTTGCATTCCACTTTCTTAGTATATGGTTTGTGTTGCCCCAGACCTATTTTCTCCCATTGCATTCTATAGCATTTCCTATTGTTTGCAATATCCTATGTCTAATTACTTGCCTTATTTTGGTGTCTAGTGTATATATTGTGTACAATACTTACCTCCAGAAGGAATATTGCCTCTAAGATATTTTTGGCCTTGTGTCACCCAAATAAACTACCTTTATTTTTGGTAACACTGAGTATTGTCTTTACTTGTGTATAAGTACTGTGTAACTATAAGTGGGATTGCAGGTGCTTGGCATGTCTGCTAGTTCAGCCTAAGCTGCTCTGCTATAGCTACCTCTATCAGCCTAAGCTGCTAGAACACTAACACATTTCACTAATAAGGGATAACTGGACCTGGTGTAAGGTGTAAGTACCCAAGGTAGCCACTACAAACCAGGCCAGCCTCCAACAGACTACAGTTCTATAGCATTAGCTTTGCATGTCTCCTAGTTACGCCTTGGTTGCTCATCCACACTACCCCCAGAGAGCCTGGCTTCTAGACACTGTCACTGATAAGGGTTAACTGGACCCGGTATAAGGTGTAAGTACCCAAGATTCCCACAACAAACTAGTCAAGCCTTCTACACCCATATACTCTTCAGTCACTCTCACACCCAGATGGACACTCTCACACCCACTCTCAAACCAAAACAGACACACTCACACCCAAGCCCATTGCCAGATACTTTCACAGTGGGCTGATTGCAGAAACTCCCTCACCTTTTTCTCACATTTTTAGCTGATACTAATGTTTTCTGACTCTGACTGTGCCCTGGGCAATGCTAAACAGTCCCAGGGCCAGTGCTCTGTGTAAAAAGGTATATGCAAATTAGACTTCAGTATAATTGGCTCTGACAACGAACCTGTAAGTCCCTAGTGCATGACAGTGCATGTATGGTTAGAGATCTCAGTAGGGATAGTGCACCCATAAGTGAACTGCTGTAGTGTCCAGTATCATTGTAAGGGCAGGCCTGCTTTGATGTCTGCTTTTAAGTTAAAATTGCCCCCACATTCGACTTTGGAACTAAAAGTACTTCCAAAGTCTCAAACTACCTTATTTTTGCATTTAAGTCACCCCAATGGTCTGCTCTAGGTGCTTCAGGGTTGGGACCAGTGTAATTACAAGCAGTGACTTTACAAAAAATGTTTTATAAGCCCTTGTCAGGGAATAACAGCAACATTAGGTTTTCCCTATTATAGTCAATGGATTATATAGTCTAACATTAGGAGGTGTTTTTTAAAATAATAAAATCTTATTTTCCATGGAGATGAGGTAAATATAAATAAATCGGTACCAAATTAAATGACATAATAAATCCAACAACTTGCCAATGTTGAATTTACTATAACTATCAAAAGGAAAGAGTTTTAGAACTGTTTCTGAAAGTGACCAAATTAAGCCCTGTAGCTCCCTTTCCTCATTGATCAGCCTCTGGCAGCCTGAGACAGGCTACCTTAATGAGGTATGAAGTAACCTGGGCTTACAGAAATGTAGCATCTGGTGGGTTGAGAACTACTACACCAGATGGCATAGCAGGGTGGGCAAAAGTAGTGAAACAGGTCTTCAAAGGAGGGAAAACCACTTGGGACAGGAACTGGACCTCCCCATTTCCTGCCCCCCCAGACAGATGGGAGTCCCTCTGATTAGATTAGGAGAGGGGCTAGAAGGGTTATATTAAGAAGGGCTTTGTCACAGCAGTGGGTGGACTCAGCCAGATCTAATTTCCGAGGAGGATTTTTCTCCATGTTGGATTTTTAGAGAATGTTGCTTTCGGTATTGGTTTTTGGAACACTTCACAGGAAGTGTTCATCCCAAAGGGTGGTGGTTGCACCCTATTGGACAGGAGCACCCCCCCTGCTTCTCAACTCAGTAGCAATGATAAATGTGGCAGAGATGCCCTACAATGAAGATCCCTGCTGGAAGAAGATACTTCAGAAAAAGGACTGCCCTGCTGAACCCCTGGTCAGCACCTGAAGAACTGCACTGACAAGGACGACACCAACTGCACACTTTAGACTTCACCAAGAAAAGGACTTTGTCTTGCTTCTGCAACTCCAGAGGTGGACTCCCTGTAAGCTACAGGTAAAAAGGAGCTGACTAGAGTCCCCTGCATCAAGTCCTGCAAGAATAGCCCAACTGACCAGCGTCCAGTGGCCATTTAAGGATTCTGGCCAGGTGCATTCTGGGAACTGTAGTCTCAGTCCCAAGGACCACCTTAGAGCATCCGGAACCTTGGATCAAGTTTGTGGACACTTAAAGACCTAGTAGGACCTCTAAAAGAAGATGCAGAAGTATGGAGAAGTTTGGAGCAAAGGCTGTAAAAGGCTCGATAAGTTAAAGCGGTGCATTATGGGAGTTGTATTCCCAGACCACAAGAGGCAAACCAGAGCCTCTGATCCCTTGGCTGGTGCTGTGGTAACAGTGTTACATCGTGGGTGGCCTGAACTCTGGACTTTGTCCCTGTCCAGTATGACCTTTTGTTTAATCCTTTGAGTGGTAGTTTTACTTTTCATCTTTACAAATTATATATCTGGTTCCCTACATTGGATTTTTTTTGTTTTAGTATCATTTTAAAAATAAAAATATATCCTAATGTCAAAATTGGTGTTGGATTTTCATTGTGTGTTGTGTTTTACTTATTTACTTTTTTGTTGATATTAAATGCTTTACACACCTGTCTCCTAAGTTAAGCCTAACTGTTCTTCGGCAAAGCTACAAGGGGTTGAGTAACATTTCATTTATTGAGACATTGATTGGACCTAGTGGGGGTTTGTGGCCTATTGCTATGCGTAGGTACCAACCTACCCCTTCCTTATTATCCACTTTCCAACATTTTTGGTGTGCTGTGGTGGAATCCATCACTTGTGTTTCATATCATCAGACAGTGTTTAACTGAAGCAAACTAAATGTTGTCCAAATTAACTTTGAGCAGATTGTTTTTGATTTTTCAAATTTGGACTAATTATTTTTTAATTGCTTCATTTTTGATTTTCTGACATGTTCTGTCAATTAATATCAACATTTTTTGACCCTAAACTAGGGATTCAATGGAGATTGATCTGGCTAGCCAACCCATACTCACTGCAACTGAGGTTAGGGTGTTGTGCAGAAAGAGCGGGTTACCTGCTGCTAAAAAACTTAGTAAGGCTGAAATGGCTATGTCCCTTGAAGCCTTGGCAGTGTGAGTAGAAGCAGAGAAAGCCCTAGAGATAAAGGGGAGGGGGAAGATTTCCTCTTCAACCTGATGATGAGGAGGATGATGATTACCTGTCCATTACTTCAGAGGTCAAGGCCCAGTCCGAGCTAGTGGGATGGGAAGGGTCTATAATATCCACCAAGAAGAAGCAGAACTGGTACTGAGGGAGATGGAACTTGAGGCCCAGTTAGTCTACATAGCTTTAGAGGCAGAGAATTTCACCCTGGGGAAGACAAATTGGGCAAGGGGAGAACAGAGATGATGGCAGTGAAATAGAGGTCGAGGTGTCCAGGGGGCTAGGTTTTGCCCCAAACTACCCAAGGGGACTGTCCCTAACTACCAGGAGGGTGACAGCATTGACAAGTGGGTGACAGCCTTTAAGAGGGCTCCCAGGATGAGAAGGATGAGAAGGGTTAGTCTACAGCATTGGGGTTCAAGTCTGTAGGAACTGATCTCAGTGTTTGGGAGGGATAAGTTCCTGACCCTAGGGGAGAATGAGACAGAGTCCAATCCCTACATAGAGACATGTCTTGTCCAGAAATCTGGTTTCACCCCAGAGCAGTACAGGATGAGGTTTAGAGACACCCAGTCCTAGGATGACTTTGTAGACACCTCAGTTAAGGCACTAGACGGCTGGATATAGGGTAACAAAGTACGTAATTATGTGGGGGCTATACAATTTGATAATGAAGGAGCACATCCTGACTTACTGTATCTTAGAACATTTATGCCAGTATCTAGTTGACTCTAAGCTGTCTATTCCCAGACACCTGGGAGAGGCTGCTGATGAGTGGTTGAGAACCAGAGTAAGAAGGGGGGTCAAGGTCCCCAAAAACCTAAAGAGGGAGGTGGTAAGCCCAGCACAGAAACTCCTTCAATATACCAGAACCCTAAAAAGGATGAGAGTGGATCCATTCCCACTCTGACAAGCAGCGGCAGGGTAACCCATGGTTAAAAAAGATCTTGGACACCAGGGTCTGCTTTGACTGTCAGCAGAAAGGTCACTTCAGGGGTGATGCAGCATGTCCCAAGAAGGAGTTTAGCACTGGGCTGTCTAAAGTAGCCATAGAGGATAACTCCTCAGATGATGAGGTCCTCCTAGCATTGTGCTGGGAGACAGATGGTTAACTGCTGATCTTGGAGGGTGGGGTAGGCACTTTGACTCCATTCAGGTGAATGGTATCCCAACCA
Source organism: Pleurodeles waltl (assembly GCF_031143425.1). Lineage (NCBI taxonomy): Eukaryota > Metazoa > Chordata > Amphibia > Caudata > Salamandridae > Pleurodeles > Pleurodeles waltl. The sequence continues at coordinate 1,105,824,374 of NC_090444.1, read as the reverse complement.
CTGGCCTGAGAGACATGTTTGCCAGTCACACCATAGTGAGTGACAGACTAGTGACCCTAGACATGTATGTGCCAGGAGCAATAAGGAGGGTAAGGGTAACCCCAGGTGAGGTCACAACAAAATCTGTAGCCATAGTGCCCCTAGAGACGGTAGCCTTCACTGGTATACTGTGGTAGTTGGTGCTGACCTCCTCTTAGATTGCATCCCGGGCAATGACGTCCGAGAGGCTGGTCTGATCCTAGTTGGGGTGGTCACCCAGGACACCCCCCATTCAAAGATCCTGGGGAGCTAACCCCTACAGATAGGAGATAGGGATCCCCAAGAAAGTGGAAAAAGAATAGGAAGGGTAGGCCACTCTTCAAGAGAGGTCAATTGAGACCAGGATATACCAGGAGCCACCCCTGGGGGCTGGCAGTCCCCGGTCCATCAATGGCTTCTTGAGGGGGACCACATGGCCCTCCTCCAACAAGGAAATAGCCCCAAGGAGGTGGTGGTCCCTGGGGCTGGGGGTCTGCAACAGTCCCCCTTTCATTCTTTTATTGAACCCCCAGGGAGGTGGTGGTGCATGGGGCTGCAGGGGAGTATGTCATGCCTCCCCCATACAAATAAAGCATTTTGCACCAGGGAGGTGGTGGTTCCTGGGGCTCGGATGGGCAGCGCAGCCTCCTGCACATATTCTATCTATCACCACGAGGAGGTGATGGTCCCGGGGCTGTGGAGGAGGCCCTTGGGCCCCTCCCTTACAAATAAAGCATTTTCCTTCAGGGAGGTGGGCGTCCCTGGTGCAAGGCAGGGCACCAGTATGTAATTATAGTTAACACCATGTTTCCAGTGCAAAAACGTCCATTGACTTGCCTATAGCTTTGCCGCCACTTGATGGATCTTAATGAACTTTTTCTAAATAAGTGTTCTAGAGAATCTTGTTGTACAATCGGAAGGTTCTGGGTCATCCACCAAGGTGGTTTGTGGAAAAGGGGGTTAAAGAGAGTGCATTTCCCATTATAATTAACATAAGGATATTGAACATGAGTACAGTCTGAACTACTGGGCGGAATTACAGCAAATTTGGCAGAAAGGTAGCTTTTGATCCAGAAAGAAGCCTTTTTGTTATTTGGTGTAAATCTGTTCAGAAAATGTAGAGATATTGAAAGAAAAAGAAATATCGATCTCTAGGTGTGAAGACTTCGTAAATACTCCCGATCTCGTGCTGAGATTTGATTGGCTGCCGATACTCAAACTAGAAAGTGTTGGCAGCCATCTTGTCTTGGGACTCGTCTTCAGCAGAGTTCAAGAAAAGTAATAAAAAAGGAAAAGGGGCAGATTAGAGACCCCCTAACTCTGGTGTTGGGGTCCACCAGTGCAAAAACACACTTAAAAAAAAAAGGATTGTTGCATATTTGCAAAAAAATACAATAAAACCAAGTATGGTATCCCACGCTTATTTATATTAAAGCCCCCGAGTGTGCCAGGTCCTGGGGGTATGTTAATATATGTTTAAAAAAAAGGACGGGGAGCATGGGGCCCCACTCCTAGGACATTTATATGCCCCTGTGACCAACACTTCTCCAGGGCTCACATTTATAAGTATGCAGACGGGCCCGCTTGGCCAGCCCATGCCCAGGAGACCGCCACCTCCCTGGGGCAAAACATAAAATTAACACAGAGCCTGCTACCCCCCCAGGGACAACTTCTACTATGTCCCGGGTTGCCCACTCCAGGGCATAGCTGTTTGCTCTGACTTGGCAGGAATTTTTATAGTTCCCACCAAGTCAGAACAAACACAACTCCACTCCTAGCAAACGAGAGCTGTCAAACAGCTCTCACTTGCTGGGAGAGGAGGTTTCCTCCATTTCCCTGCCCACAGAGATGCGGGCAAGAAAACAAAGGAAACAATTGCTTTCACAGACATGGACCTGCCTGTTTAGCTGCTCCCTGTCTGCCTGTCTGTGACAGAAATGCAGGCTCCCACAGGAGGCTGAGAGCAGTCTGGGATGCCTGTGGCATTGTAGCTCCCTCTGCGGTCCATTGCACATTGGGTGCATTGGAGGACACCCAGGAGGGATGGCTGGGGGATGTGGTCTCTGGGGCCAAAAACGGCTGGGGGAGAAGGGCTGTGTGGCCCCCTGCTCTCTTTAATTAAGTCCAGGCCCCAGCGGATGGGGTCCCCATGGGTGAGATCAGGCTGGTGAGGTGGGCCACGTGTCCCCATCCTCCATTTAATAGATATAGGCCCCGGGTAATGGGGTGCCCAGGGCTGGAATAGGTCAGGCGAAGGGGGCCGTCTGGCCCTCCTCCCCCATTGAATAGAGGTAGGCAGAAGAAACATTGCTCTCACAAGCAGGGAGCTGCTATTTAAAGTGGCTCCCTGCTTGTGGGAGTAATGCCAGTTCCCACAGGATGTAGGGTGCCAGCTAGGATCGCAGGGGCCTTCAGGCTCCCCCAGCAGTCCTATCACTCTCTCTCTCTCTTCCATCCCATAAAGGGTTGAAGAGAAAGAGAGCTTGGTATTGCAATGATCTCTCCATACAATGACATCAAAGTGTCAGACTAGCAAGATGTTTGGAAAGAATGTTATATTTATGTTTGGATGCATAGCAGAAGAGAGTCACTTCTAGCCTAATGGTCGAAGTCTTGTGCTGTCCCTCAGTAGGCTCAATCAATCAATCAATCATAGTATTTATAAAGCGCGCTATGTACCCGTTAGGGTTTCGAGGCGCTGAGGTGGGGGGAGGGAGGAGAGGCTGTTTAGCGGTCGAAGAGCCAGGTCTTGAGGAGCCTTCTGAATGTGAGGAGGTCCTGGGTCTGGCGTAGCGGAGTGGGGAGAGAGTTCCAGGTTTTGGCGGCGAGGAAAGAGAAGGATCTGCCGCCGGAGGTCTTGCGCTGGATTCGGGGTACGATGGCTAGGGCGAGGTTGGCGGATCGGAGTTGGCGTGTTGGGGTGTAGAAGTTGAGTCTGGTGTTGAGGTAGGAGGGTCCGGTGTTGTGAAGCGCCTTGTGAGCATGGGTAAGGAGTTTAAAAGTGATCCTCTTGTCTACTGGGAGCCAGTGGAGTTCCCTCAGGTGTGGGGAGATGTGGCATCGGCGGGGTATGTCGAGGATCAGTCGGGCGGAGGCATTTTGGATCCGTTGGAGTCGTTTGATGTCTTTGGTAGGGATGCCTGTGTAGAGTGCGTTGCCGTAGTCAAGTCTGCTGCTGACGAGGGCCTGGGTCACCGTCTTTCTGGTTTCTGTTGGAATCCACTTGAAGATTCTGCGGAGCATACGAAGGGTGTTGAAGCAGGAGGAGGAGACGGCGCTGACCTGTTTGGACATGGTGAGGGCGGAGTCCAGGATGAAGCCGAGGTTTCTTGCGTGGTTGGCAGGGGTGGGCGGGGGACCAAGGGCGGAGGGCCACCAAGAGTCGTTCCAAGCCGAGGGAGTGCGCCCAAGGATGAGGACTTCCGTCTTGTCGGAGTTGAGCTTCAGGCGGCTGATGTTCATCCAGTTGGCGATGGATTTAAGTCCCTCGTGGAGGTTGGTTTTGGCGGTGAGCGGGTCATTGGTCAGGGAGAGGACGAGCTGGGTGTCGTCGGCGTAGGAGATGATGTTGAGATGATGTTGGCGGGCAAGTTTGGCGAGGGGGGCCATGTAGACGTTGAACAACGTAGGGCAGATGGAGGATCCTTGGGGGACGCCGCAGATGAGGTTGGAGGCTTTGGAGCGGAACGGGGAGAGGCGGACTCTCTGAGTTCTGTCGGAGAGGAAGGATGAGATCCAGTGCAGGGCTTTGTCTTGGATCCCAGCTTCCTGGAGGCGGGTCAGTAGGGTGCGGTGGCAGACTGTGTCAAAGGCGGCGGATAGGTCGAGGAGGATGAGGGCTGAGGTTTCGCCCTTGTCCATTTGAAGTCTGATGTCATCTGTGGCGGCGAGGAGAGCAGTCTCAGTGCTGTGGTTTCGTCTGAATCCGGATTGTGAGGGGTCCAGGATTGAGTTGTCTTCGAGGAAGTGGGTAAGCTGAGAGTTGGCGATCTTCTCGATGACTTTGGCTGGAAAAGGGAGGAGAGAGATCGGTCTGAAGTTTTTGAGGTCGTTGGGGTCAGCCTTGGGTTTCTTGAGAAGGGGTTGGATTTCTGCGTGTTTCCAGCTGTCCGGGAAGGTGGCGGAGGAGAAGGAGAGGTTGATGATCTTGCGGAGTTCGGGGGCGATGGTGGCGTTTGCCGAGTTGAAAACATGATGAGGGCAGGGGTCCGTAGGGGAGCCTGAGTGGATGGTGTTCATGGTTGTTATGGTTTCTGCATCGTCCACGTGGGTCCAGGCGGTGAGGCGGCAGTCGTGGGAGGAGACGCCGGGGGTGGGGTCTGGCGGTGGGCTGGAGTTGAAGCTGTCGTGGATGGTAACGATTTTCTGGTGGAAGAAAGTGGAGAGGTCGTCGCAGAGTTTCTGGGAGGGCGGGATGTCGTTGGAGTTGGCTTTAGGATTTGAGAGTTCCTTCACGATCCCGAAGAGTTCTTTGCAGTCGTGGGCGTTGTTGTTGATGCGTTCGGTGAAATGGGTGCGCTTGGCGACGCGGATCCGTTGGTGGTGTTCACGGTTGGCGTTTTTGAGGGTGGCGAGGTTGTCGGGTGTGCGATCTTGGATCCATTTCTTTTTGAGCTTCTGGCAGATGCTTTTGGAGGTTGTAAGGTCATCTGTGAACCAGGCTGGTTTTTTCTTTCCTTGGATGGCGGTGTGTTTCTTTAGGGGGGCGAGGGTGTTAGCGCAGTCGAGGATCCATTGATGGAGGTTGATGGCGGCTGTGTTCGGGTCGGTTGCGTCGGGTGGAGGGTTGTTGGTGAGGGTGCTGGCCAGTTGGTCCTGGGTGATTTTGCCCCAGCGGCAGTGGGGAGGTGGCTGGATGCGGTGATGTTCTGTGATTTTCTTGTAGGTGAAGTGGACGCAGTGGTGGTCGGTCCAGTGGAGTTCGGAGGTGTGGCTGAAAGCGATGTGGTTGCTTGAGGTGAAGAGGGGGTCCAGGGTGTGTCCGGCGATGTGGGTGGGAGTGTTGACTAGTTGGCGGAGTCCGAGGTTGAGGAGGTTGGAGGTCAGTGAAGTAGTGTTGACGTCGGAAGTATTTTCTAGGTGGTAGTTGAGATCTCCCAGGAGGATGTAATCAGTGGATGCTAGGGCGTGGGAGCTTGCGAGGTCTGCGATGGTGTCGTTGAAGGGGGCTCTTGGTCCTGGAGGGCGGTAGATCAGGGTTCCTCTGAGGGTTGTTTTGGGGTCCGTGTGGATCTGGAAATGGAGGTGTTCGGCTGTTTTGAGGGTGTCGTCCGAGTGGGTGTGGATTTTGAGGGTGGCTTTGTGAACGATGGCTATTCCGCCGCCGATCCCGTTGGTCCGGTCTCTTCTGGTGATTTTGTATCCGTCCGGTATGGCGATGGCGATGTCCGGAGCAGAGGAGTCGTTCCACCAGGTTTCGGTCAGGAAGGCCACGTCAGGTGTAGTGGTGTCGAGCAGGTCCCAGAGCTCGATGGCGTGTTTTCGTGCGGAGCGGGTGTTGATGAGGATGCAGTTCAGGTGATTGGGGTTGAAAGTTTTTGTAGTTGGATTCGTCGTTCTGGTGCAGGAGAAGTTGCAGGTGCGACAGGAGAAATGTCTGATTCATGTGCCTAAATCCCAAAGAGCAGGAGATAGAGAGTTGCCACCTAGGTGACTTGAGGAAAGACTTATTTTAGAAATGGACAGTTGAGAGCCTAATGGTTTGAATATGGGTGAAGAATTACATGTTTTCTTTGATATATGGCCAATGAAATGAGTTGCATAGCTCCCTCAGATTTCTATAAATTAACTTGTGTATTTTTTTTACAGTCTGTTGAGTAACTTTTTCTAAAACCTTTTTGTATAATTTTGTATTTTTCCTTTTAGATCAGGTATGAGGAAGGACTATTTATCCATTGGGGAGTAAATGTAAAGATGTTGGAACCAGCAGAATATTGGCTCTTTAGATCAAGACTGTGATGGACAATCAAATGCGTATGTGTGGAATGTATTTTACATTTTGCATAATGCAATTTGAATGATTTGTGGAGCACACTAAATATATCAAGTTTGGTGCCAAATGAAATGTTATAATAAATCCAACAACTTGTCAAGGTTGAATTTATTATATCTAGCACAGAGAAACAGTTTTAGAATTCTTCCTGAAGGTTGCCAAATTCATCCCTGTAGTGCCTTTTTCTGATTGGTCAATCTCTGGCAGCCTGAGCCCAGCTACCTTAAACAGGCGTGAAGTGGCCTGGGCTGAGACAAAGGAAGCTTCTGATAGGAGGGAAACTGCTGCATTGGATGGCAGAGCAGGATGGGGGAAGGGTAGCCAAACTGGTCTTTAAAGGAGAGAAAGCCACTTGGGACAGAAACTGGATCACCCCCATTTCCTGCTCCCCAGCCAGAATGGAGCCCCAATTATTAGATGAGGAGACGGGCTAGAAGGTGTGTGTTAAGGGAGACTTAGCCACGACAGTAGATGGACTGAGCCAGATCTAACCTCCAAGGATGAATGAATTTTCTCCATGTTGAATTTTTGAAAATGTTTGCTTCGCGGATTGATTTTTGCCACACTTCAAAAGAAGTGCTCACCCCAGAGGGCGTCGCTCTAGACCCCATTGGATACAAGCACCCCCAATTCCAAACACAGGAGCAAAGATAAACATGGCAGAGCTGCCCCACAATTCAGATTCCTGCTGGAAAAAGATACTGGAGAAGAAGGACTGCCCTGCTGAACCCCTGGTCTGCACCTGAAGAACTGTACTCACAAGGACTGCACCAACTGCACACTTTAGACTTCACCAAGAAAAGGACTTTGCCTTGCTTCTGCAACACCGGGAGTGGACTCCCTGTATGCTACAGTTACAAAGGAACTGACCAAAGTTCCCTGCATCAAGTCCTGCAAAAAGGGCCAAACTGACCAGCATCCAGTGGCCATTTGAGAATTCTGGTACATTCTGGGAATTGTAGTCCCAAGGAGCACCTCAGAGATTCTGGAACCTTGTATCAAGTTTATGGAGATTTAAAGGACCCTAAAAAGACCTCTGAAAGAAGATCCAAGAGTTTGGAGAAGTTTGGAGCAACTGTTGTAAAAATCTCCATCAGTTGAAGAGGTGCATTGTGCGAGTTGTAGTCCCAGACCCCAAGAGGCAAACCAGAGCATCTGAATCCTTGGCTACTGCTGTGGACCACGTTCCAGAATAAACACTTCTGAAATTAACTATAACAGTGTTACATCGGTCTGAACTCTGGACTTTGTCTCTGTCCAGTGTGACCTTTTTTTTTTTTTAACCCTTTGAGCGCTATTTGCTTCTATGCGTTAGTTTTACTTTTAATCTTTGAAAATTAATATCTCTGGTTCTCTACATTGGATTTTTGTCATTTTGGTATCATTTTAAAGATACAAAACATTTCCTATTTTTATAAATAGGTGTTTGATATTTATTGTGTGTTGTGTATTACTTATTTACTGTTTCCTAATTTAAGCCTAATCGCTTGTCGGCCAAGCAACCAAGGGTTGAGCAAGGATTAATTTACTGAGACCTTCACTGGACCTAGTGGGAGTTTGTAGCCTACTGCCAAGCGTAAGTACTTACTTTCCCTTACCAGTTTTCCACTTTCCAACAAAATTGTTAGCACCTCTGTTAATAAATGCTTTTTACATCAACCAATGCTGGAGTGCCAATTTCTCTTCTTCACCGATGAGACACAAATCCACAGAAAATCATCAGTTATAGTTACCTGATCTAACTATGACTGACACCCACACAATGCACTGCTTATGACTTCACATAATACATCACTCATGACATGGTCAGTTGCATCACTGATGACACCACAAATTACATCACTGATGACATCACTGATTACATCACCCAGTGAGTGTGTGTTTTTGTAAAATTATGTGAAAACTAAAGATGTATAATAAGCTGCTATATAAGTTAAATTACAATTTTTTTTATAAAAACTAATAAGTGATACTAATTATTACATATATAATCTAAATCTGAATGGCTATATGACTATCTGTATTAGTTTGTGAGTGGGTGTTTGAGTGGATATATGGGTGACTGGGTAGTGATGGCTGTATGCATGCATAGGTGGGTTTGGCAGTGGTTTTGTAGGTTTATTAGTGTGTGTGTCAGAGCCTGTATGGGTATTTAAATGTATCGTAAGAGATTATTTCAATGTTTGCCATGGCTGTTTTAGTGCTTGTATGGCTAAGGGTATAGATGTATCAGCAGTTTTATGGCTCTGTGTGCATTTGTATGGATATGTGAATGGGTGTATGACTGGATATTGAAATAGCTGTACTGGAGTGTGAGTAAGATTTTAAGTAGCTAAATAGGAGTGTAATGAGTGTTTAAGTGAATGTGTGGTGTGCTTGTGGGTGTGTGATTGTTTGGGTGCATTATTGTTAGTTTAAGCAATTATATGAGTCTGCTAGTGAGTTTGTGAGTCTATATGTGAGTTTGTGAGAGGGTGTGTGAGTGGTTGTATATGTATGAAAGTGGGTGTTTAGGTTTATGTGTGTCTGTTTGTAGAAGGCTGGCCTGGTTTGTAGTGGGTACCTTGGGTACTTACACCTTACATCAGGTCCAATTATCCCTTATTAGTGAAATGTAGTAGTGTTCTAGCAGCTTAGGCTGATAGAGGTAGCTATAGCAGAGCAGCTTAGGCTAAAGTAGGAGACATGCAAAGCTCATGCAATATCACTTATAGTTACACAGTACTTATACACAAGAAAAGATAATACTCAGTGTTACCAAAAATTAAGGTAGTTTATTTGGGTGACACAGTACCAAAAATACCTTAGAGGCAATACTTCTTCTGGAGGTAATTATTATACACAATATATACACTAGAAACCAAAATAAGGTAAGTAATTAGACATAGAATAGTGCAAACAATAGGAAATGCTATAGAATGCAAAAGGAGAAAATAGGTCTAGGGGCAACACAAACCATATACTAAGACAGTGGAATGTGAATCACAAATTCCCCCCTAGACAAGTGAAGTGTGTGCAGAATCGCTGGGAGAGTAAGAATACAGTAAAGGTAAGTAAATTGCCCCACCCCAGAGCCCAGAAAAGCAGGAGTAAAGTGCTGCAAGTTTCCTTAGGACACACTACAAGACATGATTAGAGTTATTGCAAGGATCAAGCAAGACTGCAAACAACAAATGGTGGATTCCTGGACCTGAAGACCTGCAAAAGAAGGAGACCAAGTCCAGAAGTCAAAAGAAGTTCCAGGAAGGGCAGGAACCCCTGCCAACTCAGAAGAGGGTGCAAAAGAAGAGTCCCCGGTTGGATGAAGACTGCAGAAATGCACCCTAGGAGGATGTCAGCAGGTTCCTGTATGATGCAAAGAATGTCCCACATCATGACGTTGGATGCAGGCGAGTTTTGGTGCTGGATTCATCCAACAAGCCTTGGTTCCGGCAAAGTCGCATTTTGCATCAACTAGTTGCTATCTGCACCCAGGGGAGACCTGAGGGCCTCAATTCTGTGTGAGGAGGAAGAGGGGGCTCCCAGATCTTCAGAGAGCCCTCAGAGCACCAGATGGCAAACACATAAGTCCCAGGACACAGGGACAAAGGAGGTGAAAAATGCAGTTGGTGCAGCACTACACAGGAAGCTCCCACGCCGCTGGAGAACAACTGTGAGTTGAGCCTTGCAGGATAGAGTGCTAGGGACCTGGGCCCAGCTGTGCACGAAGGAATTTTGCAAATAGTGCACAGAGGCCTCAGGAGGTGAAGAAGATGTGGTGCACAGGGGCAATGTAGTTCTGGGAAAAGGCAAGGTTTTACCTCCTCCAAATTGCGACAGCAGGACCTCAGGACAGTCTATGTCGATAGGGTCTACCCTCTGTGTCCTTAGGAGCATGCTCATCACTGTGAGAGGAGTCCAAGGGTACCAGTCGTCGTCTTAGAAGGTGCCTGCATGAGCAGGGGAGTGACCCCGTCACCCCACAGGAGATTTCTTCGGTCCTTCTGTTGCAGAGTGAAGACAGGGGGTCCTCAGAACGTGCACACTGTGAAAACTGTTGCAGTTACTGGCTGGAGCTGAAGTTGCAGAAGAAAAGTATCCCTTGGGGATACTTTGTTGCTGTTACAACGGTTCCTGGAGCAGGCTGCTTTTGATCCGAGGTAAGAGGATGAAGTAGTAGTTGCAGAGGATTCCTGCTGGAAACTTGCAAGTAGAATCTGAAGAGAACCCACAGGAGAGACCCTAAATAGCCCTGAGAGGGGGACTGGCTACCTTATCAGGTAAGGATCTATCAAGAGGGGACTCTGATGTCACCTGCTGGCACTGGCCACTCAGATCCTTCCAGAATGCCCCCACACCTTGAAAGGCAAGATGGCTGAAGTCTGGGACACACTGGAGAAGCTTTGGCCACCACCCCTGGGGTGGTGATTGATAGGGGAGTGGTCACTCCCCTTTCCTTTGTCCAGTTTCACGCCAGAGCAGGGGACAAGGGGTCACTGAACCGGTATAGACTGGCTTATGCAGGGAGGGCACTATCTGTGCCCTTCAAAACATTTCCAGAGGCTGGGGGAGGCTACCCCTTCCCAGCCTGTAACACCTATTTCCAAAGGGAGAGGATGTAACACCCTGCTCTCAGAGGAAATGCTTTGTTCTGCCTTCCTGGGACTGAGCTGCTCAGACCCCCGGAGGGCAGAATGCAGTCTGTGAGGTGGCAGCAGCTGTAGCTGCAGTGCAAGCCTCAGAGAGCTGGTTTGGCAGTATTGGGGTGCATGGTGGATCCCCAGGATGCATGGAATTGGCTCCCCAATACCAGATTTGGGATGGCGGGACAATTCCATGATCTTAGACAATTTACATGGCCATATTCGGAGTTACCATTGTAAAGCTACATATAGGTATAGACCTATATGTAGTGCACGCAAGTAATGGTGTCCCCGCACTCACAAAGTCTCGGGAAATGGCCCTGAACTATGTGGGGCACCTTTGCTAGTGCAAGGGTGCTCTCACACTTAGTAATTTTGCACCTAACCTTCAGCAAGTGAAGGCTAGACAAATAGGTGACTTATAAGTTACTTAAGTGAAGTGAAAATGGCTGGCCTGTGAAAGGGAGTGTCTGAGCTCCTCATGGGTGGTAAAATGCTGCAGCCCATAAGGATCTCCTGGAGCCCCAGTGCCCTGGGTACCTAGGTACCATATACTAGGGACTTATAAGAGGGGTCTAGTGTGCCAGTTGAAATTGGTAAATTAAATCACTAGCCTACAGTGACCAATTTAAATGCAAGCAGAGAGAGCATAAGCACTGAGATTCTGATTAGCAGAGCCTCAGTGACACAGTCAAGCACTATACAGACACACACATTAGGCCATAAACTATGAGCTGTGGGGTCCTGACTAGCAGGATCCCAGTGAGACAGGCAAAAATATACTGACATACAGGTAAAAATGGGGTTAACATGCCAAGGAATATGGTACTTTCCTACACCTGGTGTGTTAGTACATGCATCAGTGTGTTTCTAGGTACATCAGTGTATACATCAATGTGTGCCTGGATGTGTTATTGTATGTATCAATGTGTGCCTGGATGTGTTAGTGTATGCGTCAGTGTGTGCCTGAGTATGTTAGTTTATGCATCAGTGTGTGCCTGGGTGTCAGCGTCTGTGTCAATGTGTGCCTGTGTAAATCAGTTTATGCATAGGTATGTTGCTGGGGTGTTAGTATATCCATCAGTTTGGGCCTGGGAATGTGGTTGTATGCATACAAGGAAGAAAGGTCACAATTTTGGCTTTAATGGCTTTGCATTGGCATTGGGTATGGTAGGTGATGCATGGAAAAGTGGAATCTTTCAGCCCTTATTGAAAAAGTGACTTTGGATCAGGATAAACTAAAAAACTATAGGTCTATCTCATTGCTCTCAGAGATATGTAAAATTCCTGAAAAAGTCATAAATGACTTTCTTTCAAACTTCTTGGAAATCAATAATTTGCTGTGTCACACATAAGCTGCCTTTCGCCAAGGCTGTAGTACGGAGACATCCCTTTTTTAGCAGTTGAGGACATAAAAGGTTATGCTGAATCATGGAGAGTCTGCTGCACTCACCCTTCTGGATTTTTAGTGCAGTTTTTGACACTGTGTCACACACAGGACCTCATTATGACATTAGCATTAATCCTGCTTACCGCCGCGATGACTACCGCCAACATACCGTCGTGGAGGCGAACATCCATTCCCCATAATATGAGACACACACACCAAACCGACAGAATAGTGCCACAAACCCATATCGCCAGTGTAGGAGGCTGGCCTGGCTTATAGTGGGTACCTTGTGGTACTTACACCTTGTGCCAGGTCCAATTATCCATTATTAGTAGATTAGTAGTGTTCTAGCAGTTTAGGCTGATAGAGGTAGCTATAGCAGAGCAGCTTAGGCTGAACTAGGAGACATGCAAAGCTCTTACCATACCACTTATATCATATAGCACTATATCACAAGAAAACACAATACTCAGAGTTACTAAAAATAAAGGTACTTTATTTTAGTGACAATATGCCAAAAGTATCTCAGAGGATATACTCCCTTAGGAGGTAAGTAATATACATAAAATATACACACAAACTAAAATCAGGTAAGTAAACACTTAGAAAAGTAGTGCAAACACTGTAGAATACAATAGGATGCAATAGGAGACAATAGGCCTAGGGGCACCACAAACCATATACTCCAAAAGTGGAATGCGAACCAGGAATGGACCCCAGGCCTAGTGTAGTGTGTAGAGGGTCTCTGGGTGTGTAAGAAAACACTAAGGGTGTCTAAGGTACCCCACCCCAAGTCCCTGAAAAGTAGGAGTAAATGTACCCTACTACCCCAGAAAGACAGTAAAGTCGAGATAGGGGATTCTGCAAAGGCAACAACTTACTGCAAAGTACTGAATACAGGTTCCTGGACCTGGGGACCTGCAAAGGAAGGGGACGAAGTCCAAGAGTCACGCAAGTGTCCAGGGGGGGGCAGGAGCCCACTAAACCCCAGATGTAGGTGCAAAAGGGCTGCCTCCGAGAAGAAGCCGAAGATTCTGTAACAACGGAAGGTGCCAGGAACTTCTCCTCTGGTCACAAGATGTCCCACGACGTGTTGGAGGATACAGAGTTGTTTCCAGGCAAAAACGCAGGAAGACCACAAACAAGCCTTGCTAGCTGCAAGAGTCATGGTTGAAGATAATGGGAGCTGCCAGGACCCAGGAACGACCAGTAGGTCGCCCCTTTGGAGGAGGAGACAGAGGGGGCGCTCGGCAACAGAGAGAGCCCATGCAGAAGCAGGCAGCACCCGCAGAAGCACTTGAACAGGCATTCAAGAAATCTGAGCACAGCAGTCATCTCAGTACAACAAAAGAGGGTCCAACGAAGCTGGTGGTCAACTCTCCGAGTTGAGCAATGAAGGACGGAGTGCTGGGGACCTGGGCTCTGCTGTGCACAAAGGAATCCTTGCAAAAGTGCACAGAAGCCATAGCAGCTGCAGATCAAGCAGTACACAGGATTATTGTCTGCCGTGGGGAGGCAAGGACTTACCTCCACCAAGTTTGGACACAAGGACCACTGGACTGTCGGGGTCACTTGGATCCAGCTCCTGTGTTCAAGGGACCAGGCTTGTCAAGATGAGAGGGGACCCAGAGGACCGGTGATGCAGAAGTTTGGTGCCTGCATTAGCAGGGGAAGATTCCGTCGAACCACAGGAGATTTCTCCTTGGCTTCCAGTGCAGGGTGAAGGCAGACAGCCCTCAGAGCATGCACCACCAGGAAACAGTTGAGAAAGCCAGCAGGATTAGGCACTACAATGTTGCTGGCAGTCTTCTTGCTACTTTGTTGAGGTTTTGCAGACGTCCTGGAGCAGTCAGCGGTCGATCCTTGGCAGAAGTCGAAGAGGGAGATGCAGAGGAACTCTGGTGAGCTCTTGCATTCGTTATCTGGAGAGGAACCCACAGGAGAGACCCTATATAGCCCTCAGAGAAGGATTGGCTACGTAACCAGGTAAGAGCCTATCAGGAGGGGTCTCTGACGTCACCTGCTGGCACTGGCCACTCAGAGGCCTCCATTGTGCCCTCACACCTCTGCATTCAGATGGCAGAGGTCTGGGACACACTGGCGGCGCTCTGGGCACCACCCCTGGGGTGGTGATGGACAGGGGAGTGGTCAATCTCCTTTCCTTTGTCAAGTTTCACGCCAGAGCAGGGGCTGAGGGCTCCCTGAACCGGTGTAGACTGGTTTATGCAAGGAGAGCACCATCTATGCCCTTCAAAGCATTTGCAGAGGCCAGGAGAGGCTACTTCTCTCAGGCTCTTAACACCTATTTCCAATTTCGTAATTTGATAATGGTGTCCCCGCACTCACAAAGTCAGGGGAAATTGCCCTGAACAATGTGGGGGCACCTTGGCTAGTGCCAGGATGCCCTAACACTTAGTAACTTTGCACCTAACCTTCACTAAGTGAGGGTTAGACATATAGGTGACTTTTAAGTTACTTAAGTGCAGTGTAAAATGGCTGTGAAATAACGTGGACTTTATTTCACACAGGCTGCAGTGGCAGTCCTGTGTAAGAATTGTCTGATCTCCCTATAGGTGCAAAAGAAATGCTGCAGCCCATAGAGATCTCCTGGAACCCCAACACCCTGGGTACTGGGTAACATATACTAGGGAATTATAAGGGTGTTCCAGTGTGCCAATTAGAATTGGTGAAAATGGTCACTAGCGTGCAGTGACAATTTAAAAAGCAGAGAGGTCATAAACATTGAGGTTCTGGTTAGCAGAACCTCAGTGATACAGTTAGGCACCACACAGAGAACACGTATAGGCCACAACAATGAGCACTGGGGTCATGGCTAGCAGGATCCCAGTGACACAGGCAGAAACAAACTGACACACAAGTAAAAATGGGGTAACATGCCAGGCAAGATGGTACTTTCCTACACAACCCCCCCTTAAACGAGGGACAATAAGGCTCACCTTGCCCAGATGAGTCTTCATTGTCTAAGTGGAAATATCTGGAGAGTCCATCTGCATTGGAGTGGGTACTCCCAGGTCTATGTTCCACTGTACAGTCCATTCCCTGTAAGAAGATGGACCACCTCAACAATTTAGGGTTTTCACCTTTCATTTGTTTTAGCCAAAGTAGAGGTTTGTGATCTGTCTGAACAATAAAGTGAGTACCAAATAGGTATGGTCTCAACTTTTTCAGTGCCCAGATCACAGCAAAGGCCTCCCTCTCCATGGCAGACCAGCGCTTTTCTCTAGGGGTCAACCTTCTGCTGATAAAAGCAACAGGTTGATCCTGGCCCTCAGTATTAAGCTGGGATAGCACTGCCCCAACTCCTAATTCAGAAGCATCAGTCTGGACTATGAACTTTTTGGAGTAGCAAGGGCTTTTTAGGACTGGTGCAGAGCACGTGGCCTGTTTGAGCTCATCAAAAGCATTTTGACATCTAAATGTCCACAATACCTCTTTAGGTATCTTCTTACTAGTGAGGTCATTAGGAGGAGCTGCAATTGAGCCATAGTTCTTAATGAACCTCCTATAGTACCTTGTGAGGCCTAGAAAGGCTCTCACCTGGGTTTGAGTTGTAGGGGGAGCCCATTCCATAATGGTCTGGATCTTCCCCTGCAGTGGTGCAATCTGTTCCCCACCTAGCAGGTGGACCAGATAAACCACTTTCCCCTGCCATATCTGGCACTTTGAAACCTTGATAGTGAGGCTTGCCTTTTGCAGGGCCTCTAAAACTTTCCACAGGTGGACCAGGTGATTATCCCAGGTGGAGCTAAAGACAGCTATGTCATCCAGATATGCTGCAGTAAAAGCTTCTAACCCTTGCAGGACTGTGTTCACCAACCTTTGAAAAGTGGCAGGTGCATTTTTCAGATCAAAGGGCATTACAGTGAATTGATAGTGCCCTCCAATGGTTGAAAATGCAGTTTTAGCTTTAGCATCTTCTGATAATGTAATCTGTCAGTACCCTGCAGTTAAGTCAAAAGTGCTTAGATACTTGGCAGAAGCCAGTGTATCTATCAGCTCATCTGCCCTGGGTATAGTCTGAGCATCTATCTTGGTTACTTGGTTGAGCCCCCTATAACCAACACAAAACCTCATCTGTATTTTTCCATCCTTACTGTGAGGTTTCGGGACAAGCACTACTGGGCTAGCCAATGGGCTTTCTGAAGGCTCAATCAATCCTAAGTCTAACATGTTCTGTACCTCTTGTTTTATGCAGTCCCTGACATGGTCAGGCTGCCTATAAATCTTACTTTTGACAGGTAAACTGTCTCCAGTATTGATTGTGTGCTCACACCAAGTAGTGGTACCTGGTATCAGTGAGAAGAGTTCAGCAAACTGACTTAAGAGATTTACACAGTTGTCTTTCTGCTCAGCAGTAAGACAATCTGCCAGTACTACTCCCTCCACTAAGCTATCAGCTTCAGTGGTGGAGAAGAGATCAGGGAGAGGGTCACTCTCTTTTTCCTGTCCCTCATCTGTCATAGTAGGGTTTTAGGCGGTTGACATGGAGCACCCTACGGGGACTCCTGGCAGTGCCCAGGTATACCAAGTCGGTAACCTCACCCTTTTTCTCAACAAGTAGATGGGGTCCACTCCATTTGTCCTGGAGTGCTCTTGTGGCCACAGGCTCCAATACCCATACCTTCTGTCCTGGGTGGTACTGGGTCAGGACAGCCTTCTGGTCATGCCATTGCTTTTGCAGATCCTGTCTGGCCAGAAGGTTTTTACTGGCCTTTTTCATGTACTCAGCCATTCTTGATCTTAGGTCAAGTACATAGTCCACAATGTCCTGTTTAGGAGCTTTTAAAGGTTGTTCCCAACCCTCCTTAATAAGTTCAAGGGGACCTCTCAGAGGGTGCCCAAAGAGGAGTTCAAAGGGGCTAAAGCCCACTCCTTTTTGGGGTACCTCCCTGTAAGCAAAAAGGAGGCAAGGTAACAGGACATCCCATCTCCTTCTGAGTTTTTCAGGGAGTCCCATTATCATACCTTCAAGAGTTTTATTAAACCTCTGAACCAGACAATTTTTTTGTGGATGATAAGGAGTAGTGAACTTGTATGTTACACCACACTCCTTCCACATTGCTTTGAGGTATGCAGACATAAAGTTACTACCTCTGTCTGACACCACTTCCTTAGGCAAGCCCACTCTGGAAAAGATTCCCAGGAGGGCCTTTGCCACTGCAGGAGCTGTAGTGGTCCTTAAGGGAATTGCTTCAGGATACCTAGTGGCATGGTCCACTACTACCAGGATAAACCCATTGCCTGAAGCTGTTGGAGGGTCAAGGGGGCCAACTATGTCGACACCTACCCTTTCAAAGGGCACCCCAACCACAGGAAGTGGAACTAAGGGGCCTTTGGTGCGCCGCCAGTCTTGCCACTGGCTTGGCAGGTCACACAAGAGCAACACAACTCTTTGGTGTCCTATGACATATGAGGCCAGTGAAACAGGGGAACAAGCATGTCCCAAGTTTTACTCTGGCCCAAATACCCAGCCAAAGTAATGTCATGTGTCAAGGAAAGAAGGAACTCCCTGTATTGCCAAGGGATGACCAATCTCCTGGCAGCTCCAGGTTTAGGGTCCCTTGACTCAGTATACAGGAGGTTGTCTTCCCAATACACCTTATGGCTATCACTGACATCCCATTCTGCTGTTTGACAGCTTGCTGTCTTAAACCCTCTAGTGTGGGACAGGTCTGCTGTGTCACACTCAGCTCTTCCCTAGCAGGCCCCCCTGCACGCAAAAGCTCAGCAGTGTCTACTGCCAGCTCATCTGGTGTAGGTTCTGCACAGGGAGAGGCTTCCTCTTCCTCAAAAGGGGAATCTTCTGGAGAGGGAGGGATAGTGGGCAAGGATTTACCCTTACTACCCCTAGCTTTAGGGAGCACTTGGTCCATTGTTCCAGGATCCAAGCTTCCCTTTCCTGAGCACTTGTCAAAGCAAAAATATGCCCAGGAATGCCCAGCATTTCTGCGTGAGCCTCCAACTCCACTTCAGGCCAAGCTGATGTCTCCAAATCATTGCCTAGTAAGCAATCTGCAGGTAATTCAGTGGCTACCACAATTTTCTTTGGACCAGTAACCCCCCCCAGTTGTGATTCACAACAGCCATGGGGTGGCTAAATGTGTTATTGTGAGCATCAGTCACTTGGTACTGCTGACCAAGTAGGTGTTGATCAGGGTGAACCAGTTTCTCTATAACCATATTTAATCAATCAATCAATCACGTAATTTATAAAGCGCGCTACTCACCCGTCAGGGTCTCAAGGCACTGGCGTGGGAGAACTACTGGTCGAATAGCCATGTCTTGAGGCGTTTCCTGAAAGTAAGTAGGTCCTGGGTCTGGCGTAAGTGGAGCGATAGGGAGCTTCAGGTCTTGGCAGGGAGGTGAGAGAAGGATTTTCCCCCGGCGGTGGTGCAGCGAATGCAGGGGACATAGGCGAGGGCGAGGCTGGCAGAGCAGAGCCGGCAGACAGGAGTGTGGAAGGTGAGTCTGTTGTTGAGGTAGGCCGCGCTTGTGTGGAGAAGGTCTTCGTGTGCGTGGGTGAGTAGCTTGAAGGTAATCCTCTTCGATACGAGTAGCCAGTATAGATCTCTGAGGTGGGCAGAGATGTGGACATGGCGTGGGATGTCGAGGATGAGTTGGGCGGAGGCGTTTTGGATACGTTGCATTTTCATTTGTAGGTTGCCCGTGGTTTCTGCATAGAGTGCGTTGCTGTAGTCCATTCAGCTGCTGACCAGGGCGTGGGTAACAGTCTTTCTGGTTTCGATGGGACTCCACTTGAAGATCTTGCGGAGCATGAGAAGGGTGTTGTAGGAGACTGCGTTGACCTGCTGAGTCATGCTGAGTGCTGAGTCCAAGATGATTCCCAGGTTTCGTACTTGGGTGATGGGTGTGGGTGCGGCTCCTAGGGAGGTGGGCCACCAGGAATCGTTCCAAGCAGAGGGGTTGCTGCCGAAGATGAGGATCTCTGTTTTGTCTGTGTTTAACTTGAGGCGGCTTGATTCCATTAAGTTGGTGATGGTGTGGAGTCCATTGTGGAGGTTGTTTCTTGCTGTTGTAGGGTCTTTCGTGAAGGAGATGATCAGCTGGGTGTCATCTGCGTAGGATACTATGTTGATGTGGTGGGATATTGCGATGTTGGCGAGAGGAGACATGTAAATGTTGAAAAGTGTTGGGCTGAGGGAGGATCCCCGGGGGACACCACAGATGGTTCTGTCGGAGAGGAATGACGAGATCCATTTGAGGGCCTTGCCGCAGATCCCGGCATTATGGAAGCGTGTTTGAAGGGTGTGGTGACAAACGGTGTTGAAGGCTGCAGAGAGGTCCAGGAGGATGAGCACTGTGGTTTCGCCTTTGTCGAGCATGGTCCTGATGTCATCTGTAGCAGCAATGAGTGCGATCTCAGTGCTGTGGTTCTTGTGAAATCAGGATTGGGAGGTATCGACCGCTTTTCTGTCTTCCAGGAAGCGGGATAGTTGACTGTTTATGATTTTCTCAATGACCTTCGCTGGGAAGGGGAGGAGGGAGATGGGCCGGTAGTTTTTGGGGTAATCCGGGTCCGCTTTGGGTTTCTTCAACAGGGTGTTGAGGTTGGCGTGTTTCCAACTCTCCAGGAAGGTGGCTGTCTCAAAGGAGCTGTTGATGATGGCGCGGAGATGGGGGGCGATGATGTCACTGGCTTTGTTGAAGATCTGGTGTGGGCAGGGGTCTGAAGGGGAGCCGGAGTGGATGGAGGCCATGGTGTTGATGGTGTCTTCATTTTTGACGTGGGTCCAGGTGCATAGATGGTTAGCGTTGCTTGGTCCGTTGGGTTCGTGGCTGTCTGTGGTTGGCTGGTGGGTCTGGGGTTTGAAGCTGTTGTGGATGTCTTCGATCTTTCGACGGAAGTAAGTGGCGAGGGAGTTGCAGAGCTAATGTGACGGTGGGGGTTCATGGGAGCAGGGCTTGGGGTTGCAGAGTTCTTTGATGATGCCGAAGAGCTCTCTGTTGTTGTGAGCGTTGGTGTCTATGCAGCTTTTGTAGTAGGTTCTTTTGCTGGTGCGGATCAGCTGGTGATGTGTGAGAATGGCAGTCTTGAGGGCGATGTGGTTGGATTCGGTAGGTACAAGGCACCAGGTCTCCATTCTTCGGCATTTCCGTTTGGAGGCCTGTAGGTCGGGGTGAACCAGCTGGCCCTGTATCTGTGATGGATGTCTGAGGGTTGTTTGAGTGGCGCGAGGGTGTTGGTGCAGTCGTCTCTGCATTGATGCAGGTTGGTGGCAGTTGAGTTGGGGTCCCGGGTCCTAGGAGGAGGTGCCTGGGCGAGGGTGGAGATCAGCTGTTCTGTCGAGATTCTGTTCCAATAGCGGCGGGGGGTTGAGTGGTGAGGTGGTGAGTGGCCGGCTTCTGAAAGGAGAAATGGATGCAGCGATGGTCGGTCCAGTGAAGTTCGGTGGTGTGGCTGAAGGAGACGTGGTTCCTGGCTGAGAAGATAGGGTCGAGTGTGTGTCCTGCGGTGTGGGTGGGTGATGTGAAAAGTTGCTTGAGGCCGAGGTTGGCGAATAGGTTGGTGGTGTTGATATCGTTGTTATTTTCAAGGTGGAAATTCAGGTCGCTGAGGAGGATGTAGTCCGTTGAGGCGAGGGCTTGGGTGCTGATGATCTCGGCGATGTCGTCGCAGAAGTTAGGACGGGGGCCCGGCGATCTGTAGACCAGTGTTCCTCTGAGGGTGGCGTTGGTGTTGACGTGGATTTTGAAACGGAGGTGATCGGCGGAGTTGATGGTGTTGTGGGAGCTGGTGGAGACTCCAATGGTGCTTTTGTGGACTATGGCGATTCCTCCTCCTGGTTTGTTGGTGCGGTCTCTTCTACTGATCTTGTAGCCTTCAGGTATGGCTATGGCTATGTCTGGTTCCGAGGCCGTATTCATCCAGGTTTCGGTGAGAAATGCGACTTCAGGTGATGATGAGGTCAGTAGGTCCCATAGTTCGATTGTGTGCTTGTGGACGGAGCGGGTGTTGAGCCGAATGCAGCTGAGGTGGTTGTCTGCGGCTCTGTGTCAGAGCTTGGTGGTTAGCGTGCAGGTGAAGTTGCAGGTTCTGCAGGAGAAGGGTCCTTTGGTGTGCTTCGGAGTGGACTTGGAGCAGATGGGGGAGCGTTCTGGATTGAGGGCGTGGAGGTCATTGGCTGTATAGCGGTGATTGTTGGTGCGGGGGCGGGTGGGCCAGGGGGACTGGCGCTGGGCATGGTTTGGGTGCGGACGGGCACAGACGGGCTTGCCTTAGGCGCGCCTTCAGCGCTCCTGCGGCACGCCGCGCCCTGGCTGCCATATGAGGGAGGTGGGAGGGAGTGGCAGCAGGGGGGAATAGGGAGGGGAACCAACGATTGGGAGAGCAGGGGGGGTAGGGCCGCAGGGACGGGGAAGCGAAGGCTGAAGTGGAGGGAGGGGGGCGGGAACGCAGGGACGCAGCGGCAGGGAGGGAAGCGGGAAGAAAAATAAAAATAATAAAGATTCAACCCTGGGCACCTGGCGCAGAGGCAGCGGTGAGGGGAGCGACCTGCCTGAAGCAGGGTCAATGGTCGCTCTCCCTACCACACAGCGGCTGCCATATGAGGGAGGTGGGAAGGAGTGACAGCAGGGAGGGGGGAGGGGAGCCAATGAATGGGAGAGCAGAGGGGCAGGGCCTCCGGGACGGGGAAGCGAAGACTGAAGTGGAGGGAGGGGGTGGGGCCGTGGCGACACAGCGGCAGGGAGGGGAGCAGGAAGAAAAATAAAAAAATAAGGATTCAACCCTCGGCACTTGGCGTAGAGGCAGCGGTGAGGGGAGCGACCCGCCTGAAGCAGGGTCAAGGGTCGCTGGCACTGGCTCCTGTGTCCCTGTAGGCCTCAACCTCAACACCATTGATTAGGGGAAGTTTCTTGTACTTACCCATATTAAGGGGACAAGCAACCTAGGTGGCAAAGTCAATGCCACCATCAGAGACTAAAACAGCCTCTGTGGTCTCCCTATAAAGACCAGCCTAAACTACACTGCAAATGGTGAGCCCAGCTACACCCTTGGATTGGCTATTTGTAGTGGACTTCCCACCACCACTGCTATTACTTGGGGCACTAGAGGTTGCTACTGGGATTGTGGTAGTGGGAGCCTTGGTGTTTTTCTTTGGACAAGTGGCATCACTTGCCCAGTGGCCTTTTACTTTACAAAAATAACACCATGGCTTTTTCAGATTGTGAGAAGAGGATTTGGGCCCACCGCCCCCCAGAGGATTTTTGTGGGCCTGATGAAGACTCAGAATGTTTTTTATCTTTGTCCCCACCCTTGTCAGAAGATGCACCATCCTTCTTCTTGCCATCCTTGTCACCCCCTGTATGAACTTTTCTGTTCACTCTTGTACTGACCCATTTGTCTGCCTTCTTTCCCAATTCCTGGGGAGAGGTCAGATCTGAGTCTACCAAGTACTGGTGAAACAAATCAGACACACAATTATTTAAAATATGCTCTCTCAGGATTAGATTATACAGGCTTTCATAGTCAGTCACCATACTGCTATGTAACCAACCCTCCAAGGCATTCACTGAACAGTCTACAAAATCTGTCCAGTCTTGAGAGGACTCTTTTCTGGTGTCTCTGAACTTAATCCTGTATTGTTCAGTGGTTAAGCCAAATCCATCCAAGAGTGCATCCTTCACAATTTTGTAGTTATTAGCACCACTTTCTCCGACAGAAAGGAGACTATCCCTACCCTTACCAGTGAAAGATAGCCACAAGACAGCAGCCCACTGCCTTTGAGGGATCAACTGTACCATACAGGCCCTCTCAAGTGCAGCAAACCACTTGTTAATGTCATCCCACTCCTTGTAAGGGTGGACTATCTTATGCAGGTTTCTGGAATCTTGCTCTCTAACAGGATTGCTATCAAAAACACTGCTGCTGCCACCATGGGGAACTAACCCCAACCTCTGCCTTTCCCTTTCCACATCCAGAGATTCCCTGTCTAAGGCCAGCTGTTGCTGTTTAAGCTTCAGCCTGGCCTCTTCCAACCTCAGCTTTCTGAGTTCCCTTTCCATTGAGTTATCCTCAGGGTGGGAGGCTTGGAAATTGTGATACACAGAAGAAATATGGGAATTGGCAGAGTTAGACCTGTCCCTAACTGGCTGGACACTAGTAGCCTGGCCTTTAGGAATGAAAGGTGCCCTACTAGTGTGTGACCCCTCTCACTACCAGTGTCACTAGGTGGCCTGTTAGCTTGCAGGTCCTTGGAAGAACCCTCCCCAGCATCCCCAGGGGACTCCTCTGAGTCTTGCTGGGTACCCCCCTCCTCTACCTCCTGATCCTGGGATGGGCCAGACTGGTTCTGGTCACTTTCTAGGAGAAGGCTAAGGAGAAGTTCTTTGGTAGGAGTCTTACCAATGGCTAATCCTCTTTCAATGCAGAGACCCCTCAAACTTTTAAAGTTTAAACTACCATATGTTGCCTGGACAACGGTGGAAGTGAGTTATACTGCAGACATGATAGAAAGAGTTTAGAACAGAGAGAGAAAATGTTTAGAAAAACTTTTTAAGGAAAAGAAAAAACTTTTCAAACTTTTGAAACTTTTCAGAAACTTTTTAGAAAGTTTAGAGAAGGAATGTTCAACTGTTTAGGTTTACTGTGTATATTATGAAGTATTTTGTATATGTTTTTCTTATGAAAAGCACCAAATCACAAAGTGGTAAAGCAGTCACAAGTACTTATCCCACCGCTACACCACCAATGTAAGAGGCTGGCCCGGCTTATAGTGGGTACCTTGTGGTACTTACACCTTGACCAGGTCCAGTTATCCCTTATTAGTAGAGTAGTAGTTTTTTAGCAGCTTAGGCTGATAGAGGTAGCTACAGGAGAGCAGCTTAGGCTGAACTAAGAGACATGCAAAGCTCTTACTATACCACTTATATCACAAGAAAACACAATTCTCAGAGTTACTAAAAAATAAAGGTACTTTATTTTAGTGACAATATGACAAAAGTATCTCACAGGATATACTCCCTTAGGAGATAAGTAATATACACAAAATATACACAAAATCAGGTAAGTAAACACTTAGAAAAGTAGTGCAAACACTGTAGAATACAAGTGGATGCAATAAGAGACAATAGGCCTAGGGGCAACACAAACCCTATACTCCAAAAGTGAAATGCGAACCACAAATAGACCCCAGGCCTAGTGTAGTGTGTAGAGGGTCGCTGGGAGTGTAAGAAAACACTAAGGGTCTCCAAGATACCCCACCCCAAGACCCTCAAACGTAGGAGTAAAGTTACCCTACTACCCCAGAAAGACAGTAAAGTCGAGATAGGGGATTCTGCAAAGGCAACAACTGACTGCAAATCACTGAAGATGGATTCCTGGACCTGAGGACCTGCAAAGGATGGGGACCAGGTCCAAGAGTCACGCAAGTGTCCAGGGGGGGCAGGAGCCCACTAAACCCCAGATGAAGGTGCAGAAGGGCTGCCTCAGGGTGGAAGAAGCCAAAGAATCTGCAACAACGAAAGGTGCCAAGAACTTCTCCTTTGGTCAGAAGATGCAGAGTTGTTTCCACACAGAAAGACCACAAGCAAGCCTTGCTAGCTGCAAGAGTCGTGTTTAAAGATAATGGGTGCTGCCAGGGCCCAGGAAGGACCAGGAGGTCGCCCCTTGGAGGAGGAGACAGAGGGGGCGCTCAGCAACAGTGAGATCCCATGCAGAAGCAGGCAGTACCTGCAGAAGCACTTGAACAGGCGTTCAGGAAATCTGAACATGGTGGTCGTTTTAGCACAATAAAAGAGGGTCCCACAAAGCCGGTGGTCAACTTTGCGAGTTGACCAATGCAGGACGTAGTGCTGGGGACCTGGGCTATGCTATGCATGAAGGAATCCTTAGAAAAGAGCACAGAAGCCCTAGCAGCTGCAGATCACGCCATACACAGGATTACTGTCTGGCATGGGGAGGCAAGGACTTACCCCCACCAAGTTTGGACAGAAGGACCACTGGACTGTCGGGGTCACTTGGTTCCAGCTCCTGTGTACCAGGGACCATGCTCGTCAAGATGAGAGGGGAACCAGAGGACTGGTGATGCAGAAGTTTGGTGCCTGCATTAGCAGAGGGAAGATTCCGTCGACCCACGGGAGATTTCTTCTTGGCTTCCTGTGCAGGGTGAAGACAGACAGCCCTCAGAGCATGCACCACCAGGAAACAGTCTAGAAAGCTGGCAGGATTAGGCGCTACAATGTTGCTGGTTGTCTTCTTGCTATTTTGTTACAGTCTTGCAGGCGTCCTGCATCAGTCAGCGGTCGATCCTTGGCAGAAGTCAAAGAGGGAGATGCAGAGGAACTATGGTGAGCTCTTGCATTCGTTATCTGGAGAGTAATTCACAGGAGAGACCCTAAATAGCCATCAGAGGAGGATTGTCTACCTAACCAGGAAAGAGCCTATCAGGAGGGGTATCTGACGTCACCTGTTGGCACTGGTCACTCAGAGGCCTCTATTGTGCCCTCACACCTCTGCATTCAAGATTGCAGAGGTCTGGGACACACTGGAGGAGCTCTGGGCACCACCCCTGGGGTGGTTATGGACAGGGAGTAGTCACTTCCCTTTCCTTTGTCCAGTTTTGCACCAGAGCAGGGGCTGGGGGATCCCTGAACCGGTGTAGACTGGTTTATGCAAGGAGGGCACCATCTGTGCCCTTCAAAGCATTCCCAGAGGCCAGGAGAGACTACTTCCCTCAGGCCCTTAATACCTATTTCCAAAGGGAGAGGGCGTAACACCCACTCTCAGAGTAAATCCTTTGTTCTGCCTTCCTGGGACTGGGTTGCCCAGACCCCAGAGGGAAAGAAACCTGTCTGAGGGTTGGCAGCAGCGGTAGCTGCAGAGAAAACCCAGGAGAGTTAGTTTGGCCTTACCCGGGTCCATGCTGGAGCCCCGGGGATGCATGGAATTGTCACCCCAATACCAGATTTGGCATAGGGGGATGATTCCATTATCTTAGACATGTTACATGGTCATATACGGAGTTACCATTGTAAAGCTACATATAGGTATTGACCTACATGTAGTGCACGTGTGTAATGGTGTCCCCGCACTCACAAAGTCCAGGGAAATTGCCCTGAACAATGTTGGGGCACCTTGGCTAGTGCCAGGGTGCCCTCACACTTAGTAACTTTGTACCTGACCTTCACTAAGTGAGGGTTAGACTTATAGGTGACTTATAAGTTACTTAAGTGCAGTGTAAAATGGCTGTGAAATAACGTGGATGTTATTTCACTCAGGCTGCAGTTGCAGTCCTGTGTAATAATTGTCTGAACTCCCTATGGGTGGCAAAAGAAATGCTGCAGCCCATAGGGACCTCCTGGGACCCCAATACCCTGGGTACCTAGGTACCATATACCAGGGAATTATAAGGGTGTTCCAGTGTGCCAATTAGAATTGGTGAAAATGGTCACCAACCTGCAGTGACTATTTTAAAGACAGAGAGAGCATAAGCACTGAGGTTCTGGTTAGCAGACCCTCAGTGACACAGTTAGGAACCACACAGGGAACACACTCAGGCCACAAACTTTGAGCACTGGGGTCCTGGCTAGCAGGATCCCAGTGACACAGGCAAAAACAAACTGACACACAAGTAAAAAATGGGGGTAACATGCCAGGAAAGATGGTACTTTCCTACACAACACCCCCCCCCAAACGAGGGACAATAAGGCTAACCTTGCCCAGATGAGTCTTCATTGTCTAAGTGGAAATGTCTGGAGAGTCCATCTGCATTGGAGTGGGTACACCCAGGTGTATGTTCCACTGTATAGTCCATTCCCTGTAGGGTGATGGACCACCTCAACAATATAGGGTTTTCACCTTTCATTTGTTTAACCCCTATGATGCCTTGTCAGGGATGAAAGGGGAATTGCTTCCCCTTTCACCCCGACCCCCGATCCTGCCCAGTGACGTATGATGACGTCAGCACGCGATCGCATGCTGACCTCATCAGAGGTTGCCTCCCGTATGCTTCCAGCGCGATACGGAAGAGAATGCTCAGCATTTCTCTTCCGCTCGGGATGAGGGGGGCGGGAGAGACATCGGAAGAAAGGAAAGGCTTTTCTATGTCATTCTGATCGGGATTGGGCAGCAGAAATGCCCACTAGACACCAGGGAATTCTTTTTTTTTTTTTTATTACATGAGGGGAGTGGCCCCTTGGGGCCAAATTATTTTTATGTCATTTCTGCCCCCAGTGGGGGCAGAAATGCCCACTAGACACCAAGGAATAATTTTTTTTCTTTTATGTGCAGGGAGCAACCCCTTAGGCAAGGGTCGCTCACTGCGGGCCAAATTGTGTTTAGGCAATTTCTGCTCCGGGGGGGGGGGGCAGAAATGCCCACTAGACACCAAGGATTTTTGTATTTGTTGAAATTTACATGAGGAGAGCGGCCCCTTGGGCAAGGGTCACTCCCTAGGCGGCCAAATAATTTTTAGTTCATTTCTGCCCCGAAATGCTCACTAGACACCAGGGATATATATTTTTTCTTTTATGTGCAGGGAGCGACCCCTTAGGCAAGGGTCGCTCCCTGGGGGCCAAATTGTGTTTAGGCCATTTCAGCCCCCCCCGGGGCAGATCGGCCTAATATGATTAGGCCGATCTGCCCCCAGGGGGGCAGAAATGCCCACTAGACACCAGGGATTTTTGTATTTGTTGAAATTTACATGAGGGAACCGGCCCCTTGGGCAAGGGTCGCTCCCTAGGGTGCCAAATAATTTTTCGTCATATCTGCCCCCGGGGGGCAGAAATGCCCACTAGACACCAAGGAAGTATTTTGTTTGTTTTTGGTTTCTTTTATGTGCAAGGAGCGACCTCTTAGGCAAGGGTCGCTCCCTGGGGGGCCAAATTGTGTTTAGGCCATTTCTGCCCCCCTGGGGGCAGATCGGCATAATATAGTTAGACTGAGCTGCCTACTCAACACCAGGGAATTTTTTGGGGTGTTTTCTAATAAAGGGATCGGCCCCTTGGACAAGGGTCGCTCCCTATGGGGCCATATTATTTTTAGGCCATTTCAGCCCCCCTTGGAGGTAGATCGGCCTAAAATAATTAGGCCGATCTTCCTCCGGGGGGGGGGCAGAAAACTCTAGACACCAGGGATATATATATATATATATGTATTTACTTTATGTTTTTATGTATGGGGAGCGACCCCTTAGGCAAGGGTCACTCCCCTGGGGGGCAAATTATATTAGGCCCTTGGGGGCAGATTGGCCTATTTATTTTAGGCCAATCTGCCCCAAAGGGGGTCAGAAACCACTAGACACCAGGGATTGGTTTGTTCATGAGTGTGTTTTGTTTGGGGGGGCAGCCCCTTGGGCATTGGTCACTCCCCATGGGGACACATTACAGTTGGCCATATCTGCCCCCGTTGTAGGCAGATTGGCCTATTTTTGGAAGGCCCATCTGCCCCCAAGGGGGGCCGAAAGCTCACCAGAGAAAAGGGAAGATTTTGTTTTTCAAAATAAAAGGGTGGGGTTATGGCCATACCCCCACCCCAAGTAAATGGGGCCAAAGTTGTTCTGCCCACCAGTGGGCACATGGGGCAATTACTCCGATCCACACCCCGGAGGGGGGGGGGCAGAAAGTCTACTAGATGGCATGAAATTAAAAAAATTAAAAATAAATAGTGGGGTGGTGACTACCAACCAGTACGGGCCTGGTTATGCCCCCACCCCAACTGAAGGGGGTATCAGTCTTCCAGCACACTAAAACATCTTATCCTATGGCAAGCAAGAGGACGTTTGATTATTTGGGGTTTTGGATTTACATTTGGGCCATGAGAGCTTGGTAACTCTCAAAATCGTCCCACTAGGAATGGTGAGGGCTGCACTTTTTTGGCTTTGGGACGCTGCCATGTATAAAAATCCACAAGACCGAGACACATCTGAAAACTAAACATCTGGGTGAGTCCAGGGTGGTGTGCTTCACATGCACCCCGCACCATTTACTTACCCACAATGCCCTGCAAACCTCCAACTTTGCTGGAAACCACACATTTTTCAGACATTTTTGTGATGGAACCTTCTGGAATCTGCAGTAATCCACAAAATTCCTACCACCCAGCATTGTCTCATCTATACCGATAGAAATTCTGCCCCACTTGTTTTTTTCCAAACTGCCCTTTTTGACCCGCTTTGGTTCCCCCTCAATTTCGACATGTTTTTGGCTCTTCCCTGTCACAGGCACTTGGCCCACCTACACAAGTGAGGTATCATTTTTGCCGGGAGACTGAGGGGAACGTTGGGTGGTAGGAAATCTGTCCTGGTGTGGTGATCCCTGTAGGAAAGTACCATCTTGCCTGGCATGTTACCCCCATATTTCACTGTATATATGTTGTTTTAGTCTATGTGTCACTGGGACCCTGCCAGGCAGGGCCCCAGTGCTCATAAGTGTGCCCTGTATGTGTTCCCTGTGTGATGACTAACTGTCTCACTGAGGCTCTGCTAACCAGAACCTCAGTGGTTATGCTCTCTCTGCTTACTAAATTGTCACTAACAGGCTAGTGACCAATTTCACCAATTCACATTGGCATACTGGAACATTGTTATAATTCCCTTGTATATGGTACTGAGGTACCCAGGGTATTGGGGTTCCAGGAGATCCCTATGGGCTGCAGCATTTCTTTTGCCACCCATAGGGAGATCTGACAATTCTTACACAGGCCTGCCAGTGCAGCCTGAGTGAAATAACGTCCACGTTATTTCACAGCCATTTACCACTGCACTTAAGTAACTTATAAGTCACCTATATGTCTAACCTTTACCAAGTGAAGGTTGGGTGCAAAGTTACTTAGTGTGTGGGCACCCTGGCACTAGCCAAGGTGCCCCCACATCGTTCAGGGCAAATTCCCCGGACTTTGTGGTGCAGGGACACCATTACACGCGTGCACTGTACATAGGTCTCTACCTATGTATAGCGTCACAATGGTAACTCCGAACATGGCCATGTAACATGTCTAAGATCATGGAATTGTCCCCCCAATGCCATTCTGGCATTGGGGGGACAATTCCATGATCCCCTGGGTCTCTAGCACAGAACCCGGGTACTGCCAAACTGCCTTTCCGGGGTCTCCACTGCAGCTGCTGCTGCTGCCAATCCCTCAGACAGGTTTCTGCACTCCTGGGGTCCAGGCAGCCCTGGCCCAGGAAGGCAGAACAAAGGATTTCCTCTGAGAGAGGGTGTGATGGAAATAGGTGTGATGGCGGGGGAGGAGTAGCCTCTCCCAGCCTCTGGAAATGCTTTGATGGGCACAGATGCTGCCCATCTCTGCATAAGCCAATCTACACCAGTTTAGGGATCCCCCAGCCCTGCTCTGGCGTGAAACTGGACAAAGGAAAGGGGAGTGACTGCTCCCCTGACCTGCACCTCCCAGGGGAGGTGCCCAGAGCTCCTCCAGTGTGCCCCAGACCTCTGCCATCTAGGAAACAGAAGTGTTGCTGACACACTGGACTGCTCTGAGTGGCCAGTGCCATCAGGTGACGTCAGAGACTCCTGATAGGCTCTTACCTTTCTTACTAGCCTATCCTCCTTCCTGGGTAGCCAAACCTCCTTTTCTGGCTATTTAGGGCCTCTACTTTGGGGAATTCTTCAGATACCGAATGCAAAAGCTCACCAGAGTTCCTCTGCATCTCTCTCTTCACCTTCTGCCAAAGGATCGACCGCTGACTGCTCAGGACGCCTGCAAAACCGCAACTAAGTACCAAAGACGACTACTGCAACCTTGTATCGCTTCATCCTGCCGGCTTTCTCGACTGTTTCCTGGTGGTGAATGCTCTGGGGTTAGCCTGCCTCCTTCTTGCACCAGGAGCTCTGAAGAAATCTCCTGTGGGTCGATGGAATCTTCCCCCTGCAACCACAGGCAACAAAAGACTGCATCACCGGTCCTCTGGGTCCCCTCTCAGCACGACGAGCGTGGTCCCTGGAACTCAGCAACCTTGTCCAAGTGACTCCCACAGTCCAGTGGCTCTTCAGTCGAAGTTTGGTGGAGGTAAGTCCTTGCCTCCCCACGCTAGACTGCATTGATGGGTACTGTGTGATGTGCAGCTGCTCCGGCTCCTGTGCACTCTTCCAGGATTTCCTTCATGCACAGCCAAGCCTGGGTCCCCGACACTATAACCTGCAGTGCACAACTTTCTGAGTTGTCCTCCGGCGTCGTGGGACTCCCTTTTCTGACTTTGGGTGGACTCTGGTTCACTCCTCTTCCAAGTGCCTGTTTTGGTACTTCTGCGGGTGCTGCCTGCTTCTGTGAGGGCTCCCTGATTTGCTGGGCGCCCCCTCTGTCTCCTCATCCAAGTGGCGACATCCTGGTCCCTCCTGGGCCACAGCAGCATTGAAAAACACTAACTGCCACCCTTGCAGCTAGCAAGGCTTGTTTGCGGTCTTTCTGCGTGGGAACACCTCTGCAAGCTTTTTCACGATGTGGGACATCCATCCTCCAAAGGGGAAGTTCCTAGTCCTCTTCATTCTTGCAGAACACCAAGCTTCCTCCCCCCGGTGGCAGCTTCCTTGCACCATCAGCTGGCATTTCCTGGGCATCTGCCCTCTTTCGACATTGTCGCGACTCTTGGACTTGGTCCCCTTGTTTCACAGGTACTCAGGTCCGGAAATCCACTGTCGTTGCTTTGCTGGTGTTGGACCTCCTTGCAGAATCCCCCTATCACGACTTCTGTGCTCTCTGGGGGTTGTAGGTGCACTTTACACCTACCTTTCAGGGTCTTGGGGTGGGCTACTTTTCTAACCCTCACTGTTTTCTTACAGTCCCAGCGACCCTCTACAAGCTCACATAGGTTTGGGGTCCATTCGTGGTTCGCATTCCACTTTTGGAGTATATGGTTTGTGTTGCCCCATACCTATGTGCTCCTATTGCAATCTACTGTAACTTTACATTGCTTGCATTACTTCTTTTTGCTATTACTGCATATTTTTGGTATTGTGTCCATATCTTGTGTATATTTGGCATCCTCATAATGAGGGTACTCACTGAGATACTTTTGGCATATTGTCATCAAAATAAAGTACCTTTATTTTTAGTATATCTGTGTATTGTGTTTTCTAATGATATTGTGCATATGACACCAGTGGTATAGTAGGAGCTTTGCATGTCTCCTAATTCAGCCTAAGCTGCTCTGCTATAGCTACCTTCTATCAGCCTAAACTGCCCGAAACACCTCTTCTACACTAATAAGGGATAACTGGACCTGGTACAGAGTGTAAGTACCCCTTGGTACCCATTACAAGCCAGGCCAGCCTCCTACAATCCCACACAGAAATGTGGGAATTTGTTTGTTTTTTTAGCTAAATTTGAGGTTTGCTGAGGATTCTGGATAAGAAAACACTGTGGTATCCACGCAAGTCACACCTCCCTGGACATCCTTGGGTGTCGAGTTTTCAGAAATGTCTGGGTTTGGTAGGTTTCCCTGTATGGCTGCTGAGCCCAGGACCAAAAATACAGGTGCTCCCCGCAAAAACAGGTAGTTTTGTATTTGATAATTTTGATGTGTTCAGATAGTGTTTTGGGGCATTTCCTTTTGCAGGCTCTAGGCCTACCCACACAAGTGAGGTACCATTTTTATCGGGAGACTTGGGGGAACGCTGGTTGGAAGGAAATTTGTGGCTCCTCTCAGATTCCAGAACTTTCTGTCACCGAAATGTGAGGAAGAAGTGTTTTTTGGTCAAACTTTGAGGTTTGCAAAGGATTCTGGGTAACAGAACCTGGTGAGAGCCCCACAAGTCACCCCATCTTGGATTCCCCTAGGTGTCTAGTTTTCTAAAATGTGCAGGTTAGGTAGGTTTCCCTAGGTGCCTGCTGAGCTCGAGGCCAAAATCTACAGCTAAGGTGGGAAGCTTCAAAGGTTATACCACCTTCCAATTGCGACCTCAGCCTTTGCTGCTACAAGCAGAAGGCAGCTCTCCAGTTCATCCCCCACTTTAGATGGGAAAACAAATAGGACAACTAGAAAGAATAGGAGTGGTCACCTTCAGCCAACACCACTCCTCAGGTGTGGCAGTTGCGGTGACCCCTCTATTTAATTTTCCTCCATCTAGGATGGCAGTTAAAATAGCAAATGAGGGTCAGGGTTGTGTCCCCCTCTTAAAGAATGTGGTCACGTAGTGGGTGTAGCCAACCTAAGGTAAGACCCCTAAATACAGTATATAGGTGGCATCCCCTGACCAGAGGATCTAAGAAGAGCAGGACACCACAGAAGTCGTATAAGCAGAGAAGACTGTAGACACCTATTGACTTGGCCCCAGCCCGACCGGCCTGCCTGCACCAAAAGACGACTTTCCTTTCAGCCCAGCAGTGTCCAAAGCTTTGGGAGGGATGCCTGCCTTCAATAAAGACTAAAATCTCCAGTGGACAGTGGACCTGCCCAAAAGAAACCAACTTCAAAGAAGAAGAAGCCTACCTGAGGAACTGCAAAACCGCCTCTGGAACCACCCCTTCACCCACTGCCCACAGCCTGAGTCCCAGTGGCCCACCAGTTCTGTGAAGGTTCTCCAGCACTTTTGAGCAAGAGTCCATCACGGGCTGATACCTGTGGGATTCCAAAGTGACACCTACAGTCTCAATACAAATACTCCCCCTGACTGCGACCTGCCCGGTAAGGTGTTTCTGATGAGAAAAGACACCCCTGCACCCAGAACCCCTAGGCCTTGGGGAGCAGAACCATTGGTGTCCTTACGACCCCTGTCATCTCTACTTACCTGTGCAGCTGTGGGTTGTCTTCACCCGGCCTCCTGGGCAGAGCCTGCAGCCTTTTTCTGAAACTGATCAACTCCATTGGATAATATTGGACACCTAATGCTGTTTGGCACTCTGCACCGGCCGCCCCTGTGCCACTAAGGTTGTACGTTTGGTGCTGCCTTGTGGCCCCCCTTTTACTTACCTCAACTCCAGGAGATCAACCCCTGACCCCAGTCTACTCACCTGGGAACAGTACATCTTTGGTTCCCCCTGGCTCAGTTAGTTAACATTGTGCACTCGATGCGATGTTGGGTCACTGCTCCTGACCGCCCCTGTGCCAACGAGGGTGTACGTTTGGTGCTGCCTTGTGCCCCCTGGTCTTACCTCAACCCCCAGAGGCCAACTTCTGACGCCGCTTTTACCACCTGTGACCAGTACATCTTTGTTCACTCCCAGTCTCCATTGATTAACACTGGGCACCCAACTCTGAATTCGCCCTCTGCACCTGGCTGCCCCTTTGTTGTTGTGCGTGCACTCTTGGTGCTGATTTAAACCCTATCTGGTGTTGACCACAACACCCAAAGACTGGATTTGTAAGTGTTGTACATGCCTGCAAAACTGCATTCTTATTTTCCTCTCGTAGGATAACATTGAACATTCTGAAAATTGTACTGTGTCGATTTTTGAAACTGAAAAGTATTTTTAATTAAAAATTGCTTACCGTGTAATGACATTCTTGGTCTTAAAAATTCGATAAAAATCTATGTTATTTTTGTAAATTGTACTTAAGTTATCTTTTGGAGTGTGTGTCTTGATACTGTGAGTACAACAAATGCTTACCACAACTCCTGTATAAGCCTAACTGCTTGACCACACTACCACAAAAATAGAGCATCAGGTTGCTTTTTTTTGCCCCTGGATACCAAGGTGGCATTGCATGGATTCTCTGCACAGTGTACATCATTTTTTTTTACTAGCTAGAGAGCCAGCCTCCTGCAATACCCTAATGACATATTTAATTTACCTGTATGTCCCTGGTAAAGGGCACTAGATGTGTCCAGGGCCTGTAAATAAAATGCTACTAGTTGGCCTGCAGCACCGATTGTGCCACCCAAATAGGTAGCCCCTTACCCATGTCTCAGGTCTGCCATTTCTAGACTTATGTATGCAGTTTCACTGCCACTTCGACTTGGCATTTAGAACTACTAATATCAACAAAACAGTAAATAAGTCAAAAACAACACACAGCAAAAATCCATTACAAATTTGGAAAAATAGGAAGTATTTTTGTCTTTAAAATTACACCTAAACAACAAAAATCCAAAGTAGGGAACCAGTGATATGCATTTTTAAAGATTAAAAGTAAAACTAACTCTTAGAAGCAAATAGCGCTCAAAGGGTTAAAAAAAAGTCACACTGGACAGGGACAAAGTACAGCATTCAGGCAACCAACGATGTAACACTGTTACACATACTTTCAGAAGTGTTTCTAGATTCAAGAAGTGGTCCACAGCACCAGCCAAGGGTTCTGAGGCTCTGATATGCTTCTTGGTGTCTGGGACCACAACTCCCACAATGCATCTCTTCAACTTATGGAGCTTTATACAACATTTGCTCCAA
This sequence comes from Pleurodeles waltl, assembly GCF_031143425.1. NCBI lineage: Eukaryota > Metazoa > Chordata > Amphibia > Caudata > Salamandridae > Pleurodeles > Pleurodeles waltl. The sequence goes on along the minus strand of NC_090444.1, from coordinate 1,105,789,029 downwards.
CATCTCCAAACTTCGGGATCTTCTTTCAGAGGTCTTTTTTGGGTCCTTGAAGTGTCCACAAACTTGATCAAAGGTTCCAGAAGCTCAGATTTGCTCCTTGGATGTTGGGACTGCAATTTCCAGAATGCAAGCGTGTCAGAATACTCATATGGGCACTGGGAGCTGATCAGCTGGGCTCTTCGTGCAGAACTTGATGTAGGGGACTCTGGTCAGCTCCTTTGTACCGGTAGCTTACAGGGAGTCTATCCCTGGAGTTGTAGAAGCATAGCTAAGTACCTTTCTTGGTCAAGCCCAAAGTGGGCAGCTGGTGCATTCCCTGTGAGTGCAGTTCTTAATGTGCAAACTAGGTGTTTAGCAGGTCAGCCCTTCTTCTCCTGTATCTTTTTTATGGCAGGGATCTGAATTGTGGGGCAGCTCTGCCAAATGTATCCATGCTCCTGGGTGGGGATGCAAGGGGCTGCTCCTATCCAATGTGACGCAGGCTACCACCCTCTGGGGTGACCACCTCCTGTGAAGTGTGGTAAAAATCAAACCCAGAAAACAACATTTTCTAAAAATGCAACATGGAGAAAATTACTCCTTGTAGGTAAGATCTGGCTGAGCCCATCCACTGGTGTGGCTAAGTCTCCCTAACATACCCCTTTCAGCCCCCTCCTAATCCAATCACTGGGGCTCCCATCTGTCTGGGGTAGCAGGAAATGGGGGAGATCCAGTTTTTTTCCCAAGTGAATTTCTCTCCTATGAAGACCAGTTTGGCTAATTTTCCCCCATCCTGCTGTGCCATCTGCTGCAGCAGTTCTCCTCCCACCAGATGCTTAATTTGTCTCAGCTCAGGCCACTTCACACCTCATTAAGGTTGCTTTGATCATGCTGCCAGAGGCTGACCAATCAAGAAAGGGCTCGACAGGACTGAATTTGGTAACTTTCAGAAATAATTCTAAAACTCCCTGTGCTAGTTATATTAAATTCAACACTGGCAATTTGTTGGATTGATTACAAAGTTTCATTTGGTACCTAACATGATATATTATTCTCATCTCTATTGGAAATAAGACTTTATAATTTTAAAATAAGGTCTCCCAATGTTAGCCTACGGAACCCATTGACTATAATGGGAAAAATAGAATTTGGCTGTTTTTCCCTCACCAGGGCTTATAAAACATCTTTTATAAAGTCCATGCTTATATTTATATTACACTCAACCCTTGGGGCACCTAGAACAAACCATAGAAGGGAGGTATATACAAAAATGAATTGGTTTGAGACTTTGGAAATTCTTTGAATACCAAAGTCAAATTTTGGGTTAATGTTAACTTAAAAGCAGCCAGCAAGGCAGGCCTGCCTTTACAAGGACACTGGACACCACAGCATTCTACCCATGGGTGCACTAACTATATTGGGATCTGTAAACCTACCATGTACTAGGGACTTATAGGTAGGTTGTCAGAGTCAAATATAATTAGACCAGATTTAAATATTCAATTTTAAACAGAGCACTGGCCCTGTGACTGGTTAGCAGTGCCAAGGTGTAGGAAAGTACCCTCTTTTTGGCATGTTACCCCCCCAATTTCTGCCTGTTGTCAGTGTGTTTTGGACTTTGTCACTGGGATCCTTCTAGCCAGGACACCAGTGCTTATGGTTTATGACCTGCTTGTTGTAGGAAGGTAGCTTCTTTCTAGGCTTGTTACCCCAACATTTGGCCTGTTTGTGAGAATATGTCAGGGTGTTTTTACTGTCTCACTGGGATCCTGCTACCCAGCACCCCAGTGCTCATGGTGGAAACCCTATTTTGTCAGTGTGCTTGATATGTGTCACTAGGAACCCAGTGCTCATAGTTTGTGGCCTGAATGGGTTCCCTGTGTGGTGCTTAACTGTATCACTGAGGCTCTGCTAACCAGAACCTCAGTGTTTATGCTCTCTCTGCTTTTAAAATTGTCACTGCAGACTAGTGACTAATTTCACCAATTCTGATTGTCACACTGAAACACCCTTATAATTCCCTTGTATAAGGTACCTAGGCACCCAGGGTATTGGGGTTCCAGGAGATCCCTATGGGCTGCAGCATTTCTTTTGCCACCAAAAAGGAGCTTACATAATTCTTACACAGGACTGCCACTGCAGCCTGGGTGAAATAACGTCCACGTTATTTCACAACCATTTTACATTGCACTGAAGTAACTTATAAGTCACCTATATGTCTAACCCTCACTTAGTGAAGGCTAGGTGCAAAGTTACTAAGTGTGAGGGCACCCTGGCACTAGCCAAGGTGACCCCACATTGTTCAGGGCAATTTCCCCATATTTTGTGAGTGCGGGAACACCATTACACGTGTGAACTAAATATAGGTCAATACCTATGTGTAGCTTCACAATGGTAACTTCGAACATGGCCATGTAACATGTCTAACATCATGGAATTAACCCCCCCCCAAGTCAAATCTGGTATTAGGGTGTCAATCCCATGCATCCCCGGGGCTCCAGCATGGACCCCGGGTACTGCCAAAATAGCTCTCTGGGGTTTTCTCTGCAGCTACTGCTGCTGCCAACCCTCAGACAGGTTTCTGTCCCACTGGGGACTGGGCAGCCAAACAAAGGATTTTCTCTGAGAGAGGGTGTTACACCCTCTCCCTTTGGAAATAGGTGTGAAAGGCTGGGGAGGAGTAGCCTCCCCCAGCCTCTGGAAATGCTTTGATGGGCACAGATGGTGCCCATCTCTGCATAAGACAGTCTACACTGGTTCAGGGATCACCCAGCCCTGCTCTGGCGCAAAACTGGACAAAGGAAAGGGAAGTGACAACTTCCCTGACCTGCACCTCCCAGGGGAGGTGCCCAGAGCTCCTCCAGTGTGTCCCAGACCTTTCTATCTTGGATTCAGAGGTGTTGGGGCACAATGAACTGCTCTGAGTGGCCAGTACCAGTAGGTGATGTCAGGGACCCCTCCTGATAGGTGCTTACATCTTTCAGTAGCCAAGCCTCCTTTCTGGGTAGCCAAACCTCCTTTCTGGCTATTTAAGGCTCTCCTCTGTGGGCTATTGCTCAGATAATGAAAGCAAGAGCTCACAAGAGTTCCTCTGCACTTCCCTCTTCGACGTCTGCCAAGGATCGACCGCTGACTGCTCCAGGACGCCTACAAAATCACAACAAAGGAGCAAGACGACTACCAGCAACATTGTAGCACCTCATCCTGCCGGCTTTCTCGACTGTTTCCTGGTGGTGCATGCTCTTACGGCTATCTGCCTTCACCCTGCACTGGAAGCCAAGAAGAAATCTCCCGTGGGTTGACGGAATCTTCCCCCTGCCAATGCAGGCACCAAACTTCTGCATCACTGGTCCTCTGGTTCCCCTCTCATCCTGACGAGTATGGTCCCTGGAACACAGGAGCTGGGTCCAAGTGTCTCCCACAGTCCAGTGGCCCTTCTGTCCAAAGTTGGTGGAGGTAAGTCCTTGCCTCCCCACGCCAGACAGCAAACCTGTGTACTGCCTGATTTGCCGCTGCTCCAGCTTCTGTGCACTTCTCCAAGGATTCCTTTGTGCACAGCCTAGCCTGGGTCCCCAGCACTCTGTCCTGCATTTCCCAACTCGCTGAGTTGAACTCCAAAATCGTGGGACCCTCCTTTGTGACTCTGAGTCAACTGCTGTCCTCAGATATTCCAAGTGCCTGTTCCGGTACTTCTGCGGGTGCTGCCTGCTTCTGTGAGAGCTCTCTGAGTTGCTGAGCACCCCCGTCTCCTCCTCCAAAGGGCAACATCCTGGTCCTTCCTGGTCCCCAGCAGCACCCAAAATCCTCAACTGCGACTCTTGCAGCTAGCAAGGCTTGTTTGCCATATTTCTGCCTGGGAATACTTTTGCAACCTCCAGCACGCCCTGGGACATCTTCCATCTAAAGGAGAAGTTCCTAGCCCTTTTTGGTGTTGCACAATCTTTGGCTTCTTCCACCCAGAGGCAGCCCTTTTGCTTCTTCATCCGGGGTTTAGTGGGCTCCTATCCCCCCCCCCCGGACACTTTTGTGACTCTTGGACTTGGCCCCCTTCCTTTACAGGTCCTCAGGTCCAGGAATCCGTCTTCAGCGTTTTGCTGGTGCTTGTGGTTCTTGCAGAATCCCCTATCACGACTATTGTGTCTTTCTAGGGTAGTAAGGTAAATTTACTCCTACTTTTCAGGGTCTTGGGGTGGGGTATTTTGGACACCCTTACTGTTTTCTTACAGTCCCAGTGGCCCTCTACAACCTCCCATAGGCCTGGGGTCCATTCGTGATTCGCATTCCACTTTTGGAGTATATGGTTTGTGTTGCCCCTAGGCCTATGTCTACCTATTGTATCCTATTGTGATTTTACATTGTTTGCACTACTTTTCTTACTGTTACTTACCTGTTTTGGGTTTGTGTACATATCATTTGTGTATATTACTTATCTCCTAAGTGAGGGTACCCTCTGAGATACATTTGGCATATTGTCACTAAAATAAAGTACCTTTATTTTTAGTAACTCTGAGTATTGTGTTTTCTTATTATATAGTGCTACATGATATCGGTGGTATAGTAGGAGCCTTGCATGTCTCCTAGTTCAGCCTAAGCTGCTTTGCCATAACTACCTCTAACAGCCTAAGCTGCTAGAAACACCTCTATTCTACTAATAAGGGATAACTGGACCTGGCACAAGGTGTAAGTACCATGAGGTACCCACTATAAGCCAGGCCAGCCTCCTACATTGGTGGTGCAGCGGTGGGATAAGTACTTGTAACTGCTTTACCACTTTGTCATTTGGTGCTTTTCATAAGAAAATCTTATACCAAATAGTTCAGTATATGTACATTTAACCAAAACAGTTTACTTTTCTGCTCTAAAACGTTTTACTAAGTTTCTGAAAACTTTTAAAAGTTTTCCAAAAGTTTGAAAACGTTTTTCTCTGTGCTTTCTAAAGTTCTAAAACTTTTTCTCTCATTTCCTTAAACCTTTTTCTATCATGTCTTTAGTAGAGGTCACTCCCAAAGTTGTTCAGGCAACTTATGAGAGTTTAACTACAAAAGTTTGAGGGGTCTCTGCCTGAATAGAAGTTTAAGCATAGGTAAGAATCCAACAAAAAGAGTTTCTCTTTAACCTGCTCTTACAGGATGACCAGAACCAGTCTGGCCCATCTCAGGAAAGAGAGGAAAGGGGGGAAGCTTCCCAGACAGACTGAGAGGAGGTCCCTGAAGATGCTGGGGAGGGTTCTTACACAGTCCTGCCCCATAGCAGGCCACCTAGTGACACTGGTAGTGTTAGAGGGTGACACATTAGTAGGGCATCTTTCACTCCTAGAAGCCAGGTTACTAGGGTCCAGCCAGTTAGTGACAGGTCTCTCTCTGCCAATTCCCAAATCTCCCCTGTATCCAAACATTCCCAACCCTCCCACCCTGAGAATAACTTAATGGAAAGGGAACTCAGAAAGCTGAGGTTGGAAGAGACCAGACTGAAGCTTAAACAGCAGCAGCTGGCCTTAGACAGGGAATCCCTAGATATAGAGAGGGAAAGACAGAGAATGGGGTTAGGTCCCCATGGTGGCAGCAGCAGTATTTCTGATAACAATCCTGTTAGAGAGCAAGATTCCAGTAATCTGCATAAGATAGTCCCCCTTACAAGGAGGGGATGACATTAACAAGTGGTTTGCTGCACTTGAGAGGGCCTGTATGGTGCAGTTGGTCCCTCAAAGGCAGTGGGCTGCTATCTTGTGGCTATCTTTCACTGGAAAGGGTAGGGATATGCTCCTTACTGTCAGAGAAAGTGATGCAAATAATTACAATGTTTTGAAGGATGCACTCTTGGATGGATTTGGCTTAACCACTGAACAATACAGGATTAAGTTCAGAGACACCAGAAAAGACTGGACAGATTTTGTTGACTGTTCAGTGAAGGCCTTGGAGGGTTGGTTACATGGCAGTAAAGTTTCTGAATAAGAAAGCCTGTATAATCTGATCCTGAGAGAGCATATTCTTAACAATTGTGTGTCTGAGTTGTTACACCAGTACCTGGTAGACTCTGATCTGACCTCTCCCCAAGAATTGGGAAAGAAGGCAGACAAATGGGTCAGAACAAGGGTGAACAGAAAAGTTCATACAGGGGGTGACAAGGATGGCAAGAAGAAGGATGGTAAGTCTTCTGACAAGGGTGGGGACAAAAGTAAACATTCTGAATCTTCATCAGGCCCACAAAAATCCTCTGGGGGTGGTGGTTCCAAATCCTCTTCAAACAATCAGAAAAAGCCTTGGTGTTATTTATGTAAAGTAAAAGGCCATTGGACAAGTTGTTCCACTTGTCCAAAGAAAAACACCAAACCTCCCACCACCACAACCCCAGCTGCAACCTCTTGTGCCCCTAGTACTAGCAGTGGTGGTGGGAAGTCTACTACTAATAGCCAATCCAAGGGTGTCGCTTGGCTCACTATTGGCAGTGTAGTTGGGGTTGGTCTTGTTAGGGAGACCACAGAGCCTGTTTTAGTCTCTGATGGTGGCATTGACTTTGCCACCTTGGTTGCTTGTCCCCTTAATATGGGTAAGTACAAGCAACTACCCTTAATCAATGGTGTTCAGGATGAGGCCTACACGGACACAGGTGCCAGTGTTACAATGGTAATAGAAAAACTGGTCCACCCTGATCAACACCTACTTGGTCAGCAGTACCAAGTGACTGATGCTCATAACAACACTCTTAGCCACCCCATGGCTGTTGTGAATCTCAACTTGGGGGGTTACTGGTCCAAACAAAGTTGTGGTAGCCACTGAATTACCTGTAGATTGCTTACTGGGCAATGATTTGGAAACATCAGCTTGGGCAGAAGTGGAGTTGGAGGCTCATACAGCAATGCTGGGCATTCCTGGGCATATTTTTGCTTTGAGAAGGGCTCAGGCCAAGAAGCAAAAAGGACAGGGAAACTTGGATCCTGGAACAGTGGACAAAGTGCTCCCAAAAACTAGAGGTAGAAAGGGTAAATCCCTGCCCACTATCCCTCCCTCTACAGATGATTCCCCTTTTGAGGAAGAGGAATCCTCTCCCTGTGCAGAACCTACACCAGAGGAGCTGGCAGCAGACACTGCTGAGCTTTAGGGTGCAGGGGGGCCTGCCAGGGAAGAGCTGAGTGTGGCAGAGCAAACCTGTCCCACATTAGAGGGTTTAAGACAGCAAGCTGTCAAACAGCAGAATGGGAATGTCAGTGACAGTCATAGGGTGTATTGGGAAGACAACCTCTTGTACACAGTGTCAAGGGACCCTAAACCTGGAGCTGCCAGGAGATTGGTCATTCCCTTGCAGTACAGAGAGTTTCTTCTCACCCTGGCACATGACACTCCTTTGGCTGGGCATTTGGGCCAGACTAAAACTTGGGAAAGACTTGTCCCCTTGTTTCACTGGCCTCATATGTCAGAGGACACAAAAGAGTTTTGCTGCTCTTGTGTGACCTGCCAAGCCAGTGGCAAGAGTGGTGGCACTCCAAAGGCCTCCCTAATTCCACTTCCAGTGGTTGGGGTTCCCTTTGAAAGGGTAGGGGTTGACATAGTTGGCCCCCTTGACACTCCAACAGCTTCAGGCAATAGAGTTATCTTGGTGGTAGTGGACCATGCCACAAGATACCCTGAAGCCATCCCCTTAAGGACCACTACATCTTCTGAAGTCGCAAAGGCCATCTTGGGAATCTTTTCCAGGGTGGGTTTTCCTAAAGACGTGGTGTCAGACATAGGTAGCAACTTCATGTCTGCATACCTAAAAGCAATGTGAAAGGAGTGTGGTGTAACCTACAAGTTCACCAACCCTTACCATCCTCAAACAAGCATCCTACATTGTTTGCACTACTTTCCTTACTGTTACTTACCTGTTTTGGGTTTGTGTACATATCACTTTTGTATATTACTTACCTCCCAAGTGAGGGTATTCTCTGAGATACTTTTGGTATATTGTCACTAAAATAAAGTACCTTTATTTTGAGTAACTCTGAGTACTGTGTTTTCTTATGATATTGTGCTATATGATATAAGTGGTATAGTAGGAGCTCTGCATGTCTCCTAGTTCAGCCTAAGCTGCTTTGCCATAGCTACCTTTTATCAGCCTAAGCTTCTAGAAACACCTCTATTCTACTTATAAGGGATAACTGGACCTGGCACAGGGTGTAAGTACCACAAGGTACCCACTACAAGCCAGGCCAGTCTGCTACAGCCAACTAGAACTGGCCTGAGGCATGAGTCCTGGACAACAGGATGAAAACTGAGTCAATTCCTCTATGTAAGGGTATGAAGCAAGAGTGGCCCCTTTGCCTATCCTTCTCACATTGGTTGTAAAGCCCCTAGCAGCATATCTTAGGCAACAAGCAGGCATAAAGGGAATATCATTTGGTGAGGATCAGCGAATAGCCATTAATTTGCTGAGGATATAATTTTGAACACTATTGGACCTGAAACGTCCATCCCACAATCTTCAGAGGTCATTCAATAATATGATAGATATAAGCAAATTTGAGGTACCGAATGTAGGAATCCCTCAGCGAAGAAAAGAATGCCTGTCAGCTGAAACTCCATTTAGGTATAAACATCACCCCTAAAATGTGGTCTGTATACCACGCAAACTATATTTGAGAGTATAAATCACTTCCACAACACCATCATAGACTACATATGTCATAGCTTGGAAGAACATCAAAAGTTGAGTTAAATATTCTACCCCAGCTGCTATTTATTTTCTAGGCTCTGCTGGGTAGAGTCCTGGATACAGATATGAAAGCACTCCAGACAGCTATTGACAACCTTATGGAGGGTCTGGGAAACAAGAAATAAGACTCTCAAGGAGGGTCCTGAGAGCCTACAGAACGCCAAGTGACCTAGAACTGATTGATGTCCTTTGATAAACATGGATGAGGCTGTAATAGATCAGTCACCATGGGCTATCCCTCTGTTTAACAAAAGAGCTAGGTCTCCTGTTATGTCTTTGAAAACGTGTGACCTACTTTGATTATATAGGATTTCATTGTAAAGAATCAGAGATTCAGGACGTTCCCCTTTTCTGTAAATTTGACATCGCTCCTAGACAAATTTGGAAAATCTTTAGTCTGTGGTCAGAGGGAGGCTGCTGCATGCTTGAAGATATGCTCACTATAGAAAGAATTAGAACCTTTGACCAATGCAAAAATGATTTTCACCTATAGGATACTGGTTGCGTACAGTACTTTCAATTATGGAGCAGAGTTATATAGCCAGGAAATAGGGAAGCAGCAGGTAGGCTTTTCATACAGTAGGAAAAGCTCTGAAGGGACTTATCTCTAATACAATCACTAATCTTGTAAGCAAGTCCTCTTTGTACAGTGGCCCTTAATTAAGTAATGAGAGTGAGCACTGAATGCTACCATCACTGACCTTTAGTGGCACGATTGTTGTCTGATATTCTTTTTCTTTGGGAGAGTGAGAAGAACATGGGAACTATGCATAAAACTATTTCATTACTTCAGTAAAGGTGAGGCTCATGCACAACAACTCCTCTGGTCTTTGCTAGAGGATTTGTTCCATGGAATGGCATTCGTATTAGGTGCTCATCTCCACACTTAACAATGTTTCAGAAAGAGGTCCTAAGTCACGTAATGGGAGTGTTGGGGTACCCGGTCTGAGCCATTCCAGTAACAGTAGTGTTGGGGATTTGCCCAGTCAAAATTAACAATCTTTCCATATCTGATTAAAGAATATTCAAGATTAAGGCTCTGGTGGCTAAGCAGCCTATTCCCCACAGACAGAAATCACAGACTGACTATGCAGGAATAGGCATCTAAGTTTCGTGCAATTTAACAATGAAGAAATTAACATAGACCTTAAATTAAAATGACAGTACATATTATTCCGTGTGGAGCCCAGTGATTAACTATCTCTCAGAGGGAAGTATGTCACTGCAATGTCCCCGGTCCCTACATTAATGGAAATCTACTAACTTATGAAACTCAATCTATGGACAATCTGATTCAGTGCTCACAATATTAAGTGTATGAAGAGTAAGTTATTAACCTTGTTGTCAATATCTCTGTTGATTTCTTGTCATCCGTAGTTCTAGGGGGGGAGGAAGGAGTGGGGCTGGGGTACTCTAAAGTGGTTGAATATGTTTTCAATATACCCAAATGGATGAATATATTTTAAGTGTAATATATGAATACAGTGAGAAATTGGATTGTTGCTTCTCTAAGGTGTGAGCCTCATTCAAGTAATAGCCACAATGCCTTGCAGGGTGAATTCTAAAAAGTCTAAAAAGTCACTAAATTAACCTGTGCTTAACCCAGGGTAGCTTGGCACAAAAAGCAGTCAGGCTTAACTTAGCAGCAATGTGTTAAGGCCCATATTTATACTTTTTGACGCAAAACTGCGCTAACGCAGTTTTGCGCCAAAAAAATTAGCGCCAGCTAACGCCATTCTGAAGCGCCATGCGGGCGCCGTATTTATTGAATGACGTTAGCCGGCGTTAGCCGACCGGCGCTGCCTGGTGTGCGTGAAAAAAAACCACGTACACCAGGCAGCGCCGGCGTAGGGAAAAATGGCGTTTGGGCGTCTAAAAATGGGGCAAGTCAGGCTGAGGCAAAAAAAATCGTCTTAACCCGATTTGCGCCATTTTTTTACGACGCCCATCCCCCATTGAAATGACTCCTGTCTTAGCAAAGACAGGAGTCATGCCCCCTTGCCCAATGGCCATGCCCAGGGGACTTCTGTCCCCTGGGCATGGTCATTGGGCATAGTGGCATGTAGGGGGGCACAAATCAGGCCCCCCTATGCCACAAAAAAAAAAGACTTACCTGGACTTACCTTAATGTCCCTGGGGTGGGTCCCTCCATCCTTGGGTGTCCTCCTGGGGTGGGCAAGGGTGGCAGGGGGTGTCCCTGGGGGCAGGGGAGGGCACCTCTGGGCTCATTCTGAGCCCACAGGTCCCTTAACGCCTGCCCTGACCCAGGCGCTAAAATCCGGCACAAATGTGGGTTTTTTAGACCCGCCCACTCCCGGGCATCATTTTTGCCCGGGAATATAAATCCGACGCAATAGCATCGGAGTCATTTTTTAAGACGGGAACGCCTACCTTGCATATCATTAATGCAAGGAAGATGTTCACGCAAAAAAATGACGCTAATTCCAGGAACTTTGGCGCTAGACGCATCTAACGCCAAAGTATAAATATGGAGTTAGTTTTGCGTCGAATTTGCGTAAAAAAAACCGATGCAAATTCGGCGCAAACGGAGTATAAATATGCCCCTAAGTGTTTTTACAGCACAAAATCTTAAACAAAGTGAAAACACACACAAGAGAAATCCCAAACTGATTTAGAAAAGTAGAGTACATTTTAATAAATTATTTAACACCACAAAAACAAAAATCCAGTCAGTAGAACCAGAGTTTTGAATTTTTTAAGTTTTTAGTAAAAACTAGCTCCTAAAAGATCAAAACACCAACTGCGGACATCTAGTCACAGAAGACTGGTTCAAAGTCGAAAGTTATGGCCAGAAGTGGATTGGGCATGGTAAGCTCTTATTTTTGGACTTAGAAGAGATTCTGAGAAAAAGTGTCTGAGAAGGTAAAATTCAGTGTGGCAAGGCTGTCAATGTTGGACGGTCAAAGCCGTGGTGAAGATTTCTACAACCAGATTTAGGGCTTCATTACGAGTCTGGCAGTCTGAAACCTGGACCACTAGACCCATAAAGATAAGACAACTGCAGAGTGGAAGGTCTCCGCCCCTGGCCCTATTACAAGGTTTCCACTGGCCTGACTGGCAAAAACCTCTGAAATCAGAGGTTTCCACCAGTCAGCCCAGTAGAAACTGTGCAGCAGCATTGTCTTCAACTTCTCATGGAGCTGAAGCCAATGTCATCGCACAGCCGGTGCCCCAGCACCCTCAGAATGCGCACTGTGTGCTGTAGGAGACAGTGCACATTTTGAGGGTGCTGGGCATGGGAGGCCCTGCACTGCCCGTGATATGGTCGTGGGCAGTGCAGGGGCTGGCATGTGGCCTCCAGCACTGGGTTTCCACCAGCTTCTCATGGTGGAGTCCCTGCCATGAAAAGGCTGTCGGAAACTGGACTCTGACTGCTGTCAGCCTATTTGGAACCATGTTCCTGGTGGGGACGGCGGTACCCTAGCAGTCAGGCTGCCAGGGTCATAATGGGGCAGTCGGTCTGACTGCCAAACTCATAATGAGGCCCTAAGTCACTGAAATGGAAGTCAAATCTCTCCAGCAGAATGAGGCAGAGGACCACAGCCAAAGACAATTACATGAAGTCGGAAACCCTGAAAAGGATTAGCTGCTATAGAGAAGAACGTACTCGGAGAAACTGCAAATTCAATCTGACCGGTGATACATTGCAGGTGGATGGCAAGCAGGTGGTTTCCAGACTATTCCTTGTTCTCAGAATAGTTTTTGTCCAATATTTCTTTGAGTCTTCAGTATTTGTTTTTTGGTCATGTAGCCACCTTTAGGACCACAGCCAAGGGTCCAGGACTGATGGGACACCTCTTGAGGGTTCAGGACTCACTCAGGCTGGGTCCAGGTGTGGGTTCAAGATGGCAGGAGCCTTTTATGTTCCTGTGGCTCTGATCAGGAAGCCATCAAACTAGACCTTGGAGTCACTCTGGTTGTCCTAGGTACAGGTGAAGATGTAGGGCTCAACAACCAGAATGGCTTCTGAGGGTTCAGGGTAGGGTCTAGGTAGCAAAGCAGTCTTTCTAGGTACAGCAGCAGTCTGGTAGAGTGTACAACAGGTCACAACAGCATGCAGTCCACTGAGAGTCCTTTTGAAGGTCCAGTATTAAACTAAAGAGTGGGCCTGAAGGTCCTATTGTTATACCCTGGTACCCTTGTTCTGGAAGGTAGGAAAGGCTTCTGAAAAAGGTATTTAAAGTGCATGGGATTTCCTGACTCCCCTGCCCTGGCTCCAAGCAGGCTGAGTGACACTGCATGATCATTAGGCCCTTTTGGTGAAGGCAAAGCACAAGCTTTTCAATTGTAAGAGGGGCTATGCTCAGCTCTGCCCCCCATCCTGGCAGAAGATGGACAATTGAGACACACCTAATCCCTCTATGGTGCCAATGTCTGAGAGGAGTTCACAAAGGCTAACTGTCAGCTACATCCAGTCGTATGACAAAAGACAGGCTGCAAGCACAAAGGCAGGAAAATGCCAACTTTCTAAAAGTGGAATTTTCAAAACAGTAATGAAAAATCTGACTTTACCATTAAAAAAGGTTTATTCATAGATATCAAACATGGATAGCTACATACTCCCAATTTGGAATTACAGCTTTTTAAATGTAATAATGAATCACCAATGTTATCCATTGGGTGAGGTAGGCCTCACAGTAGTGAAAAATGAATTTATTCACTACCAGGACATATAAAACTTAAGAGTACATGTTTAACCTCTTAATTACACAGCACCCTGCAATATGGGCTTCCTAGGGCCTATCTTAGGTGTGACTTATTTGTACTAAAAAGGGACATGTGAAAGGGTTGGCAAAAGAGTTTGAATGCCAATCCAACATGGCAGTTTGAGTGACATTAAGTGCTGTAGGCTCATTGGCAGCATTTAATTTACAGGCCCTGGATGAATGGTATACCACTCTCAAGGGACTTTAAGACATTAAATAAGCCTATTAGGTTTATTTGTTGTTCAAACCATATTTAGGTGGGGTGAGCACAAGCACTTTAGAACTGGTTAGTAGTTGTAAAGTGCACAAAAGGCCACCCAAAGGCTGACAGATCTAACAAAAATTTAATAAAGTACCTTTTGGTAAAAAATCATACATCACACTTATTTTAAAAAAAATATATTAATCAAAAATAAATAAAATATAAATATACTTTTTATAATAAATACAGATATTAAAGAAATAAATTAAATCAAAATCAAAAAAGGGGACCAACTAGCATGCCTGTTGAGTTTCAAACGAGTTAGATTGGCTTTTCTAGCTCCACTTTCAGTAGAAGTAGGAAAGGTGATGGACTTTGAATGAATTAGATTTACTATTTCCACTTCAAGATAAACAAAGGCACAGCGTGTGTTGGAATTTGAGGAGGCTATATTTACTATCCCCATTCCAAAATATGCTACAATAGGGGAAGTGTTGGACTATGGAAGGAATAAGTACACTATTCATACTCCAGTGGGGAATGTGTTGGGCTCTGAGTGGGTTAGATTTACTATTCCCACTTCAATCTGAACAACAGAAGGAAAAGTGTTTGACTTTGGAGGGGTTAGAATTACTATTCCCACTTCAGTGTCAGCAAAATCATGAAAAATGTTGGATTTTTTTAAGGGTTTGATTTACTATTCCAACTCTAATGTAATCAATGGTAGGTCAAGTTTTGGGCTTTGGAAGACATAGTTCTACTATTCCTACTCCCATCTAAGGAACAGTTAGGAAAGTATTGGACGTTCTGCAGGTTACCTTTACTATTCTCACTGCAATTCAGTGGTGTAACGAAACGTGAGGGAGCCTCCCTGCAAAGTGCATGGAGGGGTCCCTCTCCAGACTCACTCAATAGCTCTCAGGCCATGGCACGATGCTGACAGCAGCCCTGCAACAGAGGGGGCTATGAGGGAGCTTTGTTACACCACTGTTCCTTTTAAAGCTACAGTAAAGAAAGTGTTGGACTTTGGAAGGGTTAGCGTTATTATTCTTACTCCCTTGTAAGCTAAATCAGGAAGACTGCTGGACTCTGGGGGGATTACATTTACAAGTCCCACTCAAAAATAAGGAACATTATGGAAAGTGTTAACGTTAGGAAGGGAGGTATGCAATTCAAATTAGTAACACTTTAAAAATAAAAAATAAAAATAAAAATGGCATGACAACATAAAATTATTAGAACATGTTAAAAAATCACTAAAATTAAATGTGATTGAGAAAATGATAAGAGAAGAGTAATATATCAAATAAAAAACATAAAATGAATGTATAATTTTAATACACATTTCTTCTTGCTACTCATGATATTAAATAACCAGAAAAAGTAAAGCACATTATAAATAAAACAATAACAACATTAAAATAGTAATCAAATAAAACAGATAATATTAAAACCAATAATAAATATAAAATGCAATTTTCAAAGTTTATCAATAAAGCGATGATACACTGCATTAAAAGCCACAGACAGGTCTTAACCCCTTCGCTGCCAGGCCTTTTCCCCCCCATGTGCCAGGACTTTTTTTGGCTATTTGGGCAGTTTGCTCTTAGGCTGTCATAACTTTTTGTCCACATAAGCTATGCATGCCAAATTTGCGACCTTTTTTTCAAACATCCTAGGGATTCTAGAGGTACCCAGAGTTTGTGGGTTCCCCTGAAGGAGACTAAGAAATTAGCCAAAATACAGAGATTTTTTTTTTTTTTTTTTAAGTAGGAGAAAAGGGCTGCAGAAGCAAGCCTGTGTTTTTTTTTCCCTGAAAATGGCATCAACAAAGGATTCACAGTGCTAAAATCACCATCTTCCCAGTTTTCAGGAACTGGCAGACTTGAATCAGAAAACCACATTTTTTCAACACATTGTTTGCATTTTACAGGGACATACCCCATTTTTCCTATTTTTTGTGCTTTCAGCCTCCTTCCAGTTAGTGACAGAAATGGGTATGAAACCAATGCTGGATCCCGGGAAACTAAACATTTCTGAAAAGTAGACAACAATCTAAATTCAGCAAGGGGTCATTTGTGTAGATCCTACAGTGTTTTTCTACAGAAAATAACATCTAAAATAAAAACATATTGAAATTGAGGTGAAAAAAACTGTCATTTTTCTCCATGGCAGATTTTCAAAAGCAATATACCGTTACGTCTGCTGGACCCTTCTGGTTGCAGGGATATAAAGGGCTTTTAGTTTCATCAAGATACCCAGAGCCAATAAAGAAGCTGCACCTTGCAATGAGTTTTCATTCTGTACCTGGTATACAGTAATTCATTTGGTGAAATATAAAGAGTGAAAAATAGGTATCAAGGCAACCTTTGTATTTCCAAAATGGGCACAAGATAAGGTGTTGAGAAGCAGTGGTTATTTGCACATCTCTGAATTCCGTGAGGGCCATAGTAGCATGTGAATTACAGCGCATTTCTCAAATAGACATCTTTTTTACACACTGTCTTACATTTGGAAGGAAACAAAATGTGGAGAAAGACAAGGGGCAATAACACTTTTTCTGCTATTCTGTGTTACCTCAAGTCTTCCGCTAAAAATGGTACCTCAGTTGCATGGGTAGGCCTAATGCCTTCAACAGGAAATGCAACATAGACGCATCACATTTTTGCATTGAAATATGTTTTTGGGAAAATGCCTAGCTGCGGATTTTGGCCTCTAGCTCAGCCGGCACCTAGGGAAACCTACCAAACCTGTGCATTTTTTTAAACTTGACACTCACGGGAAATCAGAATGGGGTGACTTGTGGGGCTTTCGCCAGGTTCTCTTACCCAAAATCCTCTGCAAACCTAAAAATTTGGCAAAAAAAACACTTTTTCCTCACATTTTGGTGACAGAAAGTTCTAGAATCTGAGAGGAGCTACAAATTTCCTTCCACTCAGCATTCCCCCAAGTTTCCCAATAAAAAAGGGTACCTCACTTGTGTGGGTAGGCCTAGTGCCCGTGACAGGAAATGCCCCAAAACACAAAGTGGACACATCACATTTTCCCAAAGAAAACTAACTTGTTATTTGCAAAGTGCCTAGCTGTGGATTTTGGCTTTTTGCTCAGCTGGCACCTAGGGAAACCTACCAAACCTGTGCATTTTTTTAAACTAGACACTTACAGGAATTCAAGATGGGGCAACTTGTGGGGCTCTCACCAGGTTCCATTACCCAGAATCCTTTGCAAATCTCAAAATGTGGCCAAAAGACCACTTTTTCCTCATATTTCGGTGACAGAAAGTTCTGGAATCTGAGAGGAGCCTCAAATTTCCTTCTACCCAGGGTTCCCCCAAGTCTTCCGATAAAAATGGTACCTCACTTGTGTGGGTATGCCTAGTGCCCGCGACCGGAAATGTCCCAAAACACAACGTAGACATATCACATTTTCCAAAAGAAAGCAGAGTTGTTTTTTGGAAAGTGCCTAGCTGTGGATTTTGGCCTTTAGCTCAGCAGCCACCTAGGGAAACCTACCAAACCTGTGCATTTTTTAAAACTTGACACCTAGTGGAATCTAAGATGGGGTGACTTGTGGAGCTCTCACCAGGTTCTGTTACCCAGAATCCTTTGCAAACTTAAAAATTTGGCAAAAAAAACATCTTTTCCCCATATCTCGGTGACAGAAAGTGATGGAATCTGGTAGGAACCACAACTTTCCTTCCACCCAGCATTACTTCAAGTCTCCCGATAAACATGGTACTGCACTTGTGTGGGTAGGCCTACTGCCTGTGACAGGGAAATTCCCCAAAACACAACGTGGACATTTTACTTTTTCCCAAAGAAAACAGAGCTGTTTTTTTTGCAAAGTGCCTAGCTGTTTAATCTGGCCTCTAGCTCAGCCGGCGCACAGGGAAACCTACCAAACCTGTGCATTTTTTAAAACTAGACACCTAGGGGAATCCATGATGGGGTGACATGTGGGGCTCTCACCAGGTTCTTTTACCCAGAATACTTAGTAAATCACAAAATTTGGTCAAAAAAACACTTTTTCCTCACATTTCGATGACAGAAAGTTCTGCAACCTGAGAGGAGCAACAAATTTCCTTCCACCCAGCATTCCGTCTAGTCTCATGCTAAAAATTATACCTCACTTGTGTGGGCGGCCTAGGTGCCTGCAACAGAAAAAGACCAAAAACCTGTAGTGATTGAGGGATTAGCACAGCGAGTTGATAAGCACATATTTTTCTTTTCTTTTATACATCTTTAGGCTGACTCTGTTTTGGGACCGACACAAGTGAAGTATCATTTCAGACTGAGGGGAAAGGTAGTTTTGTAATAGATCATTTTGATGTGTCCACATACTTCTGTGATGTTCCAAACACTAAAATTGTAAAAGGAAACGCGCTTAGGTTATGTTAAAAAGACCCCTCACCCACCAACCAAGTTGGTGGCATGCTTCATCAGAGGGGTCCCACCCAATACACCTAGCGTGTCAGGGGTGTGCTGTGTTGCCCGATTACAGCAAAGCATGTTTTGTCATTGTTACCACACATACTGGTTGAATTTGGCATGAGGGTGAGTGATGGTTCAGTAGATAACATTTTATTAACAAGAGATTTCACAAAAAATAAATGCACTGTTAATAACAGAAAGGCCAAAAAAACTGAACCAATGAGTCACAGCATGTGAGCTGTAAAGCCGCGACAAGGTACCAACCACTTTATAGTCCATTCACACAACTTTCATACATGAGGTGCACAAGACCATTCACGCCGCCAGCCACAGGCACAGCACATTACAACACTCGCATCGACAGACAGCGCCTCTCAAGGGCCCATCGCTTTCAAATGCCCATATGCCTAATACAGCAATCACATCAGCTGATGGGAGTGTGTGGACTGGCATTTGGCTGGCAATGCCAGCCAAGCACCACTCCACGCACACTGCCAGCCAAGCGCCACCCCATGCACACCACCAGCCAAGCGCCACCCCTTGCACACCACCAGCCAAGCGCCACAACCTGCACACCACCAGCCAAGTGCCACCCCACGCACACCCCCAGCAAAGTGCCACTCCTCACACAGCGCCTCTCCATTCACACCGCCAGACAAGCGCCACTCCACCCACACTGCCAGCCAAGCGCCACTCCACACACACCACCAGCCAAGCGCCACTCCACACACACCGCCAGCCAAGCACCACTCCATGCACATCACCATCACTTTTTTTTTGTTTTTCAACAACAAAGAAACCACTAATTATTGATAAATAAGTACAAAACTACAAACACAAAAGCTCTAACTGAATACATGACAATAATGCCAACAGTGAAACTAAACATATGGAAATAAAAAACAGCAGTTTACACTTACGGTAGTTCCCGGTAATTCTTCTGTGTGTGGTAACTCCTGAAACAACCTGCCACACACAGCACAGGCTTTGAAGGACAGTCTGGGCAGTACATCCGGCTTTCCCTCTGGATACCTCTTCGGGCACAGACTCTACATTTCTTAGCAGCAAAGTATTTTTTGGGAGTGGGAGGAATCTGATCAGGAAAGTATTGATCTTTCAATCTAGCCACATCCTCCACAACTTCTACTCTAGGAACTCTTGCATCATCCACCATAACAAGTCTCTCTATCACTGACTCCTGAAATGTAACAAATGTTATCCTTGACTCATGGGAACAATCCTTAAACACAATAACAGCATTAAAAGTTGCTAGATCAAACAAATGAATAGCCAACATTGTATACCACACGTAAGACTTGCAAACAAAAGTGTAGGGTTCCAACCTCTGATCTACTCTATCAACACCACCCATGTGCTTATTGTAATCTAAAATACACACAGGTTTGCGCACTTCAGCAACTTGACCCCAAACAGCCACAGGTGAAGTACTCTCATCGTGGATGGTAGTTAGCATGTACACATCCCTCCTGTCTACAAATTTCAGACTAGAAGCTCATCATTTTGCAAGGCACTTCACTGTCCCCTCTCAAGTTTTTTACAGACAAGCTCCCTTGGAAAGCCTTTCCGGTTCGAGCGCCTTGTGCCACAAGCAACAGTATCCACTCTGAACAACTCCTTGAACAACTGAACTCCAGTGTAGAAGTTATCTACATACAAATGGTGACCTTTGTTAAACAGCTGTCTACCAAGTTCCCACACAATCTTCTCACTAAAAGTGGGTGGACAACCATGGGGGTCAATACTGGAATCCCTACCAGTGTAAACCAAGAAATTATAAACATATCCTGTACTACTTTCAGACAGCATATACAATGTAATTACATACCATGCCCTCTTGCTAGGAATGTACTGCTTAAAAAACAAACGACCCTTGAACAGGACCAAAGACTCGTCCACACTTATTTCTTAGCCTGGAACATAGACCTCTGAAAACCGATCTACAAAGTGATCAAGGACAGGCCTAATCTTAAAAAGACGGTCACAATCAGGGTGGCAAAGCTAAAGCATTGTCAACAAAATGCAGCATCTGAAGAAGAAGCAAATACCGATTACGAGTCATGGTTGCAGGAAATATAGCCATTGCTATTAAGGGACTGGTAGACCAATAAGAAGCCAGTGAGGGCTTTCTTATCAACCCTATCAAAAAAGTCAAACCCAAGAACTTTTTCATCTCTTCCAAATTGTTCGGAATCCAATGGGTAGCTCTAGACTGAGGCCTAAGTCTTGCAGCGCTGTCCCTCAAATACTGCTCCGCATACAAATTAATCTGCTCAACAATCTCTTCCAAAAACACATTGTCTACAAACAACTCAAAGGAATTGAAAGACAAAATGTTTTCCGTATTTACTCTACACCTTGGGAGACTAGTAAAGGCAGTCAAATGTGGCTGCTCCATGTTTGGTTCCAGGTATCAGGTCTTCCAATGGGAAGCCTTTCAGCCGCTGTCTGCTGCACCATTGGCACATCGGTGTCCTCCTCTAAAACAGGCCCTTCATCCGCACTGAGAGTGGCTTACTCATCAGCAGACTCCTCTCGGACAGAAAACTCACTGCCAGAAACTCTCTCTTCCTCCTCTGCCTCAAATGCAGAGTCCGTCTTATAATCATGGTCAGAAGATGACTCAAAAAGCATATAAACAACCTGCTGAGTGGTCACTCTGTACCTAGGCATGATCCTTTCTAAGAAGTGTAATGTGACAAATGCGCCAACAACAACCAGCACTGTCTAAAATAAGTAATAAACAAAGTGTGGCTTTATCACAAAGAGCTATGTACTCAAAACCTATACTATTCACTTGCCTGAAAAAGCTAGACTCACCAGCAACTACTCTGCACAGACACAGCAATCATGAATTGCTGGACTTTTTTGTATATGCAGGGCCATCCCCAATCTTTTTGCTTCCTGCCTCCTAATTGTTTCTGACCTGTTGCTGTTGGCTTTTGAACTCTGAGCACTTTACCACTGCTAACCACTGTTAAAGTGCATATGGTCTCTGTGTAAATTGCATTGTTGATTGGTTTATCCATGATTGGCATATTTGATTTACTAGTAAGTCCCTAGTAAAGTGCACTAGAGGTGCCCAGGGCCTACAAAATCAAATGCTACTGGTGGCACTGGCTGTGCCAGCCACATGAGTAGCTCTGTAATCATGTCTCAGACCTGCCACTGCAGTGTCTGTATGTGCAGTTTTTAACTGCATATTCGACTTGGCAAGTGTACCCACTTGCCAGGCCTAAACCTTCCATTTTCTTACATGTAAGACACCCCTAAGGTAGGCCCTAGGTAGCCCCAAGGGCAAGGTGCAGTGTATGGTTAAGGTAGGACATACAGCAATGTGTTTTATATGTCCTGACAGTGAAATATTGCTAAGTTTGTTTTTCACTGTTGCAAGGCCTGTTCCTCTCATATGTTAACATGGGCGCTTCCTTTAAACCTGATTAAAGTGTAGATTCTTTTTTGGAGTGGATGGACATCTGGAGTTTGGGGTCTCTGAGCTCACAATTTAAAAATAGATATTTTAGTAAAGATGATTTTAAGATTGTGTGTTTGAAAATGCCACTTTTAGAAAGTGAGCATTTTCGTGCTTATACCATTTCTGTGACTCTGCCTGTTTGTGGATTCCCTGTCTGGGTCATTTTGACAGTTGGGCTGGTTGCACCTCACACTAGACAGTGAGACAAAGGGAGCTGGGGTGTAGTCTGAATTTCCTGATGAGCCATCTGTGCTAGGAGGGAGGGGAGGAGTGGTCACTTACACCGGAAAGGGCTGTGCCTGTCCTCACACAATGCAGTCTCTGACCCCCTGGTGAGTGTCTGGGGCCTGGCCTGGGCAAGGCAGGATTTCACATTCAAAAGAGACTTTACTTTGAAGTAGGCCTACTTCAAAGGAGAAATTGGGTATAAGAAGGGCACCCAAAACCACAGACTTTAGAACACTTCTGGAAACAAGAGGGACCTCTGCCTGGAGAAGAGAAGAGCTGAAGAGCTGAGGAAGAAGAGCTGCCCTGCCTGTGAGTGTGCTTTCTGGAGCTATCCTGCAGTTGCTGCTTCTGGCAAAGTAAGAGGTCATAGACCGGACTTTGTGTGCCTTCCATCTAGTGAAGAAATCTCCAAGGGGTTGATTTAGAGCTTGCCTCCTGTTATTTGAAGTCTCAAGGACAGCAAAGACTTCTCTCTGCCAGCACCTGGAGTCTCTGGAGAGACTCCTGCTCTGACAAGTGGTGCCCTATCCAGTCCCTGGGCCCTTAAAAGGAAAAGCTGGTGAAAATCCAAGGAAATCGACTTCGGACGACTCCGGACCGACGCCGCTGCTGAATACAGTGACGCCGCCTGCACCCAACTCCGTGATCTTCGCTGGAATGCGAAGACCTTCGCAGGCCCGACACCACTGCATTCCCACCGAAGTCTGCGACTCCGTGGAAGTTTCCGCACCCCGTTGTGACCGACGCCTCTCGAAGTGCGCAAATTCAATGTTTCGCACAGACGCCACGATCCCCGACTTCGCGCATCGGCTTCTTTTTACTCTTCACCAAAGGAACTGTACCTGGGGGTCTACGCGACTCCGTGTCCGGCGCCGCTGGTGTCAGGTTGTTGGGAACGACTCCATCACGATGCCGTGTTAACACCTCATCGAAGCATTTTGTGTTTCTTAGCACTATTTTTTAGTTTGATCTTTAAAAATTCATAACTTGACTTGTGTATGGTGGATTTTTGTCGTTTTGGTCTTGTTTTGTTTAGATAAATATTTCCTATTTTTCTAAACCTGTGTTGTGTCATTTTGTAGTGTTTCCATTAAGTTACTGTGTGTGTTGGTACAAATACTTTACACCTTGCACTCTGAAGTTAAGTCTACTGCTCTGCCAAGCTACTAAGGGGGCAAGCAGGGGTTAGCTGAGGGTGATTCTCTTTTACCCTGACCAGAGTGAGAGTCCTTGCTTGAACAGGGGGTAAACTGACTGTGAACCAAAGACCCCATTTCTAAAATCAATGATATCCCACTAAAAACAAAAAAGAAAAGCAAATTAGACATAACACAACACAAATATCATTGTGCGCAAATCTAAGGACAATTTCACACAATCCAACATTTAGTACACCACCTACAAACATGTCATTCATGCATGGCAACAATACTCCTTTGGAGTAAATGTACTTACCTAAAATATGCAACTACGCAAACCGCAAGTCAACCACTGCCAAAACAGCAATGAGCCACAGCAAAGGAAGCAAAAGCTTTGAACTAGAACATAAAAGAGAAATAAACTGTTATAATCAAAAATGCAACTACTTCGCCAGTTGAGAAAAACCCCACCACCAAACATTTAGAAGTTTTCCTTGGTGTCTAGTGTTCTCCGGGGGCACATGGGCCTGAAAAACAATTATGCTGATCTGCCCCTAAGGGGGCAGAAATGGCCACCAGTACTGTGCTGAATCCTTTGCCCAAGAGGCCACCCCCTCACACAAAGCACACACACAACATCCCTGGTGCGAAGTGGATTCTGCCCCCTTGGGAGCAGATTGGCCTAAAAAATAAAAAAAGATGGTAATGCCCAACAGTATTTCCCCCCTTTGGGTGGTGGCCCCTTGCCCCCCTTGCCCAAAGGTCCAACCCCCCACAAAAAAAACAAAGCACAAAACATCCCTGGTTTCATTGTGGCTTCTGCACCCCAGGGGGGAGATCGGATTAAAAATAATGAGCCGCTCTGCCCCCAAGTGGGGCAGAAATGATGTAAAATATTATGCCCCCTTAGGGAGACGACCCTTGCCAAAGGGTCATCCCCCACACAAAAAACACACACATTCATACACACAAAGAAAATCCCTGGTGCCAAGTGGATTCTGCCCCCTTGGGGGCAGAAGGGCATAAAAAAAAATAGGCCGATCTGCCCCAAGGGGGGCAGAACTTCCCAAAAGTGTGTCACCCCGTTTGGTTTGCGATCGTTGTCCAAGGTGCCCCCCCCACACAAAAAAAACAAACCACACAACATCCCTGGTGTCATCGTGGCTTCTACCCAACCTGGGGGAAGATCGGCTTAAAAATAATGAGCCAGTCTGCCCCCGAGGGGGGCAGAAACGGTGTAAAATATTATGCCCCATTGGGGGAACGGCCCTTGCCCAAGGGGCCGCCCCCGCACAAAAAACACACACCCAAACAAAATTCCTGGTACCTCGTGTGCATTCCTGCTGCCTGATCGCACCGTGATTTGGCAGCAGGAATGCTAAAAAAGGAATAGAGGGAAAGGAAAATCCTTTCCCCCGATGCCTCTTGTGAAGCAATCGCCCCCGACTGGAAGAGAAACTCACCTCTTCCTCCTGAGACGCGCTAGGAGCAAATGGCTTCCAGCGCTTGGGGTTCCCTCTAATGATGTCAGTGTGTGATCGCAAGCTGACATCATGAGATGGGTTGGGGGGGCAGGAGTGGAAGGGGAAAGGAAGCAATTCCCCTTCCAGCCCTGCCCTGGATGGGTGGGAGGGAGGCCCTCCGGGGGAGCGCTAGCGCTTCCCCTAGGGCGGGGAACAGGACTTAACGATTACGTCCTGGGCACCCGAGCGGTGCTCCCCAGGACGTAACCGTTACGCCCGAAGCACCATGGGTTAAAGGATCAGGGTTGTTGATTTGCCCTAATCCACTAAACACCTGATGCTGTCCAAAACCTCAGCTTTCAACACAGTTTGTGAAATGTCTAGCAAGTTTGTATCCTCTAAAAATTGAGTTTGGTGGATGTTGGGAAGTCTTTCCAACATCTTGCAAGGTAAGGTAAGAATAAAATAGGGCAAGAATTGGACAGTGTGGAAGCATCTAAATCAGATTTTTTCACCAATGGCAAATCCAAAGCCTGCTTCCAGGTTGTGGGAAACTCAGCCACTCCCTAAACTATAGAAAAATAAAATATACATTGAAAGATCTCTAAAGACATTTAAATTATAAAAATAACAATTAATCAGTTGAACAATTTGCATAACTATTTAACAAATGCATATTTAGTTAAGATTAAAATATTTTAAACCTCAAAAATGTATAATCCTGATAACAGAGGGGGCTACGAGGGGGCTTTGTTACACCACTGCTCCAATTAAAGCTACAGTACAGAAAGTGTTGGATTTTGGAGGGGTTAGATTTACTATTCTTACTTCCTTGCAAGCTAAATCAGGAAGACTGTTGGACTCTAGGGGGATTAGATTTACAAGTCCCACTCAAATATAAGGAACAGTATGGAAAGTGTTAACGTTAGGAAGGGAGGTATGCAAATCAAATTAGTAACACGTTTAAAAAAAAAAAAAAAAAAAACTTAAATGACCTGACAACATAAAATTATTAGAACATGTTCAAAAACCATTAAAATGAAATGTGATAGAGAAAATGATATGAGAAGAATAATTTATCAAATAAAAACCAAAATAAATTTATAATTTTAACACACACATGCTACCCATAATTTCAACTAACCAGAAAAAGTAAAGCTCATTATAAATAAAAAAATAACAACATTAAAATAGTAACCAAATATAACAGATAATATTAAAACCATTAATAAATGTAATATGCATTTTGCAAAGTTTATCAATGAAGCGATGATACACTGCGTCAAAAGCCACAGACAGGTCTTAAAGAATCAGGGTTGTTGGTATGCCCTAATCCACTAAAGACCTGATACTGCCCAACACATCCAATAAGGTAGACTCTGTGCCATTTTCAGCTTTGAACACAGTTTGTGAAGTGTCTAGCAAGTTTGTACCCTCTAAAAATTTAGTTTGGTGGATGTTGGGACGTCTTTCCAACATCTTTGCAAGGTGAGGTAAGAATGAACTAGAGCAACATTTGGAGAATGTGGAAACATCTAAACCAGATGTTTTCACCAATGGCAAAACCAAAGCCTGCTTCCAGGCAGTGGAAAACTCAGCCACTCCTTAAACTATGGAAAAATAAAATATACATTAAAAAATATCTAAAGACATTTAAAATATAAAAAAACAATTAATCAATTGAACAATTTGCATAATTATTCAACAAATGCATATTTAGTTAAGATTTATATATTTTTAACCTCCAAAATGTATAATCCTGATAACTTTTTCCTACAAACCCTACAATCCACTACTAAATTATGAATTACTATTTAAACAATAAAAAAGTAAAATTGCACATTGAAAGTCACAACGTACACTTATGAAATTAAAATAAAAAAGAATCACTTTAATGATTTACTTTATTCACTACCAAATGAATATTTAATTAGTAAAACATATTTTAAAATAGAAATAAATAATTTACAATATCATTAGCTTTCCTCTTTAAATGTAAACAAATGCACATTGAAAATTGCAAACTATTCTTTAAAAATTTTAAAAAACAATATTAAGCACACCAACACCCAAACCTAATATTATAACTAATATATGTTAAATGAATTTTAAAAAATGAATTTTAATACAACTATATCTAACAATATTATAAGCAACAATATTAAAAAATAATAATATCATATACATAAGAACTAAATTTGTACTTTCTATATTTTGTTCCTCAATATTTTTGTATTAATAATATTCTTATTTTATGGTCATGCAACTCACTATTTTTTTAATGATATTCTTGTCATTCACTGCTGTAGGGACCTCCCTTTTCTTATTTTCTATGGTGTACATGCTCTGTGGTTCTCTCAAACAATCCCATAATTGGTGTTCAATGTATCTTCTGTGCCTTCTCTAGAGCCAACAAAATCAACTTCTGAACTACCTTTAGGGACTTCTGAAGTGCTTCTCGATTCTTGAACATCTATTTTGAGTCTGTGGGTGTCACAGGTCTCTTCTTTTTTTATTGCAATAATTTTGGGGTGAAGTTGTTAATAGAACCATATCATTAGTCTTCCTTACCTCTCAGAAATGTATTCCTCTTTTTCTATTTGTTTTGATTATCCAACTTTTCTAATCATGCTTTCATCTGCTTTTTCAATTTTGTCATAAAAATAAAATAAAAATATTTCTAGGAGATGGTTTTTTAACACATTATCCATAGAAGACAAAGTATGTGTTACAAAACACTCAAATCATGCCACCTCTTCTGAAAATAACTAGAGCAAAATTATATACTGAAAGTATGATTTTCGAGGCTGGTGGCCAGGTTCAGGAGAGAGTGCTCACGTTATTTGTCAAATTTACAGAACTGGGTGATCATAAAATAATATATCCAAACAGAAATTTCCCTGTCCAACTGTACACCATAAT
Source organism: Pleurodeles waltl (assembly GCF_031143425.1). NCBI lineage: Eukaryota > Metazoa > Chordata > Amphibia > Caudata > Salamandridae > Pleurodeles > Pleurodeles waltl. The sequence goes on along the minus strand of NC_090444.1, from coordinate 1,105,761,758 downwards.
TTATGAAGCAAAACATTATCTGCGGATAAGACTAACTCTCAAACCTAGATGATGTCCATGATTTAATCAGGATTCCATTACTCATAAAAATAGCAACCCTGCTTCAGAAGTGGAATCTTCTGCTTCTAACACTTGTTTGAAGGAATTACAATAATTCAGATGTGTTATTTGTTTATTTTCTTTAGATCTATGTATTTTGTATGAGACTTTAAAAAGAAAAAGGTTGGAATCTATGTATTCTTTATTTATTTTGAAGAGTAAGACTCCATGGCTGGCCCTCAGGATTTAAGGCCTAATTACAAGTTTGGCAGATGGGAACACCTGTCCGCCAAACTACCAACAGGGTGGCCACCACTGTAGTGGTGACCTCCCCACCGGCCCCATTATAACTTTCCCGCTGAGCTGATGGGTGGAAAAGTGCACAGCAGACAGTGCACATTATGAGGGTGCTGGGCAGGGGGACCCCTGCACCTGTTCTCTGCCAGCCTTTTTATGGAGGTCAAACCCCAAGATTAGGCTGGCGGAGAACCAGGTTGTAATCAGCAGGGTGGTGTCGTGCGCAGCGCTGTCCTAGCTGATTACTACCTACACCCCCGTCAGCCCATCGGGATCACTGACCCCGGCAAAGACGGCAGTGCCCTGGTGGTCGGACCCGCAGGGTCGTAATGTGGCAGTCAGAGCGCCACTGCAATGGTGGACCAGACCACCTCCGTGAGTGTGGTGGTTTAGTGACCGCCAGACTCATAATTAGACCCTTAATTTGTACAGACAAACAGAAGAAGGTAGCCTAACTCTTCCGAGCATCAAGATGTGTTACTAGATTTAAGAGACAAATTATCACATTGATATAAGAGTCTATTCTTGGCACAAATTCTCTTTGAGAAATAAATATTGATAATGATTTTAAAGGATAATAATATTGAAGATAACTTCAGATTAACCAAATCCCCCACAAACGTTTGTTTTAAGACAAGCACATTTTTTCAAAGTTCTTCACAATCCCCAATATAAATAGCAAGGTTTAAGATTTAAGTATCAATTTCTTATTGCTGAAGTTACAATATCTAGGAGGAAGATCAATTGTTTTATTAGGTTGTTAGATTTTGCAGAGAATGATAGTTGGAATACTTTGGCTGGGTTGCAACCACTGATAAAGATGTATACAATCTAGCTTCTCTGGTCATATAATAATATCTATTATTATTAAATGAGATACATAGATTTTTACTATATGGAGTATAATGTTGATTTGATAATTGTTTCATAAACAGACCAGCACTGATGACAGTAAGGAATTAGAGAAAATATGCTTTACTCTTAACCAAGTGGAATTTTTATTTTAAATCCTCAGAAATGGGAACGAAGAAAATATCTTGATTACTCTGGATGTTCAAAACAGAATTACAGGTGGAATTTTCAACTCTTAGAGTAACTAGTTTTATGCAAAACGACTAATGTATGAAACATTCAGATTCATTTTGTGAATGAAGGTCAAACCTTCATGCACACCTGTATGCTTTCGATGTGCATCTTCAAAAACAGGAAATCGGTCACATATTATATTTCTTTGTCCCAGATTGGAAAATTTGGGAGTAGAAGAGTGACAATATTGTAAGTGAAAACTCAAGATTATACTTTCTAGAAATTACCTACTAATCTTAGTGGGCTGTGCTCCTATTAGTTATACTTCTAGCATAGATTATAGGCAAACTTTTATCTCTATATTTGTGCTCATACATGGTTACTACAAAAATGGACATCCAACAAGCTGAGATAAAATGCAAAGGGTAAACAACCGACAATTGTATGGCTCCCTCTGATTTTACTAAAAAAATGTATTGAACTCTGGGGATTGTTTGAATAAAGAATCATATTTTATCTGGTTACATATATAATAATGGATTGCAGCCAATGTATTTAGGTTATCATCTTCATATCTTCTATGAAATATGAATCAGTGCTTGGGAATGAATTTTAGATATATGTATTATGTAGTTGTTCTTCTTCAACTGTATATTTGATTAATGTCTCCCTGAGTAAAAATAATTTTTAAAAAACCTTTGGAGCTGATTATGAGTTTGGCGGTCCTGTGACCGCCATGTTGGCAGCAGAGCGGACTGCTAAATTATGAGTTTGGTGGTGGTGCACACAGAAGTTCGCCAGTGGTCCGTCAGCACTGCCAGCCAGTACAGACAACGGTGGTCATCTGGAGGCACAAACAGGCTGGTGGAGACCATGTTTCTACCAGACCAATTAGGTCCAACTAGGACACAACTAAACGTCATCCCGCTGCTCTTGATTGCTGAAAGACAACAAAATCATTGACCACAAAGACGACAACAATCGTAAGTAAACACTCACCTGTCACATTTATAAAATGTATATATTTGTACAGTTACATAACATACCATAGGGAGGGGGTGTGAAGAGTGGCACTTACACATAACAGCACAGTGACACACACTTAGTTTTTTTTCGTAATTTATTTTACTGCAAATATTATATTGATATTATCAGTGATGTTATCAAAGATGTCATGAGTTTTCTAATTTGTGCGGTAGTTAGCTGTGGATAGTGATGGCATGAATTATAGTTACCTTAGGGCACAAGTTATAGTTACTTGAGATAACTCTTACTACAACAGGTCAATTTTGATGGTTTCGTACGTTTAAAATGTAAGCCTAACTATAACATCCCTGTAACCTATAGTTTTTCAGTGAATTTCTATGTTTTAAAAAAAAATCTATTTCCTAACTATAATGTCTCTGTAACCTTTGGTGTTTTCAGTGGATTTCTATCTATTTTTTTTTTAACATATAGTAATTTTCATTACTATACGTTAATCCAACCACTGCAGCACACAGCCTTTGGCTGTGCGTAGATAAGGTTTGCTGCAGGGCCTGCAGCAAGTCCCTGCGGCCAACTCCTATGACTACCTAGCTCTGCGCAGCAGGGATTGCCTGCAGGGCCTGGACTGTGGCCAATCCCTGCAGCCAACCCCCATAATAAACCAACCCCACATGGCTCCCCCTCCTCAGGCCAATATTGCCCCCAGGAACCCCATTGCCAAGGGCCAAGTGTAAATATTTAAAAATGTTTGGGGGAGTGGTGCTGCATGTCCAATCTCGGCCCCTGGGGATCCCATCCCCAGGGGCCTGGCCTAAACATTTATTTTTTGTTTGGGGAGGGGGATCGCACAGCTCCTCTCCACTGGCCAATCTCACTCTGGGGATCCAATTCCCCAGAGCCTGGTGTAAACATTTATTTTTTTGGGGTGAGGGGGCCACGTGCCCCCCCCAAGGCCATTTTGGGCAAAGGGGACCCCATTCCCTGAGGCCTGGCCTATATTTTTTATTATTGGGGAGGGGGGCCCCACTGCCCCCTCCCTGGGCTGATCTGAGCCCCTGGGAACCCATCCCCTGGAGCATGGCCTAAATATTTATTTATTGGGGTAAGAGGGGCCCCTCCCCAGGGACCACTTGGCCCCGAGGATCCCATCCCCCTTGGGACCGGAAACGTGATCTGGGGCACCCAGCCTCAATGTTGGGGACAATGGTGGGAGCCTGAGGGCCCCAACGGTTCCAGCTGGCTCCCCAACTCCTGTGGGAGCTAGCATTGCTATCACAGAGAGGGAGCTACTAAAGCAGCATCTCTGTGGGCAGGCACACAGAGGAAACCTCCACTCTAATGAAAGAAGATCAGTTTGACAGCTCTCCCATCATTGGACGGAGTGTTTGCTGTGACTTGGAGGTAGCTTCAAAGCTGCTGCCAAGCCACAGCAAACAACTATGTCCAAAGGGTGGGCACCACGGGACATAGCAGGAGCAGGCCCTGGGGGGTGGCAGTCCCCAAGGCCACCAGTGGCAATATAAGGGGGGTGCATGGCCGCCCTCTAACATAGAATAGCCCTGGGGTGGTGGTGGTCTCCGGTGCTGTAGGAAAGGCTGTCCGGCCTCCCCCACATCAAAACAGCATTTTACCCTGGGGAGGTGGTGGTCCCCAGGGCACTGATGGGGCCGTGCAGCCCCCCTCACATTTAACTGAATTTCTGCAGGGCTGCAGGGGTAGACCGAATCCCCTACATATATAATTAAATGTCCCCATGACCACTGGGAGCTCTGTAGAAAACAAGCCGGCGCTTGATTCATTTTGTAAATTTTCGCCAGATCCACAGCGAATCATGGCAACATTTAACAAAAACAATGCTTTTTAGTTTTTGGGGGGTCTCTCTGGGACCACAGCACCAGAGCTAAGGGGTCAGGGTGAGAATTAACAAAAGCATAGAAATTCACTTAGAAAACCAACAGGTTACAGGGAAGTTATAGTTAGGCTAACATTTCAAACGTACAAAACCATAGAAATTCAGCTGTTATAGTTATTTAAAGAAACCTAAACTTGTGCCCTAAGGTAACTATAGCTCGCACCCCTGTTATGCACAGTTTTCTCCTCAATTATGTTACTGCAAATGTTACAGTGACTTTATCAATGATGGTATAAAATATGTCATGAGTGTTGTAATATTTGGGATAATTAGCAATGCATGACGAGGGCACATATTATATATTTTTTTAAATAACTCTAACTATAATAGCTGAATTTCTTTTGTTCAATATCTGGTATCAGCAGCAGATGACAAGAAAGAATCCACTCATCACAGGCAGTACATGAGGCATTGCGCCATAAAAATGCAAGAGTGCAAATACCACCATCAAGGATTACAAATAACTGTTCACAGTGGAAACGCAGAGAAAACACACTTGCTTTGCCTTGACCATGCACACAAAGTTAGGATTATTAGGGGACCACAGGGGGAGCTATACAATCCCCACAGTCTCAGCTGTCTCCCGCGGGATACCACATGCATGTTAATGGGCAGGGAAAGAGATCAAAACTTTCTTCCTGCATTTCAAAAGCTCCTACTTGCTGGAAGCATAGTGCTTGATTCTGGAAAGTTGCAGGGTGATCCATCAAGCAGGGGCACAGAAAAAGGACGGGTTTAAAAAAAGTGCATTTCCCATGCTAATTCCCATTGACTCTTTAGACATGGCTGCAGCCCAAACGGCTGGACATAATTACATAAAAGTTTGCAGAAAGGTAGCTCTTGGTATGCAGATGAGCCTTTTTCTTATTTGGTGTAAATCCATTCAGTAGTTTATGAGAAATTGAAGGGAATCCAAATTTGTATATCTAGAGTCGCAACGACTTTGTGATCTAGTACAGAGATCTGATTGACTACCAACACTTCTAGCAATAAATGTTGGCAGACATTTTGAGACTCACCTTCAGCCGAGTGTCAGAAATAAATGAAAAAAAAGAAAAGGGGCATGATAACTTTACCCTATGCTCTTAGCCTTGGGGCATGGGTCCCCTAGGGACGTCCCCAGGGCTAGAAAGTACATTTTATTTAAATTGTGGCAAAAATTGTGACTATTCACAAACTTCAGCACAATTTTTTAAAACAAAAGCAAGAGAGGTTTCCCACGGGTGCTTGTAATATTGCCCCTGTATGGACCAGGTCCAGGGAGCATTGTGGAAAGATAGAAGGGGGCCCACGGGCCCCCCTTCCAGGGCTTTTGAAAGCCCCAGGAACCACCACCTCCATGGGGCACTGTTTAATATCTACACATGGGGTTCTTGCACTGCACCCTTTTGCCCCAGGACAGATACCTCCCTGGGGCAAAAGTAGTTAAAGTGATGTGTGAAGCCTCTCTAAGCCCCTCTACAGCCTTGGGGATAGTCACCTCCATAGGACAAAATGTGTTAAACAGATGTGTAGGGGCCATGTGGCCCCCCCCAAGCCTTAGGGACCCCAGAGCAAAGTGTAATATATAATTTCTATGGTTCTGTACATTTAAAATGTGAGCCTAACTAAAACGTCCCTGAAACCTTGGGTTTACTTAAGTGAATTTTCTATGTTTTTAAATTTCTATTTCCTAGCTATAATATTCATTTAACCTTTGTTTTTTTCAGTGCATTTCTATGGTTTCTATGGCTGTGCATGGTGGGGGTTGGCCACAGAGCCTGGCCTGTATCTGGGCCCTGCTGCCAACCTCTCATATCCACCCATACCCAAGCCATGAATAGCCTCTGGCTGTGCACATCCGGGCTTGGACGCAGGGCCTGCAGTCAACCTCCTTTAAGCTCCAAACCCCATGCATGGCTGAAGAAGTTAGGTGATTAAAGGAGGTAATTTTAAAATTATTTATAGGGGCCACACAGGTCCTACTGGGAGCCGGGAACCACCACTTCCCTAGGGCTACATAATAAAAACCTGTGGGGGGCTGCTTAGACTTCCTTGAGGACTGCCACCTTCCTGTGACTCCATTAAAAAAAAATATAGGGGGCCAAAATGACCACCTGGGCTCTGAGGACCACAACCTCTCTGAGGTTACATAATAAAAAAGTTTAGGGGGGCCACTCAGACCCCTCCCCCCGGGTTGGGGACAACCACATCCCAGTGACAACATTTAAAAAATTTATGGGGGACCACATGGATCCCCGAGGCCCCAGGGACAGAGGGCTACATTTTAAAATGATGTGGGGGGCCGAGCAGACCCCCGGTACCCCAGAGACCACCAACTCCACAGGCCATTTTAAAAATAAATATTTAAAAATAAATATATTAAAAAATATGTATAAAGGGGCCATAAGGACAAACCCCCAGGCCCAGAGGACCAACACCTCTCTGGGCTTGAATACTTTTTTTTAAACAGGGAAGATGCCATGTGGTCCCTCCAGGTTACTTCCAGACCAAGGGACCACATCCCCCAGGGCCTTATAACATGTTCCGGGGTGCACAGGCCACCGATTATAATGTATGAGGACTACGGCAGGAGCCTGAAGGCCCCTGTCGTCACAGCCAGCCCCCATCTCCTGGGGGAGCTGGCCGCACACAGGGAGCTGTTTTAAATAGCACCTCCTTGCCTGTGGGAGCAATATTTTCATCTCTTTCCCTGCACACATGACAGCAGCCAGGGAAAGAGATAAAAGCTCAATTTTCAGCAAGCGGGAGCATTTTTAAATCTCCCGCTTGCTGAAAGTGGAGTAATATTTACTTTTGCGTGGCAGGAGCTGTCAGATCCAGCCAAGCAAAAGTAAATGGCTACCTCCTGAGGGTGGGCACCTCTGGAGGTAGCAGGAGCTGGCCCTGGGCTTTGGCAATCCTCCAGGCCATGTATGGCTCCAGGAGGTGGGTTGCACGCCGCCTCCTTCTTTTCTATTTGTCCACATGGAGGTGGTAATCCTAGGGGTCCGTGCCGACCCCCTTCTTAAATCATTTTGTAGCCCCAGGGGGGTGGCAGTCCCCAGGGCCCAAGGCTGTCCACAGGACCCGCATATGTTTTTCATGATATGTAGCTCCACAGAGGTGGTGGTCCCTGGGGCGTGGGGGTCATGCGGCCCCCTGCATACTCTCTGCACATAGCCCTGAAGGGGTGGTCCCTGGGGGTCCACAGAACCCCCCATCAATGTTTTAATCTACTCCCTTGGGGAGGTGGGGTCCACATTGCCCAAGAGGATCCAAATGACCCCTTATTACTTTTCTTAAAAAAGCAGTCATAGGGAGGTGGTGGTCACCAGGGCACAGTGGGGTCAAGTAGACCACTACGTAATTATGAAATATAGCACAGAGGAGGTGGTGGTCTCAGGGCTTCTTTGAGCCCAAGGAGGGGGCCCCATGCACCCCCTCCTGTTTTTAGCTCCTAATACCCCGGGACCTAGCCCACCAAGGGGCCAAATAAATAAAGAACATGGAGTCTGTGCTTTTTTATTTGAAATCTTAGAAAAATACAAGGATCCATCCTTTGCTTTCTCAGGGATTTAAATAAAATACTTTGTAGCCTTGGTGGGGTCTCTGGAACAAGGCTAGTGGTCCAGGGTACTCCTATCATAGCCCATTTTCTTTTTTTACACATTTTTTTGGGGGACTTGGCTGAAGCGGAATCCCAAAATTGCTGCCAACACTGTTTGCTGAAGTGTGGGGAGCCAACTAGATATCACCACAGGGACAGTTGGATCCACAGATCCTTCACATCCCTAAATATCTATATTTTTTTAACCTTTATTATCTTAAAAAGTAGTGAATGGATTTCACCAAAATGACAACAAAACTGCTTTCTGGACAAAGAGCTAGCTTTCTGCCACATTTGGTGTAATTCCCCCAGGTGGTTCGGGCTGTAGTCATATCTAAAATGTGTGGGGAAAATGTGTTTTCGGAGCCGCCCGTTTTCTCTGCTTCTGCTTGACAGATCACTCGGGTACTTTCAACACAGTGGCAGTGAAGATTTGTCAAGCGGTACCAAAACAAAAAACGCTCTTCCTATGGAAACTAGGTTTCAACTATTACTACCTACTGGCAAGCACCAGTAGGTTTTATTTATTCATACATTTATGTATATCTATATCTATATATATAGAAATATAGATATATTATATAGATAGATAACTAGATAGATAGATAGATAGATAGATAGATAGATAGATAGATAGATAGATAGATAGATAGATAGATAGATAGATAGATAGATAGATAGATATGATACAATTTCACAACATTTTCCAAGAAAATACTTTGCTCACTTTAGCTGCTGTCTGCTCCCCTTGTAACATGTTCCTGGTTCCGGGGGATGGAGTACCTAGGGCCTAGAAAGGCTTGGGGAGTGGGGCTGCACGGTCTCCTTCCCCGTTGCTAGATATATGTATGGCCCTGGGTGATTCTGTCCCCAGGGCCTAAAGAGGTTTGGGGAGGGGGACTATGTGGTAGGCTTGGGAAGGGGGGCAGAGTAGCTTAACTCCCTTTTATTTAAATAAGTTGTCCTGGGGTGGGGTCCCTGGGACCTACAAAGGATCATGGAGGAAGCTGCATGGCCCCCCTCACCTTACTTTCTAGAAATGGTCATAGATACAGGGTCCCCATGGCTCAAAAAGGCTCTGGGAGTGGGGGAACGTGGGTCTCAACACTTAATTTTTTTTTAAAAGCCCAGGGGGATGTGGTCCCCAGGGCCAGGCACTATGGCCAACCTCCCCACTTCCGCTGTGTGCAGCATGGGGTTGGCTATTGGGAATGTGTTGACTGCAGGCCCTGGCCACAGGCCAGGCCCTGTAGCCAACCTCCCACCACACATGACCAAATGACATGCATGGCAGGGGGTTGTATTTATGAGTTGCAAATAAGTATTACTTTACAATTAAAAACCCCAAGAAATTCACTGAATAAACAAAGATTAAAGTAACATTATATTTAGGTGAATATGTCAGTAATAACATTAACATTTTGAACTAAAAATACACAGAAATTCACCAGTAACATGGTCTATAACATAATTTATGACATTACTGCTGACATCTCAAATGACATCATTGATGATATCACTCCAGAAAAGGTCACCAGACAGAAGTAGCAACCATGCCTCCTGGCAAAAAATATCAGAGAAATGTTTTTCACATTAAAAGTAACATTTTATGAGAAAACAAACAAAAGGGATCGCTCTTGGCCCAGAAGCTGAGACAGATCGGTGGTAAAAAAAAGTATTCCACACTTGAATAAAGAGGGAGAGGTAACAAAAAACAGGCTTTCACTAATTATTATACAGCACTGTATGTACATCTCAAGTACCGCAGGCAGAAGTGGATGTATTAGACTTGGCATCTCTGTTGTGGTTTCCCCTGTCTTTTTGCCTCTGCTTCCTGTGTTTCTGACTGTGTGCTGGACTCTGATTTTGCTGGTTTTGGTACTCTGGACATTTTACCAATGCTGACCAGTGCTAAAGTCCAAGTACTTTCTGTGTAAACTGTATGTGTAATTGGCTTTTCCATGATTAGCATACTTGATTTACTAGTAAGTCCCTAGTAAAGTGCACTAGAGGTACTTAGGGCCTGTAAATCAAATGCTACTATTGGGCCTGAAGCACTGATAGTTCCACCCACGTGAGTAGCCATGCAAACATGGTTCAGACCTGCACTGCAGTGTCTGTGGGTGCAGTTTTAAACTGCCATTTCACCTGGGCAAGTGTACATGTCAGTCATCTCTAACGTAGGCCCTAGGTGGCTGCATTGGCAGGATGTAGTGTATTTTAAAGGTACAACAGGACATGTACTGATGTCTTTTACATATCCTGATAGTGAAATACTGCCAAATTCTGTTTTCACTATTGCAAGGTGCATCCCTCCCATAGGAATGACATGGGGACTGCCTTTAAATAACTTTTAAGTTTAGATCTCCATTGAGAGCAGATAGAGGAGTGGAGTTTGGAGTCTCTGAAATCACAATTTGAAAATACATCTTGCAGTAAAGTTGGTTTTTCAATTGTCAGTTTGAAAATGCCACTTTTAGAAAGCTGGCATTTTCTTGCTCAACCATTCTGTGCCTCTGCCTGCCTGCAGGAACGTTTGTAAATCCCCTCTTAACAGTGATAGAAATAGAGGTGGGGTGTATCCTGCATATCCTGATGAGTCCCCTGGGCTAGAGTTGGAAGGGAGGAGCTGACACTAACACCTGAAAGGGCTGTGCCTGTTCTCACACTACGCAGTCTCAAACCCGCTGGTGTGTGTTTGGGGCCAGGCCTGGGCAAGGCAGGTTCTTGTCAACAAGAGACTTTCCTTTGAAGGTTGCCTACTTCAAAGGCAGAAAGGGGTATAAGTAGTGGACCCAAAACTCCAGACTTTTAAATTGTTTCTGGAATTAAGAGGAACCGCTGCCAAGGGGAAGAGCTGAAGACCTAGAGGAGGAGTACTGCCCATTTGCCTGTGAGTGTGCTTTGCTGGGTTGACCTGCAGTTGCTCCTTCTGCCTTTCAGAGGACAAAGACTGAACTTTACTGTGTTTTCCTGCTTGTGAAGTGTCTCCAAGGGCATGGACTGAGCTTGCCCCTTGTTCTGAAATCTTCCTCTGCCACCACCTGGACTCTTTTGCTGAGACTCCTACCCTGCCAAGTGCTGCTCAATTCAGTCCCTGGGCCCTTGAAAGGAGAAGCTGGTGGAAACAAGACTGAAATCCATGCACAAGAAGTGAGCGAGAGAAAAATTGACACAGCCCCTGCATCACGGCTGAAAAATCAATGCACCACCTGCATCGATGCAGGGAAATTGAAGTAATACCCATGTGTGGCTGCCAAAATCGACACATCACCCCAGCAGCGTGACTCTTCACCATTGTGCGCCAGAATGTCACAGCCATCGTCACTAGGCTTTAAACCCACAGTGAACCTACACTGACCAGAGGTTGCTCACACATTGCTCTACTGTGGGGGAGAAAATGATGCATTGCATACCCAACCGGAGAAGAAACGACGCACAACCTCACTTACAAGTCAAGAATTGACATATCCCTTACTTTTCAAAAGCACGCTCACTCGTGCAGCTTTATTTTTGATGCATACCAGGTACTTTGTGCAAAAGCAACACATCTATTGATTTCTATGGAGTAAGACTTTGCTTGTTGATGTTGGATTTTTCTTGCTTTGGTCTTGTTTGATTTAGATAAATTTTGCCTATTTGTCTAAACTGGTGTTGTGTCCCTTTGGTGGCGTTTTCACTGTATTACTGTGTGTGTGTGGGTACATATACTTTACACATTGCCTCTGAGATAAGCATTACTTGTTGTGCCAACTACCAAGGTGGTGAGCAGGGGTTATCCTAGATGTGTATCTAGTATACAATGGCTAGAGTGAGTGTCCCTGCTTGGACAAAGCGCAAAAATGACTGCCAACCAGAGACCCAATTTCTAACAGGATGCATTTCTATTGGATGATAAACTCACCACCTTGCCAATGGCAAATCAAGACACCTTGAGGCCTCATCATGGTGGAGAAAGTTTCCAAGAAAATTCCTGAAGTTCAACCAGACAAATCCTCAGGACCCAGTGGGCTGCAAGTATTATCACTCCAGGCCAATGTAAAAACTGTTGGACCATTGCATGTCAGAAGCATACATCACTCTTATCCATAAGGTGGGTAAACCTTAGGATCAACATGAGGTGTATGGGAGAAGAACGCTGCTGCATACAGATGCAAAACCTTTCACAACAATGTTGGCAAATATGTCCCTCATCTGCGTTATATGCTAACCTGGATCAATCTGGATTTATTACCAATAGAAACGCAGTCAATAACATCCATAGGATTCTACACCTTATAAAAAAAAGCCAATTATTGGAAAGTTCTTCTAGATGTTACCATATTGGATGCTGAGAAAGAATTTGACAACGTCAACTGGACATTCCTACTTAATTGAAATTTACTAACTTGTGAAACTCAATCTATGGGCAATCCGATTCAGTGCTCACATCATTAACTGTATTAAGAGTAAGTTATTAACCCTGTGGTCAATTTCTCTTTTGATTTCTTGTCATCTTGTAGTTATAGGGAGAGAGGAGGGAGTGAGGCTGGGGAACTCTAAAGTGGTTGAATATGTTGTCAATATACCCAAAGGAATGAAGATATTTTAAGTGTAACATATGAATAGTGAGAAATCGGGTTGTTGGTTCTCTGAGGTGTGAGCCTTGGTCAAGCAACAGCCACAGTGCCTTGCAGGATGAATTGTAAAAAGTCACTAAATTAACCTGTGCTTAACTCAGGGTAGCTTGGCACAAAAAGCAGTCAGGCTTAACTTAGCAGCAATGTATAAAGATTTTTTTACAGCACTCAGAAATAAAGAGAAAATACAATAGAAGAGAAATCCCAAACTGATTTAGAAAAGTAAAGTGAATTTTAATAAATTATTTGACACAAAAAAAAACATCCAGTTAGTAGAACCAAAGTTCTGAATTTTTAACGTTTTTAGTAAAAACTAGCACCCAGAAGATCAAAACACCAACTACGGATATCTAGTCACAGAAGACTGGTTAAAAGTCAGAAGTTATGGCCAGAAGTGGATTGGGCCTGGTCATCTCTTATCTTCAGACTTAGAAGAAATTCTGAGAAAAAGTATCTGAGAAGGTAAAATTCAGTGTGGCAAAGCTGCCGGAAGTGTCTGAGGCAGTAGTGACCCATAAAGATAAGACCACCTCAGAGCTGACAGTCTCCACCCCTGACCCTATTACAAGGTTTCCACTGGCCTGACTGGCAGAACCCTCTGAAATCAGAGGTTTCCACAAGTCAGCCCAGTAGAAACTGTGCAGCAGCATTGGCTTCAGCTTCTCATGGATCCAAGGCCAATCTCATCACACAATTGGTGCCACAGACCCTCAGAATGCGCACTGTCTGCTGTAGCAGACATTGCACATTCTGAGGGTGCTGGGCAGGGTGGTCCCTGCACTGCCCATGATATGGTCGTGGGCAGTGCAGGGGCTGCCCTGTGCTCCCCAGAATTGGGTTTCCACCAGCTTTTTCATGGTGGGGTCCCTGTCATGAAAAGGCTGTCGGAAACTGGACTCTGACTGCTGTCAGCCCATTTGGAACCATGTTCTTGGTAGGGACGGTGGGCCCCTAGCAGTCTGACTACCAGGGTCATAATGGGGCAGTCGGTCCAACTGCCAGCCTCATAATGAGGCCTTAAGTCACTGAAATGGAAGTCAATATCTCCAGCAGAATGAGGCAGAGGGCTACAGAAAAAGACAATTACATGAGGTTTGAAACCCTTTTTTCGAAGGACAACTGAAAAGGATTAGCTGTTATAGAGAAGAACATAGGAGCCCTTACTTTTCCTGTGGCTCTGACCAGGAAGCTATCAAACTAGCCCTTGGAGTCACTCTGGTTGTCCTGGGTACATGTGAAGATGTAGGGCTCAACATCCAGACTGGCTTCTGCGGGTAAAAGGCAGGCTCCAGGTAGCAAAGCAGTCTTTCAATGTACAACAGCAGCCTGGTAGAGTGTACAACAGGTCACAACAGCAGTCAGTCCTCTGAGAGTCCTTTTGAAGGTCCAGTATTAATTTAAAGAGTGGGCCTGAAGGCCCTATTGTTATACCCAGGTACTCTTGCTCCGGAAGGTAGGAAAAGCTGCTGGAAAAGTTATCTGAAGAGCATAGAATTTCCTGACTCTCCTGCGTGGCTCCAAGCAGGCTGCAGTGACAATGCATAATCATTAGGCCCTTTTGGTGAAGGAAGAGCACAACATTTCAATTGTAAGTGGGGCTGTGCTCAGATCTGCCCCCCATCCTGGCAGCAGATGGACAATTGAGGCATACCTAATCCCTCTATGGTGCCACTGTCTGAGAGGAATTCACAAAGGCTAACTGTCAGCTACATCCAGTCTTGTGATGCAAGACAGGGTGCAAGCACAAGAGGCAGGAAAATGCTAACTTTCTAAAAGTGGAATTTTCAAAATTCTATGAAAAATCTGATTTTACCATTAAAGAAGGTTTATACATAGATATCAAACATGAATAGCTACATACTCCTAGTTAGGAATTACAGCTTATTAAATGTAATAAGGAATCACCAATGTTATCCATTGGGAGAGGTAGGCCTCACATTAGTGAAAAATGAATTTATACATTTTTCACTACCATGACATGTAAAACTTAAGAGTACATGTGTAATGTTTTAATTACACAGCACCCTGCAATAAGGGCTTTGTAGGGCCTATCTTAGATGTGACTAATACGTACTAAAAGGGGAGTTTAAAGTTTGCAAAAGAGCTTGAACGCCAAGATAACATAGCAGATTAAGCGAGTGGCACATTGTGTTGCAGGCTCACTGGCAGCATTTAATTTACAGGCCCTGGGTAAATGGTATACCACTCTACAAGGGACTTTAATACATTAAATAAGCCTATTAGGCATATGTTGATCAAACCATATTTGTGGGGGGGGGGAGCACAAGCATTTTAGAACTGGTTAGCAGTTGTAAAGTGCACAAATGAATACATTTCAGCAAAAATTGGAGGTAAATAGGCAACCTGTTTGGGGAAAGACCACCGCAAGGCTGACAGAGCTAACAAAAATTCAATAAAATACCTTTTGGAAACAACTACATTAATAATATTAACAGTGCCAAAAAAAGAACCATGTTAAAAATCATATATCACACTTAATTAAAAAATAATATTAATGAAAAATAAATAAAATATAAATATACTTTTTTTTATAATAAATGCAGAAATTAAAGAACAAAATTGCATTGAAATCAAAAAAGGGACCAACTAGCATGCCTGTGGAGCTTCAAAAGAGTGAGATTGGCTTTTCTAGCTCTACTTTCAGTAGAAGTAGGAAAGGTGATGGACTTTGAATGAATTAAATTTACTATTTCGACTTCAACATAGACAAAGACACAGCACCTGTTGGACTTTGGAGGGGCTATATTTACTATCCCCATTCCAATGTAAGCTACAATAGGGGAAGTATTGGACTATGGAAGGAATAAGTTCACTATTCCTACTCCAGTGGGGAATGTGTTGGGCTCTGGAGGGGTTAGATTTACTATTCACACTTCAATCTTAACAACATTAGGAAAATGTTTGACTTTGGAGGGGTTAGAATTACTATTCCCATTTCAGCGTCAGCAAAATCATTGAAAATATTGGATTTTGGAAGGGTTTGATTTACTATACCAACTCTAATCCAATCAATGGTAGGTAAAGTTTTAGCCTTTGGAGGACATAGTTCTACTATTCCTACTCCCATCTGAGGAGCAGTTAGGAAAGTATTGGACTTTCTGCAGGTTACATTTACTATTCTCACTGCAATTCAGTGGTGTAACGAAACTTGAGGGAGCCTCCATGCAAAGTGCATGGAGGGGTCCCTCTCCAGACTCACTCAGGAGCTCTCAGGACAGGGTACTATGCTGAGAAGGTCCCCAGTACCCTCCCTGCAACAGAGGGGGCTACAAGAGGGCTTTGGTAAACCACTGCTCCAATTAAAGCTACAGTACAGAAAGTCTTGTTCTTTAGAGGGGTTAGAATTACTATTATTACTCCCTTGTAAGCTAAATCAGGAAGACTGATGGTCTCTGGGGGAATGTGATTTACAAGTCCCACTCAAATATAAGGAACAGTATGGAAAGTGTTAACGTTAGGAAGGGAGGTATGCAATTCAAAGTAGTAATATGTTTAAATAAAAAAGAAAACATTAAATGACCTAACAACATAAAATTGTTAGAACATGTTCAAAAACCACTAAAATTAGATGTGATTGAGAAAATGATAAGAGAAGAATAATTTATCAAACAAAAAACCAAAATAAATGTATACTTTTAATACACATTTCTTCTTGCTAAACATAATTTCAAATAACCAGAAAAGGTAAAGCACATTATAAATAAAACCATAAAAACATAAAAATAGTAATCAAATAAAACAGCTGATATTGAAATCAATCAATCAATCAATCAATCACTTAATGCTTGTAAAGAGCAACTACTCACCCGTTAGGGTCTCAAGGCGGGGGGGAAGTAGCGTATACCGGTGAGGTGGTTATTAGAAAAGTCATGTATTCAGTTCTGTGGTGAAGCTGAGGAGGAAGGTGGTTTGTCTGATGTGGAGAGGAATAGTGTTCAAGGCAGTGGCTGCGAGGTAGGAAAAGGATCGTCCTCCTGTTCTGGTTTTCCTGATGCAGGGTACTTCTGCGAGAGAGAGCTGGGATGAGCTTAGGGCCATGTGGGGTACGTGAGGTTGAGTCGCTGGTTCAAGTACGCTGGTCCGGTGTTGTTAAAGGCTTTGTGTGCGTGGAAGAGGATCTTGAAGGTGATTCTTTTTTCTATGGAAGGCCGGTGCAGTGTACGCAGGTGTTGCGAGATGTGGCAGTGTCAAGGTAGGTTGAGGATCAGTCATCGAGTTTATCAATAAAGCGATAATACACTGCATCAAAAGCCTTAGAGAGGTATAAAAGGATCAGGGTTGTTGATTTGCCCTAATCCACTAAAGACCTGATACCATCCAACACATCCAATAGGTAGACTCTGTGTCATTTTCAGCTTTGAACACAGTTTGTAAAATGTCTAGCAAGTTTGTACCGCTCTAAACATTGAGTTTGGTGGATGTTGGGAAGTCTTTCCAACATCTTTGCAAGGTAAGGTAAGAATGAAATAGGGCAATAATTGTACAGTGTGGAAGCATCTAAACCAAATTTTTTCACCAATGGCAAAACAAAAATCTGCTTCCAGGCTGTGGGACACTGGACCACACCTTAAACTATGGAAAAATAAAATATACATTAAGAAATCTCTAAAGACATTTAAATTATAAAAATAACAATCAATCAATTGAACAATTTGCATAATTATTTAACAAATGCATGTTTAGTTAAGATTAAAATATTTTTAACCCCCAAAATGTGTAATCCTGATACCCTTTTCCTACAAACCCTACAATCCACTACTAACTTATGAATTATTAATTAAACAATAGAAAAGTAAAATTACAGATTGAAAATCACAAAGTACACCTATGAAATTAAAATAAAAAAGAATCACTTTAATGATTTACATTATTCACTACCAAATGACTATTTATTAAGTAAAACATAATTTAAAATAGAAATAAATAATTTATAATATCATTGGCTTTCCTCCCATTTATAAATTGATAATTAAATGTAAACAAATGCACATTACAAATTGCAAACTATACTTTAAAAAATGTAAATAACAATATGAAGCACACCAACACCTAACCCTAATTTTATAACTAATATATGTTAAATGAAAAAAAAAACGAATTTTAATACAACTATATTGAACAATATTATAAGCAACAATATTTTAAAAAAATATATATCCTATGCATAAAAACAACATTTTTACTTTCTATATTTTGTCCCTCAATATTTTTGTATTAAGGATATTCTTTTTTGATAGTCATGCAACTCACTATTTTTGAAATGATATTCTTGTCATTCACCGCTGTGGGGGCCTCTCTTTTCTTATTTTCTATGGTGGACATGCTCTGTGGTTAGCTAAAAAAATCCCATAACTGGTGTTCTCTGTACCTTCTGTGCCTTTTCTAGAGCCAACAGAATCAACTTCTGAGCTACCTTTATTTACTTCTGAAGTGCTTGTCGAAGCTTGAATATCTGTTTTGAGTCTGTGGGTGTCACAGGTTTTTTCTTTTTTTTATTACAATAATTTTTGGGTGAAGTTGTTAATAGAACCATATTATTATTATTATTTATCTCTCAGAAATATATTCCTCTTTTTCTATTTGTTTTGATTATCGTACTTTTCTAATCATGCTCTCATCTGCTTCTTCAATTTTGTCATAAAAATAAAATAAATATTTCTAGGAGATGGATTTTCAACACATTACACATGGAAGACAAAGTATGTGTTACAAGACACTCACATCATCCCACCTCTTCTGGATATAGCTGGAGCAAAATTACATACTGAAGGTATAATGCTTTTTTTATGCTGGGGGCCAGGTTCAGGAGAGAGTGTTCAAGTTATTTGTCATATTCAAAGAACTGGGTGATTATAAAATAATGTGTCCAAACAGAAATGTTACTGTCCAACTGTACACCATAAATAGGTGTTCAAGAATACTATCATACTGAAGCAAAACATCATCTTCAGATTAAACTAACTCTCAAACCTAGATGATGTCTATGATGTCTATGATTTAATCAAGATTCAGTTACTCATACAAATAGCAACCCTTCTTCAGAAGTGGAATCCTCTGCTTCTGACACTTGTTTGATGGAATTACAATAATTTAGATGTGTTATTTGTTTATTTTCTGCTGATCAATGTATTTTGTATGAGACTTTTTTTTTTTAAGTTGGAATCTATGTTTCTTTTACTTATTTGGAGGAGTAAAAATCTAAGACTAGCCCTCAGTATTTAGGGCCTAATTACAAATTTGGCAAATGGGAACATCCGTCTGCCTAACTACCGACAGAGTGGCCGCCAATGTAGTGGAGACCTCCGCGCAGGCCCTATTATAAATTTCCCGCTGAGCTGATGGGCAGAAACCAAGGTAAGTGACAGCAGCAGTGTTTTTGCCTCATAATCTAGCCGGCTGCAATGCTGCCACCAGCAGGGGGCACCAGCACACTCATAATGCGCACTGTCTGCACAGAAGACAGTGCACGTTATAAGGGTGCTGGGCAGAGGGACCCCTGCACCTGTTCTCTGCCAGCCTTTTCATGGAGGTGAAACCACAAAAATAGGCTGGCAGAGAACCAGGTTGTAATCAGCAGGGTGGTGTTGTGTGCAGCGCTGTCCTGGCTGATTGCAACCTACACCTCCATCAGCCCATCGGGATCACTGATCCAGATGAAGAAGGTGGTGCCCTGGTGGTCAGGGCGCCAGGGTCATAAGGTGGTCACAGCAGCAGTGGTCCAGACCATGACTGCAAGTGTGATGGTCTATTGACCGCCAGACTCATAATTAGGCCCTTAATTTGTACAGATAAACAGAAGAAGGTAGCCTAGCTCTTCCCAACATCAAGATGTGTTACTATGCTTATGAGACAAATAATCATATTGATATAAGAGTCTATTCTCTGCACATATGCTCTTTGAGAATTAAATACTGAATATGATTTTAAAGGATAATAATATTGAAGATATCTTCAGATTAACCAAATCCCCCACGAAAGTTTGTTTTAAGACAAGCACATTTTTTCAATGTTCTTCACAATCCCCTGTATAAATAGAAAGGTTTATGATTTAAGGACCATTTTTTTTATTGCTGAAGTTACAAAATCTAGGAAGAAGCTCAATTGTTTTATTACGTTGTTAGATTTTGCAGAGAATGATAGTTGGAAGACATTGGCTGGCTTGCAACCTCTGATAAAGATGTATAAAATCTAGCTTCTTTGGTCATGTAATTCTATCTATTATTATTTGAGATATATCGATTTTTACTATATGGAGTATAATGTTGATTTGATAATTGCTTCATAGACAGACCAGCACTGATGGCAGTAAGGAATTGGAGAAAATGCCCTTTACTCTTAACTGAGTGGAACATTTTTTTAAAATCTTTAGAAATGGGAAAGAAGAAAATATCTTGATTACTCTGGATATTCAAATCAGAATTAGAGGTGGAATTTTCAACTCTTAGATTAACTAGTTTTATGCAAAATGACTATTGTATGAAACATTCAGATTCATTCCATGAATGAAGATGAACCCTTCATGCACACCTGTATGCTTTAGGTGTGCATCTTCAAATACAGGAAATCGGTCACATATTATATTTCTTTGTCCCAGATTGGAAAATTTGGGAGTAGAAGAATGACAATATTATAAGTGAAAACTCAAGATTGTACTTTTTTGAAAATGCCTACTAATCTTAGTGGGCTGTGCTCCTATTAGTTATACTCTTAGCATAGATTATAGGCTAACGTTTATCTCCATGTTTGTGCTCATAAGCTGTTACTACAAAAAATAGACTTCCAAAAATGTGAGACAAAATGCAAAGGGTAAACAACCAACAATTGTATGGCTACCTCTGATCTTACTTGAAAATGTATTGAACTCTGGGGAATGTTTGAATAAAGAATAATATTTTATCTGGTTACATATATAATTATAGATTTCAGCCAATGTATTAGATTATCATCTTCTAATCTTTTAAGGAGTATGAATCAGTGCATGAGTATGAATTTTAGATATATGTATTAACAAGTTGTTCTTCATCAACTGTATATTTGATAAATGTCGCAACACAAAAGGATAATGGACGGAGTGCTGAACAATGCACCCCCAGTCACACATCTGGGTTTAATCCATTGTTCTTTTGCTCACCATGCCACCCCAGTTTGGAACCAGCCATATACAAATCAGTCATGACCCTGTTCCTCATGGGAACAGTCCAGCCTGAACTGCCAGGCCAGGTCCTCCCTGAACTGGAAATAAGCACCCTGGGACTCATTTCAGGGTATCACCCTTCATCAGCCAGGCTAGTTCGGATCCAATGGCACAGTGAGCAAGGGACCCACGTCTGTGCATAGCCTTCCCACTTAGGGCAACTTTACCAACACAATAGTATAATGGACGGAGTGCTGAGCAATTCAAACACTCACCCCCAGTCACAGATCTGGGTTTAATCCATTGTTCTTTTGCTCACCATGCCACCCCAGTTTGGACCAAGCCAGATACAAATCCGTTGTGACCCTGTTCCTCATGGGAACAGTCCAGCCCGAACTGCCAAGACATGTCCTCCCTGGACCGGAAGCAAGCATCCTGGGACCTTTTTCAGGGTATCACCCTTCATCAGCCAGGCTAGCTTGAATACAGTGGCACAGTGAGCAAGGGACCCACGTCTGGGCATACCCTTCCCACTTAGGGTAACTTTAGCAACACAAAAGGATAATGGACGGAGTGCTGAACAATGCAAGCATTCACCCCCAATCACAGATCTGGGTTTAATTCATCATTCTTTTGCTCACCATGCCACCCCAGTTTGGACCAAGCCAGGTCCTACAAACCTCTTCCGGCAGTGGGCGCTATGCCTGCTGTGGACCCCCAGGTTCCACAACTTCTTGGTGATGGCACGCCAAATCTCCTTCTTCTGATGGGCGTTAACCTGCATGTATGCAAAAGACAAGACAGAAAATCATGCCCACAAGTCCCACACAAGAACAGCCTTTCAAACCTGTCTCAGTCGTGCTAGCACAGGGCCTGCGTGGACAGTTTTCTGCTTCATGGACCTGGCATCTAAACTTACTTGCCAGGCCCAAGATTCCCTAGCTAGTCCTATGGGCAGGATGCTATGCCTGTAGAAGGTAGGACATGTGCCTGGTTGTGTGGCCTGTCCTGGTAGTGACAAACAGCCTATTTGGTTTCTCAGTGCTGTGAGGGCTGCCTTCTCATAGGATTGCATTGGAAATGCCCTGCCTTATGTACTGTATTGTCTGATTTATGAGGGGTAGCATATGCATGTTTGATATGGTTGTAATGGTACTGAGAAATACTGCTTACTGGTGTAGGCACATTTTTTATTACCATTATAGAAATGCCACTTCTAGAAAGTGAGCATTTGTTTGTGCTTATGACTCTGGTGTGTTGCAGCTTGACTCCAATCCACATCTAGGCAGAGTGAAAGTTGGGCTTTATTCAGACTTTTCAGACAGCCTGTACACAGGGAGGGTCAAAATGTCACAGAGTGCATCTGCATTTTGAATTGTCTTCCTGGGCTGAGAGAATGGAAGGCGTGGCACATGTACATCTGTAAAGGCTGTGCCCTGGCCTCAAACAAAGGACTTGTCTACCCCCAACTAAGGTTTGGAGCCTGAGCTGGACGAGAGCAAGGGCACTCCCAGAACAAGTTGTAACTGGTTGGAACCTCCTCTCCCCCTCTTAGATAAACCTTTGCAAAACTGAGCATAAGTACAGAGGATTTTTCTGCACATTTTGGAGACACTCTGGACTTTAACATGCTTGTAACTGGACAAAGAATGCTGCTGGAGGGACTCACCAGGAACTGCCTTGGAGTGCTGCTGCTGTTCTGACCTATGACCTGCTGGGTCACTTGGAGGAACAGCCACTGTCTGCATCCCCTTTCTGCTGGCCTGTTGCTGGGACCTGTCACCCTGTGCTTCTTCTTTTGTATCGTCGAGGGGCTGGGTGCTGTGGCCCCTGTCCCCTGCGGCTGCCTGCTGCAGCATGTGAAGAGTGCTGCTTGTGCTTTCTTTTGATGTATATAGCGCCTTGAGAGCACCATCTTCAAACCTACTGAAGCGACTAGAGAGCTCTTCCTGTTTTATCGCTGGCCACCTTAAAAGCACTCTCTATTTTATTGTCCTGAAAGGGCCCTGAGAGTGCTTCATCGTGGGCCCGCTGAACGGAAATCACCGCCGAGACCTGAGCATCTTCAAAATCGAAGCACATCCGAAGGTGCACTGTGTTATGCACCCTTGGGGCACCAGGAGCCGAGGAGTGGAGCCACCATGCTCCTGGTTGTGCCCCCGGGGCGAGGCATGCTGAGGGAGGAGCCCCTAGGGCACAGGCAGGCATCCACATTGGAGCCTGTTCACCGCCGCGGCCCGGGCTGACTGCGATTGACTCGCACACCAGATCAGGTGTGGGCGTATCTCTGTCGGGGTTCGGGTGGGGAGGAAGCTTCATCAGAGGCTCCCTGTCCCACCAGGCCCCCAGTGAGCATCATGTAGACGGGCAGGAGGAGGCCTAATCGGAAGTTCCCTGCCCTACCAGGCCTGCATCTTGCTACGAGGTTGCGGGCGGGGAGGAGGACTCATCGGAGGCCCCCACATCACTTGGCCCTCTTGTTTGGTTTTTTGGCTCTGCTCTCCCCCTTTTGGAGGGTGGCTGTAGCCTGGGAGTGGCGGCTACAGGAATTATAGGCACCCGGTTTGGGGCGCAGGCCCCAGGAGGGGCCCCTGTGTAAAAATGGAGGGGACACATGCTGCCCCCTCCCCCAATAACCAAGTGGCCCCCGTTCTGGCACAGAGGAGCGCGGGGCCTCCTTTTCTGCTTCATGGCACTCGAGGTGCCCTCACTATACAAAGACAGGTACAATTTTATTGGCAATGTGCCGTTTTGGGGCATTATGAGAATGTAATGCTAACCTGTTTTAGTCTAACTTGCCATATGATGTGCAATACGCTTGCTAATATTCCTTTTATGGGTATTCTATGCTAATATATTTTCATGACTTGCTGTATGTTTTCTAATGTTCCTGGTATGGGCATTCATGATACTTTTATGACAAGTGCATTTCTATAGTAATGGTTTTCCTGACTAGTGCTTATGTTGCAGAATAATGAGTAACCTGTGTATTTTATGTGACTGCTGCTGATTTCTGCATAGTAATAGTACTGTGTAATGCTCTGACAACTTCTTGGGAAGCAGGGTATTACTGACATGTTGTGTTTGGTCTAATGATATTGTGTACAATACAGTTTATTTTTATATACCATGGTGTTGTGTTTCCTTTTGGGTGGGGATAGTGCAACACATGTGTTGTGTGTGTTGTGCAAACTCTTTGCACATTACCTCTGGGATAGGCCTGACTGCTCGTGCCAAGCTACCAAGGGGGAGCAGGGGTTATCTTGGCTGTGTAGCTCCCTCGCCCTGACTAGAGTAGGTAGGTTCTGCCTGGCCTAGGTGCATACCCTAGCCAACCAGAAGCCCCATTTCTTAAAACAGATGTATATAAACTACCAAAACTGCACTACATAAGTTTATGTTCAAACATGAAGTTCCCAAACACCCTGGCCTCATGTGTCAAATACCTCATAGCTACAGCAGGTACACATGATAAATTCCAACAGAGAGGGATGAATTTGATGTTGATACTGTATTGTTTCGGCCATAGCTGTGTGGACAACCAGTGCCTATGTATCATACCTACAAACGTATCCCATGGACAAAAATGTGATGACTTTCTGGTATCAAGACATCAGCATGGCTATCCCATGCTTACATCTGATACCAACATATGTGTCCTGGTGGAAAAGTAGCACATGCTCACTGCTGTACAACATGCATTGTGTCAACTCCGATGGGACATCATGTATGGCAATGTACATTCCTCACTTGCCAAGGGAAATTACCTTACAATAGGTGTGAATATGTGAGCTATGTAAGTCATGTGACATGTTCGATGGACACCCCTGCATCACATTATGATGTGACACATCAGAAATGGATGGAGATGACTTGCAACTGCCTGAATTAAATTCACACATAGACATACCCCCAATACATAGCAGATGACAGAGAGCAAGAACCTACCCACCTTTTTACTGTGGCATTAGGGAGGAGTGATCTGTTGGTGGGAACTAACACCCACCAGGGTTGTAAAAGCAGATTACTGGGACAGAAAACTCAGTCATATGTGCTCCATTCTGTGTCATAGTACTGAGGGGTCCCCATAGTTGATTACCATGTCTCAAATCAGAATGAATGTGCACACTTCTTGCCAATACGTGACCTGTGTACAACAATGTGAGCACAGATAATCTGTGGCACATGAAACTTCCCACATTATCAGAGCTGGCATTCTGTCCCTCACTCACACCAAGAAAAGGGTCAAACATGAATTAGGTCTGTACTTACCCCCTTCTGGCTGCTGTGCTGCCCTCAAATGCCCATCCAACTCAGGGTAGGCCACCGCCAAAAGTGGGCCATTAGGGAGGTCATGGTCTGATGGGCACCCCATCCTCATTGAGAGGACAGACACAGCTGAGCCTCTGTGATCTTCCAGGCCCAGAGTCTCAGGTCCTACAACCTCTTCCGGCAGTGGGCGCTATGCCTGCTGTGGACCCCCAGGGTCCACAACTTCTTGGTAATGACACGCCAAATCCCCTTCTTCTGATGGGCGTTAACCTGCATGTATGCAAAAGACAGAAAATCATGCCCACAAGTCCCACACAAAAACAGGCAAGGATAAGTACAAGTAAGTCTAAAAAGCCAATAACAACCTGTCTTGATAATCCTGTCCACCTATGAAACATAGCAGACATTGGATAGGGGGACATTACTGCTAACACTCCCCACAAGGGTACCCATCACAACCACCAGCTCATCCCCTGCACTGACCAGTTAGTAGAGCAGTGTGTTTTGTGTGACATGAGCAATCTGCCTGACATTGACCAGGAACATGATATAACATATCTGACAAAATGGTAAGTGACAGCTACATCAAATAGCAAACATTACACAAATGCATCCACAACCCCTGATGATCACAAGCTGCATATGGTCCCCACAGGTCACAGCCAGGTTTTAGCCAGGCCCATATTCCCATGACAACATACAAAGGAGTCACATCTTGTGCACACAAAGATGCAAGCCTCTACATGTGTGAAACCTATGCACATACACATGCAACCGCAAGCTACTTCAGGAAGTGGGGGTCTTTGTGTCAGTCAAACAATTGTGAAATATATTTCCAAAACATGTGTGCAGACAAACACTATGGCAAAGTAAGATACACCTAGCCTTGGATTTGACATGTCCCACATCATGTCCAAAAAAAAGGCTCAAATATCATGGAACATCAGTGCCCAACCCACTGTTTGCAGAAGTTCAATGCCCAATAAAATTAGGAGCACGCACAGTATGCATCAGAGCTGGATAAAGGAGCCAACAGGGCACTATGATCATGGGCCCTGTCAAGGATATGTTATAGAAATAGTCAGAGTTGTAATGAGCACATCTGTCACAGCTCTCCACCATGCCTCCAAAGCCATAATAATGATAAACACTGGGCATAGGCCCAAATTGATGAACCTTAGTGGTGGGTGTAGGAAAGTACCATCTTGCCTGGCATGTTTCCTCCATTTTCACTGTATGTATGTTTGTTTTAGCCCCTGTGTCACTGGGATCCTGCCAGGCAGGACCCCAGTGCTCATAATATGTGCCCTGTATGTGTTTCCTGTGTGGTGCCTAACTGTATCACTGAGGCTCTGCTAACCAGAACCTCAGTGTTTATGCTCTCTCTGCTTTCTAAATTTGTCACTGCAAGCTAGTGACTAAATTTACCAATTCTCATTGGCATACTGGTACACCCATATAATTCCCTTGTATATGGTACTTAGGTACCCAGGGTATTGGGGTTCCAGGAGATCCCTCTGGGCTGCAGCATTTCTTTTGCCACCCATAGGGAGCTCAGACAATTCTTACACAGGCCTGCCACTGCAGCCTGAGTGAAATAACATCCATGTTATTTCACAGCAATTTTTCACTGCACATAAGTAACTTATAAGTCACCTATATGTCTAACCTTCACTTAGTGAAGGTTGGGTGCCAAGTTGCCTAGTGTGTGGGCACCCTGGCACTAGCCAAGGTGCCCCCACATCGTTCAGGGCAAATTCCCCGTACTTTGTGAGTGCGGGGACACCATTACACGCGTGCACTATACATAGGTCACTACCTATGTATAGCGTCACAATGGTAACTCTGAACATGGCCATGTAACATATCTAAGATCATGGAATTGTCACGCCAATACCATTCTGGTATTGGGGGGACAATTCCATGATCCCCCGGGTCTCTAGCACAGAACCCGGGTGCTGCCAAACTGCCTTTCCGGGGTTTCCACTGCAGCTGCTGCCAACCCCTCAGACAGGATTCTGCCCTCCTGGGGTCTGGGCATCCCCAGCCCAGGAAGGCAGAACAAAGGATTTCCTCTGAGAGAGGGTGTTACACCCTCTCCCTTTGGAAATAGGTGTGAAGGGCTGGGGAGGAGTAGCCTCCCCCAGCCTCTGGAAATGTTTTGATGGGCACAGACGGTGCACATCTCTGCAGAAGCCAGTTTACACTGGTTCAGGGATCCCCCAGCCCTGCTCTGGTGCAAAACTGGACAAAGAAAAGGGGAGTGACCACTCCCCTGTCCATCACCTCCCAGGGGAGGTACCCAGAGCTCCTCCAGTGTGTCCCAGACCTCTGCCATCTTGGATTCAGAGGGGTTGGGGGCACACTGGACTGCTCTGAGTGGCCAGTGCCAGCAGGTGATGTCAGAGACCCCCTCTGATAGGCTCTTACCTCTCTTCGTAGCCAATCCTCGTTTACTGGTAGCCAAACCTCCTTTTCTGGCTATTTAGGGTCTCTCCTCTGGGGTATTCTTCAGATAATGAATGCAAGAGCTCACCAGAGTTCCTCTGCACTTCCCTCTTTAACTTCTGCCAAGGATCGACCGCTGACTGCTCCAGGATGCCTGCAAAACTGCAACAAAGTAGCAAGACGACTACCAGCAACATTGTAGCGCCTCATCCTGCCGGCTTTCTCAACTGTTTCCTGGTGGAGCATGCTCTGGGGGCTGTCTGCCTTCACCCTGCACTGGAAGCCAAGAAGAAATCTCCCGTGGGTTGACTGAATCTTCCCCCTGCTAACGCAGGCACCAAAAGACTGCATCACCGCTCCTCTGGGTTCCCTCTCATCCTGACAAGCGTTGTCCCTGGAACACAGGAACTCTATCCAAGTGACTCCCACAGTCCAGTGATCCTTTAGTCCAAGTTTGGTGGAGGTAAGTCCTTGCCTCCCCACACTAGACTGCAACCCTGTGTACTGCATGATTTGCAGCTGCTCTGGCTTCTGTGCACTTCTCCAAGGATTCCTTTGTGCACAGCCTAGCCTGGGTCCCCAGCACTCCGTCCTGCAGTGCTCAGCCCTCTGAGTTGGACTCCGACACGGTGGGACCCTCCTTTGTGACTCTGAGCCAGCTCCAGTTCACAAATCTTCTAAGTGCCTGCTCTGGTACTTCAGTGGGTGCTGCCTGCTCCCTGAGTCGCTGAGCGCCCCCTCTGTCTCCTCCTCCAAGGGGCGACATCCTGGTCCTTCCTGGTCCCCAGCAGCACCCAAAAACCTCTACCCCGTCCCTTGCAGCTAGCAAGGCTTTTTTTGCAGTATTTCTGTGTGGAAACACTTTTGCATCCTCCAGCACGCCGTGGGACATCTTCCATCCAAAGAAGAAGTTCCTAGCTCTCTTCGTTGTTGCAGAATCCTAAGCTTCTTCCATCCGGAGGCAGACTTTTTGCACCTTCATCCGGGGTTTCCTGGGCTCCTGCCCCCCCGGACACTATTGCGACTCTTGGACTTGGTCCCCTTGCCTTGCAGGTCCTCAGGTCCAGGAATCCATCTTCAGTGCTTTGCTGGTGTTTGTGGTTCTTGCAGAATCCCCCTATCACGACTACTGTGTCCCATTGGGCTAGTAGGGGTACTTTACTCCTACTTTTCAGGGTCTTGGGTTGGGGTATCTTAGATACCCTGACTGTTTTCTTACAGTCCCAGCGACCCACTACAAGCTCCCATAGGTCTGGGGTCCATTCGTGATTCGCATTCCACTTTTGGAGTATATGGTTTGCGTTGCCCCTAGACCTCTGTTCACCTATTGCATCCTATTGTAATCCTACACTCTTTGCACTACTTTTCTTAATATTACTTACCTGTTTTGGGTTTGTGTACATATAACTTGTGCATATTACTTACCTTCTAACTGAGGGTACTCACTGAGATACTTTTGGCATATTGTCATAAAAATAAAGTACCTTTATTTTTAGTAACTCTGAGTATTGTGTTTTCTTAGGATATTGTGCTATATTATATATGTGGTATAGTAGGAGCTTTGCATGTCTCCTAGTTCAGCCTAAGCTGCTTTGCCATAGCTACCTTCTATCAGTCTAAGCTGATAGAAACACGTCTATTCTACTAATAAAGGATAACTGGACCTGGCACAGGGTGTAAGTACCACAAGGTACCCACTATAAGCCAGGCCTCCTACAGTGGGGCATGATTTTTAACTTTCACATGCTGTTCATGGATACAAGGTGTGGCTACAGGGTCACACTTGCAGTGCAAAAGCTATTCAATAACAGTTCAGAGAGCAATATTTACAGAAAGTGGCAATTGAAAAGGCAACTTTCTCTGCAGGCAGACCACACAAATCATCACATAATACCATGTCCCAAAAGGTTAGGTGCATCATAATACTTCATGTATATCATAGCCAATTGCCAATGGCTGTCATTGTGCAGAACTTATGGATATGGTGTGGCTTCAGTACAACACTACTCCAGTGTAGTAGGTGAGGCAGTTGCCATTATAAAGCCTTTTGATGATTGGAAAAGTTAATTTTTGACATGTCACAATGTGGGAAGCATTTCTACAGCATAATCCTCAGTGTTAGCAGTGTCTGAAGATGCATTTTTGTCCCGATTGAAGGTTTATGTTGTCATGTTGTCCTGCTAAGTTTCAGAAATCTTTGGTGGCAAAATCATCACCCTCCTGGCCATGTACAAAATAGCTTTTTGGCCTTTTAATCACAGGCATTGTTTGATGTTAGTATCACATAGTCTCGCTGATGAATCAGTTTATATATACATATCTTAATTGAGGTGAGAGGATGACATGTAACTAATGTGCCAAATTTACCATTGGTATGTGGTGTGTATCATATTTTCTCTGTATCAAATGGCATGTTACAATTTTTATGTGACATATGTCATGTCACTTACAAGGGACACAATGAGTGATATATATATATCATATAAAGACGCATAGTTACCCTGGAATGAGAAGGGTCATACAAACTCCTATGTACCGTTCACTAGCAGACTTGCAGACTATGGAGAATAGACATCACACAAATTTACCGCCTGTTTAGGCAGACAATCAAGGATTTCTTTTGTCAGTTGGAGCTAGATCTGATGCCTGCCATCAGTCATCAAACTAGCATACCACCCATTGTTCAAGTCATGTCAGTGCTGTCCTTCCTGGCCACAGACTCCTTTCAAAATACAGTGGCCCTAACTGTAGGGATGTCCCAGCCTATGTTCAGTCTGGTTTTGAAGGATGTACTCTCTGCAATGTTGAAAAACCTGGACAGCTACATCCAATTGCCACAGATGATTTTGCCCATGTGAAAAAAAGAGTTCTAAGGTTTGGCAGTGTACTGCTCAGGTTTTCAGGCAAGTCTAGACTTGGAGTTCCTTCGTTTGTGGCAGTCAGAATGTACAATCTGAGAAACAACAATATTTGGAACAGATTCTTCTAGCTCATGTAAGCCTTTACCTGTCTAAACTCCTTGTTTACCACATTTTTCTTCCAGGTCTCTTCACAATGACAAGCTCATGTGGGCATTTTTGAGATGTGTCAATGACACATGACTTTTGCTGGACTGACATTTGTACTGGACATGGATTGATCCTGGTACTGTGTTACACATTTCTGGGGTGTAGGAGTCCCATACCCAAGCTGTCAGGATAGTGGGATGGCAGAGATCTGTGCTATACAATAGACCTGTTTGGCATGGTATGTGGGTCAAATGGTCTCATGTGTATGATCATGTGTCTTTCACATATGTCATCCTGTGCTGTCCATTCACTCAACCTTCTCATTGTATTGACAATGATCCTGTTTGACTTGTAAGTAGCTGTCATTGTGTTCCCTCATTACAGGCCACTGTGCATGTGTGTCAGCACTGACATAGGTGAGTGACATGCCTACAGATGTCTGACCATTGTAAGTAGAAGGTTTTCTGACTAGGGACTGTTGTACTGTCCTCTGTCTGTATAATGAAGTATATTGATTTGGTAGGCTTTGTATAGGTATGTGATAAGGGTTAAGCTGATGACAATTTCCACCAATCTGTTAAGCTATTTGAAGGACACAGTCTGATATGTCCCTTACTTCAGTGGTCAGTGGGATGCTACTTATTGAAACCTAGGCAGAAGCAATGTATATTTAGATGTACTTGACTATGACAGTCCTGACATTTGATCAGCCTATGTGCTTCACAGTGTAATAAATAGAGATTGGTGATTGTCTACTTGTATCATTGTGTTGGTACTGATCCCCAGCATGACACTACCCGTAACATGTCCCTCCTTACATTTCCTTCCTATTAGTTAATCATGAGCATCATATATATTTCAGATTAAACTACTCACATAGATGAAAAATGGCTATCATACATAGATAGTGTATTAGCTGTGTTTATTTCCATGTGACAGGAGATTAGGATGAATTTGAGCAAAGAAATTATGTTCAAATAGTGAAGAGATCAGTCATGGTTGATGTTATCATTTGAGTAGCTGCCACAACATTTGAAGTCCCAAGTCCAGTGTCTATCAGTTGAGGGTTACTTCCTAGCAGTGGTTGCTGTCTTGCCATCTGCATCTCCTGGTTGTTTGGGTGGACATTCACACTTGCGGGGGGTTCTTCAGCTACAGAGGCAGGGGTGTCTGAGGCATGTCCTTCCACTGACATGCCCTCCATTCCACTGGCTGCCACAGATGTTGAAGGGGCTGTTGTAACTTTGCCAATGAAAAGGGTCTGGTGTTGTGGACATTATCTGCAAGGGTGGTGGTGATGTCTCTCATCACCCCTATTAGGGAGACCATGTGGGCATTGTGGCAAGTATCATGGAGGAGATCTACCATGTGGGCATCATGGCAAGCACCATCTCACGCCTTGAGATTGTTGGTAGGCTCCCAAGACTTCGGAGATGGTATCCTGGCCAGAACTAACCCTGATGGCCTACATCATCCCTCCTACGCACTCCACACCCAATGTGCCTCCGCCTTTGCACAGGTTACCCACTGCCTCTGGTGTCAGGTCCATCATTGTCAGTCTTTTGGAGCTGTGACTCTGGTAACTGGACTGGGGGGCACATGATGTTTGTTACTGTCCTTGGAACACAGGTTTAGGGGTGACTGGTTGCCTGGGATGTACATAAAGCAGGCCTGGGAGAAGTCGATGTGGGCAGGGTCATTCTGACAGCTGTCATCTGACCAGGTTGCCCAGATGGGCCAGAGCCGTCCCCAAGGTCCACACATCAGGAGTGCACTCCTCACACTCTCAGGAGGGCTTTCCATAGTCCGAGTGGCAGGTAGTCCTGTTGAAGATGTGAAACAAACAGTTACAGGTTGTAATGTGACATGTAGCACCAATTGTAACAGGCAGATCTGCTTTGGCACCTATACAAATTAGCTTTGCTTGATCCCCTTATGTGACGGTGACACCTGCTTTCAATAATGGAGACCTGACATTTGGGGTACATGCAATTCCTTTTTAAGTCACCTTGCTACAGGATGTCAGAGTATCTTGGCACTTGGATGTCTGTTCATTGCCTCATATCTTGCCAGCAGTGTGGCATTATATGTTTCATTGTACCTCCCAGTTAGTAGTGTTTCATTGTTGAGTTAACTGACAGCTGGACAATGCCATGTGCACACTGAACAGGCCATCAGATTTGGAGCAACCATTCTACGTGGCCATATGTGACAGGTTACACCTAGAGACTTCTCAAGACCCGGCTGTTCAAGCAGTAGCAGCACCTCCCCCCCACCCCAGCGTCTTGAGACCCTCACGGGTGAGTAGTGCGCTTTATAAATTCTTGATTGATTGATTGATTGATTACAGCACACTGCATATATGTGACATCCCCCAGGTGAGCAGAGTCTAATAGGTGATGGGAGGTAGAAGAGACAGAATACCAGAGGACACAGTAGTAGCTGAGTGTGAGGGGTATGTCAGTGGTAGCTGTCCTTGGCAATCCTGTCAATAGTTTACCTATGCCAACAGACTTTACAATCGTTATCCCCCAGGTGAGTACAGTTTTATAGGTGATGGGAGGTAGAAAGGACAGTTTAGAAGAGGACAGTTGTATCTGTGCGTTAGTAGTATTGTACTAGCAGATGTACATAGCATTGCTGTCATTCCCACAGACTATACAACTGTGGACCATTCAGGTAAGTGTGCTCCACTGTTTAGTGTACATGCAAGACTATTTCCACTATGCTACACTAGTCTGTTTTTCTTAATGGTAGTGCCTGCTGGGAGCTGTAGTGCTGTCAATCCCCGTACTACCCACACCGTACACAGATACTGTGCCCCAAGGTGAGTTAACTTCAGATGTGAGATGCCAGACAGAGGAATCCGGACAGTTGGATACAGGGGTGGTGAGTAGGTTGACTGTTAATGTGGCAAAAGGTGATCAGTGAACATGCATGACAATACATTTTGGTGGCATTATAGGTGTAGTAACTTACCCGACTTGACTCCCTCAGGTATCCCTGTCAAGCCCTCAGGATGCAGAATGGCCAAGACCTTCTCCTCTCAATATGTGAACTACGGGGGAGGATGCGGGGGACCACCGCCAGTCTTAAGGACCACCAACTGGTGCCTGCCGGACATGGAACGCACCTTCACCTGAGGTAATTCCACCTCTTCCTGATGTTGTCCCTTATGAGTGGGTAGCTGCCTACAGAATTCACCCTGTTGACTATTCTTTGCCACATTTCCATTTGTCTCGCAATTGTAGTCTGCTGGACTTGGGCTACAAATAAGTGTGGTTCTACTCTACTCTGATAATTTCATCAACCGTGACTCTTAACTCGTCTTCTGTGGTGACATGGTGGTGGTAGACAACACAAAAATAGGATGATAAGGTGTAGATGCTGTGTGGTGAGGGGGTGATAGTTAGTAAATGAGGTGTAAAGGTGCTATTTTGTGTGGTTGGTGTGTTGTGCGGGTGTGATATAAGTGCCATGTGAAAGTTGGAGGTGGTACTGTGTCTCTGAAATTGGGCTCTGGTTTCTATGTCTGGCGATGTAGATGCAAAGGATTGTGGTGTGTGAAAGGGTGTGTTTTATAGTGAAGTTTTTAGGTGTGTCAGGTGTGTGAATGTGTATCAGTTTTGAATCCATCAAATGTGGTGTTGTGTGTTACTAAGGTGACCGCCGATTGCCATGGTTCACGCCGCCATTGGTAGAGCACCATGAATGTGCCATCATTGTGATTTGTGAGTCATAATACAGAAGGTGGTTGGTTGACGGGCTGGTGGTGCTGGTGGTTGGACTGGTTATTTCGCACCCTCCAGAGTCCTGACGGTGTTGTTTTTTTGCCTGTGTTTTGGCGGTCCTCGCTGTTCAACTCATGATACGGCAGTCTGTGAGACTGCCAACATGGTGGTCTTTTGGCGGCCACCAACATGCAGGTCTGGAGGTCAGACCGCCAAACTCATAATGATCCTATATATCATTAGTTTTTTGCTATTTTCTCAATTCTTCTTTCAAATATTTTCTCTCAAGCAGTTGTTTCTGACTAGTGATTACCTCACATTTAATCAGCAATTTGATTCATTCTACAAAGCAAACTGTACTGTGAGGTAACAGCCATTCAAAGAGTCTCCGGTCTAGGTTCTTATTGCTAGGAACTGTAAAGATTCTTAGACATCTAAATATCCTTCCAACATCCTGATAGTTATGTAATGAGGTTAATACCTATCAGTTATTATTGTTAATACATCAGAATTTTCTTTATTCAGTACCTTGCTTTAATTCTTCTTGTGAACTTATGTAAAAATCACAGCGTAGCCAGCTTTTGAATCACCAATCACAACAGTGATGTTTGTGTGCCCACTATTTCATGCATGATGGGCAATGGAAAACACAAAAGAGTTTCTAGCAGATTCATTAAAATAGCATGGATGTAGCAAGGGGAGACAGGGAGGACGTTGCAGTATTATTTGATGAGAAGTCTATTATAAAAAGTGAGGAAAGTGCAAACAATGAATACACTGTTATAAAATTAACAAAATTAATGCTTTGGTGACTTTAGAATACATCACGCTATTCGCATATCCCCGGACGGCGACAATACATTTGGATGTCTGCCCTATCAACTTTCGATGGTACTTTCTGTGCCTACCATGGTGACCATGGGTAACAGGGAATCAGGGTTTTCTGGGGAGGGAGCCTAAGAAATGGCTACCAAATCCAAGGAAGGCAGCAGACACGCAAATTACCCACTCGGACTCAGGGAGGTAGTGATGAAAAATAACAATACAGGACTCTTTGAAGGCCATGTATTTGGAATGAGTACCCTTTAAATCCTTCAATGCGGATCTACCATAGGGCAAGTCTGGTGCCATAAGCCGCGGTATTTCTAGCTCCCATAGTGTATATTAAAGTTGCTGCAGTAAAAATGCTTGTGATTGGATCTTGAGATCAAGCTGGCAGTCCACCGCGAGGTAAGCTATCTCCTGTCCCAGCCCCTGACTCTCGGCACTGCCTGATGCTCTTGACTGAGTGGCCCGGGGGTCCGAAGCATTTACTTGAAAAAAATGATAATGTTCAAAGCAGGATGGTTACCTGAATACTTCAGCTAGGAATAATGAAATAGGACTCTGGGTCTATTTTATTAGTTTTCAACACAAAGGCCATGATCAAGAGGGGTGGCTGGGGGTGTTCGTATTGTGCTGCTAGAGGTAAAATTCTTAGTCCAGCATAAAGCAAATCAATGCCTATTAGCAATATAGAAGCTTTATTCCCGCGACCTGCCGAACAGTTTCCAGGAAAACAAAGCCTTTGGGTTCCAGGGGAGTATGGTTAACAATCACAGATTTTGTTTGGATGGGAGCGGCCCATAAAGGCATAGTTAAGTGCAGTTTACCACATTCTACTTCTTTTTACATAGGAAATTGAGGCTTACACCCAATCTGTCACATGAGGAGAGAGAACTATAACACCAGGGACATTTTTTAGAGAAAGGATGGGGTCAGTCTGCTCAGGAATGGGGCTTTATCACACCCTAGCTCAACAGTCTTTCTGCCTCCCAAACTCACTGACTAACACTGGGTTACCTTTTTCCATTTAATAGGTAATAACTTGGAAGCAAATGAAGATATGTTCTTTATGATCAAACAAATTGTAATTTAAAATCCTCTTGAAAGGTAAAGTCTGATTTTTACTCACAATTCAGAAAATGTCACTTTTAGAAAGTTGCCATTTTCTTGTCCTAACCATTTGAGCCCTCTGCCCTTATCCTACTTCACATGATTGTGAATGCACTGCTGTTAGCGTGTGTGTTTCACTTCTAGACAGCAAAACAAAAGGGGCTTTGTGTGTGGACTGGATGGACCACCCAGGCAGGATTACTGAGAGGGGTTGTACTTACATTTCAGATGGTACTGCCTCCTGCAAATGTGAATCTGACGCCCAGCCGTCCTTGTATTTTTTAACCTCAGATAGTTTAAAGCCTTGTCAGAAGGAGGGGTCGAACTTTTCCCAACCAGATGTGGAGGTAGGATATAGACTAGCCCCAGACAAATGCTTGCACCATCTATAAAATGTGGAACTCCATATCCACTCTTCAAATCACTCATGGACCTGTGGAAGTTAAAGAAAAAGTACTTCCCTGCTGCCAGAGGAGTGCCCTCGTATGTGAAGCACTGCCTTGCTGTTTGAGAAGGAAGACTGGATCTGCCTACCTTCATTCCAGGCTTTCCAGAGTAACTCCAAGCGTCAGTTCGCTCTCATCCTGTGTGATATAACAAGCTTCAGAGGCTTCCTTGCAAATGTCAATCTGATCTGCTGTACTGGACCTGCCTGGACCTGCAACTGGACCTGCCTGAGCCCTGCTGCTGGCCTCTGCCTGGATTGAGTCTTGATCTCGAAGAGGTGACCCCTTAGCTGGCATACGAGTGTATGCCTCACTGTCTAACTGTGCAATTAATTGGAACCAACACAGTGAGACGTAACAAAACATGGGACCTCACATTGAGGCTGTTGCAGCTCCTGATTGGATTCGATGTAGCATGATGCAACTTGATGCAGGACATTGCATAGCAGCAACATGCAGCTCTTGATCTGAACTGATGCTAAGTGACATGAAGCCTTGTAGTGAGAACATAAGGTACAACTCTTAGTGGGACTAAGCTGGTCTCTGTAGCGAGCCCATGCTCCATCGTGGCTGGCCTTAATGCGTGACTTTTTTCCGGTCTGAAGCAACCAGATAACTACATTTGTGCTGTTGTCAATATTTTTTTTGATTGGATTTTTGTTGTTGTGGTATAATTTTATTTATTGAAATGTACTCTATTTTTCTAAATTGATTTGAGATTTGTCTTGTAGTGTGCTGTCACTTTATTACTGTTTAAGTGTCCCTTAAATACTATACACATTGCCTCCAAGTTAAACCTGACTTCTTTGTGCAAAGCTATCGTCGGGTTAAGCACAGGTTAGTTTGGTGAATTTTGTGGTTCACCCTGACAAGGTGTGTAGTTGTTGCTTGAGTGGGAATTCCACCCCCTCAACCAGTAACCCAGTTTATTACATATCAAAAACTGCAAGGCAGAAATGACAAAAATAGGAAAGATGGACTAAAACTTGCAATGTAATGACAGTGGTAAACAAATAAAACAACTCTGCCTATTCCTGAAAGCAGGGGGGATACAACAGCAGACCGTTTAAAAAAATATATATATGTTTATTTATTTGCGTTGATAAGACAAGCACTATGTAATCACCCAACATATC
Organism: Pleurodeles waltl; assembly: GCF_031143425.1. Taxonomy (NCBI): domain Eukaryota; kingdom Metazoa; phylum Chordata; class Amphibia; order Caudata; family Salamandridae; genus Pleurodeles; species Pleurodeles waltl. The sequence goes on along the minus strand of NC_090444.1, from coordinate 1,105,724,158 downwards.
AAAAGATAACAGATTAAACAGTCACCAGTTCTGAGACAACACCCTCCCACAACCACCCTTCTCCCCACACCCAGACACTGACCAACCAATTTGTACAGACAAGTATGGTATAGAGTCCATGTACATGCCACATCCCACTATAGAGCAATAATAATCATTACAGCACTGCCTGGGATTGGCTTTCCACCACATTTGACATATCCAGAGAGTAGTATAACATCCATCTTCCCCACACTTGTCTAAATTTCCTGGGACACCCCCTGTTTGCATATTTAACTTGGTCCAGTACTAGGTACATATCCAAGGCTTTTTTCCATTTCAGAAGAGTGGGGTATTCGCTTCCACCCCAGTGTCTAGCTATGTCTCTTTTGGCTACCACCAGCCACAGACTGCAGAATAACATCTTAGCGCTCAGCAGATCAACATCATTAGGGATCCCCAAAAGAATAAATTTAGGGTCCAACAGAATTGAATCCATAGGAACCCTAATAAATTCCTAAACAATCATCCCCCAGTAGTCCTGTATCATAGGGCAGCACCAAATGGTGTGGAAGAAGGAACCCTCCCCAGCCATACACCTCAACCAACATGGTTCTTTTGCCCTTCCCATTGTGTGGAGCTTCCGCCTAGCATGGTACACCCTATGTAGAATTTTAAACTGTATCGGGGAGTCTAGATTTTATTGCTGCTCCTCTCTGGTGCATCAACGCCACCTATAATCTTCAAAGTCACCCACATTGTTCACCCACTTCGTCCTTAGTCAGAGTAAAGTGATGGGCATATTATTATCAAGAGTCTTGTAGGTCAGGGAAATCGTGCCGTTGCCTAGTTCATCAGTGATCAGCCGCACTTCCAGTGGGGAAAACTCCAGTATGCAATCCTCGTGTAGCCCCTCTACTTGCCATACATGCCTTTTCTGAGCGTATTTAAAAAAGTGCTTGGAATTCAATCGATATTCACTCTGTAATGAGAATGACATGAGACCTCCCTCTTCCAACAGGTCTCCAATCACTGAGAATTCTGGGAGATCCCAGGCCTCAAAACCTCATAGTTTCCCTATCTCCGGGAGCCGGAACTCCTCCCAGAGAGGTGTCAACCTCGTGGGTTTACTGTGTCAACCCGTACATCCCATCACCTTCTCCCAGGCTACCGCAGCCAGTTGCATCGCTGGTAGGAGATGCTGTGTCCCTCTCCTGGCATATAAATATTTGTAACCTGATTTATTTTCCCACTGGGCCCTCTCTAGTCTAAAGGCCCAATTCACAAAGGTACATTTACACTTTTGGGTTATGTTTAGACCACAAGTGTAATTTTATGATTGTTTGGTATTCACAAAGGTAAGTTACGAGGAGTATCTTTACGTCCGCACCTCGGGTGGATGATCCGCTCTCGAGGCGCAGCATCTGACCAGGGGAAGAATTATTGTAACCACATGCACCTGCATATTATTAACCCCACCTGTAACCAAGACCCATAAGCCAGATAAAAGCAGCACACATGCAAGGCACTGGTTTCCCCTCAATCACACTGTGACTTTGCTAAAAATCCAGACGCCATGCTGGCCAACAGGAGGAAAATGAATTACATAGATGAGGAGACCACCATGATACTGAACTTTGTTGTGAGGAACTACAAGAGACTGCTTGGTCTTCCATCCTACAGCAGCAGTTCCTCAGAGAAGGCAGTATCATGGCAGCACTTGGCCACGGCAGTCATTGCATTGGGAGAGGACATCTGAACTGTTAATGACATCAAGAAGAAGTGACAGGATGAGAAGAGGAGGGTGACGGAAATGTTTACCAGGATAGAGGTAACTAGAACTCTCCCTGGTGTCCAAACTGGAGCCCACCTCTGACTCACGCCACTTAAGAGGGATGTCCTCTCTACCATAGACCCTCACCTGCTCCATGGGTTGTCGGTGACTAATGCCCGCAATGCGGTGCCAGGTAAAATGCAATGATACTAACAATGACACCAAATGAGTAATGTTTGTGAAACTCTAAAAATGTGTCCATGGATGTTGTCCCAAGTAGGTGCAATCTCTATGGTGTCTCTCACCCTCATGTGTCTCAGAAAGTCCATAACACTACATGTATCAGAATCGTTTGTAATCGCAATCACAAATTGCAATACCTCAGTCCCATCACTGCTGCTTTACCCAGTTAACACTGGTCTATGTTAATAGATAATGTCCCTCATTCATATACCACTGATGTTGGCATGTGTAGGAGGCTGGCCTGGCTTATAGTGGGTACTCAGTGGTACTTACACCTTGTGCCAGGTCCAGTTATCCCTTATTAGTAGATTAGAGGTGTTCTAGCAGCTTAGGCTTATCGAGGTAGCTATAGCAGAGCAGCTTAGGCTGAACTAGGAGACATGCAAAGCTCCTACTATACCACTTATATCACTTAGCACTTTATCATAAGAAAACACAGTACTCAGAGTTACTTAAAATGAAGGTACTTTATTTTAGTGACAATATGCCAAAAGTATCTCAGAGGATATACTCCCTTAGGAGGTAAGTAAAATACACAAAATAGACACACAAACCAAAAATCAGGTAAGTAACCAGTTAGAAAAGTAGTACAAACACTGTAGAACACAATAGAATGCAATAGGAGACAATAGGCCTAGGGGAAAAAACAAAAAATATACTGCAAAAGTGGAATGCGAACCACGAACGGTCCCCAGGCCTAGTGTAGTGTGTAGAGGGTCGCTGGGAGTATAAGAAAACATTAAGAGTGTCCAAGATACCCCACCCCAAGACCCTGAAAAGTAAGAGTAAAGTTTCCCTACTATCCCAGAAAGACAGTAAAGTCGAGATAGGTGATTCTATAAAGACAACAACTGACTGCAAGGCACTGAAGACAGATTCCTGGACCTGAGGACCTGCAAAGGAAGGGGACCAAGTCCAAGAGTCACGCAAGTGTCCAGGGTGGGCAGTAACACACTAAACCCCGGATGAAGGTGCAAAAGGGCTGCCTCTGGGTGGAAGAAGCCAAAGATTCTACAACAATGGAAGGTGCCAGGAACTTCTCCTTTGGTCAGAAGATGTCTCACGACCTGCTGAAGGATGGAGGATGGAGTTGTTTCCAAGCAGAAAGACCGCAAACAAGCCTTGCTAGCTGCAAGAGTTGCGGTTGAAGGGTTTGTGTGCTGCCAGGGCCCAGGAAGGACCAGGAGGTCGCCACTTGGAGGAGGAGACAGAAGGGGCACGCATCGATGCAGAGAGCCCACGCAGAAGCAGGCAGCACCTGCAGAAGCACCTGAACAGGCATTCAGAAGATCTGAGCATGACGGTCGACTCAGCACAACAAAGGAGGGTCCCACGAAGTCAGAGTCCAACTCAGCGAGTTGGGCAATGGAGGACGGAGTGCTGGGGACCTGGGCTAGGCTGGGCACGAAGAAAGTCTTGCAAAAATACACAGAAGCCCTAGCAGCTGCAGTTCACGTGGTGCACAGGATTACTGTCTGGACTGGGGAGCCAAGGACTTACCTCCACCAAATTTGGACAGAAGGGCCACTGGACTGTCGGGGACACTTGGATCTATCTCTTGTGTTCCAGGGACCATGCTCGTCAAGATGAGAGGGGACCCAGAGGGCTGGTGATGCAGAAGTTTGGTGCCTGCATTGGCAGGGGGAAGATTCTGTCGACCCACAGGAGATTTCTTCTTGGCTTCCAGTGCAGGGTGAAGGCAGACAGCACTCAGAGCATGCACCACCAGGAAACAGTCGAGAAAGCCGGCAGGATGAAGCGCTACAATGTTTCTGGAAGTCTTCTTGCTACTTTGTTGAGGTTTTGCAGGCGTCCTGGAGCAGGTAGCCTCTTTCTAGGAGGGGTCTCTGATGTCACCTGCTGGCACTGGCCACTCAGATGTGTCCATTGTGCCCTCACACCTCTGCATCCAAGATGGCAGAGGTCTGGGACACACTGGAGGGGTGCTGGTCAGGGGAGTGGTTACTCTCCTTTCCTTTGCCCAGTTTCGCACAAGGGCTGGCGGGATCCCTGAACCGGTTTAGACTGGCTTATGCAATGAAATCAAAGCATTTCCAGAGGCCAGAAGAGGCTAATCCTCTCAGGCCGTTCACACCTATTTCCAAAGGGAGAGGGTGTAACATCCTCGATCCAGAGGAAAACCTTTGTTCTGCCTTTCTGGGACTGGGCTGCGCAGGCTCCAGGGGGGCAGAAACCTGTCTGAGGTTTGGCAGCAGCTGTAGCTGCAGAGAAAAGCCCAGAAAGTTAGTTTGGCAGCACCCGGGCTCGGTGCTGGAGTCCCGGGGATGAATGGAATTGTCCCCCCAATACCAGAATGGTATTGGGTTGACAATTACATGATGCTAGACATGTTAGATGGCCATGTTCGGAGTTACCATTGTGATGCTACATATAGGTATTGACCTATATGTAGTGCACGTGTGTAATTGTGTCCCCGCACACACAAAGTCCGGGGAAATTGCCCTGAACAATGTGGAGGCACCTTGGCTAGTGCCAGGGTGCCCTCACACTAAGTAACTTTGCACCTTACCTTCACTAAGTGAGGGTTAGACATATAGGTGACTTATAAATTACTTAAGTGCAGTGTAACATGGCTGTGAAATAACATGGACATTATTTCACTCAGGCTGCAGTGTCAGTCCTGTGTAAGAATTGTCTGAGCTCCCTATGGGTGGCAAAATAAATGCTGCAGCCCATGGGGATCTCCTAGAACCCCAATACCTTGGGTACCTAGGTACCATATACTAGGGAATTTTATGGGTGTTCCAGTGTGCCAATCAGAATTGGTAAAATGATTCACTAGCCTGCAGTGACAATTTTAAAAGCAGAGAGAGCATAAACACTGAGGTTCTGGTTAGCAGAGCCTCAGTGATACAGTTAGGCACCACACAGGGAACACATATAGGCCACACACTTATGAGCACTGGGGTCCTGGCTAGCAGGATCCAAGTGACACATATCAAACACACTGACAACATAGGGTTTTCACTATGAGCACTGGGCCCTAGCTAGCAGGATCCCAGTGAGACAGTAAAAACACCCTGACATATACTCACAAACAGGCCAAAAGTGGGGGTACCAAGGCTAGAAAGAGGCTACCTTCCTACAGCATGTAGATGCAAATGTACAGTATTGTGACGGGTTGCACATAAGCAAATATCTTGGTTGTGTCTGATGACCTTTACCTTTTGTTGCAACATACAGCCAGAGGACAGTCACACAGGAGCACAGGTCACTGCAACATCAGGGAGGCACCATCTTGTACATTATTACCAGTTAAGTCATAGTTACAGTACAAAGGATTTATGAACAAGTCTAAACCTGTGAAATGTACTATGTGCCACTAGATGGTTGACTTAACACACACATATCATTTTAGGCCCTGTGTCATTGTCCAGAAAAGAACAGCCTGTGGTGACCTCTGCAATATGTATGGGTGTGACATCTGGTAAGGCACAACACACCGGGGGGATGTCAGACACATGTAAGGAAATATAAAAATGACTTTCCCAAATGCTAATGCTCCTAAACTGTGGTGTAAATGTCAGCAGTATGTGAAATGTGTCTAATGTCACTGTTGTCACTCATCTCCATGTTCTCCTATATGGATCACAACAGTATACCACAACCTGACATGCTGACCAATAATAGGTAGATCAATAATGCATATATACAGTACTTACCTAAGGGTACACATTGCCCCTCATGTAGGTAGTTATTGATTGGGTAGTAAACCAAGTCAATATGTTGCAAAACTGTATGCCTCTCCTCAAAATGTGTAAGGTGCTGGTGCTCTCACATGTATACATGTTTTTATTACTCTGGGGAAGTGTCACAAGTGTCCCCATTGTTCATGAAATATGGCTCCAGTGCAGAGTAAGGTAACACAGTGACTTGTTCATTCCTGACAAATTCCAAAAGGGCTGGCCTTGTACACATGATTTACTGGTATGTGCAGCTGGAGCTGCACAAATGGTGATCCTCTGGTGCTTTGTGGGGCTTATACATTTGTTCCCAAGAACATCATGTAGAGGTGGAGGCTCACCCTGTTTCTGAGTTCATGACATGGATACTTGCTTACTAAATCCCAGGACACAACAGCTAATGTAATTATGTTGGTGAGTGATGTACTGATACCAGCAGGCTTGCAATTTGGAAGTGTCATAGTGGCTGGCAAGTTGGGTGTAGAGAGGGGGAAGCCTACACATCTAATAGTTAATTACACAATGTAAAAAAAAAATGTGGGGATCAGCCCAGCTTTTACACTTGGCCAATTTGTGGGATCCTGGATCAATGTTTATTTCACTTTGCTACCATGATCACAAATGGGCGAACTCCTGAATAGAGGACTACAGGTTCTGTGCTGTATATGATCATATACAGTGTCAGGTAAAATAGACCATGATGTTGTACACATACACTGAAAACACAGGAAAAATGAGAAGTGCACTGCAGAAATGGCTGACCTCACACTATGAATTTAGCAATGTTGGGGGATGTATTAATTTTTTTTTTATCTATACCATGTTAGGTATACCTGTAGCCACCTTTCAAGGGACTGCCCCATGTTAGATCCCTCCACTCCCTCCGGAAACCCCTCAAACCTTAAATTGTTTATTCAGCCTCAATTTTCTGCATCATCAAATCTTCACAAAACATCTTTGCTAGTGGCCCGGGCCTCTGTCACCTCCTTACGCAACTCTGATACCACATCTTCCAATTCAGAGATTCATGTTTCAGTTAAGGTTGTACAATAAACTCCACTCTGTCGGCAGAGTTTATATAGTTTTGTCACTCTGCGCTCCACTTGGAATGCAGAGTCTGGCAAATACTGAGCAACCTGCCACATAAGAGAGTTTACAGGTGCTGAGGAGTCATCTGTGCAGTTTACTAACTGATTATGTCCATCGCTGCACTCCCAGGGTTGTATAGCAACATCCAATCCTGAGAAAGAACATGTTCAATCTGACCTATCTGAGAGTTGTCTGGGTGTAGAGAAGGTCCTGATAAGCATGTAAGTTCATTGGAGCATTGGGGGCATCTCAGCTTTCGTAGTGCAGCACAATTTCTGATGTACTGAATGGCTGTGCAGTTCACATGTTCTATTGTGTGCCTCGGCTACCATCATTTTGGTGGGTTGGCATATGGTGCCGCAGGCACCTGAAGGTGTAGTGTCAGTCCGCTCACCCCCTGGGCAGCAGGGAACAATTCTTCACATGAAGGGTGCGAGTCTGCGGAACAGGGAAGTTGGGTTCCTGCTCCAGGGCACACTCACTTTGTGTCTCAGGCCAGAACCTCTGTTCTATGAGCTGCTTGTCCCTGGGGGGCATCTGTCCAGTGCCCAGGAAAGCCTCTTGCCACCATGGCAATGATGATCCAGAAGAAAAGTCACTAAACTTCCAGGGTGAACCACTGCACGGTGAGGCGAGCCCCCAGGAGCAAGGGGCGGCACTGCCGCTGCTGGAGGGTGCAGAGTACGGCGAGTTCCTCTCCCTAGGAGAAGGGGATGAGCTGCCTACCCTGCAGTGCATCAGGGGCAGCCTGGAGGTGGGGGAGCTGCTGCTGGAGGTAGCAGGGGTCTCGGTGTCCAGCTGGTAAGGTACGATGACAGGAACCAGTCCGAGAGAGCAAGGAACCTGTGCCGCTCAAGACCGTCAGAGAAGGTGAAGGGCGAGGTGGACTAGGTTGTGTGTAAAGTGTGTTACACAATGTGACACAGGTAATGAGCATACCACAGGCACTGCACAAAGTGTACCAAAGCACGCCATCACATGCTTGGTAAAAAGTGCATCACAGGTTCTGTATAGAGTTCACCATGCCACAGGTTCTTCATAAAGTGCATCCCACAAAGATATTTCTCAGTCTATGTTGAAGGTTTATGGCAGACTCTGTAGCAAGAGGAATCGCAACCAAGTAGTCAGCACTGAATACTGTATTGTCACCTAACCTCTTTCAGACGCTGGGTCTGGGCTCTGTCAAATAGGCTGTGTTGAACATTACAATAGGCTCTGCCACACATATCTCATCACACAGGCTCTCTGCACAGTGTATATTCAAGAATACGTTTCTGCCAAAGGTCTCATACACAGAAGTGCTTTTTAGGTTTTGTGCATGGCCTCTCATACAGGCTGAATTCCAAGCTCCATCAAAAATCCTGTCACACAGGCTCAACCACAGGCACTGTCATGTACACTCTCCACAGGCTATGTCATACAAGGTCTGTTGCATTCCACTGCAGCATACATTTCAGATTTAACACATTTGTTAGAAATGTGGTCACTGGTTCCCAGTCAGTTTTCACTTTGTCCAAGCAGGGACCCTCACTCTACTCAGGGCAATGGAGATACACACTTAGATAACCCCTGTGTACCACCTTGGTATCTTGGCACAAGCAGTCAGGCTTATCTCAAAGGCAACGTGTAAAGTATTGTTACCAACACACACAGTAATACATTGAAAACATTACAAAATAGACACCACAGCAGTTAAAAGAAACAGGTAATATTTATTTAAATCAAACAAGACCAAAAGGACAAAAGTCCAACATACACAAGTTATTCATTTTCAAATAAAGGAGAAAACAATAGAAAACAATTGAAATGTTGATTTTACACAAAGTACCTGGTTTGCGAAAAAAATAAAGCTTCACAGGCGAGCGTGCATCGGAAATGTCAGTGATGCGCCAATTCCTTGCTCGCAAGTGAGGCCATGCATTGTTTCTTCTTCGGTCGAGTCAGCGATGCGTCATTTTTCTCCCCCCAAAGAGAGTGATGCATTGATTTCCAGATAGGCACCTTGGATCCGCACAGTCTTGAGTTGATTGTTGATGTCCAGCATGATGCGTGAGAAATCCAGCTGCACTGTGTTGGAAAACTGAGCTGAGTGGGGTTTGCGTTGTTATCAGCAGGCGTAAGTTGGTGTTGCGCCGTTTCTCCAGCCATGATGCGTTGATCTCCCAGCCATGATGCAGGTGGAGCTTTAATTTTAGCTGTGGAACGGGTGGCACGTCGTTTTTCAGCCGCATTGCAGGTAGTGCATTAGACTTTTCCCAGAACGGGGTTCTGTGTGTGGAATTCAATCCTTATTCTGCCATCTTCACCTGTCAAGGGCCCAGGGACTGACTTGGGAACCAGTTGGCAGGGTGTAGTCTCAGTAGAGAGTCCAAGTGCTGGCAGAGGAAGTCTTTGATGACCCTGAGACTTAAAAACAGGAGGCAACCTCAATCCAAGCTCTTGGAGATTCTTCGCAAGCAGGAATATGCCACAAAGTCCAGTCTTTGTCCTGTTTCAGGCAGAAGCAGAAACTGCAGTCCAACCTAGAAAAGCCCAGTCACAGTCAAAGGGGCAGTACTCCTCCTCCAGCTCTTCAGCTCTTCTCCTTTGGAGAGGTTCCTCTTGATTCCAGGCGTCATCTAAAAATTTAGGGTTTTGGATCCATTACTTATACCCCTTTCTGCCTTTGAAGTAGCAAACTTTAAAGGAAAGTCTTTGCTGTTCACAAGACCCTGTCTTGCCCAGGCCTGGCTCCAGACTCATACCAGGGGGTTGAAGACTGCATTGTGTGAGGGCAGGCACAGCCCATTCAGGTGTAGGTGACCACTCCTCCCTCCACTCTAGCCCAGGTGGCCCAGCATATTATGCAGGCTACACCCCAGCTCCCTTTGTGTCACTGTCTAGAGGGGATTTACAAATAGCTCAACTGTCAGTCTGACCCAGACAGGGAATACACAAGCAGGCAGAGTCAAAGAATGGTTTAAGCACGAAAATGCACACTTTTTGTAAGTGGTATTTTCAAACTGTCAATTTAAAAAACAACTTTACCAAAAGATATATTTTAAAATTGTGAGTTCAGAGACCCAAACCCCATATTTCTATCTGCTCCCAAAGGGAAACTCCACTTAAAAGTTATTTAAAAGCAGCCACCATGTTAACCTATGAGAGAGATAGGCCTTGCGACAGTGAATTAGCAGTATTTCACTGTTAGGACATATAAAACAGAGCAGTACATGCCCCGCCTTTAACATACACTGCACCCTGCCCATGGGGCTACCTAGGGACTACCTTAGGGGTGCCCTACATGTCCAAAAAGGGAAGGTGGTTGAATTGGCATGTTAAAACTGCACACACAGACAGTGGCAGGTATGAGCCATGTTTACAGGGCTACTCTTGAAGCCCTGTAAACATGGCATGGCTGCACAATCAGTGCTGCAGGCCCACTAGTAGCATTTGATTTGCAGGCCAATGGGCACCTCTAGTGCACTTACCAGGGACTTACTAGTAAATCAAATGTTCCAATCGTGGAAAAGTCAATTACACATACATTTTACACAGGGAGCAGTTGCACGTTATCACTGGTCAGCAGTGGTAAAGTGGCCAGAGTACTACCAAAAACAATAAAAACAGAGTCTAGCACACAGTCAAAACATGGGAAGCAGAGGCAAAAAAAGACAGAGGAGACCACGCCAAGGATGCCAGGTCTAACAACATTGTTAAATGGAAAATTTCTGTCAGACAGGGTCTGTCCCCAACAATGTCAGTGAACTTGCCTAGGACCTGTCACAAATTCTGCGTCTCAGACACATAGAACCTTTCATCCTCTATTACGGTTTTCACTACTATCCCTCAAGCTTTATACCTGTCTATGTGATAGGACATGTCATTGAACTGCTGTGACATGCCTGCCACTGCATTGTCAAACCAATTATGTTACTGCCTCCGTGAAAGGTTTTAGCAATGCCGCACAAGTGCCTGTTGCTTTTTCCACAGGCTCTCTGTTTTCATGGCTCAAGCTGTCTCGCATACACAGCCAACAGACTATACACAGCCTCAGTGGTGGCATAGCTCCCCAAAAGCACTATGAAAAAGGTCTTGAATTACACGTGTCAGACATTTCCCTGCACAGTGCCCATAACTGCAAATGGTCTGTTATTTACAAAAAATAGAAATGAATGTTAACAGTTCACATCACTGTATCAGTGCATTCCACCATACATCTGACTGCAAGTGAGCCATTCACTTTGTGACTATTTGTAATATAACAGTTTGTTACATGGCCTGCTACAGCCCCTACTATTGTACTCCTTCCTGATTTGCATCTCAAAAAGTAAGAAGACCAGTGAGCTACGGGGGTGACAGAAGTATCTGGGAGGCTCGCACAGCATAAGTTGTGCCCGTGGGTCGGTGAGCTGTGGGGCACAGTGCTGTGGAGACAGCACACAGGGGCCACTGCTGAAGGGACAGGAATGCTTTAAACTATGAGGTGGAGGAAGAGGTAAGTCAGCACACTGCAGGGCGAGAGAGAGCAACAGTATCTTACCCGATAGGTGCTATAAGGCTTTGGGGTCACAGTGCTATATAAGAATTTCTAAAGCTTTTTATTTATATTATTTCTGATCTCATCACAGATCAAGTAACTTGCCAGGGGGAATTAATTAAGGAAAGCAGCAATCACTTGAAAACAAAGCTAAATTAAGAGTAGGACCAAGCGGTAGCACTGGCATTCCTCTGCACATGGAACTGTGCTGAATTTCACTGAGTTTTTAAATAATTCCCTGGAATCCCGCCAAGTGAAACTCCATGAGCTCTTGCCCAGGCCTAATTTCGGCCGAGATGACTCTTGCTGCTACATTACTGAAACCTTGGGAGGACTGAATTGCCAGAAGCAGGGCAGCATTGTCAGACATGGACTGCAGAGCAGCCTCCAAAGGCGGTATCAAAATGCTCACATAATGGTCTAGCCTTCCCTGACGAGGGGGCTTGGGAGTCCTTGTCGTTAATCATCCCCATAATATGGACAGCATGTGCAATTCGTCCACAAAAGTTCTGCTTGGTGATATTATCCCCAGCCCAAGACCCATGCCACCAGATGTAGTCTCTTCCTCAGACCACCCCAGTGGGGCCGGTTCACTTTCCAAGAACTACTGGGTCTAAGCCAAGAATAAAATCCAAAACTCCGCCCTGATGAGAACAGGGGCCGTACCTCAGGCAGGGTCAGTGATCACACTCTTAAGGTCCTGGCTTCAGAGACAACCTACTGGGAAATAGAGGGGCTCCTTACCCCCCCCCCCAAGGGCTAGCACTCCTGCACACTTGCAGCCCAAGGGACCAGGCAATGGATGTCATGTGTCTCACCACTTCAGTGCGGCACATGGTCCATTTAGCCTAAATGAAGTCTGCACCCTGGAAAGACTTCAACAGTAAACCCCTTCCCACTACCCCAGAACCCAGTCCAGACCTCTCAAACTCTTGTAGCTGCACTGCCATGGATCTGGGCCCAATGGCAAGGCACAGGGAGAAGCAGCAAAGAGACAGGAGGGATGGGGCCCTACCAGCACAGGGGCCACACAAGTTCAGAGAATCTAGACAGGCCTCCCGTCACCTACCCCTCAAGCACTTCACTGCTACACGGGCTAAGGGAGGACCATTTGGGCCAGGAAAAACAGTCACACACCTCTCAGGGGACCTATTGTAGTAATCTCTTTTTGGCATGTTTCTCCCAATTTCTGCCTGATGTCAGTGTGTTTTTGACTGTGTCACTTGAATCCTGCTAGTCAGGACCCCAGTGCTTATGGTTTATGGCCTGCTAGTCAGTGTGTTTCACTGTTTTTTAAATTGTCACTGGAATCCTGCTAACCAGAACTCCAGTGCTCATGCTCTCTCTGTTTTCTAAATTTGTTACTACAGTTTAGAGACTCTATAGTTCACTCCAAATTGGCACACGGCTCCCCCCTTATAAGTCCCTAGTATATGGTACATAGGTACCCAGTGCAATAGGGTTCCAGGGGATCCTTATGGGCTGCAGCATTTCTTTTGCCACCCATAAGGAGGCCATACAAAGGATTATTTAGGACTGCCATTGCAGCTTGCGTGAAATAGTGCATGCACTATTGCACAGCCATACACACTGCACCAGGTCACTTATAAGTCACCTATATATCAGGTCTTCCAGCCCTGAAGGTTGCTAAGTACCTGTGTGTGAGGGCACCCCTGCACTAGCAGAGGTGCCCCACATCGTCCAGGCCCATTTTCCCCAGACGTTGTGAGTGCGGGGACGCCATTTCACGTGTGCCCTACCTAGTGGTCAATACCTAGATGTAGCTTCACAATGGTAACTCTGAATATGGCCATGTAAGGTGTCTAACAACTGTGAATTTACCCAAATACCGATTCCAGTATTGGTTTTACAATCCCATGCACTCTGGGGGCTCCACCATTGACCTCCAGTACTGCCAAACTAACCTTCTGAGGTTTTCACTGCAGACCCAGCTGCTGCCTCCTCACAGACAGGCTTCTGCCCTCCTGGGGCTTGAGCAGCTCAAACCTAGGATGAAAGAACTATGCATTTCCTTTAGGAGAGGGCTGTTACACCCTCTCCCTTTGGAAATGGGTGTTACAGGAATGGGAGGGGTATCCTCCCAGAGCCTCTGGAAATGCTTTGAAGGGCACAGATGGTGCCCTCCTTGCATAATCCAGTCTATACCGGTTCAAGGACCCCCAGTCACTGCTCTGGTGTGAAATTGGACAAATGAAAGGGGAGTGACCACTCCCCCGTCCATCACCACTCCAGGGGTGGTGCCCAGAGCTCCTCCAGAGTGTCCCTGGGTTTTACCATCTTGGATTCCAAGGTAAGTCAGGCGAAGAAGGTGGCGAATGCCAAAAGGTGCTTGCACATCTGCAAAGAGTATAACAACTGTAGGATCAGAACAAAGTCATGAATTTGAACAATATGGTGTTAGGTGCCGGGCTAGCCAAAACACCTGCCACCACAGGTGCCAGAGGGACACACACTGAGGAGTGGATGGTTGCCTATATATTTGAAAAAAGAGTGGCCAGGGCACACCAGTATCATAGATCCTGAAAATGTTCAAGAATTAATTGAAAGTCCATTCTTGGAAGATGATGTGTAGGAATTTATTATAGATGTAGGTAGAAAGTAGAAGTCTCAATCTCAAAGACTGCGTTGTACAAAATGACCATGTGTCCGCAGCAGTCATATGGTGATCAATGGTCAAAGTTACAATAGGATATTCAAATGTAACAATAAGTCCATACAGCAAAACAGCCAACACGTGTTTCGTCTTCAAGACTTTGTCAAGGCTTCAGGTGTGAACGACGTATATATAAACATGCAAGGTGCAGGTATCAAACTTCTGGTAGTCATGAGTCTTTAGGAGAAGTCAAATAGTACTGGCAAGTACTGGCCATGATAAGCCTTAAATTTCAAGTATCAAATAACCCGTGCCGGCCGCGTCAGGGTTTTGGCAAATTGGATTCCAAGGTAGTGGGGCACTGTGGGAGCATCTGAGTGGCCAGTGCCAGCATTTGATGTCAGAGACCCCTCCTGGTAGGTGCTTACCTGGTTAGGTAACCTATCCCCCTCTCAGGGCTATTTAGGGTCTCTCCTCTGGGTGTTTCTTCAGATTTGGATTGTAAGACTACAGCAGGAATCCTCTGAATCCTCCACTTCATCTTCTACCACAGGTCAACCGCTGTCTGCCCCAGGAACTCTACAAAACTGCAACAAAGAAACAAAGACAACTTCTGCAACCCTGTAACTTCAGCTCCTGCCAGCAACTGTAACTATTTACAGGTTGTGCATCCTCTGAGGACTGCCTGTCTTCAGCCTGCACCAGAAGAACCGAAAGAATCTCCTGTGGAGTGACGGAGTCACTTCCCTGCTTCAGCAGGCACCTCTCTGCAGCGACGACCGGTGGCTTGGACCCCTTCTCCAGATGAGTTCCTGAGAGCCCCCTCTGTCTTCCCCTCCTGGGTAGAGGCCACCAGGTCCCTCCTCGTCCTGGGCAGCACCATTTTCCACTAACTGCAAGCTTTCTGGATGCCAAGGCTTGTTGGCGGAATCCAGTGACGCAATCCAGACTGCATTCACCCATCTGGCATAGGACATCTTCTGCACCAAACAGAAACCTGCATCTGTCTTCTCTGGTGCAATATTGACTTTGTCTTCTCACCAGTGGTTCCACTTTTGCACCTTCATCCGGTTTAGCAGGGGCTCCAGTTCTCCCCAGACTCTTCAGTGCTTCTTGGACTTGGTCCTCTTCTTCCACAGGTCTTCAGTTCCAGGAATCCATTGTTGGTGTCTTGCAGTCTCTTCTGGTTCTTGCATTATCTTCTATCACGACTTCTAGTGTGTTTTAGTAAACTTGCTATGTTTCACTCCTGCTTTCCTGGGCCTTGAGTGGGGTATTTTACTTAGCTTTGTTTTTTTCTTACACTCCCAGCACCCCTCTACACACTACACTTGCATAGGTGAGAAACCGACTTTCGCATTCCACTCTTTTAGTATATGGTTTGTTTTTCCATAGGCCCATTGAAACCTATGGTGTTTTCACTATTTGAACTATTTTCCTACTGGGTATTTGCCTGTTTCTGGTTACTGGTGTATATATGGTGTGATTTACTTACCTCTTAAGGGAGTATAGCCTACAAAGTATCTTTGGCATTGTGTGACTAAAATAAAGTACCTTTATTTTTGTAAAACTGAGAAGTGTCTTTCATGTGTGTAAGTACTGTGTGACTACAGTGGTGTTGCAAAAGCTTTGCATGTCTCCTAGTTCAGCCTTGGCTGCTCTGCCTACAGCTACCTTTGGACAGCCTGGCTTCTAGACACTGACTACATTTTACAAATAAGAGATAACTGGACCTGGTATAAGGTGTGAGGACCTTAGGTACCCATTACAAACCATGCCTGCCTCCTACACCTATAGGCCAGAAGAATCCTTGCAGGGCACCATGGGGGTCCACTTCACCCATCTCTCCTCCTCCACACCGCTGTGCGGGCTGGGTGTCTCCTCCTTTACTCCCACTGGAGCTCTCACTGCCACGTGATGGCAGCTGGGTCCATCGCCTTCCTCGGGGAGCACCACAGCAGGTATAGGCCGACCGGCAAAGTTGCCACTTCTGGATGTTCATCCCTCAATTGCCCGGCTTCAGGCCAAACCAGTGTCCTGAATCTTCTCCAGCTTCTCCACTTTCTGGAGCCTCAGGCAGCCTTTCAGCGGTCCGCCATAGCTCCCACTGCGGTCCTGTTATCCAACCAGCAGCAGCAATCCTGCCTGATAGGGGGCCCCCACAGGCCAGCGTCCTCTGTCTGGATGGAGGCTCTGACAAATCACACTCGGCTAGGGCCCAATCGTAGAACTTGGCCTCTGCAGCAGTTACCAGTGTGGTGCCTGGATTCCTTTATTTTGGCATTCCCCCTAGAGCAGGCAATGCCTCTCATGTCTCTGGCGGGGAGCTCACTCATGGAGCATCTGACCTGTCCACCATTTTGGCCACACCCCAATTTTAGAGAAAAAATCTGTTTTGTAACACACCACTTTTTTCTGATTGTTCCAATTTTTTAAATTTTTTTTTATGTTTTCTAGGTTCTCTCCAGGTGAATACACAAACCCTGGGTACCTTTAGAATCCCCAAGTTGAGGGAAATGAGGGCACTAATTTGGCATGAATTCAATTGTGGAAAAAATTTATGAAATAATAAGGATAGAGAGCCCCAAATACCAAAAAACTACCCGGGACTGGAGAGGTGTTTTATCAATTAAGGGGTTAATATATGTTTTTGTCTCTGGATGAACATCGATGGTGTAGTTTTCAGGAAATTAGGGAAAAGGGTAACTGCACGCGTAACCTTTAGATTTAATAAATGCTTTATTGAAGAAGGATCTTGTCCAAAAGATAAAAGATATGGAAAGAGAAAAGGTAAGTTGTGCAATACGGTATCCACTTGCTTGATATTTTAGTAAGCTGAGACTTAAATTGCTTAGAGAGTCAATTAATTTTAATTTATTCCGTACATGTGAATGTATTTCCGTTTTGTTAAGCTAAATTTACCCCAGTCACCTAGAATGATGGGCCCTGCTCAGCATTGTCGTTTTGAAGAACAGTGAAGTCTGGGAAGAATCCATAGCAGGGGTTCAATAAAGCCTTAAGTTCTGAAAACTACTCTTTCCATATTATACCTGTGATGTCAGTCACAAGATCGGAGTCCCTAGGCACATGCTGTGTGAACGATTTACCATTTCTAAATTTCCTGGAGAAATGACGGCACCTCTACACATTGTCCAATTCATGAAACACCGCATGGCTTGTGGAAGGACCTTTGTAACTAATGTAAATTCTTGAAAAGCTGCTGGCTAAATATTATGCTAACGCTGACACTGCCATAGCTACTGCTACAGAAAATTACATATTGACTGGGATTGCTGCCTCCTATTCCTGGTAGCGAATATCAAATAAAAAGCAGTGCATGGTGGGTATTTCTGTTTGTCTCGACACATAGAGGCATACACACAAAGACACACATCGATAAGAAGAGATATACAGAATGAAAAGAAGTTACCTACAATCAGATTCTACCTACTGTAGCTGCTGTCTAAATCAAACAGAAATGTGTTTTGTTTTCTTTTTTCTTTTGTAAATGCGAACAGTTATTCAAAAAGAAATTGAATGTGGAGCAGCTGGCTGTATAAATGCAGCAAACTCTATGTGAGAATTAGTATTCCCGCTCAAAACAAATTGCATTTGCTTAGAGCACATCTTTTCTTTCCTAGCCATCTTTCCTGGAGCAGATAAACGATCCAATGCCAAAACAAACCTTTTAAAGGCGGCCTTCAAGAAAGTATACACAAGTTTGTAGAATTCTAATTAGCGAATCTACTTGTGAGAAACCGATTGATATTTCATTTAATAAACTTTCATCCCAGACAAATGTGTTTTAAAGTTCAGGTTTAATTAAAAGATAAGAGTGAGCTGCAGTGCGGCAGGGGATAAGGCAAAATCTAGTATTTTCAGTGTAAAACAGTGCAGCAGCTGCATTCATTTTAAAACTAATCTCCCATAATGTCAAATCAAGTATCCGCTTTTACATTTTGGGCGCACTTAATGATTTTGTCTGCAATGCAGTTGTACAATTATCCTTTTTTCTCTAATGAGATTGAAGTGACATTTCACAAATAACTAATGATTTCTAATTTAAGATTCCTTATAGAAGAAGTTGTGTGCATTTTTCATCCATTCCTAGTTTGAACATCATTTCATTTTTCACTGGCATGAGTTCCAGAAAATTAGTTTGCAAGAGTGTCAGTGAAGTTGCTTGGAATCATCACTTAATAAATATTATCAAAGCCAATATGACTCAGCTCTAAAAAGGCTGAGCTATTGGCTTTAACAATGCTTTTTATTGGCAGCATGTGAGTGCATGTATCATGCTGCCAGAACCAGTATGTTGCTTGGAATTATTGCATGAGGGTCTGTACATAGCCAGGGGTTACCACCATTTTGCCAGGACTGATATTTCACCCAGAATTACCACCATTGTGCAATAGTGGGCCTTGGAACTCCAGCATTGTGCTAAGAGTAGCAATCTGCCAAGGATTACAATCATTGTGTCAGGGCTATTTCACAAGGGATTATACAATTGCGTCTAAGCCAGCATTATACCTAGGATTACTATCATTGTGCCATTGTCAGCATGCTGCCAAGTGCAAGAAAAAACTTTTTTTGCAAGTTCCCCAGTACTCTGAACCCTAAAACTGTCAAAACTGGCTATACTCCTAAATAGCACATATTACGCACACATAAATCCATAGTACAAGGTACAAAGGGTCATATTTACAAGCCCCTAGTGCCATCTTGCGCCGCCCAACGTCACTTTTTTTTATGCTAAGACGGCGTTAAGGAGGCCTTTCTTCTGATCCATATTTACAGTGGCGCAATGCTTGCATTGTGCCACTTTGTAAACCCTTGCACCACATTAAGCCTGTTCCAGACATCATCTTTGCAAGGGGGATGTTCCTATGTAGGGAGGGCCGAAAAATGGCGCGCCATTTTTCCCATAATTTTTAATGCCTTCTCAGAGCAGGCATTAAAATGACACACCGATTTTAATCTATGGGCCTCCCTGTGCATAAAAAATGTTGACACTATGGCCCTAACAACTATCATGGTACGCCTTATTGCAACAAGGTGTCGTTAGATGGGGTAAGAAAAAGGGTGACACAAGAATAGTGGCGCATCTTGACCAATACGCAACTTTCTTGGAAATATGCCCCCAAGTGTACACAGGGCCTGTAAGGTCAATGTTGCCAGTGGACTGCTACACAAAGGTTGTCACCACTAAAGTCACAAGGCAAACATGATTGCAGGCCTGTCATCAGTAACCTGGCCATGCAGGTTTAAACTGCAAATTCAACTGTCAAAATAATCTCTTTTGATGGGCCTAAACCCTCCTCTTTAATATTGTCACCACATAGTACGCCTTAAATTTCCATGAGACAGAGTGCATGATATATAAAAGTGTACATATAAACATTTAATGTAAAGCATAACCTTACAGTGACAATGCCCTAAAAGCTATTTTCACTTTATCAGGATTAGCTTTTCCATCAAAAAGCATTGGGATACATTATTAAAGGATCTTACCCAGGAACGAGATAAAAAGGTCAGTCCTTCTATTCAGCTACGCACCAATCTGCCTGGGAGAGGACCATCCCCCAGCACCAGTTTTGAGTGACCACAGGGCAAGTTTGCTCATTGCAATGGCATTACCTCTAGGGTGGGTCAAGGAGCTCTGCACAGGAGAAGAAATGATCATTTGATTTTTTGCAGTAGAGCATGCAGGAACAGCTTCGTAAATGGGCAGGGTTACCCCTGGGAACTTTTTCCCCATTGGTTAGGGAGGGGCCAGGAGTCACCCAGCCCTAGGCATAAATGTGGCATCCCCAGGCACCCTCTTAGAGAACACAACTGGATCTGTGAAAGACAAGGGACTGCACCTGGTTTTGAGACCTGTGAGGAAAACCCTAAGGGCTGGAACTGCTCCCATGTGTACCTAGGACAAAGAAGTGGACTCCAACGGTCAGTTGGAATACCTTAACCATTTGAAAATTAACAAATTTGCTTGAGCATGGGCAAAACGAAAAGCAAAGTTTGCAATTGAGCATCAAAAAGAAAAAAAAACTAAGCAATACCTATTTTGCATAACCACACTTTGGGTTGCATATCAGAAGCACTTAATTATGCAAAAAACAATCCTAAAGACTCAAAAGTAAAGACCCATATAATTGTTAACAAAAGGACAAAACCATTATTGGCCTCCATCCAATTAAACCATGTCTTTAATGAAAATCATGCACAAAACATATCAAATAAGGGGGCACGGAAACAGGTGAGACAAGGGCCCTAAGAGGCTGATCCATTGACACAACAATCTTCACCAAAGAAGTCAAAAATCTCAAACACACACCTGCTTGGACATTCACAAATATACATGTTACCAAGAGAAAAGATTCTCTGGACTGTGTAGATAAAGACAACATGAGAAAAGTGTTAAAATTGGGTACATACAATTTCATCTGGCACACATCCTAAGGCACGATATCACAATGATATGGGACCACGTAAATCCAGAGTTCATACTAATGGCACCACACCCTAACTCCATAGGTCACAAATGTCAACATAAATGTAGGCTGGAATACTGCTATGCATCTGGACACACCACGTCAGCCCATTGAAAAGTAAGCCTGTTACAACAAAGCTCATAGGTGAACTGTGAATCTATCGGAAGGGATGCACAGGCACCAATGGTGTTCTACAAGAAGCCATCTGCAAAGACTCTATATATAATAAGTCACAGATATACTTAAATCCCAAGTGACTTTCACGTTACCTTCCTCTGAATACAGAGCAGATAAGGGAAGAATTTGGGGGTTTTATGCTATTCATGGCTGCCAATGAGTAAAAAGTCAAAGGCATTTACTTCTGGAGGCCGAGAGTAAATGCCTCATAGTAACATGGGAAATTACCTTTTTCTAGGATATGAGAAACCTAGGCTTCCAGCTTGACTCCATTAATTTTCTCCATACATACATATAACACTATTTCATGTGCAATAATTGAAGTACTCAATGGACACAACAGAGTGCTATTGATATAAAATGGTGTATTGTTAAAATAAATCAAATACTGGTAGAAGTGACTAAACAAGTGAGAAGGGTGCCGACCTGGTATGAATACCCAACCACCAAGGGTATTAAGGTGCACAGACCCAGAAGGAACTAGAAATGTCTCCTCTGTTTCGTGCTGTGTACACAAATGAAAACAAAAAGTACCAGGGCACTGCAAATGAACAAATCCACAGTATGCATGAGTCCAAAAAGTATTTAATTCCTTATGTGGGAAGAATGAACACATCAAATTTCAGAGACAGCCATGTTCGAAAAAATGAGCACATTAAATTTCAGAGACAGCCAACACGTGTTTCGTCCAACTGGACTTTTTCAAGGCTGTAACAAGGAAAAGATGAAATCTCTTTACAAACAAATGGCAAATATATATTGGACAATTCACACAAAACGCAATCTGTGTACAAGGACAAGAAAAATAGTTTTCGTATGTGAAAATATACGTGGTGTATTCCATGATTTCAAAAACATAGAAAGCTACAGAAGATTCTGGAATAGAGATACTCTCATGCTAGGTATGAGATAGATAACCCCTGCGAGTTGCCCAAAGTGGTACAAAACGAAGATAAGGAAGGTGCACTTGTATATAAAAGCCCAGAATATAAACCAGGTGTTTAGTAGTTATGTGAGTAGGAAAACTAAGTGGGCCATTCTATGTTTGACGCCGTAGACAATAATAGGTTTCCAAAAAGAAACTAAGTGCAGTGAATGAACAGAACATACAGTGGCCAGACAATTGTCAGGAAAGCACCAAAGAAAACACCCAGAAGGGATAAGTACGTAGGCAGGATGCTAAGGTCGGGGCTAACAAGACAGTCATCCCAACATTTAGATGCACATAGAGACCCCCAGGGTGTACAACAAGTATGTTGTACAAATATAACAAAGAAATGTAGCAAAAAATGGGAACAATTCCCCCAAGCATACCAAATAACTGGATGAAATGCTGAGTCCAAAAGATGTCTCTATTCAAAGGGGAATCGTAGGTCCTGTATGACGAACAAGCTGTATAAGCCAAAACATCCGAAGTGTTATGAATTGTATGTAGCAAGGCCTTGATAAGCAAATACTGCACACCTTAAACTGTATGCTTTCTCATATAAAACAATGGGGCATATTTATACTCTGTTTGTGCCGAATGTGCGTCAAACATTTTGACGCACATTCGGCGCAAACCTTCCCCCATATTTAAACTATGACACCGACCCCACGGACGTCAAAAAACCTCTGTGTGCGTCATTTTTTGGATGCAGTAAACCGCCTTGTGTTAATGACATGCAAGGTAGGCGTTCCCGTCTAAAAAATTACTTTAAGGCCTGTGCTTCTTATTTATACTCCAGCGTCATTTTGATGCACAGGAGGGGGTGGGCCTTAAAAAACGGCGCCCAGCCTGATGTGCGCCGTTTTTTAACGCCAGGGTGAGGGCAGGCGTTAAGGGACATGTGGGCTCACTTCCATGGTTTCTGACCATGGAAGCAGTCCAGAGGTGCCCTTCCCTGCCCCCAGGGACACCCCGCCACCCTCGCCCACCCATGGATGGGGGACCCATCCTAGGTAAGTACAGGTAAGTTGAGGTAAGTATTTTTTATTTTATTTTTAAGTGGCATGGGGGGCCAAATTTGGGCCCCCCTACATGCCACTGTGCCCAATGACCATGACAGAAGTCCCCTGGGCATGGCTATTGGGCAGGGGGGCATGACTCCTGTCTTTGCTAAGACAGGAGTCATTTCAATGGGTGTTGTGCGTCAAAAAATGGAGCCGGTCCAGTTTGAGCCATGATTTTTGCCTCAAACCTGACATGCACCATTTTATGACGCACATTCCCCATTTCCCCTACGCCGGCAATAGCTTGTTAGAGTCATTTTTTTTTTACTCTGACCAGCCCGCAGTGCTGGCTAACGTCAATCCTTAAATAAGGCGCTGCATGGTGCGTAGTCAAAAAGTATTAATATGGCCCAATGTTCTTAACAGTGTATCAGTAGTTTACCAGTATATTAATTCCTTAAACCAATACGACTGTATACCTACTAGAACAGTGCATGAACATCAATGCAACTTGTATGAACCGGTACATGTACAAAGGTATGTAAACTATTAAGATTGATAAAAACTAAGTAATGTTATATATGAGTCAATTTAATTTTGGCCTGTTTGGCACCTGATAGATGTAGCATTGTAAGATAATTAACTTTCATTATATGGCCTTTTCAACATACACCTAAAAGGTATGTTTTGAATTTGGTTCAGGTGTAAATGTGGCACTCATAGGGTCAACGTCTGTCACAGCAAGTATTGATATCTAAAAAACACAGGAACAAGTGGCACTGTTCACAGGGCCCTGATCTTCTCACAAAGACTGACGGCCACAGAAGTCCAGGACAATGCCTTACATTACTATGGAATCCAAATATTTCTAATTTCAAGAGGTGACTTATTGAAATTTTACAGACGTGATTCCTTCAATTATTTCTAAACTTTTTATAAATTTTGCCTTATAAGGGCATATACAAAGAAAGAATTGGAAATCATGGCCACAGTTTATCAATAGAAACATTATTGATCCATCAATATACTAAGACCATAAGCAGGCAGAATCCTATTGGCAAATACTTCCCTTGACCAGCAAGCCCCATTCCCTTAGACCTGACCACTTAAGATTGGAAAACAATTGAGACACACCAAAACAAGTGCATTTTCATATCTTGATATCAGAACTATTTTTATTTTGGAAGCTCAATTAAATTTTTTTGGAAAAGTATTCAAATAAGAATTTGTTTGCAGTTCTTAACATTAAGTAATGGCACTAACCATTCCAAGTTTGATTACCCTCGATTGAATTTCCCACGGGGCAGTTACGGATCCGCTTCATCACATGAAAAACTTGAACATAGAAATAGAGAAAGGAACTTGTTTTTGAAACAACCTCAACCAAACTCAGTTTTGTGGGCAGAAAACTGTTCCATTGAACATCGAATACAGAGGATAAGTACCCTCGCACATGGCCACAGGAAGTGTGGCTATATCCACCCAAGATCTTGGGAGTGGGAGGGACATGGGGCAAGATAAGGAGGTGGAAAAAATCTTCAGAGCACCTCCAGTGTTAGCAGGGACATTTCCAATGCCCTGCCCCTCTTAAATCACCACAGGGACAGAAGGTAATTATTTCCAGTATTTTTAAAGACTTCCATGCTCCTCTTCAGTGTCTCAGTCAACCAGCACAGCAGGATGTAAAGAGAGCCACCTCAGTATCTGAAAAGACGCTCAGCTGATGTCCAAGCTCATTAAATTTTCCTTAGCCTTTAAAACAAACATTTGACATGGAGAGGGATTTTTTAATGAAAACATGATTGCACTATTTTTATTTCAATTGTAACAAAATTAGGAAAAACGTTTATGCTATTTCAAGTTAAAAAAAATGACACAGATGTTTTATTTTTATTTCTGTATTGTAGAAATGGCAATATTTTAATGGATCCTTGGGTCTCTCTCCACCTCCTTCCATTCTGTCTTGTAGGCACATCTTTTCACTTATTAAGTCCTGGTTTTATAATTTGATTTCAGGAACTTTCACGTCTGTTTTATGGAACAATGCAAGTCCCATAATACAGCACACTGAACACAGAGCTGGGTGAGCCAATGGCAGCTCAAATCAGGTTTTAGCAAGATGAATGACAATGGTTCAGTGCAATGTCCTATTGGAACCTCAAGCTCAAAACGAGCTGAGCTTTCACATGATGTGATGTGGCCTCATGGATACAGCTGCTGACCATATAACATGAGGACCTACATTCAAATCCCTGACTTGGCTCCACATCTTGTGAACCTCAGCAAATATCAAAAAAATGTTTTTGGGAGTCTGTATTTTGAGAAGAGCTCTTTTTTCCCAAGAAAAGATTGTGCTATGTAACACTGTTCAGAAATAATTGTGGATTCTACCTGTCACCTGCACTTTTATCTTATTCTCTAAGAGTTATGGACAAAGCATTAAACTTTGATGTCAGAAAGAGGTACCCATCTAATGGCCTGCATGCTGGCAGTGGCCAATCCGGAGTTGGATGGGCACTTGAAGGCAGCACAGCTGCCACAAGGGGGTAAGTGCACACTGTGTTGAATTCTTTCCTGCTGCCAGCCATGGTATTGGGTGAAAGGTTGTAGTCAGTGTATGCCCTAAATGCCTGTATAGCTAATCTTGCAGAGTCCTACTTGGCAATAGTGAGTGGTATGTACATTTGGTATGGACAATTAGCTGGCATTCCATCCTCATCTGAGCCCTTATCCTGACTCACCAGTGTTGTTGTGATGCTCTGATGTCCACTGTCTAGATGGTGTGATCTGGCAATTGCACGTTGTGCAGTCACTTGGTCAGAACTGTGAAGCTGTGCCTTTGTCGACAGTCAGACATGGCTTAGTGAGTCCCAGTAGGTGTGCAGATGGTAGTGTTTGAGTACATTTCAGCTGTTGTTCCCAGGCAATGGTATTGTGGTTGTTACTGCACAGTGTTAGTTCCACTGTTATCGCTGTGATTGACCATGTGCTCCCTTTTTTTCTCCCCCACCCTCTCTCCTTTTCTTCTTCTATCCTTGTGTGCATTAGCATCATCTGGCGAAGGTGCAGGGGCACCGGTGAGTGGGGGAGCTGCAGCCCACGGTACACAGGAGACAGTGTCAACCGACGCCGAGGGGACCAGTGGGTTGGAGGGCGAGGGAAGCACCATGAAGTAGACAGGAGCTTCAACTACTGACTCAGATACCTCCTCTGATGAAAGGTCACTGGTGGTAGCGAACCCCTCGGGGACCACCTCAGCTACATCACCTTCCACTAACCCCATACCAGCACCACCCTCCCAGTAGACCCCCACCCAGTTGCCTGTGCCCACTCACCAAGGAGGGTGGGTGTCTCCTTCGCTACAGGCACCTCAGCCCCTGCCCCAGTCAGCCCTGCTGCCCTCCCTGAGGAGGCTATTGGCCTCCTGAGATTCATCTCTGTAGGGCAGTCAACCATAGTGAATGCCATCCAGGGGCTGGCAACCAAGATGCAGCAATGCAATGCCTTCCTGGAGGGCATTCACAGTGGCTTGGCTGCCCTACAGTGATCATTTCAGGCTCTGGCATCCTCTTTGATAGCAGCCATTGTACCTGGTTCTTCCGTTCCCCCCTCCAACTACGTGCTCCCAGTCCCAGAGCCCTTTCCCCCACCCATCTCAAGCGCACATTCAGACAAGCATGTACCCAGGAAAACAGACTCGCATAGACAAGCACAAACACCACAGATCACACCACAAGCAAACACACAGCCAACACACAAAAGCACACACAACAACTGTCACTGCCTTCACTGTCTCCTCCTCCACCTACTCCCTCACAGTCACATCAGCACTCACACCTGCAAGCACTGCCTCTTCAGTCCCAGATCCTGCCACCTGTACAGCCTTGCCCACAGTCACCAGAACCACCAACATGCAAACTAGCAACCCATTCACCACATGTGCAGTTACCACCACCACCACGCACCACAACATACATGCTCATGACCTGTTTGTCCTCTCCCACCCTTTCTGCCCCCTCCAAAGAAACATAAGCGCTCCCACTCAGACACTCAACAGCCATCCACCTCACACACCCACACTGTACATGCACCTTCACCCCAGTCCAGCACACCTACTTCTCCTACAACCACTCCCTCTACCTCAACTCCCAAACCTCTTCCCACACTCCACCCCACTGTACCTAAGAAACTTTTCCTTGCCCGCCATGACCTCTTCCCTCCTCCTGACCCACCCTGTCTTGTGCGGAAAAGGAAGGTCCCGCTCCTCCAGCCCAGTACCTCAAGCTCCTAATCCCCTCATGGCTCCCCTTATGTGACACATGTCCATGCCCCGCTAAGACACCTCCCACTACAGGGCACAAGACAGCCACTCTGCCCCCCCACCCAGCTCCATACACACTCCTCTGGCCCCTAGACAGAGGAGCAAAGGGCCGCCCTCTCCCAAACCCAAATTCAAGGACCCACCTTCCAAGAAAAGCCCCCCATCCTCCCAATCCACTGTGCCCCCTGAGGTACCTGCCTTCCACGTCCATGTCCCTGCCCAGTGGAGTCACTTGGCCTGTCAGGAGTCAAGTTGGGCCTCTCACATTGCCATGTGTAGTGGCATGGACACTTTTGGACTGGCCAATGGCCCTCTGTGTATATAGTTTGATTCAGTTATTGCATTTGCTGTTTCCACCGGATTACAATGGTTGGGCCAAAGGTATTTGTCCTGCCATTTTTTTACTTCTGGCTTCTAATATTGTTGTACTTTTCAGTGGATTGTTCTCCGTGTGTTGTATGTGTATGGTGTGTGTTATGCATGTGGGTGTGTCACTCCCCCCTCCCTCCCTTGTGTGCAAGGCAGCTGTACTCACCGTCATCGTCTTCGTCAGTGTTGCTGCTCCTCATCTCCCAATACGTGGTACAGCATCGGCAGGGCTTCCAGTTTGGGTTCCATGGTGGCCGCTGACTCCTCTGTGTCCCTGGAGGTGAGTGTCTCCTTTTATATAGGTCATTTTTGCCAAGCTTTTCGTGGCAGTTGTCCTGCCCTGGAAATCCTGGCGGTCTGCTATGTCGTAATATGGTGGGCGTTGAATAGTGTTCCGCCAGACTGTAGGTAGCAACCGCCGTGGTCTGGGCCGGAGTGCACTGGCGGATGAGGTGGTGCATTGGCTGAATATAGGAGGGATCACTGCTGTGGTCATAATATGGCAGTCTTCACCACCAGCCTGGCGGTGGTCCTACCGCCAACACCGGCGTGGCGGTCAGCTGACTGCCAATGTCATAATGAGGGCCTTAGTGTCAATAATGTATGCTTCCTAAGCCATAAAGATTGAGAAATGTTTTATTTTCGCTCAACTAATGAAACTTTGTTTGCATACTGTACTTTACATTATACATAGAAAGTGGTAAAAGTGTTAATGGGTACCCATCCTCTCCAAAACCTATTTTTGACATCACATGTTAACCTTTGCATTATTTCAGAATGTAAAGAACTAAGGGCCAATGTACAAAAGCTTTTTCCCATAGACACAGAATGGGTAAAATCCTTTGGTACATCTGGCCCTATAAAGCATACGTGCAAATCTGATTAAAATTCCTGTCTTTCTATTTCACTTTGCGCTATGTTTATTGGAGCCTGCGGCTCGCAGGCCATGGGCACTTTTTATAGGGCCAATGAAAAGTAGCCAATCCCATCCCTGCTCCCTAAACCCCAGAAATGTAGGCGCAGGTTTCTCATAGGATTGCATTGCCCTTGTATAACACAGGGTGACTCAGTGGCAAAGCGATCCTTATTGAGATTTATCAAGCCACAGAAGGCCACCCTGCATGGCCCTGTGTTGTGTGGAAATCCAGAGTAACGCATAGCAAGGCAGGTCACTGGCTTTCATTACTCTGCACTTGGAAGACGTTACATGGCAAGAGAATGGGTGTTCCGACACACCCATCCATGTATTTTGGTGCATTACCAAATGTACCAAGACAGGTAAACCTGGTAATGCGTCAAAGTACTACAAGTGGCCAATAGAGGCACAACAAGGAGAAACACCTTTATTTCTCCTTGTTTCTTCCTCTTTCTAAGTGTGCTGCATTCACAATTAGAAAGATGAAATCACATCTAAGGATTATTTTTATGCAGGAAGGTGTCCCTTCCTAGACCAAAACAATCCTGTCCACAACCCAGGTACCCTTACACCGTGGTGTAAGAGTGCTCAATTTGGCACTAGGCAGCACATAGGGCAGCAGTGCAGATAGAGAGCAGCAATGGGGTATGTGTTGGTAAATATAGTGCATTCCTGTTTCCTCCGTTTGATACAGCGCAATAAGTTGCCTGCTGCTTTGCGCTGCATCACATAATGATAAATCTGGCACTTAGGGCCTGATTAAGATTTTGACTGATAGGTTATAGCCAGTCTTTTGAAATCTAAATCCAATTATATCAATTGGGATTTAGATTTCAGCAGAAGGGCTATCCGTCACCATTGTGACGGAGTAACCCATCTGACAAAATCTAGATCAGGCCCTTAGTTTCTCCTAAACCCCTGCTGCTGTGCCACACAGCAGAGAGCTAAACCTTAGTGGAACTGGATTAATTACTCAGGCAATCAAAAAAAATCATAGAGATAGATAAATGCATAACCGGTAAATCACACTGCTCCGTGCAGAGTTCTCTCAAACAAAAGAAATATCCAATAAAAAAACTTTTGATTATTCGGCATTTGAAACCCTCAAAGGAGATAACAGAGACATGCAGGAAATTTGGGACTGCTCAGAGCCCCAGGCAACATTATCACTAGTAATCAGCTACCATCCATTGGGATCAGGTTCACAACATAATTTCATGTCTATCACAGGTGTATAATTTTTGGTATTTGTAGGCCTCAGTGGAGTTCACGAAGCCACGCTTTGCGGAACTCCACAAAGTCACATAAAAACTCCATCATGCTACTTGGAGTTCCGCTAGTGGGCGGAGTTTCTTGCTGCGCCCGTTCATGTGAAGTATAATGTCACTGGCAATGGGAAGTATGTCCTGGCGCTGGAATATTCACACAAACAGCACAATGATGTTCTCATGGGCATGGCTATCTTAGTTTTTTTGCTTGTTATGGTGCTGGGGCATAGATATGTCCTCCCCAAATCTCTCCCATTACCCAACTTTTAAAACCTATTTTCCCCTAGTTTCTTTTTATTGTATTACCTTTTCTCTATCTCTTTTTATATTTGAACTTTTCTCCTAATTTGTGTGTCTTTTTTGTGACTTTTTCATTTTTTTTGCTTTACTTGTTTTCCCCTTCCTACTTCCTAATTGTTAGACCTGACAGCAATAGGGTGGTTACCCCTAATGTTTTGCCTGCCTTCCTCCACTTTTTGGACACTTTTTTTGCTGGTTTTAGGACTCTCTGCACTTTACCACTGCTAACCAGTGCTAAAGTGCATATGCTCTCTCCCTGAAAACATGGGGACATTGGTTCCTACCCAATTGGCTTGTTTAATCTACTTGTAAGTCCCCAGTAAAGTGGACTACATGTGCCCAGGGACTGTAGATTAAATGCTACTAGTGGGCCTGCAGCACTGATTGTGCCACTCACATAAGTAGCCCCTTCACCATGCCTCAGGCCTACCATTGCAAGACCTGTGTTTTCAGTTTCACTGCCAACTCGACTTGCCATTTAAAAGTACGTGCTAAGCCTTAAACTCCCCTTTTTCTATACATAAGTCGCCCCTAAGGTAGGCCCTAGGTAACCCATAGGGCAAGGTGCTATGTAGATAAAAGGCAGGACAAATACCTGTGTTGTTTATATGTCATGGTAGTGTAGAACTTCTACATTTTTTTTACACTGATGTAAGGCCAGCTCCTTTCATAGGCTAACAATAGGGCTACCCTCATATCCTGTTTGAGTGGTAGATTCTGATCTGAAAGGAGTAACAAGTTCATATTTAGTATGGCCAGAATGGTAATACAAAATCCTGCTGACTGGTGAAGTTGGATTTAATATTACTATTTTAGAAATGCCACTTTTAGAAAGGGAGCATTTCTCTGCACTTAAATCCTTCTGTGCCTTACAATCCACATCTAGCTAGGTTATGCATTTCACCCAGACAACCCAAAACACAGGATGCTCAGTCACACCTGCACACATCTGCATACTGAATGGTTCTTCCTGGGCTGGGAGGGTGGAGGGCAGAGGGCCTAACACTTACATTTGAAAGGACAGTGGCCTGCCCTCACACAAAGGACTGCCAAACCCCCTCCTGGGACCCTGGCAGAGAGGATGGAACTGAAAAGGGACCTGGTACGCTTCTAAACCACTCTTTAGGTCTCACCCACTTCAAAGGCACATTTGGGTATTTAAACAGGGCCTCTGACCCTACCAACTCAGACACTTCTGGACAAGATACCACTGGTGAAGAAACTCTGAACCAGAACCTGCAACCTGCCAAGAGGAACTGCCTGGCTACCCAGAGGACTCACCTACTGCCTTTCTGCAAAGGACTGCTGCCCTGCTGTTACCCTGCTGCCTTGCTGCAAAGAACTCCTTGTGCAGCGAAAATTCGATGCACAGCCTGATAGAAACGATGCACAGCCTGCATTGTGGTGAGAAAATCACTGCATGCCGAACTGAAACGACGCAGCCCCACTCTCTAAGAGGAGATCGACGTAGTGCCAGCGTTGCAACTGGAACTTTGATGCATGGCCCACTGGCTTGATGTATAGCCAAGCTAGAATGACGCAGCTCGACTCCCTGCGAGAAGAATCGACGTACCGTCTGCCGTGCGACTGAAATTTCCAACCATCGCCCACCGGATTGACACAGCCCCTGTGACTTCATCCTGCACGCCCAGGATTTCTTCGCATCGTCCCCAGGGAACCCGAAGAGGATCAAAGTCTTTGCACCAGAAATCAATGCAAGGCCCTGACTGCGTGGAAAAATATTGACACATCATCTGTGTGCACCCAGAGAAACCAACGGATACCTCCCTGTTTTCCACACATCTCCTCCTCTGCGGCCCCTTACTGATAATTTAGACGCAAACCAGGTACTTTGTGCTTGCAATAGACACTTAGGCCCTCATTCTGACCTTGGCGGGCGGCGGAGGCCGCCCGCCAAAGTCCCGCCGTCAGCTTACCGTTCCGCGGTCGAAAGACCGCGGCGGTAATTCTGACTTTCCCGCTGGGCTGGCGGGCGGGCGGCCTGAAGGCCGCCCGCCAGCCCAGCGGGAAAGAGGCTTCCACGATGAAGCCGGCTCGGAATCGAGCCGGCGGAGTGGAAGCTGTGCGACGGGTGCAGTTGCACCCGTCGCGTATTTCACTGTCTGCGCAGCAGACAGTGAAATACATTTAGGGGCCCTCTTACGGGGGCCCCTGCAATGCCCATGCCAGTGGCATGGGCACTGCAGGGGCCCCCAGGGGCCCCGCGACCCCCCCTACCGCCATCGGGATCCCGGCGGTCGGACCGCCGGGATCTGGATGGCGGTAGGGGGGGTCGGAATCCCCTCGGCGGCGCAGCAAGCTGCGCCGCCGTGGAGGATTCAATGGGGCGGCGGTACACTGGCGGGAGCGGTCGGAATCCCCATTGGAGCACCGCCGGCCTGTCGGCGGTGCTCCCGCGGTCCTCCGCCCTGGCGGTCTTTGACCGCCAGGGTCAGAATGACCGCCTTAGGCCCTGATTTATAATTTTTGGTGCAAAATTGCAGCAACTCAGTTTTGCACCAAAACATTTAGCACCAGCTTGCACCATTTCCGTGCTCCAGCCGGGCACCATATTCATGGAATGGTGCAAGCCGGTGCAAAGGGTAGGCTAGCGGCAAAGAAAATTACTTTAGTCTGGTTGGGCTGGCAGTATGGAAGAAGGGGTTTTTGCACAAAAAAATGACGTTAGGCAGTTAGAGTAATAAAAAAAATGACTCCAACCTGCCTAGAGTCATTTTCTGACGCAAAACCATCCATACCACATGACTTCTGTCTTAGAAAAGGCAGGAGTCATGCCCACCACCCCAGTGGCCAGCACAGGGGACTAGGGTCCCCTGGGCATGGCCAATGCATCCAGTGCCATGCGGGGAGGCCCATTTCAGGGCCCCCAATGGCACTTTAAAAAATAAAATAAAATACTTACCTGTACTTACATGTACTTACCTGTACTTACCTGTACTTACCTGGGATGGGTCCCCATCCTTCGCTCTCCCTCTGGTGTAGGTGGGGGTGCCACTGGGGCCTGGGGAGGACACCTGTGGGCTTATTGCATGGTGTTCCACCTTGCAAATAGGCCCACAGGTCCCCTAACGCCTGCCCTGACCCAGGTGTTAAAAAATGGGGCAAAGCAAGCTATGCACCATTTTTTAACCCTCCTACACTCCCATGCACCATTTGTGCACAGGAGTATAAATATGGCGTTAAGGCCATAGAGTCATTTTTTGCACAGGAACGCCAACCTTCCATCTCATTAAGGCAAGGTAGTTTTCCACTTCCAAAAAATGACTTTAACTCCATAAATTTGGCACTAGACAGGTCTAGCACCAAAGTATAAATGTATACCGAATAAGAGTTAAAAAAAGGATGCTAATTCGGTGCAAATAGAGTACAAATATGCCCCTTATTGCTTTTTAAAAACTTAAGACTCTTTTTTTTTTAGCATTCTCTGAAGTGATATTTTAACATGTATTTATCAAATCTTGATTGTTTTGACCTGCCTTTAACCAGACAAATATTCTATATTTTTCTAAACACTGTCTTGTCTATTTTTATGGTGGTATACTGTGTTATTACATGATCTATTGCACAAAAACTTTACACATTGCCTTCTAAGTTAAGCCTGACTGCTCAGTGCCAAGTTACCAGAGGGTGGGTGCATGATAATTTGGATTGTGTGTGACTTACACTGACTAGAGTGTGGGTCCTTGCTTGGACATGGGTAACCTGACTGCCAACCAAAGACCCCATTTCTAACACTAATTCCTCATCTCTTCCTCCCCAAGTCCCCAGCACCATGGCAAAGCATGGGAGCGGCAACGCCAGGCCCCCAACTGCAAGCACCAGCCGCCTTCAATGCTGGCGGCGGTGGCATGAAGGGTTGCAGCCCTGCCCCATATTTTCTGAGGTAGAGGTGGCTGCTTTGGTGTTCTACGTCCAGCACCACCTTTGCAACAGGTGACAGGCTTGGGTCTGGGTATGGCCTCCGGGAGCTCTGCAGCTCTGGGTCCAGCGCACCAGCAACAGCTCACGCACCAGTGGGCTGATATCCTGGACCGGGAAATGGACCTGCTCGATCTGCTAGGCATTGAGGTTGTGGGGCTCAGTGAATAATTCATTATTAGTTGTGTCCTGTCATGCTAATAGTTTCTTCCCAAAAAGCAGCATGCTGCTCACATTCAAGTAAGTTAATTTTACGTCACAGATATAATATTATGTGACAGGCAGGTGCTAAGCACTTCCTAATTGTACTTGTTTTTGGTGCTTGCCTGGGCTGATTAAGAAGTAATTCAGAGACTCCTCTTGTGCCCCGTCTAAGGTGGTCACCATTAATATTAGCTTTAGTGAGTTTGCATGTTCTCTCACTTCCCTGTGCCTGTATTTTTTCATTTGTAGCTCATACAGTGCCAACTGCCAAGCAATTTCCCAGTGATGCTTAGTCGTTTTGCATACATCCAATCTATGCATTGAGTGATTAAGAATTAAATGAGAACTGTAGATTGCAATTTATTAGTAATTCCAAAATGTGAATTATGAAATTTGGAATAGGGTTAGGAACTTTTACAGGAGGATGTTGCAAGATACTAGTATTATTATTTTTCTTATACAGGCACTGTAAACATCTGATGTAGAAATGTTACTGCGTTTGCCTTTTCTTTAAAAAAAAAAAATATTCTTGGAGCGATTATTTATTAACAGTACCACTAATATTTTCACATTTTTTTCTTACATTATCCAGCATGGAGGGGCAGGAAGAGGGCTTGTGGTGATGAGGCGGGCAAAGCAGCTAAAGGGGGGCCCTCCACAAGTGCCAGGGCAGATAGCTCTGCTAGCCCCAGTAAGTCTTCCTGTTGTAGTATATATTAATATTTATTTCCCAAACTTTTATCGCTACACACTTAGAATTATTTTCTACCTTTTACTATGCCTGTCTTCTAATTTTTCACCAACTCCACTTTGATTTTTCTGTTTCATAAATTCTTCTTATGCCTGCATTATCCTATTTACTTATTTTCTATATTTCAAGTTTCTTTACTTGAAACTATCTGGCTGTACTAGTCTGTCTGTAGCTTCCTTTCTTCTGCTTTGTCAGTGAGCTTTCCCTCTCCCCTTACGTATCTTATTTTGTGGAGTGGTGGTAAGGCTCAGCGAACACAAGTAATGAAGACTGCATGCCCATGTAAAGTATTGTACACATATTTCGTGAGAAGGCTTTCTTTTTTTTGCTACAGCTCAATCGTTAAAAAGAAGGAAAAAAGGTGTTTTTGAACATGGTTATGTAATTTTTTGTACCCTCCAATGTTGTGTATGTATTATTAGTATACTAGGAGTTGAGGACCATGGTTGGAAGTATGAGGAGGATGCCCCCATTGCATTAGCGGCATTTGTCCTTCCTTGACTAATTCTTACACACTTTTATTTCTTTTGAAAAACCCAGATTCATCAATTGCTAGTTCTTCCCCTCCATTACCATTTTCTTTTACATGACTTACTGGCTTTTAAAAAATTGCCAATCAACAAAATGCCCTCCTGATATTTTGATAGAAGAGAAGTCTGCAACCAAATATAGTTATGTATTCCAGTTGTATTTTGCTATTTCAAAAAATCAACAGGGAAGGTGTATGTGGCATCTAAAGTGTGTAATTTTGTTTTCTAGCCGCACTGATCGCCAGTGCCGGGGCGAGCAGCGACAACGCAGATGTGGCTGAGGCAGCGGATGAGGGGGGAATCTCTGTAGAAGCAGTGGCAGGCGGTGGTAAGCCTATTGCTTGCTTATTGACAATTAGTAATACAGTCACTGTAAGGGTGTTCTAGTGTTGTTGTTGACTCACTCGTCAATACCCTGATTTAGCAGATGGAGCAGAAGTTAAGTAAGTATTAATGGCCTCTTCTATCTGCAGCTCAGCAGACTAAGGTTCATAAAATGAACTTGAACTATGATGTGTTTTGGAAAAATTAAAGAAGGGTGGAAGTAGAATGGATGGGGACATATAATATGAATGAAAGGATGTGTGTGTCGATGACAGGGTGCATAGTTATATGAATGATAGGATGCATGGGTGGATAAAGGATAGATGAAAGGGTATACGGGTAAAAGGATGCTAGCCCAGCTGGGTGAAATGGTATGGGTGAAAGGATTCCATGCCTGGATGGTTGAACAGACTCCATAGGTAGATTAGATTTCTTGGATGAGGGAAAGGATGCATGAGTGGTTAGTGGGTAGATGGATGTTGGTGAAAGGTTAGTAGAGAGCCATGTTTGGAATTTGGATGGTATCAAAACCAAGGGTGAAGAATAAGAGTCCTGAAAGAAC
Organism: Pleurodeles waltl; assembly: GCF_031143425.1. Taxonomy (NCBI): domain Eukaryota; kingdom Metazoa; phylum Chordata; class Amphibia; order Caudata; family Salamandridae; genus Pleurodeles; species Pleurodeles waltl. The sequence goes on along the minus strand of NC_090444.1, from coordinate 1,105,688,152 downwards.
AAATTTGCAATGATGTATAGATAAATGCTTGGAATGAAGAAACAGTGGAACTCCTCTGGATAGAGGTGGTCTTCTCACCTACTTTGCTTTCTTGGAATGTTTTTTAGCAAAGGTTTGATGCAAAGGTGTGGATGGTATTTCAGAATATTCCCTTGACTCACAGTATTTTTCAAGCAAGGCAGATAATATATTCCCAGGCCAGCACCCATTTACTATTGCCTCCCTCCCTTGCTATTGCCTTTCACTAGTGCCACCCATGAAGACCTAACAGCTGCATAGTGTTAGAAAATACCATCTTTCTTGACATTTTACCCCCAATTTCTGCCTCTTTGTCAGTGTGTTTTGTCTGTCTCACTGGGATCCTGCTAGCCAGGACCCCAGTGCTCATAATTTGTGGCCTATGTGTGTTGTCAGAATGCTTAACTGTGTCACTGAAGTTCTGCTAACCAGAACTCAAGTGCTTATGCCCCTCTACTTACCAAATTTTTCACTACACTTTAGTGACTCCATATTCAAATTCTGATTGGCACACTGGACCCCCCTTATAAGTCCCTAGTATATAGAACCTAGGTACCCAGGGCAGTAGGGTTCCAAGAGGTCTTTATGGGCAGCAGCATTTTTTTGAAACCCATAAGGGGCTCATACAAACCTTTCACCAGGACTGCACTGCATCCTGAGTGAAATAGTGCACATACTATTTCACAGCCATTTTCACTGCGCTAAGGTTACTTATAATTCACCTATATGTCTAACCTTAATTTACTGAAGGCCATGTGTGAAGTTGTTGTGTGTGAGGGCACCCTTGAACTAGCAAAGGTGCCTCCATATTGTACTGAGCCAATTCCGCTGACTTCATGAGTGCAGGGGTACCATTATAAGCGTGCACTACATATATGTCAATGCAATTATATATCTTCACAATGGTAACTCCGAATATGACCATGTGAGATGTCTAATATCATGGAATTACCCCCCCAAACCAAATTGGTATTGGAGGACGAATCCCATGCACCCTGGGGGCTCCACCATGGACCCCCAGTACTGCCAAATCAGCTCTCTGAGATTTCCACTGCAGACCCAATTGTTTCCACCTCCCAGACAGGTTTTTGCCCTGCTGGGGACTGAGCAGCTCAATTCCAGGAATGCAGAACAAAGCATTTCCTTTGGGAGGAGGGTGTTACACCCTCTCCCTTTGGAAATAGGTGATACAGGCTTGGGAGTGGTAGCCTCCCAGAGCCTCTGGAAATGCTTTGAAGGGCACAAACAGTGACCTTCTTCCATAATCCAGCCTACACCAGTTCAGGGACCCCTAGTCCCTGCTCTGGCATGAAACTGGATAAAGGAAATGGGAGTGACTACTCTCCTGTCCATCACCACCCCAGGGATGGTGCTCAGAGCTCCTCCAGAGTGTCCCTGGCATTAGCCATCTTGGATTCCAAGGTGTGGGAACCCTCTGGAGACCTCTGAGTGGCCAGTGCCAGCAGGTGACATCAAAGACCACTCCTGATAGGTGCATACCTGGGTAGGTATCCAATCCTCCTCTCAGGGCTATTTAGGGTCTCTCCTCTGGGTATTTCCTCTGATTGGGTTTGCAAGATTCCTCCAGGACTCCTCTGCATCCTCTGCTTCAGCTTCTGACCATCGGATCAACCGCAGACTGCTCCAAGAACTGCTGCAACTGAAACAAAGTATCCAGTGATCTGCAACTTCAGCTCCAGCCAATTTTTGCAACAGTGTCCAATGTGTGCGCGCTCTGAGGACTGCCTGTCTTCACCCTGCACCAGAAAAACATAAGGAATCTCCTGTGGAGTGACAGAGTCACTTCCCTGCTTCTTCAGGCACCCTTCTGCGACGACGACCGGTACTCTGGGGCTCCTATCATGATGACCAGCATGCCCCCCTGAACACAGGTAGTGGACCAAAGCGATCCAGACTGTCCAAAGGTCCAGCTGTCCAAATTTGGTGGAGGTAAGAGCTTGCATCACCGTGCTGCAACAGTACCCCTGTGTACCACGTCTTCTACAGTTCCTTGGGCTTCTGTGCACTTCTTCCAAGAATCCTTTATGCACATCATTGCCCAGGTGCCCAGCACTCCATCGGTGTGGGACCTTCCAGTGTAGTGCTGCGATGACCACACTTTGCATCTTGTTTGTCCCCATGTTCTGGGACTTCCGTGGTTGCCGCTTGATCTTCTGTGGGCTCTCTGAAGTGCTGAGAGCCCTCTCTGTCTCCTCAGTCTGAGTTGAGAACACCAGGTCCCTCCTGGGTCCAGGCAGCTCCTTTTTGACACAAACGGCATACTTGCTTGAACCAAGACTTAGCGGAATCCAGCGATGCAAACAGCCTGCATCCAACAACTCGACGTGGAACATCTCCTGAACTAAGCAGGAACCCACAGCCATCTTCTTTGGTGCTCTTCTGTACCTTTCTTCTGACCAGAGAATCCACTTTTGCACCTTCTTCTAGGTTGGCAGGGGCTCCTGTCCTTCCTGGACTCTTCTTCGACGTCTTGACTTTGTCTCCTCTCTCCATCAATCTTTAGGTCCAGAAATTCCATCATTTGTTGCTTGCAGTCTTGTTTGGTTCTTGCAAAATCCTTTATCACGACTTGTAGTGAGTCCAGAGGAAACTTGCAGTACTTTACTCCTGCTTTCCTGGGCTCTGTGGTGGGGTACTTTACTTACCTTTAGGGGCATATTTATACTCCGTTTGCGCCGAATTTGCGTCGTTTTTTTCGACGCAAATTCGACGCAAAACTAACTCCATATTTATACTTTGCTGTTAGACGCGTCTAGTGCCAAAGTTCATGGAGTTAGCGTAATTTTTTGGCGTTCCCGTCTTAAAAAATGACTGCGATGCATATGCGTCGTATTTATACTCCCTGGCAAAAATGACGCCCGGGAGTGGGCGGGACTAAAAAACCTGCATTTGCGCCGGATTTTAGCGCCTGGGTCAGGGCAGGTGTTAAGGGACCTGTGGGCTCAGAATGTGCCCAGAGGTGCCCTCCCAAGCCCCCAGGGACACCCCCTGCCACCCTTGCCCACCCCAGGAGGACACCCAAGGATGGAGGGACCCATACCAGGGAAGAAAAGGTAAGTTGTGGTAAGTATTTTTTTTAATTTTTTTTTGTGGCATAGGGGGGCCTGATTGGTGCCCCCCTACATGCCACTATGCCCAATGGCCATTGGGCAAGGGGGGATGACTCCTGTCTTTGCTAAGACAGGAGTCATGTTAATGGCGTCTGGGCGCCAAAAAAAAATGGCGCAAATCGGGTTAAGATGATTTTTTTGCCTCAGCCTGACTTGCCCCATTTTTGGACGCCCAAACGCCATTTTTCCCTACGCCGGCGCTGCCTGGTGTACGTGTTTTTTTTTCACGCACACCAGGCAGCGCCGGTCGGCTAACGCCGGCTAACGCCATTCAATAAATACGGCGCCCGCATGGTGCTTCAGAATGGCGTTCGCCGGCGCTAATTTTTTTGGTGCAAAACTGCGTTAGCGCAGTTTTGCGTAAAAAAGTATAAATATGGCCCTTAGTGTTTTCCTGCACTCCCAGCACCCCTCTACACACTACACTTGCCTAGGGGGAAATTCGACATTCGCATTTGTAGGAAAGTACCATCTTGCCTGACATGTTACCCCCATTTTTACTGTATGTATGTTTGTTTTTACCTATGTGTCATTGGGATCCTGCTAGTCAGGACCCCAGTGCTCATAAAGTATGCCCTGTGTGTGTTCCCTGTGTGGTGCCTAACTGTATCACTGAGGCTCTGCTATCCAGAACCTCAGTGTTTATGCTCTCTCTGCTTTTAAAATTGTCACTGCAGGCTAGTGACTAATTTTACCAATTCTCATTGGCACACTGGAACACCCTTATAATTCCCTTGTATATGGTACCTAGGTACCTAGGGTATTGGGGTTCCAGGAGATCCCTATTGTAATTGTAATTGTAATCGTATTTGTATAGCGCTTACTACCCCTGACGAGGCGTCGAAGCGCTTTTTGATGAGTAGCACGCTACTCCGGAACCCAACAAGAATTAGTGATGGATTAGTATCGTTAAATAATGAGTACAGTTTTAGTATTATTATGAGTTAATTTGAGCAGCGGATATGAGAGTTTGTTAGTTAGATTGACTGGAGTAATGGAGGGGTGGAGGAGGAAATAAATCCAGAAGTGTTAATTGGGAGTATATCCTTTATTTACTCAACCCAAAGGCTTGGGATGAGTAAAGGGGGGCGGAGGGAGAAGAGTATGTGGAAGGGTTAGGGAGGGCATCGTAGCAGGGTGAGATGAATGCAGGAGAATTTAGTAGGGTTGTGTGGGAGGTCACAGAGGTAGAGTGAGGTTTGGTGAGTTAGATGTGGAAGTGGAGGGAAGAGCTTAGGCAGAGATATTTAGGAGATGAAAGTGGTAGAAGGGATTTGGGATGAGTCAGAGTGAGAATGGAGGATAGTTTAATAGAGACATGACATAAGAGTGATGAGTAGATAAGTGTGATAAGATGAGAGCAGGAATTCATAGATATCTAGTATAATAACCCAAAACCAGGAGCCATGCAATGATCCACGAACATGCCAAGCACAGAAACAACATATACACATACATACATATATATATATATATTTACACACACACACACATGAATACACACACATATGCACATACAATACATAATTAGAATCATGGGTAAAAAATACTTAGTCAGACAGGTTTAAAGAGTGTGTGTGTATTTTATTGTTATGACATAGTAGCAATACATATTTTCCAAAGAAACTATAAATAAATAGAAATATACATATAATCTGGAAAAAAAAGAAATATCCACATAAGCATATGCAGTTCATAGTTGTTTGGAAAAGGTGGTTATGAAGGAAAGAGACAACTCTTGAGTAGTTTTCTGAAGACAAGAAAGTTATCTGTGGCTCTTATAGTTGGGGGTAATGAATTCCATAGTTTGGCTGCTTGGACCTAGAAGGATGTACCACCTATAGTTTTTTTCTTGTAAGGTGGTGTTCTAAGGCGGGGTGCCAGTCTTGAGCGGAGGGTTCTTTGTTGGATGTATTTGGTAATTTTCTTTCTGATAAAAAGCGGTTCTGTTCCATGTATAGCTTTGTGGGTAATACAAAGCAGCTTGAAAGTGCATCTTCTGGCAACGGGTAACCAGTGTAGTGCTCTCAAGGCAGGGGAGATGTGGGCTTGCGGCTTTATATGTAGTAGTAGCCTGGCTGCGGAATTCTGGATACGTTGTAGTTTTTTCATAACAGATAGAGATGATCCATGGTAGAGGCTATTGGCATAATCCAGTTTGGATAGTACAAGCGAGATAGTAGCTTGCACCTTGTGTGGAAATCCGAGGTGGGGGAAGATGCGTCGTAAAGTCTTTAAGGTGATGAAGCTTGTGCGTGCTAATTTGTCAACTTGGGCATTCATAGTTAACTTGGAATCCATGGTGATTCCTAGGTTTTTAACTTCCTTGGATAATTGAGGAGGTGGTCTGAGATCGTCAGGCCAGACGCACAGAGGGTCATAATTTTTCCAGTCACCACATATGAGTATTTCTGTTTTGGAGGTATTTAGTTTGAGATGGCTCCAGGTCATCCACTGATCAACGGCTCTGAGGCAACTGAAGATTTGTGAGTTTTCAATGTTTTTGGGGTCTTCTAATTTAAGTAGTATTTGTGTGTCATCTGCATAGTTGTAGCATGTGAGATGGAAATCATTGATCAGTTCTGGTAAAGATATCATGTAGATGTTGAAAAGCAAAGGTGAGATGATTGACCCTTGGGGGACCCCTGCTTTTGTGAGGTAGGGTTCGGACGAGAAGGGGGGCGAGTGGATGATATTCGCTCTTTTTTGAAGATAGGAAGTAATCCAGTCGAAAGCAATCCCTTGAATGCCGGCTTCGTGGAGTCTTTGAGTTAGGGTGTCACGGTCAACAGTATCAAAGGCAGCTGAGAGGTCCAAGAGAAGTAGGGCAGCAACTCCATTTCGGTCGACTGTGTTTTTAAGATCGTCCCAGATTCAGTGCTTCTTCCTGGGCGGAATCTAGTTTGGAAGTCTGAAAGTATAGAATTGTCTTCAATGAATTGTGACATCTGGGCGAATGCTGCTCTTTCTGTCAATTTGCCCAGGAAAGGTCCATTTGTGATTGGTCTGTAGTTGTTGGGGTCTTGCGGGTCTAGGTTTGTTTTCTTTAATAATGGTCGTATGTATGCCTTTTTCAGGTCTGCAGGAAAAGTTCCTGTTTTTAAAGAGTTGTTGATGATTCTTCTTACAGCTGTGGCAGCAGAAGTAGATAGCAGGATGTTCTTGAAGATTTGTGGTGGGCAAGGGTCAGAAGGGCAACCAGAAGGTCTGCTTGCTTTGACCAAATCCATAAATTCATCCTGGGATATTTGTTTGAAGGACTGTAGAGGTTGGGATGGTTTATTCTTAAAGGGTATTTTAGCAAAGGGGTTGGTGCTGATGGTTTTCTTCTGTTTTAAATAGGAGTCCAACGTGTCTGCCTTGGTCGTGTAGTGAGTTGCCAATTTGTTTGTGAAATCTTGAGTGGTGGGATAACTTCCTTCCATGCATGTAGGTTTTCGAAATTCATTGAGAATTTTATAAAATTCCTTGGTTGTAGATTGAGCATTTTGAATTCTGTCTGAGTAGTATCTTTTTTTAGCTTTTTTGATTGATGATTTGTATATCCTGTTAAGTTTGTGTAGCTGCAGTTTGTCTTGACTGTTGTTTGTTTTGAGCCAGGTCCGCTGCAACTTTCTGATTTGTTGCTTTATCTTTTTAAGTTCTGTGTTTCTCCAAGGTGTTGGTTTTCTTTTGTCGTGTTTAGTTTTTTGGAGTGGTATTAGGATATCAAAAGCTTCCTGTAGCCACTCATAAAGTTTTGGTACAGAATTAATTGTATCTATATCTGTGTTTGCTGTTAGTTGTGTTTCTAAGTGATCCAAATTGAGTTTGCTCCATGGTCAATAGGTGTATGTATGTAAGTAGTTGTGGGGTGTGTTGATTTGTGGAGTTGTATGTCGGAAAGTTATCATATGGTGGTCTGACCAGGTGGTTGGTGTGATGCTATGAATAGTAACGAGTTCAGGCTTAGCAAAAATGACATCTAGGATGTGACCAGCGATGTGTGTGGGATTGTGTACAATCTGATGTAGGTTCAATGCGAGTAGGCCAGTGGTGATAGCTTTTGGATGGGGCATATTGGGTTTGTCAAACCAAATGTTTAGATCCCCAAAAATGCATAGATTGGAGTATAGTGTAATAAGGTTTGAGACTGTGTCAAGAAAAGCATCTGGGAAAGTGGAGTTGTTAGGTGGAGGTCTGTAAAGGAGGAGAAAGTTACAGGAGGAAGTTGGAGTAGGGTGGCATCTGGTAAGGAGGGCTTCACAACCTTGTATGGAGATGTTGTCTGTTTTACTGAGGTTCATTGCCTGTTTGAATATAATAGCTAGTCCACCTCCTCTCTTGCCTATACGGTTTTGTGTGATGGTTTGATAGCCCGGAGGAAGGGCTTCGTGCAACACTGGTGCCATGTCATCTCCCAACCAGGATTCCGTAATGAATAGTAAGTCAAGTTGTGTGTCTGTGAGCAGGTCGTAGATGTGGTGCTTGTTTTTTGAGAGTGATCGAGCATTTATGAGCTGGCAATTTAGATAAGGTGTGTTAGTGGTAGTGTTGTTTTGTTTAGTAGAAGGGTAAGTAGTGTAATGTGAGCTTGAAGCAGGAGTGTTGCTAGTTGTGATAACTGTTAGAGGCTCACAATAGTCTTGCTTTTCAATATAGTGTTCCTCTTCCAGCAGGTTAAGGAGGCATTTTGTTGGGTCTGTGTGCGTGCGTGTTGGACTTGGTGGCTGAGAGAGCCATGAGGAGTGTAGGGTTTTTGGTAGGGTAGTTTTATTATTTAACAGACAAGGGGATGCGAGGTTGCTATGAGTGGCATGTTTTTTATTTTGTTTGCATTTGTTTAGTGTGGATGGAGTATGGGTTAGGGGTGGTGGAGGAGCATGTTTATCATGATGTAAGGCTCTAAATTGTGCAATGGAGGAGAGGTGAGTGAATGAAAGTTGCTGGGTTGGGGTGCTTGTGGTAGGTGTTTGTGAAGAGTGGGGGGGTAGGGGTGGAGATAGGATGGAATTTGTATCCTTTGTGTAGTCCTGGGGGTGGGAGTGGGTATGACGAGGAGTGTAATGTAAGTTTGTGTTGCTTTGATGTGCTGATGTTTGTGGTCGGTATTGTTTTGTGGAATAATGAGACGGGATATTGGTGTAGTTGTTTTTGGAGAGGGATTTGTATGCGAGTTAGTGCTGCTAAGTGGAATTTGAGTGTTAGATGGGGTGTTGATGTGTTTTGGAGATGAATGTATGAAGTGTGTAAGAGGTGATGGGTGTGTGTCAGGGAAGTAAGTATTAGTTGAGATGACCGGAAGAGGTAATATGTGTGGTGGAGTGAAATGTGGGGATTGTATGGTTGTGTGTAATTGGTGAGGAGAGGGGAAGAGTGTTTGTAGATGATGTGTTTGAATGCAGGGTTTGGGCATTGTTATGATGACAGGTGGTCTGTGTGGAGCGAACAGCGGAATGTGTTGTTGGTTAGTATCAGCAGAGAGTGTGTATCTGGAAGGCTGAGACTGAGAGAAATGTATGTTGTAGTTTTGTATTGTGTGGGTGGTGGCAGGTAGTGTTAGTGGGAGGGGACAGAGTAGTGTTTGCTGCGAGAATGAAGGTGCTTGACTGTAGTAGTTGTGGGGGGTATGTGTATATGTGTTGTATGTAGGGTATTGTGTTGGGTGATGGGGCAATGTAATCTGTCTATGGAAAGTTTGTGATGCATGGTTTGGATGCCTTTGTAATATATGTGGTTGCATGTTGAGGGATGTGTAGGTGCTGTAACCATTCATGGTCATATGTGAATTGGGCAGCATTTCTGGCCCTAGTCCCTACCTGTCCTGAACAGGCCCAAACAGGCAGCTGCCCTTGTCCTCGATACCCGGGCTGAGACGCCCTGAATCCCAGCCTTTTATAGCCCCACTGGCCAATAAGAAGCAGGTCCTAACCCTAGCCAATCCAATTTCAAACCCTGGTTCAGCCAACTAATGGGAGACCCAGCCCTATTCACCAGTCATAGCCCTATTCCTGACCACCAATCACAGCCCAGCCCTAAAACCAGCAACCAATCAGAATCCCAGCCCTATCCACCAATCCTAACTGCATCCCTGGAGCTAGCAACCAATGAAACACCATCTCCCAGAACCACAAGGAACTTATATAAGGAGCACGTTAACTAAACTCCAGTCCCTGTGGGCAGGGGGAAAGGCAACTGCTGCTCTATTCAGAATCTCCTTGGATACAGACAGGCTGAATCCACACTTCCAAGCTAGCAGAGTCTACTTTCCAGGTAAGTGGGAGATTGTTTAAGAGACAAACACTGCAATAGTGCTGGGCGCACACTCTAAAATCGGGATTTTTTAAAGGCAAAAATACAGGGGGGCAGACAGTTTTTAAGCACAATTTAAATCACACAAACAGATTAAAACAGTCTCCTAAAACCACACTCTGCAAGATGTATGTAGCCTTTTTACTAAGAATAGGGGGACAAAAGGGGGGGGGGTGCCACAAACTAGCAAGGGAATTCACACAGTCACGGCAAAAACGATTTTTTTAAAAACACCACTTTAAATGAGGCCAGGCTGCCTGAAACACAGAGAGTCCACAGTAAAACAAACACTTTTTGAACAAATAATACTATTTACCCAGAAAAATCTTTAAGCTCCTTACCTAGGTCTTTTTGCAATCCTTGAACACTTGGCTGTATCAGGACACAGGGGAGATGCACAGAGTAACACAAAAAGGAGGAGCCTGTCTTGGCCTTCCCTCCACAATGGGCTATGTGCTATGGGCTGCAGCATTTATTTTGCCACCTATGGGGAGCTCAGACAATTCTTACTCTGGACTGCCACTGCAGCCTGAGTAAAATTACATCCACGTTATTTCACAGCCATTTTACACTGCACATAAGTAACTTATAAGTCACATATATGTCTAACCCTCACTTGGTGAAGGTTAGGTGCAAAGTTACTTAGTGTGTGGGCACCCTGGCCCTAGCCAAGGTGCCCCGACATTGTACAGGGCAAATTCACCTGACTTTGTGAGTGTGGGGACACCATCACACGTGTGCACTACATATAGGTCACTACCTATATGCACCGTCACAATGGTAACTCCGAACATGGCCATGTAATATATCTAGGTTCATGGAATTGCCACGCCAATACCATTCTGGTATTGGGGGGGACAATTCCATGCATCCCCGGGTCTCCAGCATAGAGCCTGGGTACTGCCAAACTAACTTTCCGGGGTCTCCACTGCAGCTACTGCTGCTGCTAACCCCTCAGACAGGTTTCTGCCCCCCTGGGGCCTGGGCAACCTGGTCCCACAAAGGCAGAACAAAGGATTTCCTCCAAGAGAGGGTGTTACACCCTCTCCCTTTGGAAATAGGTGTGAAGGGCCTGGGAGGAGTAGCCTCTCCTGGCCTCTGGAAATGCTTTGAAGGGCACAAATGGTGCCCTCTCTGTATAAGCCAGTCTACACCGGTTCAGGGATCCCCCAGCCCTGCTCTGGCATGAAACTGGACAAAGGAAAGGGGAGTGACCAATCCCCTGACCAGCACCTCCCAAAGGGAGGTGCCCAGAGCTCCTCCAGTGTGTCCCAGACCTCTGCCATCTTGGATGCAGAGGTGTGAGGGCACAATGGACACCTCTGAGTGGCCAGTGCCAGCAGGTGACATCAGAGACCCCTCCTGATAGGTGTTTACCTTTCCCAGTAGCCAATCCTCCTCTGTGGGCTATTTAGGGTCTCTCCTGTGGGCATCTCACCAGATAACGAATGCAAGAGCTTACCAGAGTTCCTCTGCACTTCCCTCTTCGACTTCTGCCAAGGATCGACCGCTGACTGCTCCAGGACACCTGCATAACCACAACAAAGTAGCAAGAAGACTACCAGCAACATTGTAGCACCTCATCCTGACGGCTTTCTCAACTATTTCCTGGTGGTGCATGCTCTGAGGGCTGTCTGCCTTCACCTGCACTGGAAGACATGAAGAAATCTCGCGTGGGTCGATAGAATCTACCCCCATCTAACGCAGGAACCAAACTTCTGCATCACCAGTCCTCTGGGTCCCCTCTCATCCTGACGAGCGTGGTCCCTGGAACACAGGAGGTGGGTCCAAGTGTCTTCGACAGTCCAGTGTCCCTTCTGACCAAATTTGGTGGAGGTAAGTCCTTGCCTCCCCACGCCAGACAGTAATCCTGTGTACTGCGTGAACTGCAGCTGCTTGGGCTTCTGTGCACTTTTTCAAGATTTCCTTTGTGCACATCCTAGCCCAGGGCCCCAGCACTCCGTCCCACATTTCCCAACTTGCTGAGTTGGACTCCAACGTCGTGGGACCCTCCTTTGTGACTCTGAGTCGACCATTGTCCTTAGATTTTCTAAGTGCCTGGTCAGGTGCTTCTGCGGGTGATGCATGCTTCTGGGAGGGCTCTCTGTGTTGCTGAGCGCCCCCTCTGTCTCCTCCTCCAAGGGGCGACATCCTAGGTCCTACCTGGGTCCTAGCAGCACCCAGAATCCTCAACCACGACTCTTGCACCTAGCAAGGCTTGTTTGCGGTCTTTCTGCATGGAAACAACTCTGTATCCTCCAACACGACGTGGGACATCTTCTAACCAAAGGAGAATTTCCTGCCACCTTTCGTTGTTGCAGAATCTTTGGCTTCTTCCACCCGGAGGCAGCCCTTTTGCACCTTCATCCGGGGTTAGTGGGCTCCTGCCCCCCCGGATACATGCGTACTCTTGGACTTGGTCCCCATCCTTTACCGGTCCTCAGGTCCATGAATCCGTCTTCAGTGTTTTGCAGTCAGTTGTTATCCTTGCAGAATCCTCTATCTCGGCTTTACTGTCTTTCTGGGGTAGTAGGGTAACTTTACTCCTAGTTTTCAGGGTCTTTGGGTGGGGTATCTTGGACACCCTTAGTGTTTTCTTACACTCCCAGCGACCCTCTACCCACTACACTAGGCCTGGGGTCCATTCGTGGTTCGCATTCCACTTTTGGAGTATATGGTTTGTGTTGCCCCTAGGCCTATTTCTCCCTATTGCATTCTATTGTGATTCTACATTGTTTGCACTACTTTTCTAACTGTTACTTACCTGATTTTGGTTTGTGTGCATATAATTTGTGTATATTACTTACCTCCTAAGGGAATATGACCTCTGAGATACTTTCGCCATATTGTCACTAAAATAAAATACCTTTATTTTTAGTAACTCTGAGTATTGTGTTTTCTTATTATATAGTGCTGTATGATATAAGTGGTATAGTAGGAGCTTTGCATGTCTCCTAGTTCAGCCTAAGCTGCTCTGCTATAGCTACCTCTATCAGCCTAAGCTGCTACAACACCTCTAATCTACTAATAAGGGATAACTGGACCTGCACAAGGTGTAAGTACCACAAGGTACCCACTATAAACCAGGCCAGCCTACTACAGCATTCCACTATTTTAGCATATGGTTTGTGTTGCCCCGAGGCCCATTGCAATCTATTGTATTTTCTACTGTTTGCATTATTCTATGACTGTTTACTTACCTGATTTCGGTTGCTAAAGTATATATTGTGTATAATACTTTCCTCTGGAATGTGTATTGCCTCTAAGATATTTGTGGTCTTGTGTCACTAAAATAAAATACCTTTATTTTTGCTAACACTGAGTATTGTCTTTATTGTGTATAAGTACTGTGTAACTATAGTGGTATTTCAGGAGCTTTGCATGTCTCCTAGTTCAGCCTAAGCTGCTCTGCTAGAGCTACCTCTAGACCGCTGCTAGAACACTGCCTACATTTCACTAATAAGGGATAACTGGACCTGGTATAAGGTGTAAGTACCTTAGGTGCCCACTATAAACCAGGCCAGCCTCCTAAACATAGTTCAATTCGGCAGAATTGGCACTGCAGTGTTGGCTGTGCAATGTGTGTCTGTCAGCTGAAGTTAAGTTAATGTGTCAAACACTTTTCATTGCATGGCAATGCAAAAACAAGGTGTGTTTCCCTTTCCTCCCAGTGCCCACTGTGCCAGTCACGTCTTATTACTTCACTCCTTTAATCTTTCTTAAGTTCTGTACCAGACTTCTGAATAATTTGAAAAATCCAAACTTTGCTTGTGCCATATTTTTCAAGCCAAGTGATACATTTAATTTATTATGGCTTGCATAATAGATTTACTTCTGTTTTAGTTTTCCCCTTTCAAAATTTGCCAACCACAGTGAGTCACACTACTAGCCAAACCTGATGATGAGGAATTGATTAATTAGTAAACTGTGTACTCTACCTATCCATCCTAATCCCCTCTACCTTACCCTGCAGTTGAGTACGTTAAGAATATTCCTTTCCTTCTTTGACAGCAAATGTATTTTTTTGGAAAAAAGTAGTTATAACAATGTGTGTTGGAGGAGGGGCATGAGGACAGTGAGTAACGTAGTCCATAGATGCCTTGATTTTCCTGAATTGGATAGTCTGGGATGGTGCAAATGTGCCAAATACATTTTAAATCCCATTCCTTAATCCTTTCCCTGTACTTCTGTGTATTGCTTTTCCTACTGCCTACTTATGGCAGACAGGGTGTCTGCATCATTGATTATATTATATTGTGTGTTGTGTTTCATTCTTAGTATTGATCGGCCTTGTAGTCCAGGTCCAAAGAAGAACAGGGCCATTGCAATAACATCATTTTCTAGTACAGTTGCCCAAGTTGCAGACAGTAACGAGTACTGCTATGGTGTCAGATGAGCTAGCAAAGCCATCATTAATTTAGCACAACCTGAGAGAGAATAATTCTTGTACTGCATAGTGCATATTTTGTCTGTGATAGTCATCACATTAAAATTGAATGACCTGAGGTGACCACCAAATGTACTGCTACTGTGCCACTACACTACATGATTTTAAACACTTTAAACAATTGTTTTGCTCAGAGCATTGTTTACAGTTTCTCTTTCTTCTTTCTTGGAATAGCTATTCTAGCAGAGTCACCATCTCGACAGGAAATAGCAGTCCGACTGCGGCGGACGAAACTGGAGGCTGTACAGGCCAAGTACCAGCGACTGGCGATCCTTGAGGAAGAGAAGGAAAATTTGGCAGCGGTTGCTGCCAGTACTCAGGGTTCCAACCCAGCAACACCTACACCGCAATGACAGGATAGCCACCCGCTCTCACATCATCCCTGCTGCCCCCCATACAATATGTTCCAATGCCGCACCCTTCGGAGTCTGGCTCTGATTGAGTCCCATCAGGCACATATGGAGGGGTTCATCAGAGGAAACGTGGCCCGACTTTAGTCAAGTGCCCTCATCTGTCCCTTTTTTAACGTTTTATTTTGGTGGGTGGGACTTGTTGTGGGTGGAGAGGGTGGGAATGAGTTTTTGCAGGACTTTTCATTTTTTTATTTAATTCACCATTGACAAAAGGACAGGTTTTTTTGGAACATTGGTTGGGGAAAGGGACATTTGTTTGGGGATAGGGGCGGGCCTGTTGTGGGTGGAAGGGGTGGGTATTTATTCTTTTTGTTAGGGACAGGGGAAAATGAATAGTTATTTACAGTTCTTTCTGCCTAAAATCCTTTTTGGGGCATTTATCTTCTCACTGCAGCCTTTACGCAGCATATTTTTCAAATCTGCTGATAGTGTATTCCTTCTAGCACAACATGTTTTACAAATCTGCTGACAGTATATTTCAATTATGTATTTGGTTAGGTATGGGTAACCTTGTCCTAATACTCTTCAAGTCTCTGCAGTGCATTCTACAAAATTTGACCCATAGAAGTGGTGTGGAGAGATTTGCCATTGCCATTTATTATTGCCTAAAGTGAAAGTACAACAATGCTCCATAATTCTCTTACCTGCATGGATGAAGCAAGGGCTGCATGGTTTCTCAAGGTACCATGGTGGTGTAGTAGTAATAGGCTAGCGTACTAACAGTGAAGGCATCGCAATCGAGGTCACACTCCATGTAGGTGAACTCAAATGAAGATCCTGCACACTGAGTTGAGGTTGATTCTACCAAATCCACCCCACCAAGTGTGTGCTTAATCAATGGTGTAAATTATTAATTAACATCTCAATAAATCACACAGCCCAGGGCAAGAGGGTTAGGGATTTGATGAATGGATGGGAAAGGGATTTTGGGAATGGTGTGACAAAAAGAGAAACACCACACAAACACAATATGTATCTAGGAAAGGATGATCAGCTGTCTATTGTGAGAGGAATAGAAAAACATGAATATGTATGACACAGAGATATCTTTTACATTCTGTCAGCCCCTGTGAGACCCACCTTGTATATATCTACAAACGCTGGCCACCTACGTTTGCAACATAGTACATATTATTAATCTTAGGTTGAAACTAACACACACAGCTCTCAAAAAAGAATATGGAAAGAAAAATGACAATAGTCTGTATTGCTAGATTGGGTGGTGCATATTCAGTCTTGTGGATTGGCCAGTCAAACTTCTTTGGTGCCTCCTTTAAGCGGTCTGATAAGGTAAGCATGAGTGTTATGGTGCAAGAGAAGAGAAGGCCTACGGATTGTAAAAAAGAAATGATTATCATGATATTGTACAATCAAGAAGGATGGAATGGAAGGTAAGCTTCATGAGGAGTAGTGTACCAAGAAGACTCAGAGGTGGCAGATCAAGAGCACAGACCTTTGCAATCATTCTTTTCCTGAGTGATGTGCGATCAATTAAATGAGAGCAATTACAATAACCAACAATCCCAGATAAGTGGCAGCATGTATTGGGATGATCAATCTTGCAACTGTCCTGATCATCATAAATAACATTTAACCTACAACATGTGCATAATGTGATATTATCATCCATCACGTCAGTCTTCTCAAGTTTCCTACACAAGGCCCGCCACCTAACCACCACATAGTTTTAAGTTTGAGCCAGCCAGCAGACACACACAGCAGCATTGCATTTCCCAAATCAAATAATCTTGATCATCCATTATGTGGGTCTTCTCCAGTTTCCTACACCAGGCCCGCCACCTAACCATCACATAGTTTCAAGTTTGAGCCAGCCAGCAGACACACACAGCAGCACTGCATTTCCCATATCAAATAATCGATGCACCTCTCACTACCAGTCCACAGATTTGAGCTCTCCTCTTAAACTCATCCTCATACCATCCATGTTGATTTCCATTAAGTTGATAACTTCCTTCTTCTGGCAGTTGCTTAAGTTAGCAAATCATGCTCTGATTCCTTTCATCATCCTCCAGACTCTGATTAAAGATGACTATGTCCAACTCCATACCAAATACTCCAGAGAGTTACAATCTCCTGACCCAATTGAGATACAGCCAGCTGTAGCGTGTGGCTGTGTTTAACAAACAAGAGAAACATTGAGTAGATTTTTTTTCTCGACTAGTATTTTGTGTGTTAGCTAAATTGACTGGTAGAGTCTTCTTTGACAAATGTGAACCAGAAAACAAAGCACCAGAAAACAAAGCACCAGAAAACAAAGGAGTGTGAAAGAGCCGGGAAACAAGATTTCGCTAAGTGTCAAAGAGGAAGGGAAAAAAAACACCTCCAGGAAAAGAATTATCATACATTATTACTATCCCATCAACAGTGTAAATCTATCACAACACAAAAACAAAGCCAGCATTAAAAATATAGTTAAACAATATTAATTGAAAACCCTCTCTCAATCTCTGCCACCACTACAGATAAGTCACACGAAGCATATCAACATTGAAACAAGTATCCCTCATATCAGTCGTTGAGGCACATAGCATTACTACTTGCCTGTTTCAATCAAGCATAGTGGCATATTGCTAATCCTCTTCGATTCAGGACACGAAAGACACATTGGCCAGTAAGTTGTAACTCAAATATCTTGGGCAGTCCTTGCCAGGGACAAAAGAAAGGATAGGCTTAGAATGGAGGCAGGCATTGTCCCTCAAATCTTCTTGAAGTGATTTTGGGGGGGATTGGAGGCTTCTTCAACGCAACTCCAACTCGGGGATATATGTGCCTAAAACAGTTGTGGTTCTTTAGTCATTTAGACAGAAACAAATAATATAAAAAAATAAGGCTCTTGCAGCTAGAACTTTTTTTCCTCAAAGCACTTTATCAATAGCAGCAAGTAGAAAGTTCTATGGTGCCCCAGGTCTAGGCCAGGAAGTAAAGTTAATCCTCAAACTCAGGTATTTCACCCAGAGGTTGGTCAGCTAACACAGAGTTGTACTTCAGGTATGCTGTAATTTGGTGTTATGAAGTGCAGATTCATTTTGATCATGGTCAATCTTTCGATGTTTTGGGGCGAGAGGCTGGTCCTTCTCACTGTCACAACTGCACTGAACATAAACTCAGCAGACACACTCGCTGCCCGATACTTTATTGCCAGCCTGCTGAGCACTGGCCATTGTTGCCTCTTATCACACCAATACACCAATGGGTTTTGATCCAGACAGACCTCCAATGGCTCATCCAGGTAGGCCTGGGCCACCCTCTCAATAGTCATTGGTGTTCAACCTTGCTTGAGCTCCTTTGCCTCTGCAGTGGACGTAAGCCCTGCCTTTAGAAACCAATCAAATGCAGATGTTGGGGCCACTGCTCCTGTTCCTGTTGTTGGTGTTGATTTTGGCTGCTGTGAGCCAACAGCACTGTCCGCAGGTTCTATGGAAGTTGTAGGCTACACCCAAGGAACTTTTGCCTGTGAGTGGGCCTCTAGTTTCCAATCTGTCTTTTTCTAGGTCTCTGGCTTGTTCAGCAATCCATGTCTTGTAGGTTGAAACATCCCTATCTGAAAAAGGAATTAAAGTGGCCAGTAATTGTTTGTACTGTGGGTCAAGAATTGTAGCACAGATGTAATGTTTGGGTGACACAATGTCTCTTTGAAGCCTTGTATTTACAGACAAGTGAAGATTTAAATTCTCTGCCAACTCCTACACATCTGTTTTTTCATCCATACCTGCATATGTTTCAGACACCTCATTTAGCTGTTTCTACAGCATATGCACAAATGGGATAGATTGGCCCACGGTACAGTCCTCCTTGCTGACTTCCCATGTGGAAATTTAAAAAGAAAGCAGTATCACTGACAGGCATTTGACCAGGCCGCATTGGCCCATCTCAATGATCACGCCTTTCACAGTTTAATCCCCTCTTTGCATGACATATTCATTGATCAGTCTGTACTGCTCAAACAGCCACTGTAACATGTAACAAGTAGAATTCTTCTGTATGAGGGCTTTACCTGGAATTTTATTAGCAGACTTAATAATCCACAACAGCTTGCAGGCTTTAAATGAATGGCTAAAATGAGTGCAGATTCATCTGCACATGGACAGTAAGTTGCTAACTCTGGATTTTTTTTTAGGAAGTCCTGTACAAAGATGTTTATGCAGTGTGCCAAACATAGGAGCCTAAAATAGCCATCATCTGACATGGCCTTCACTATATTACTGCCATTGTCTGTGGCAACAAATCCAATATTAAGCCTCTGGGATACAGCCATTCAAAGACCTTGTTGATTAAGTCATCCAAGATGTTTGCAGCTGAATGGAATTTCTCTATGACAAACATAGCTTGAATGTTTCCGAGCACTATTAAAAATTTCAGCAGAGCCAACAACTGCAGATATCATTTCTCTAACCCCAACAAGAGTGCAGTGATGCACATGTAATCAGTGGCTTGGTTACTGGTCCACATGTCTGTCGTCAGGTGGATTGTCTGGACAACACTCTCCTGCAAAGCTCGTCCAACCAATTCCAGCACATCATGATGTAGCGCTGGAACAGCAACGCTGGCAAATTACGTCCGCTGGGAACCTTCCATTTCAGGCAGATAGCTGCCACAAATTCCAGAAAACCTACTCCTTCCTCAAAAGAAAAAAGTAGGAGTCCCAACATTAACATTTTAGACAGCTTCCCATTGTAAAAATGTAGCATTGCGTTTGTAATGCCGCTCATACCTAAACATGACAGTACTAGTAGCCTCAATTTTTTTCTTTGCTGATGCCACTGATGCAGGTGACTTAGAAGGTGGTGGTAGGCTCAATGTGTATCTCAGGGGGCAGCCATTGTAGGTTCTAGCATTGGTGTTTCAATTTGATTCTGAGTCTTCCTGTGCCATTGCGATATTGCTAATATGGGCGGCGATACTATTGTACTGCTGAGGACAGGGCTGATTTGTGTAACGAAAATGTCACTCTCTTCTTCACCTTCCACCATGATCGGATCAAATTCCCTGCATTCAACACCTTCACTAACACCACTTGCAGGCTTTTCCTTTTGGCTGCTAAGGTGCACCTCCCAGCAGATTGCATGATGTTTTCTCAAATGGGTTGTCTGGCTGCCGGTTTCATAGTTTGCACCAAGCTTACCCCAGCTGATACTTACTCAGCAAATGGAGCATATAGCAATGTTTGGCTCCTGTTCAGTAACCGTAAAGTAGTCCCAAAGTAGGGATGTCAACTTTCTAACACTGGTGCCACTGCCAATGTCTAAATAAGTGGTGGTAGGTGGATATTGTTTTGATGACATTTGCCTTGTGCAGTGTCTTTTTCTACTGTGGTGGCTGTCAATGTAAGTCATACTCACAGCCTTGAAAATATGTAAGTTAGTGGAGGTGGTGGTATCAATGCTACCGATGTTGAGAAGATGGGGCAATGTTTGACTCCACTGGGGCTGGGCTAACATCTATTATGACTGGCTCGTCTTCAGACTATTCATCCTCCTCTCCTTCATCCATAACTCTTAGGCTTTCAGGAACCTTCCTTTTCACTCCTTGACTTTCCTGGCGTGTCTCAGACTAAGGTGGCATCCAAGTGGAGTCTTGCTCGTCAAAAGAGGGCATGAAGAAGAAGATGGCAGAGATCTGGAAGACAGTGAATCTTGTGAAAGAGGGGCTTTTTTGGCTTCCTCTGCATGAAGCTCAACGTTCTGATATGCTCCTATTTAGGGCAGAACTGCTATTGCTGGCTGTGGCTGTTGTTGTCCACTGGTCTGAGTTTCTGCCAACGATTGGGTACTATTTTGAGAAAGAGATAAGTCTAATTCAATGTCACTGCTCATCAGTGTTTCAGTGATTAGAGAGGCTGCCTTTTTGCCAGACATGGGCTTGGGCCTAGTTTAGAATGGGACTGCTGATGCAGGAGTGGTACTCCCAGCTTGCTCCCCAGAGGATGGTATGGCAGACACATGTCTTTGCTCAAGAAAAGTCTGGGGCAACATACCAGTGATGGAAAGCTCCTTCTAATCACTGGCCACTTTCTTGGTAGCAGGTTTATTTGGGGCCATCTTGAAGCTGTCAGTTGGCAGTAGCACTTAGCTTGACAAGCTGAAGAGATGTCCGTGTGGTTGTAAGTGTGGTCATGCATCACCTCATGCCTAGGCCTTCTGCTCGCAGTACTGTGGGTGATGTCTCTTTCTCTTTGTGCACTTAAAAGCAAACATGCAAGAAGGATCAGTGAATTGTGGCTTTGTTGCAATTGCATTAGTAGTAGAAACAAACAATTTAATTTAATTGTTACTTAAATAAACGCATAAATAATTATGAAATACAGTAACCACTACACCAACATTAACTTTCATCATCATGTACAGTCATGAAGGCTAAGACAGAGCAACAACTACAACATACAGAATGTAAAAACTTTATCTGTCTGCATCAAGTTGCCTGTGGCACTCAGGGAGGTGCTGGTGACAAATGGAATAATAATCCTTGAATAATGTAATGTTAAGTAATGTAGTGCAACCGTGCGCCTATGGCAGACATGGGGCTAATGGAAAAAATAGGAAAAAATAAATAAATAAATAAATTGCAATTTATTTATTTTTTAAATCAAAAAGCAAGAAAAAAGTTAAGAAAAATATTTAAATGTTATCATCATTATTAGACTGTTATTATACATTTAAATAAAATAAAGTTTGTGAAACAAATTATAAAAAAAGATAACATTTTTTAAAAATAGATTACAATTGCTGATGTATTGGGGAAGGGAACTAAAATGAAAAAACAGGGATTTGGGCTGCAAGGAGTGGTGGAGGTGAAAAATGCAAAAGAAGTATATCATAAAATATAAAAAAATATTCATACACTACATTTAGTAATAAGCATCAACTTAGTAGCCCTAAATAACACACAAAATGACCCCCAGCCACATGGTAAAACAACAATCAGCAAGGAGGCATAGCCACCACAACAAAGAAGAACACATGCAGCCCTAAGGCACACTGGTTGCACACACAAAATGGCTGCCAGCTACATGGTCATACAACAACCAGCAAGGAAGCATGTCCACCACAACTAAGAACAACACATGCAGGCCTAAAGCACACTCGCTGCCTAAACAAAATGGCCACCAGTAACATGGTCAAACAACAACCAGCAAGGAGGCATGGCTACCACAAGTAAGAAGAACACATGCAGCCCTAAATCACACTGGCTGCCTACACAAAATGACTGTCAGCCATATGGTCAAGCAGTATCTAGTAGGGAGGCATGGCCACCACAACAAAGAAGAACACATGCAGGCCTAAAGCACGCTGGCTGCATACACAAAATGGCCACCAGCCACATGGTCAAGCAACAACCAGCAAGGAGGCATGGCCACCACAACAAACAAGAACACATGCAGGACTACTGGCTGCCTAAAGAAAATGGCCACCATCCACATGGTCAAACAACAAGCAGGATGAATAGAAAACAAAAAACAGATGTATGTATAGGACTATAATTGACTATACAAAAAGGGCCCCTGGCCACATGGCATGGGGACCAAAGACAAATGGTGGCCTATGACAAACACTCTCACGCATTGGCCAGACAAAGAAGGCATTGGTACATGAGAAAAAACAGCAATAAGTCAATAATTCCAAAAACTAAAATTAAAAGGGCAAGAAATTTTGCAACAACCACCAACATCATACAGAGAGCAAATTCGGCGCAAAACCAACGCCATATTTATACTTTGGCGTTAGACGCGTCTAGCGCCAAAGTATGAGGAAAGAGCGTCATTTTTTTGCATGAACGCCTTCCTTGCGTTAATGAGATGCAAGGTAGGCGTTCCCGTCCAAAAAAATGACTGCGACACAAATGCGTCGTATTTATACTCCTGGGCAAAAATCACGCCCGGGAGTAGGGGGGGCAAAAAACCCCGCATTTGCGCCTCTTTTTAACGCCTGGGTCAGGGCAGGCGTTAAGGGACCTGTGGGCTCAAAATGAGCCCACAGCTGCCCTCCCATGCCCCAGGGACCCCCCCTGCCACCCTTGCCCACCCCAGGAGGACACCCAAGGATGGAGGGACCCATCCCAGGGACATTCAGGTAAGTTCAGGTAAGTATAAATTTTTATTTTTTTTATATTTTTTTTGGCATAGGGGGGCCTGATTTGTGCCCCCCTACATGCCTCAATGCCCAATGACCATGCCCAGGGGACATAAGTCCCCTGGGGATGGCCATTGGGCAAGGGGGCATGACTCCTGTCTTTACTAAGACAGGAGTCATGTAAATGGCGTCTGGGCGTCGTTAAAAATGGCGCAAATCGGGTGGAGGCGATTTTTTAGCGTCAACCTGACTTGCACCATTTTTAAGACGCCCTAACGCCATTTTCCCCAACGCCGGCGCTGCCTGGTGTACGTGGTTTTTTTCCACGCACACCAGGCAGCGCCGGTCTGCTAGCGCCGGCTAACGCCATTCAATAAATACGGCGCCCGCATGGCGCTTCAGAATGGCGTTAGCCGGCGCTAAACTTTTTGACGCTAAACTGCGTTAGCGCAGTTTAGCGTCAAAAAGTATAAATGCGGGCCTGAGTACTATAACCCCACCACTGTTTGCAGACAAAAATGTGAAATAACGCCAAACAACATTTTTTTAACTTTAATCTAATGCCATCCATGAAGTTTCAGTTCCACAGACCCCTCAAAGAGCTGTTTTATTTTCATCATGCACCCATGACTAGTACTGGGCCTACAGCTGGAAGGTCTATTTCATTAGCAGGCTAGGCCACTTAACATCAACATTGACTTAATGAATATTGCACATTTACAAAACAAACATGGAGAAAACGTAGTGAACTATAAAACATTTTTACTTTGTAGAACAAAAATTACAAGTGGAACTATAGCTAGGACCAAATGCAGGCCACTCATCACAATACATTTAGACAATGGAATAAAAGTATAGCTAGATCCAGGTGCATGCCCCCTGTCAAACAAATATGTTGTACAACACCATTATACAAGTGTTTATTAACTTACTTGTGAAATCTCAAATACAGCAAGGTCCATAAATCCAATGATATATCCATGAGACAACAAAAAATGATCCCTCCAACTCAAAATCCAAGTAAAATGTGACCAGGAGATGGACAAAGCAGTGGGGGGAGCCTGCTGGACAGGAACAGGAAGTTGAAGTCTCTGGGGCACTTCCTGTTGTTGGAAAACAAATAATAAAAACTACCCCTCGCCCAACAATATCAATGGGAGCCGTCAATTAGAGAAGATTTTTCACATTAAGTTGTAGATTTTAGCTGCTTCAGCTTCATCAGGTTGCAGCAGCAGTCACAAAAGACTTGCCGAAGTTGCTGGCGTGGCACTAACTCTCGCGCAAGGGTAAAAAATCTTGTTTATGCTTGTGAGAGACCAGAAGTCTCTTGTCTCACTTCTCATACGTACCAAATGATAGAAAGTGTTCGTCAATGGGAGAAAAACATTATTAAAACTCTGCTATATTGTGGAGTGTGGACTGGAATCTATCACTAACTCTGCGTTTTCCGCGGAACACAGAGATGCCAAATACAGCCAACTCCGCCATCAGAGCGGAGTTTTTCACCTAGGCCTAGTTATTTGATAGTGCCATGACTATATTTGCATTTCAGCGCTCTTGACAGAATCAACCTCTGTGAGTAACCTTTAAATGTCGATCATATTTCGTGAGGATCACATTTTTCGTGCAAATTTCACAAATTACCTAATAATGTCTTAGGATTGTCTGCACACGCATATACAGTTTTCCACACCCAAAAGAATTTGTTGTTGGCATGGTTTGATACGCAACATGTCCTCATTTACAAACATGTAATAACAGCATTAAATAGTGACCGTTTTTTGGTTAATTATAAGATAAATGGAACCTTCATTTTTTTATTAACATTATTTAAATAGAGAAGTTCACATGTTGTTTAGGGTTGTTTGTTGAATTCCTAAATAATACTTGATGTTAAGTAATAAGTAGTGATTCTATGTTTAATTTTTGTTTCCAAATTGATGAATTAACCCCCGAAAGAAGGGTAACTACCCAAATTCCTTAAGGATTGGGAAGTTAAGCAAACAAATATTAAAACAGACAGAGCCATTCATACATAGAAAAAGGAATTTTCAATAAACCATTAAATAAAGATGAAGAAATTAAATGAAGTATTTGTAATATTGTATACTGTGGTGAAAATACAAAATAGGAAAAACTCTCACAGCCAAAGTAAGGAATTCGACCCAGCACCGGACGTCATTTAGCCATACAGCAATACACAAACCCCAATTATAGAAAACGCATAATCCGAGACCCAGTGGACCACACCCAGCCTGTCCACCAAAATAATTAAACAGGATAATGAAAAAGGAGAAAATGAGAAGGAACTAAGAATAAAACTTTGTAACAGCAAGAAGTGCTGGAGACAACACAAAAACTGAAAAGGCATCAATTAATTACAAAGTCTCAGTCCCTGAATTCTGTACAGTGTAGACTGGAACAGTGCCCAAATTTCCTTAAACTTAGGGGGCAGCCTCTGATAGCATGTGTAACCCATTCGGTCACCACATGTCAGTCTTGTTTTTTAGCAAGAGCCTTATATTGAGGAAAGCAATGGATTGCTCCACTCCTGGGCGAGATATCTTTAAGGACAGTATTAGGCCCAGGTTGACAATTAGTTGACTTTTGATTAGTCTTCTTTGCCCCATACACCCAAAATGGCCATTTTGGCCATTAAGTCAAGAGTGTTTGCCAATATTGTATCCTATAATATGATCACTTTGCTCCAAAAGGCTTGTATTTTAAACCATTGCCAAGAAATATGACAGAAGGTAGCTATTTGCTTGCAACACCTTAAACAAGTTGTCATGAGAGTCATCCCAAATAGTTGCTTCTGGGCTCTTGGACCAATCTACATCCAGCTCATATTGCCAATTACCTTGAGTACATGTGGGTCTCCTATCATTTTGAATTCTCATAGTTTCTTGAGTTACACCCGCATTTCATTTTAAATTATTAACAGATTTAGGAGCATGATACACTAAGCTTTTACATATTGAGAAAAGCCGTCTGTCTCAATGATCACAGCATGAGGTGTTTACAGTGTGGCCAATTATCATCTCCCAACTCCTCTGAACATGCAACGCATCTGTAGATAAAGAATTTAATTGTATTGATTTGTTTTCCATGTTCTTAAATATTTTCATGGATGTTAGACCCGGTGGGACTTGCGCCTATCTGCAGGGTTACTGCAAAACATTTTGGCCCTCATTACAACATTGGTGGTAAATCCCGCTTACCGCCGTGCAGAAGACCGCCAAAACACCGCTGCGGCAGCGGAATTCCGCTACAGCTATTACGACCCACAGCTCGGAATCTGCCAAAATCTAGACACCCACACAAGTCCGCCACACCAAAGGTCAGTGATAAACTGGCGATAACAAAACCTCCACCGTCATGCCAGCAGGAATACGCCCACACTATCACGACCCACGAATCCATGCGGTGGTCTTTCAACCTCGGTATTCCATTGGCGGTACACACCGCTGCATTCAAAATACACACACACTTACAAAACACAACCACATTGGACAAATCGAAATACACACACCAGATACACATACACACACCAATCCCACACACCCAAACCAATATAAAATACACACCCGCATCACACACAAACCCTTACGACCAGAATTGTGACAGAAGGCCTGAGAGAGACACCACTATCAACAAACTAGCATCCACAGGCACTCAACACCATCACTCACACAACATCCACGTACCTCACACAACACACACAAACACATCCCCTCACACATCACAACACACACCACCTCACACATCACCCACACCACACCATGGCACTGCAAAGACACCCCAGGTTTTCTGAGGAGGAGCTCAGGGTCATGGTGGAGGAAATCATCCGGGTAGAGCCACAGCTATTCGGATCACAGGTGCAGCACATCTCCATTGCTAGGAAGATGGAGTTATGGTGCAGAATCGTGGACAGGGTCAACGCAGTGGGACAGCACCCAAGAACATGGGATGACATCAGGAAGAGGTGGAACCTACGGGGGAAGGTGCGTTCCGTGGTCTCAAGACACCAGATTGCAGTTCAGAGGACTGGCGGCGGACCCCCACCCCCTCCTCCACAACTAACAACATGGGAGGAGCAGGTCTTGGCTATACTGCTTCCAGAGGGCCTCGCAGGAGTAGCTGGAGGAGTGGACTCTGGTAAGTCAATTCTGAAATACGATATCCCCCACCCTACCTGCATGCTATCACATACCCCTACCCTCACCCTCACCCCCATCACTCCAACACCTCACATATGTCCCACTATCACAAACCACCCATCCCAACACCAAGCCCTGCATGGAACAACAAAGCATGGACACCCATCACCAAAGCATGTCCCTACAGATACCCACACAGACCCCAAAACAATTATCACACAAGGTCCTACACAAGAATGTAAGACTGGGGTACAGGGTCACCCACCCATTGCACACCATGGCACACACAGATGCAATAATCATGCCTCTGTTCCCCTGCAGGACCCCTACCGAACGTCACCGAACAGGAGGTTCCAGACATGTCCAGCCCCCATAGAAGAGGTCCACAGTGATGACAGCAGCTCTGTCCAACTGGATCTAGATGACCAGCCCGGCCCATTTGGGATGTCGGGACAGTCAGTTCCCCTCACACTGGCACAAGCCACCACAGAGCCTCCCCCCTCAGGAAACACCAGCACAGCACCCACCCAGCCGCCCATACCTCTGTCCCCAGGACACGTCAAGCAGCAATGTGTCCACCACTACAGGGAACGCAGGCAAACCCACAAACCCAAGAACAGCAGGGACCTGGGGGCAGTGGCAGTGGGCACACAGTTCAGGGGACAGAGGCACAGGAAAACCGGGGAACTGAGAGGTCTGCTGTGCAACAGGGGGAGGACAGGCCCAGGGAACCCACTCTCCACAAGGCCCTCTCCAACATCATGGGAGCATACCATCATTCCCAGGAGACGATGGCAACAGTACTGGCAAAGTTTCAGGAGACCCAGCGTATGCAGGAGGAACAGTATTTGGGGATCAGGGAGGAACTCAAGTGTATCAACACCACCCTGGTCACCATTGTAGGGGTGCTGAAGGACCTTGTGAACACCAGGAGGGACTCTGTGGCACAACAAGGGGCTCCTGACACTAGCCTGGACGATGAACTGCCCACCACCTTGGCCGGCGCTAGTGGACAGGAGGCACTGCCACAGGACCACCACACCAGCACCCCACCCTCTGCAGAAGGAGAACCACCCCGCAAATGGTCCCTGAGATCCAGGACAAAGACAGAGAGCAATGCCAATACCCTGCCAAGAAATTAGACCCCCCTGAATGTCATTCTTCTGTCCCACTTTGTCACCCTGTCCATCCTTAAACTGCCCTAGCTCCACTTACTATGCCCCTTTAGACAATGCACCTGTGAGACTAATAACTGGACTCTGCCATGGACATTCCTCCACCATCACCCCTGACTAATTTACAACCCCCTCCACTATTTTGCACTTAAATAAACACCCTTGAATCACAAAACAATCTGGAGTCAGTCTGTGCTTTCACAAATGTGTATTTGCAATAACTGAGGAAAATAGCAATGTCAATTGTATTGTCAACATATCTATGGCACACAGCTCTAGTCCATGAGGTAACATAGCAGAAGTCACACAGTGGGACCCACATCTGTGAAATGGAAAGGCAAAGTGGCAGGTCAGGGTCCATACACTGGGTGAAAGTGACAGACATATGATGGGTCTAACAATTTTATCAGATGTAGGAGGCAGTGATGTCATCTTACCTGTGTCTCACTGGAAGTATTGCTGGACCACGTTGTTTCTGTTGTCGATATCCTCTTCTTCTGCCTCCTCTTCTTCACTGTCCACAGGCTCCACAGCTGCCACAAGACCTCCTTCTGGACCATCCGCCTGCAGAAAATGCACCGGTCGTTGCAAAGCCAAGTTGTGCAGCATACAGCAGGCCACGAAGATCTGGCACATCTTCTTTGGTGAGTAGTAGAGAGAACCACCTGTCATATGGAGGCACAGGAACCTGGCCTGCAGAAGGCCGAAGGTCCTTTCTATCAGTCTCCTAGTTTGCCCATGTGCCTCGTTGTAGCGTTCCTCTGCCCTTGTCCTGGGAATTCTCACTGGGGTCAGTAGCCATGACAGGGTTGGTCAACCAGAGTCACCTGCAAATGTCGAAGGACAACTGTTAAACACACACTAACCCTTAGGGACAACCCCAGACCCAGACAACTATTCAGGGGGTATAGGGTCCTTGTTCTCACCTATTAGCCACATACAGTGCCTCTGGAGTTGCCCCATCACATAAGGGATGCTGCTATTCCTCAGAATGTAAGCGTCATGCACTGAGCCAGGAAACTTGGCCTTCACATTGGAGATGTACTGGTCGGCCAAACACACCATCTGCACATTCATTGAATGATAGCTCTTCCGGTTTCTGTACACCTGTTCACTCCTGCGGGGGGGGCAAGGCCACATGTGTCCCATCAATGGCACCTATGATGTTGGGGATATGTCCCAGGGCATAGAAGTCACCTTTCACTGCAGGCAAATCCTCCACCAGAGGGAACACGATGTAGCTGTGCATGTGTTTCAGCAGGGCAGACAACATGTTTGAGAACATAGGCTGGACATCCCTGATGCTATGGCCACTGTTGTTTGAAAAGACCCATTTGCCAGGAAATGGAGTACTGACAGGACCTGCACTAGAGGGGGGATTCCTGTGGGATGGCGGATAGCTGACATCAGGTCTGGCTCAAAAAGGGGAACACAGTTCCTAGATTGTGGCACGATCAAGTCTGTAGGTGACTATTACATGTCTCCCTTCCATTGTCAACAGGTCCACCAGCGGTCTGTACACCGGAGGATGCCACCATCTCCTCACCTGCCCCAGCGAACGTGCCCTATGGATGAGAACGGCGAGCACAGAGTCAGCCAACACTGAGGTATTAAAAAAACATTTTTATTGCACACATTTGTCAATACGCTATGTGCCTGTCTTTGTGTGTATGCAAAGCCTACGTATGTGTAACACATTTAAAAGTAATGCCATGTGGCCCCCTGAAATGGCGGCTGCCTTACCTGTAATGTGGGACAAGGGTATATGAGGTAACAGCGCTGGCGTTGTACACCGTTGCGGTAGACGGTCGAAGACCGTGCCGCAATCCTGCATTGGTTAACATTGGACCCTATGGATCCCAGGAGCCAAAAATAATGTACGCCGGCGGTGACGGTACGCACCACCGTGGACGTGACTGCCATTTTCTGTCTGTTCACTCTCTTGATACCTGATCTTTGTCAGGAGAGGACCTATACTGCAAGTGCTGCTGTGACCTCAGTCTGGAAGCGATGATGGCTCATGTGTCTGGGGAAAGGGCCCCTGCCTTCACATTGGAGGTGTTGGATAAACTAGTGGGTGGGGTCCTTCCCCAGTACACGCTACTCTATTGTCCTCCAGAAAAACAGGTGAATACACTGTGAGCATGCTGTATGGGCAACGCCTGTTTGGAGTGGTGTGGATGGAAGATACAGGGGGTGAGGCCTGCATGTGCGGACGGTGAGTGTATGTGCGTCAGGGCAAGGGTGGGAATGTGGGCCAGTGACTGTGACGGTCCGGACGGTCAAAGTTTTTCCTTTTCCCCTGTACTATTCCTGTACGTCAGCACCCACCAGAAGAAGGATATTTGACGTGCCATTGCCAAGGACGTCTGGACCCTGGGGGTCCACCACAGACGGGGCACCCACTGCCGGAAAAGATGGGAGGACATTCGCCGCTGGAGCAAGAAGACAGTGGAGGCCCATCTGGGGATGGCCTCCCAATGTGGGAGGGGTGCCCATCGCACTATGCCCCCCATGATGTTCCGGATCCTGGCGGTGGCGTATCCGGAGTTGGATGGGTGATTGAGCGCATCACAGCAGCCACAAGGAGGTGAGTACCGTCACATCCATCTGACTCTGCACGCATTGGAGGTGCCTGGGTGGGGGAGGTGGGCAGTGGGTTCCACTAGGCTAGGGCAAGCTTTGTAGGCAAGTACCCTTTGTGATGCAGGCTAAGTGGCACCCCAACCCCACCAGTGGTAAGAGCCATCTACACCTAGTCAGGCTCCTATGACTTCCATGTGTGCAGGAATCGGGCATAGGCCATGTACCCCATGTCCCTGTGATGAATTAGAGAACTCTAAATGCGTGGCGTAGTGCAGAGAGCTGCTGTGTCTGTAGTATCCACCAACGGTAGCGGTATTGCATGCACTGAACATGTCTTTCTTCTTTCTCCCCCCCTTTTTGTGGACTCCCTGTTCTTGTGTGCATTAGCATCATCAGGCAGAGGAGCATTGCCACCAGAGCAGGAGGGAGCTGCATCCCACATGGCCCTGGAGGGTGAGACAACAGAGTCTGAAGTCACCAGTGGGACGGAGGGCGAGGGGAGCTCCACAGCGGGAACAGGAGCAGAGACCAGCGACACCGACTCCTCCTCTGATGGGAGCTCCCTTGCGGTGGTGGGACCCTCTGTGCCCACTGCATCTACAGGTACAGCCGCCACCCCCCCTACCAGCACCGCCCTCCCAGCAGCCCCTCAGCGTGTGTCCCGTGGCCGCTTACCCAGTAGGGTGGGCATCTCCTTCACCCCAGGCACCTCAGGCCCTGCCCCAGTCAGCCCTGCTGCCCTCATTGAGGAGGCCATTGACCTCCTGAGATCCCTCACTGTTGGCCAGTCTACCATTCTGAATGCCATCCAGGGTGTAGAGAGGCAGTTGCAACAGACAAATGCATACCTGGAGGGCATTCATTCTGGTCAGGCAGCCCAACAGCGAGCATTTCAGGCTCTGGCCTCAGTACTGATGGCAGCCATTGTCCCTGTGTCCAGCCTCCCCCCTCCAACTTCCTCTACCCAGACCCAATCCCCTGTACCTCAGCCTATCCCAAGCACACCAACAGACCAGCATGCACACACCTCAACACACAAGGGTGGCTCTGGCAAACATAAGCACCACACATCCCACAGGCACTCACACAAGCATCATGCCCATGCACACATACCAACATCCACTGCCTCCACTGTGTCCCCCTCCTCCACGTCTCCCTCCCCCCTCCCCGTCACATCTCCACTCACACCTGCAGACACTACATCTTCAGCCACTACCTCCATCACCAGCACGCCCATCACCACACACCGCTCACATGCACTCACCACCCCCACCACCATTCACACATCCCCTGTGTCCTCTCCCGGTGTGTTTGTGAGCCCTCCTCCCAAAGTACACAAACCCAGGCACACTCCCACCCACCCAACAGCCATCCACCTCACGACAGCCTCCAGCCCATGCACCTTCACCCAAAGTCAGCAAACGAACACCTCCTACAACCACTACCTCTTCCTCCACTCCCAAACTCACTCCATCTACCCGTCCCAGTGTGTCTAAAAAACCTTTCCTGTCAAACCTTGACCTCTTCCCTTCACCTCCCTCACCCCGTCCGTCCCCTAGGGCCTGCCTTTCCAGGTCCCAACCCAGCACCTCAGCCACCATATCACCGGGCACAGTGGTGCCAGCAATAGACGGATTTTGGAGTGCGCCAAGCAACAGGGCTGCCAGTGTCCCAAGGAGCGAGGCCAAGGACATTCCCCCACCTCCTAAACAGAAAACAATTGCCCACATCCCAGAGGGAGAAGGCCAAAACACCTGCCACTAAGGGCTCAGGCAAGACAATTGCTGGAAGTGGCAAGACAGCTGCACCACCATCCAAGGTGGGGAAGGGCCTTAAAATGAAAGGCAAGTCAACGTCGCCGCCAACTAGCACAGCGGACAAGACCGCCACCGGCCCCACCACATGCACCGCCACCACAGATACCGCCGCCAGCACCCCAGATACTGAGCCCATCACCAGCACCACACACACTGTGCCCTTCAGCAGCACCGCAGTCAGTGAGCCTGCCACCAGCACCGCTGTTACTGACACCGCCACCAGCACAGCAGTCAGTGAGCCTGCCCCCAGCACCGCCGCTACTGACACCGCCGCCAGCACAGCAATCAGTGAGCCAGCCACCAGCAAGGTAGTCAGTGCGGCCGCCACCAGCACCGCTGCAACAATGACCGCTGCAAACACTGCCGCTACTGACCCCGCCAGTGGCCCCGTGACATCCTGAGCCAGTGGCACCACCGCAGACGAGGCTGCCATCCCCAGTGGTCATTCGTACGAGGCTGGTGGTCAGTTCCAGGGGCCTGGGCAGCTTGCATGTTGCACCCCCGTCAGTGGAGTGTCACATCCACTACCTCAGTCCTTGGCAGGATGAAGCACTCTGGGCACAAAGCCCCCTCCAGAACCAGTGGAGAAAGACATCCACTACCTCTGTCCTTGGCAGGATGAAGCACTGTGGGCACAAAGCCCCCTCCAGAACCAGTGGAAACTGTTATCCATTTGAGAGACTGTGGTTTTGCACTCCCCAGGATGCAGCAGTGGGCAAACCACCCACTGGAGAGACTTGAGAGACTGTGGCATTGCACTCCCCAGAATAAAGCAGTGGGCGAACCACCCACTGGAGAGACTTGAGAGACTGTGGCTTTGCACTCCCCAGGATAATGCAGTGGGCAAACCACCCACTGGAGAGATTTGAGAGACTGTGGCTTTGCACTCCCCAGGATACCTCAATGGGCATGGAGCCCCCTCGTGGAGCTGGCGTCGTGCACTCATCCAGCTGAGGTGTCCCCCCTTCCCTTCCCCCTGAGGTGCCTGTTTTATTTTGATCTGATGCCCCATACATTTTGGGCCCAGTGGTCCACTGACTATATAGGTGCAGTGCCTGGACTTGAATTGTTGGTGTACATAATTGTTTATAGTGTATATCAATTTTTGACTAATGGATTAATATTGATTACAATGATTACAATAATTTCCTTTTGTCATTGCGTTCTTCCAGGGGGAGTTGGGGGATGTAATTGTAAGGTTGCAGCATGTACTGGCGTGTATGTTGTTGTGGGTGGGGGTGTTGCGTGTTGCGTGTGTGTGTGTCACTCTCTTTGACCTCCCCCCTCCCGTGTTGTAGGTGCAGTACTCACATAGGTTGTTGCCACCGTCATTCGTGCTCCTGGTAGAGGAGCAGGAAGACAATCGCAGGGAGAATTTGGAGTTCAGGCTCCATGGCGTCCTGGTTCCTCGTGGGGTGTGTAGAGGTGAGTGTTTCCCCTTCCAAGTCCTGTTTCCGCCATGTTTTTGTTTGTGTTAAATCCACCCCGGAAAAGGTGGCAGATTGGCCTGTTATAATAGTGTGGGCGGTACATTGTCTTCCGCCTGTCTGTTGCCGGTGACCGCCATGCTGTTTGTTTGTACCGCCGTGGCGGTCAGAGTGCTAAGGTGGCTGTCTATGTTGGTGGTTTCCGCCATGGTCATCATTAAATTTTTATACTGCTGGCCTGTTGGCGGTTTTACCGCCGCTTCACCACTGACCGCTAGGGCTGTAATGAGGGCCTTTGTCTTCACCCTCGGCTGAATTTGCTTTTGGTGGCCTTAGGACTCTGTGCACTTTACCTTTGCTAACCAGTGCTAAAGTGCTTGTGTCCTCAGTCTCTTGCACAGTAATATACTATATAACCAGGGCCTGTTGACTGAATGCTACCAGTGGGCATGCATCACTTCCTATACCGCTCACTTAAGTAACACTTTAAAACACGTTCCAGGTCTGCCACTGCAGCCTGAATGCGGTTTTATACTGCCATGTCGATGTGGCATTAAAACTCCCTTGCCAAGCCTTAAACTCCCCTTTTATTAAATATGATTCAAACTTAAGGTAGGCCATAGTTAGCCCATAGGCTAGCCCACTATGTAAGTAAGAGGTTGGAGATGTATTTTTAAGTTTTTCTTGTCCTGGTATTGAAAACTCCTAAATTCATTTCACTACTTTGAGACCTACCCCTCCTATGGGATAGTATTGGGGATTCTTTATTACTTTTAATAAGCTGCTTTTAATTTCCAATTGCGATGAAGTACCTATATCATGTTTGGTACCTATGAAAATGTAATGAGAAAAGTCATATTTTTCATTACAATTTTGAAAATGACACTACTAGAAGTT
The DNA here is from genome assembly GCF_031143425.1 of Pleurodeles waltl. NCBI lineage: Eukaryota > Metazoa > Chordata > Amphibia > Caudata > Salamandridae > Pleurodeles > Pleurodeles waltl. Next base: position 1,105,653,703 of record NC_090444.1, on the reverse strand, counting down.
AGCATTTTCTTGCCCTTAACTCTTTGTGCCTGCTGCCTGTCTCAGCTTACACGACTGCATGTAACTGACAGACATTGTGCATTCCTCCCACATAGTCACAAAATACCGGAATTAGGTGTGTCTCAATGTGCCATCAGCTGGCAGGATAGAAGGGCAGGACTGAGCACAGCCCCACTTCCAACTGAAGAGGGTGTGCTCTGCTTTCACACAAAGGGCCTAACAACCTCACATTGTCATGCAGCCACCTTGGAGTCAGGGCAGGCAAGTCAGGAAATCCATGAACTTAAAAGAACCTTTCTAAAAGCTTCTCTCACCTTCCAGAAGAAGAGCACCTGGGTATAAACAGAGGACCTTCAGACCCACTCTACAGTTCACTACTGGATCTGTGGAAGGACTCATAGAGGGCTGCTTGTTAATGTGACCTGCTGTGCACTGTGCAAGACTGCTGCTGCCCCTGGAAGAACTGCTTTTATTTCTTGAACCTGCCTTGAACCCTCACAGGTCAGTCTTGATTTTGATCCCTGCATCTTTACCTGAACCCAGGACTACTAGAGTGACACCAACGACTAGTTTTCTGGCGTCCTGTTCAAAGCCACAGGGATACAAAAGGCTCCCACTATCTTGGACCTGCTACTGGATTCAGCCTGAGTGAGTCTTGAACCCCCAAGATGTGCCCCACCAGACCTGGCCCTTGGTTGAGGTGCCAAATCCCAAAACTGAATACTTTTAAACATTTTGGCCAAAAACTGTTCTAAGAACCAGAAGGGGACTGGGACCAACCTGCTTGCACATCCACCAGAGGTGCATCATTGGTCAAAATTAACTTCATAGCTGCTCCTGCAACATTCTTCTCTGCAGAAGCCAATCCTTTTCAGCAGTCCTTCGCCAAAAAGGTATTCGTCCTTGTGAAACTGTCTTTGGCCACAGCCCTCTGCCTCGTCTCACTGGAGATTTTCAACTTCTATTTGGGAAGTCAGAATGTAGAAACTTTCACTGGGACTTCGACCTAAGACTATCCGACTCCTACAGCCTTGCCCCACTGGACTTTACCCCTCACACACTTTTTCTCAGAATTTCTTCTATATCCGAAGGAAAGCACGGGCTGGGCCCAATCCACTGCTTGTATCCAAACTGTGCTTCATTGTGGTTGGCCATATTTTTCGTTGTTGACCCAGTCTTGTGCAATTAGATGCCCATGGTTGGCGTTTAACCTTTTAGGCACTAGTTTTTACTATCAACTGTAAAAAATTATAACTCCAGTTCTACTGATAGGCTTTTTGTTGTTTTGGAGTCAAATAATGTATTCAAATTTATGTTACTTTTCTAAATTGGTTTAACATTTTCCTAGTGTTGTGTTTTTACTTTATTACTGGTTGTTTGCTGCATAAATACTTTACACATTGCCTTTTAGTTAAGCCTGACTGCTTTTTGTGCCAAGCTACCTAGCGTCAGGCATAGGTTAAATTAGTGACTTTTTGTGGCTAACTCTGTATGGGATTATGGCTGTTGTTTGATCAGGGTTCACACCCCAGTCAACCAACAATCCATTTTCTAGCATTCCCTATAATTGTTTTTTTGGGGGCATAATAATGACATCCTGATCCCAAAAACGTGGGAGGCTTTTTAAATCTTACTGCTAAGCCAGGGAGGCTGCTCTTTCCAAATCATCTTGGAGGTAACCATGCCCAGAATGTAGTCTTGGTGGGATCAGGACGTTTGCTTGGGACCTTAATGCAAAAGAGCACATTAACAAAATATCTATTACCATTGTGTGTCTGTTACCTTTCTCTTCTGTACCACCACTCATCCTTGGCAGCAAAGGGCCAGTCATTCACTGTGATTAGATTGGAGGCCCAATAATATTATGTACAAATATTAGTAGTGACATCACACCAATCAATCAAAAAATGTGTAGAGCGTGCTGCTCACCCGTGAGGGTCTCAAGGCGCTGGGGTGGGGGGAGGAACACCACTGAATATGTTCCTACACGGTGTCCCTCAGCAATCCTGGGGTACCCTCTCATCCTAAAACATGTGTATTAATGATCTCAAAATTGCATCATCCTTTTGAAAGAACTCACCTGGAACTCAATTAAGGCTTTGTAGAATGTAGAGAAATATGAACAGTTATACCACTTTGGGCAGTGTTTCTATTCAATTAGTGTGAGCATGATTTTCCTCTAATGAAGTATATCTTCCCATGAGCAGGCCAATAATCCTTTCAAATTGTTGATGTAGATGTTGTTTATATCATATGTGCAACTGTATACCCTCATAGTTAATAGGAAGAGTGTTCAGTATGATCATTTGGTGATCATCCATGTGGAGGAAGCAATAATGAATTGAAGAAATTGATCCTGTAGCCAGAGAACATACTATACATTTTGGAAATGTACATTAGTCTATCAATCATTTGCTTGGGGTGAGCTATTTAGAGAATGTTAGCGACAGGCAACACAATTCTGTCTTCCCACTCCCTGTATAGTACCCTTTCATTTGGAAAGAGATGGATGGGCATCTTTTCATCTTGACTCTGAAAAGAGTTACATACAGAGTAGCCCAATCCATTTAGAGTTTTCTAGATCAAAGCCCACTTTTTCTAAGACCCCTAACAAGAACTACCACTTACAGTAGTCAAAAACCTGCTCACATTCTTTTGACCAGTTTTCTGTTTGTTGAAACTCTGTTCTGGCTAGCTCAAGACAATTATGGAGGTGTTGAAGAATTGACCAGTTCAAACTATTTAGCATGAAGCCAGATTGATCTGTATGAAAAATGTTTTAAGTAACCCAAATGAGATAATTGAATAATATGTTGGCTACTGCTGTAGTTTTAATGTTAAGTGGTTGGTAAGATGTATAATTGTCTTTGGTGTTATCTGTTTTATGAACTAAGGCTACTACTACCTCTCTGGGGCCCATCAGAAAATTTACTTCCTCTCTAGCTAAACTGAGCATACTTGATATATGGCCTACGGTTGGTTGGCAATATTCTTAATTAATGAACAGGTAGCACCTTTAGGAATCAGGGTTTTTTCAAGTCATCTCTGATCTAATCATTTCTTTAGCTCACGATCTTGCACAAGAATAGGAGGTTCATCACAAACTTCTCCTTGCCTTTGGAGTATAAACATTTCTGTACAAGAGAAATAAAAACTGCTGTGCAATAAACGCTTTAATTTACAGTGCCACTGAAGATCGGAGAACAGTGCAAGAGATCAATAAAGTTCAACATAATGTTTGAGGTTTCATCCGAAAGATAATAATAAATTGCGAAGAGGAGCCTAATAGCAATGAAATATAATACCAAATAGAACAAAGCAAAGATTGTTTTTGTAAGGAGTTCAGAAAATAAAACATTCTGGGACATATTTAAAAGCCCTTAGCACCACCTTAGTACAGCGATAGTGTCATTTGTTTTATGTTAAGGCGGCTTTTTCTCTGCATCATATTTACAAAATGGTGCAATGCATGCATTACACCACTTTATAAACCCTTGTGCCACATTATGCTTGGGCCAGGCATAATGCATGTGGGGTGACGTTCCGGCGCTAAGAGTAATGCAAAATAATTGTGCAGTGAAATTTAACAGATTTCACTGCACCATTTTTGACGTCATTTTTAATGCCTGCTCAGAGTAGGTGTTAAAATGACAATCCCGCAGAAACCTATCGTCCTCTATGCATTTTGCTACACTAGTTTTGACTCTAGTGTAGCAAAGTAGCACAATAGTGTCAAATATTTTGACAGTATTGTGCTAACCACCGTCATGATGCGCTGTGTTATAAATATTGTGTAACCATGGTGGCGTTAGGTGCTGTTGGGGGTGCAGAAAAAGGGGCACATCAGCTCTGATGCACCACCTTTTCTTAAATATGGGCTTCAGTGCCGAAAAGCTGTTACAAAATACAATGCAAAAAGCACACTAAAGTTCCATCAAAGATCAGAGAGGTGTGCAAAAGAGCAATAAAGTGCACTGTAATGGCCACGGCTTCATCTAGAAGGGGGTAATACCATGATAAACTGGGTGAACGAAAACGATCAGTGTAAAAAAGTTCTACAACATCCCAATACAGAAATTATTTTAAATTATAGTTTTCTTTTATCATAGTTTGTCACACTACCCTTTGCATTACCACAACTAAAAAATGTCCATGTTTAGAACACATTCTCATATGTTCACGTCATCACAAGTGTCATTAAATGATGCACTTGCCTGATCTGAAGATTTCTAAACAGCAAACGTAAGAAACTCTTACTTTCCAATTCAAAGGGTGTACAACATACAGGCAAGTGCAATATTATTATGGAGCCAATCTTAAATAGGGAAAAGTGGTAATTTTGTTTGATCCTTTTAAAACATTGTCCCTAAACTTCCTAAATTGTATTGACACAGTTATTTGGCCGATTCCTAATGTCAGCCTACATCTCCTGATGCTTATGGTTTTAATATTGTTTAAGTATGCTTGCTAGTCCTCTCTTATCTATGTGCTTTGCAAATGAGCTAGTTGCTCTCTTCCTTCACAATCCTTCACATCCTTTTCAAGTGCAGCAGCTTTTCCCAACAATTTTACCATCTTTTTATTTTTCAACTTTTAACAATTGTCTCAACATCCAATGATCTTGCTATTCTGTCAATGTTCTCCTGTTGATGCTCTGCTTTCTTGTATTGAAGATGTAGTATTATTGTTTGTCTCAAGTGTAACAATGCTATGGCAATAATGAAAAGTTATTTGATAGCATTTATAGTTTATATCTATTAAGCCCAGCCTTGGTGCACTGTTAGGTGGGCCCTTTGTAAGAGCAAGCCACTTCCTGATATTCTTTTCCAAGTTAGGAGGCAGTTAGTGACCCTCTCATCCAAGACCTCACCACTGTTTATGCGCTGGGCCCAGGGAAGATTTTTCTCTCAGCTACCAGTTCATAAACCACCCAAGCGCCGGTGAGACATCAACCCTTTTCTCACCTCTCAAGATAAACTAGGTCTTTGGACTTGGCGAAGAGCATTGCTGTCTGAATCACTCAATCACAAATCAATGACATTAAATAATAAAACAATATTGGACAACATGAACAATCTAACACTAAATGAAACATCATCAAAACCATAGGCTGACCAAAACATCTGAACAGATTTAACCAACTGAACATCAACACTGTTAAACACTCCAAAAGAATGATATAGGTTACCAACAACACAATATGCACATTATTATTAAATTTCAAAGCAGATGATGGCGACATCAGTAAATCATCAAAATACAGATTTTCATCATCAATTCAATTTCAGATTTCAAGGTTCAGAGCTGGGCCATTCTTGTCACTAACATGAATTTAGACTTGCATGTGTGGGAACAATCTAACACATTTCGACAAAAGAAGAAACATCTAAACTAGGACGACTCACTATACACTGGTGTTATTTTCTAAGTGAAAAAGGAAACAAAACCACATTTAGTTATACCTCTCCTCATGGGACAGCAGAGAATAATACTTTGTCAGGCACAATGGTCAACTTCTTCTGGCGTAAGTTCATAGCAGCATCAGGGCAGTGCAGAAAACGGGCTTCACATAGGACAATTCAGCAGGTCACAATCAGTTGGGCTTATTTGATCTGAGCCACATTACAGGAATAGGGCAATTTGATTAAGATGAGAAAAATCATCTGGGGACACTGAGAGTAGGAGGGTGACTGCAGACAATACAGAAGTGAACGAACTTTAGCAGACATCAGTACAACTTTGAGGCAGAACTCCCATTAAGTTCAAAGTTTCACACTAATTAAAATATGCACAATCCATTCATTGGTCCTTCAGGTGGGTGCACTTCGGAGGTCAGATTCAGCATCCAATGGCTGCAGATGGCACCATTGAATTTGCAACTATTTCAAATCTTCTCAGCAAAAGTGCATTGTCATCTGAATGACTTCACATATTTCTGATAAAATATTAATTCTCTAATTGTAACTTAAGATCCCTTCTCCTGACACACAATAACCCAAACTAATACTTTTCAGATGAAAACTACAAGTTTTCCTGTCTTATTCGACAGCGAGAACAAATAATGGAACATTTTTAATTCTTGTTCATTGCCTTCAATACACTAGGACATTCAACATCAAATTAAAATCCATGAAAATTCAGGTCAGAGGGAACAAAATAAACAAGTGACTTTCCAATACTGCTGTAAAATGAATCTTTCAGGCCTAATCAACCTAAGAAAACATTATTAAGCATTAACACAATTAATACTTTAATAAACCTATTGGGCACATTACAATTCAATTCATATATGCAAAGCAAAATATTTAATTACAAACATTATTTATGACGTTAGAATAATTTAAACATGCATTTATTTTTCTGCACACATATAACTCATGTTAATAAAATCAATTGAACTAAATATAAGTAGGTTTAATTCATATACATTTAATACTTCAATTCCTAATCTACAGTTTAATAAAAAAACGTTCTTTAATGTTAACTCATTTTAATACTTCATTTAATAAAATGCAAACTCCCATGTTAAAACATGGTCCACCAAAATTCCAAAGTGCACAATTTTACATTTCCACATTATTTTCTCTGTTAGGCCTTTAAATGTAGATAATTTTGTTACCACATGCTAACTTCTATGCCATTAATACATTCATAATATTTGATCTCTCTCACTACCATACAACAGTAAGTTTACTATTTTTAGATTATGGCCCTCATTCTGACCTTGGCGGGCGGCGGAGGCCGCCCGCCAAAGTCCCGCCGTCAGGTTACCGTTCCGCGGTCGAAAGACCGCGGCGGTAATTCTGACTTTCCCGCTGGGCTGGCGGGCGGTCGCCTTCAGGCCGCCCGCCAGCCCAGCGGGAAAGAGGCTTCCACGATGAAGCCGGCTCGGAATCGAGCCGGCGGAGTGGAAGCTATGCGACGGGTGCAGTTGCACCCGTCGCGTATTTCACTGTCTGCGCAGCAGACAGTGAAATACATTTAGGGGCCCTCTTACGGGGGCCCCGCGACCCCCCCTACCGCCATCCGGATCCCGGCGGTCGGACCGCCGGGATCTGGATGGCGGTAGGGGGGGTCGGAATCCCCTCGGCGGCGCAGCAAGCTGCGCCGCCTTGGAGGATTCAATGGGGCGGCGGTACACTGGCGGGAGCCCGCCAGTGTTGCCGGTCCGACCGCGGCTTTACCGCCGCGGTCGGAATCCCCATTGGAGCACCGCCGGCCTGTCGGCGGTGCTCCCGCGGTCCTCCGCCCTGGCGGTCTTTGACCGCCAGGGTCAGAATGACCGCCTATATGTCTCTTTTAAACCTTCCACTGATGTGTGTCTTATCTCTAAACCCATTTGTCTTAAGGCACTTGCCACAGCAATCCCCCCTTTGTTTCAACCAATCAACATGGGACTTACAATTTAAATTACTTTTCAAAACCACACCTAAATACGCATATACATTAACAATCTTCAGAAGCTCATTATTCAACTACAGCTTTCATCATTTATCATCAGATTATTTAACAAGGTTTTTTGTGAATTCTTACAACTGTCATTGAAAGCCAATTGGTGTTAGATCTATTAGAACAGTATCATCTCTATAAAATATAAACTACATTGTTTCTTCTACCGATTTTGGTGGAAACGAATGGACCCAGTAGGATTGCGAGGATGCATCCTTGTTGTGACCCATTCAGAATACTTATTTTCTTAGTGAGTGCTCCGTTAGCCTATTCTAATTGGGTCCAAGCTCCTTTGTGCAATTGAATGATGAGCTTTACTAGGCCAGTGTATATTATCATTTTTTCATCCTATTCCACAATCTGGCTCAGTTGATGGTATCAAATGAAGAGGTTAGGTTTTTTTATGCTTTATATTGGCTGTTGTTTCTTTAAGACAAACTCTTCAGCTAACAGTTTTAATTGAAAGAAAACACCATCCATAGTATAGTAGCCCTTCCTCCTGCACAATGTTCTGTTTTTCCACCCACTCCTTCAATCTTTAAGCAGATGTTTAGCATATATTTTCCTTTGGATGTCAAGTAAAGTGATTATTTGATCATTGCTCGATAAATCTCTTGAACCTTTTCTGAAAATTAAGACCCTGCTACTGCTTTTCCAAGAGGTTAGGATTTTCCACCTGTTAATTACTGCTTTAAACACTGGGGTAAGGGCTTTAGCATAAAAGTTGAAGTTTAACTTAAGTATATTTGCAAATAGACCACCCGCTCTTGAGCCCTTGAGTTTTTGGGTTTTTTTGTTAAACTTCTGTTTCTTTTTTTGTTGGAATCAGTACGTTACAGTTTGTACATGAAGGGTCCACATCCTTCATCACTAATCTGGATCGCAATCTGATTTGAAAACTATTTGTTTCTTTCTCTAATTCTCTGATATATAGCCACAGTAAACTTCCTCTTCCACAGAATTTGCTTCTATTTTTGTTTTATGTTTGTCAGGGTTTTCTCAATAAGATCCCAGAAAGTTTTGTATCTCCTTTCTCTTAATGTCAGTATGACAACAGTCCATTTCTTTTCTTTTTCCAACCAGGTTGCTCTTCAGAACTCTACCCTATATTCTTTTCTGTATTGTTTTATTGGTTATTTTAAATCTTTTTAATTGTGTGGTCGCCTTTGAAAGCCTTTCTTATAATTTTACTCTAGCTGCCTACCTAGGGAATCTTGTCTTCTTCTTTACTGGTTTCCCTTGGTTATTTTGCTATTTATACAGTGTTCAATTGCTTGAGTTAGTTTTTCATATTGCTCAATTCTACCCAGTGATGTCTGCTCTACTCTTAGTTCCAACTGGTCTTACATCAATTTTACGCTTCACCTTTTCAATCATGCTGGCCAAATTACTCTCCTGGCTTTCTTATATCTTATTAGGTTGATCTTCTGCCAGGTTTTCCCTCTCATTTACTGAGTAATTAATTTACATCAAAAGATGCCTGTAGTCACTGCCCACCAGCTCCCTAATTCCCAAACCTTTTATTAAGTTAAAATCATCTGAAGTAATTGTGAGGGAAAATATTCCCCTATTATCAAACGTGTGGCTGGCTGGCTGGTTTGTCAATCTTCCATTGATTGCAGTCAATTTCATGTTTGTCAATGTACAACTAGGTTTTTTTTTCAATTCAGTCACCTTTGCAAGTTTTCAATACTTGTTCTGGAATTCCTAAGTTTCTTTTTCGTTCTTACTGGAACACATCAAGGATTTTCTTTAGACAAAACTTTAGCTTTAAAGTTCCCTAGTTGGAGTACAGAAGTTGCTGAAATCATTGAGTTGATTTTGTCAGAAAAGAACACTATTTTAAAATAAATTATGCTGGGGTTTTTTCGGTGGGAAATATGTGTTATCTATGACTAAGCTTATATAGTGGTTTTTAATGCAGATCTGGTTTTGGTTCCTTTACCTCCACAAATCACAAAAGTAAAAACGTCTCCCTATTCTTAAATCATTCCCTTGCTTGAAAAGTTATCAAGCCTACTGTTGGCCAGCCTCATGTGTCCTTCACCGTGTTACACTTTAGGCTAGGCACTCCTGCAAGACCACATTCTCTGTTTCCCAAGGTTCCTGTAATGCAGCAATCGGTATATCCTTTTCTTACATTTGTGGTGGTTAATATTTAGAAAGGCTCTCACGGCTGGCAATATTTCAAGACAGGACTCAAGTGATATTGGTTTCAGGATTTAAATGGATTTTGCACCTGTGTCCCAGGTTAAATGGCTGATAATATCCAACTCCAGTCCTACTATTTAATCAGAACTGCTTCTATAATTTCTGATTCTCTGAGTATTTTCCTTTCTAAGTCAGTGTTGAGTTACCAAGATTCTTCCGGTCGTCATCTCCTCTTGGACGGCCAAACTTGAGACCACATTTTCACTATAAAAACATAATAGGCTCGTACTTACTATATCTCAGTGTAGGCTATGCTTTTTTATTTATTTCTTATATGTTGTAACCTAAGTTGCTTACAAGTTAATGCATAGAGTAATATCACATGAGATCATTTCCTTCAAACTAGGTAATGAACTAAAAATTGATAACGTCACTGAACGATTTGAAAAGAGATTGTAGCCCAATTCGACAAATATGTCAGCAATTTGTAGTGTCAGAGACTATTTTCTATTGCAGATTAAATGTTGGTTTAATTTTCCTGTCCCTAACAGTTTTTCTTCTCTAGCTGGCTGACCTTCTTGTTTATCATCAGATTTTCTATAGGTTTGATGGCTTTCATATTTTAGTGATTTCTCTTACAGTCTTGCTGTTGGTGATAGTCCTTACTTCATTTACCTATGTTGATATTCCATGTACAGCTGTGTTTTATCAATATGCCATTGTTGGGTACTGACAACAATTGAGTCCTAACTTTTTCAAGAGCCTCCTTTTGCAGAAACTGAGGAGATAAGCAGATACAGCACTATCTTTTCCCCATTCCAGGTTCCCAAGATTGGAAGATAGCACTGCTGATCCAAGGGACATGGAACTGATTTACTGATATACCAAGTCACACATTAAGAATATGTGGTGCAGGATTACATATTTGCTACTCCCAATGAAAAGACAACCATGTGCTACCAAGAGTTTCTCCTACCAAAGGATCAGGATAGCATTGTGTCTAAAGAACATATGAATATCTCACCCTCCCTTAATTTCAAAACACAAGCCATTCCTATTCTAGGTAAGAAACGCCACAATTCATCATTGTCATCAATAAATCTGCATTGTGTATATAAACTGACATATAGAGTTCCCTCGGAAAATGAATCATGATCATGAAATTACATATGTGAGTACATAAACAAAACACATTGAATTGTTTATATTTTTATCCCCTTCACGTAGAGGTGAATAGCTACCCTTTTCAGGCTTCTTGATAAAGTAGTATGATTCTTTCATATGGTGTAACCCAATAATCTCACTGTATGTCTCAACTTTATGTATAGTTTGGCATTTGCTGTTGTTGAACCCAAGACCCCCACTTTGCCTCAGTATTCCCGGGTAAAGTTGACGTATACCAAACCAATGACCTATTCTCAATTGCTCCACATCATTTATAGAAATAGTATCGATCAGATCATACTCTAGCTCATCTTTGACATCCTAGAAAATCTAGCTGTACAAGGCACACAGCTAGAGACACTGTGGAGAATTGCGCATCATACTGCATGATGACCTCAATTCCTTGATTCCCTAGCAGCTCTTCACTGTCGGAATCATATTCTCCCAGGTCCACTAGTGTCCTAGATCATTTGCATTGGTTTCATCCTTAGAGAACATCTGGGCCTGGCACATTTAAAGCCAACAGAGAGAATTTAGAAGCTGTTTAACTTTCACCATCAACCTAGTCTCCTAGAAGTGATTGCATCATTCCTGAGCTGTCCAGTCAACAGGTAGTCATTTGCCTCTTTTTTTCTTTGGAAACTACAGAATTTCCTTTCAGCAAGTACCTTCCCTTTAGCTGAGAAACACATCATTTACTTGAGATTCAGGATAATGAATCTATTTTTAACTTCACCAAATTATTTTGCCAGTAAGATTTGTACCTTCCCTTCTAGCCACTTGGAGGACGGTATTATGATCCCTATAACTAAAAACCTTTCTTTGATGGTCTTGGATTGGACCCTGGGAGGGCAAAATGGGATCTGAGACCTATGTCCAACAAGAAGCTTGAAAGTGCTTTTGGTCTCAGGACAGTTTTTATTCAGTTCTACATGAAGAGCTCCACGTTTGGGCCAACTGCATTTTGAGGTTCCTCAATAAAGTGAACTTTTCTGGGACAGGAGGAACCCACTGCATCTTCAATTCTTTATTCTAAGTACAATGTCTGATTAATGAGTTTTTTAACACAGACTTAGGGGGTGATTCTGAGACTGGCGGGCGGCGGAGGCCGCCCGCCAGTCTTCCCCCGACAAAATACCGCTCCGCGGTCGCAAGACCGCTGAGGGTATTTTGAGATTTGCCCTGGGCTGGCAGGCGGCCGCCAAAAGGCCGCCCGCCAGCCCAGGGCAAATCTACCTTCCCACGAGGACGCCGGCTCCGAATGGAGCCGGCGTAGTGGGAAGGTGCGACGGGTGCAGTTGCACGCGTCGTGTATTTCAGTGTCTGCTTTGCAGACACTGAAATACTTTGTGGGGCCCCCAGGGGCCCCGCGGCACCCCCTACCGCCATCCTGTTCCTGGCGGGAGACCCGCCAGGAACAGGATGGCGGTAGGGGGTGTCAGAATCCCCATGGCGGCGGAGCGCGCTCCGCCGCCATGGAGGATTCTCCCGAGCAGCGGAAAGTCGGCGGGAGACCGCCGACTTTCCATTTCTGACCGCGGCTGAACCGCCGCGGTCAGAATGCTCGACGGAGCACCGCCAGCCTGTTGGCGGTGCTCCCGTGGTCGGTGACCCTGGCAGTCACCGACCGCCAGGGTCAGAATGACCCCCTTAGTTGTGTCACACCATTAGTGAGAAACATCAGTCCTTTTTATTGCAAGCCATTCCTTTTTAGACATTTTTCTGACATCTGCTTGCAAAAGGATTGCTTTGGTGTTTGTGGAGTCATTTTTGTAATGCTAGTACAAGCTCCCCTTGTGAGGATTTCAGGCCCTAAGATAACATGAGTGCATCCAATACCTCAAAATGAGCACCATCTATGCTGTCCACCTATGGTGTCTCCATAAAAAGCATGTCAGTCTAACTTATTATATTGCTATTGCTAGTGTGATCCTCTGTCCCTATTCATGGTGTGTTACTACTGCTTCAAGGTCTGACCTTACAGCAGTTCTGCTGAATGTGAACACCACAAGAAAGTCAGGCTTGGTGAGAGCAAAAAGAGGGATGATGTCTACAAACAAGTCCAGATGTTAATAATTAGCAAATCGATATGTAAAAATGGCCATGAATAGTGCAGTGGATACTACCAGGATGAATGGATATGGGAGATCCTTCCAGAAAGAATGGTACTGCTGCTTGGCATAATGTGCAAAACAGACCATGCATCATTTAGGGTTTGGTGGAGCTGGAGCTCTGCCATAAACCTGCATAGTTCCTGAGCCACCAAACTTGAAGTTTCCCCACCTCATTTAGAGGTGAGGGAAGTAAAAGGCCAGGTATATACTGGGATAGCCTTTGCTAAATTCACTGACGTAAAGCTCTAACCTGGCAGCCTGTCCAACAATGATAGACCGGGTAATAGTTATGGTCACCCTGTACTGTTTAAGGTGGGTCTTCTGTCATAAGACTTTCTTGTCCTGGACCTTTACGTAAGGCAAGATAGACCAGGCAGAATAGTCCAACAATGACATCTGACACTAATGGACAAACATTCATGTGCACCAGGGTCATTATTTTTTTTTTTTTAAGAAGAAAACTCCCGCCTTGAGAGTTTTTTTCCCTCATAACAAAAACATTTTCCTAGTGGGTTTAACAAAAGTGGTACCTGTTCAATAAAGTTCTGTGTCATCAGTAGAGCCACTCACGTGAAGGCACAGAGAGTTCTGTCTATGTGGAAGGGATATTTAAATGAATCAGGTGGTTCTCTGGAAGGTATGTGAAGACCTTTGCCTCCTCTAAACTGTCAACTTAGTGGGCTCCCTCCAGGGTATAAGTGACCCTTAATATCACCAGACCATTAACACAATTAGGACAGTGAAATGTGAATAAGTAGTTCCCCCACATGAGTCTGTCCACCTAACTCCATGATTGTGAGATATCCCTCTTTCAGGATGGATGAACCAAAGTCTGACCAAATTTCAGTATGTCTTACCAGCAAAGTGTTGAGCATACATAGCAGACAGAACCAGTTGGGATGAAGGTCAAATAGCTTACAGCACGAAGTTCAGTTTTGTCCACCAGCCATTCCATTTAAAGTGTCTGTAGTGGACTCCCTTTATTTCCATGCATTAGGATGGGGCTTCCATTTTCTCAGAACATTCTTAAAGCTCTGATGTTGTCAGTTTTGCTTTGAGTAAAATAGTAGGGGATGCCATATGTTGGTCCCCACAAAGGTGACAATGGATGGTTCAGGAGACTGCTGTCAGCAACTGTAGGACCTAGAATCAATCATCATCTAGAATGTCTGACCCACAGAGGTGTGAAAAGTTGCAGAATGCCATGCTTAGTCCCCTATTCATAGTGGCCTGTCAATCCCCATGGACCATTCAAAGCCTAATTCCTAATGTGTTCCAGTAGCTCTGCTGAACTGACTCTGAACTTCCAGTATTGCTCAGCAGATCGCACCAGGAAGAAACCTCCACTTTTCAGAATCATGGACCAGGTTGCCACAGATGAAATCAATATGTGAAGGACATCAGGCTCAAGGATGGGAGTCATCCCCATGTCATATGAAAGCCTAACTCCCTGTAGGATTCTCCCAGATGGGTCTGTGAAAGATCACCACATCCCTGACACTCAAACCAGCTGTGTGTGCCACTAGTTTATGGTAGGGGTTTGACATGTGGCGTATGATTTCTGTGCAGGAGTACTTTCTTCGTCTCACTGCCAGATCAAGTTTCAGCACTTAGCCGGGTCTCTTGGGAAGAGCTTTCTGCATATTGCTAAGTCCATTCTGGATTCCAACAGACTTCACTGCTATCTGTCAAAGTTTTCTTCACTTTGATTTGCTCACTGATGTGTGCAGCAGGGGCAAAGTGCACTACAAGAGATGAAAAGGATGGTAAAATTCACTTGAAACCCCTGATTGTCAGCACACTGATGGTACCAAAGGGTCCTCCCCTACTCCTAGACTTAATCTTGCCACTTTATCATACACTATTTTACTTCTGGCAGTGGGGCAGCTGAGAGCTTGGCTATCCTGCAGCCATCATTCAGCGCAACAAGCCTTATCCCCACTGTTAACATTATTGATGGGGATTGGTTTGACAGTTGATGGATTGGTTTCTTACTATTTTCAGAATTTAATGGATAAGGAAAGGGGGTGAGATTCGAACTGAGGCTGGGTTTAAAGGAGAGCTAACCAATCAATCTGGGGTGGGAAATGGAAGGGGTGGAAGTATCCTAAGAAGCCTTTCTTTCTTTTTCACCACTAAAGGTTGTAATTTCCTGGAAGAAACTGAAGTGAAATGTGGTAAGGTAATTGGTCAGGGAGGTAGGCAGGCAACACTTACCATATTCCTTTCTTCTCCTCATGGAGAACCACCAGTAAAGGTTACCCCCCTGTATTTATAGAAGATAATTTAACATTGCACATTTTGTAATAATTGTAAGATGTAGCAAAGCCAAGAAGTACAAATCTATTCATACAGAAGTTCTTGCAGAGTTTTAATATTTCTATTTTGTACAGAAATACATGGTGAAAAGATAGCTGAATCGTGTATTTTAAAAAAAGAAGATGCTTGTGATACTTTGTTGAACGTTCAATAGTTTTGTGGGCTTTTCATGAAGATATGCCTGTCTTAAGTAATTGCAAATCATAAGACACATGCATTTAACTTGGTGTTGCTACAAGAATGTTGATGCCTTGAGGACAGAACAGCTCAGAAACAGTAAGTATTGACTATCTTTCTATGTTTGAGTTGGATATACCCTTAAAGTGTCCTATTCCACTGAGTTTCAGTAATTGAGTCTTTCTCGCCCCATGGACTGCTAAACATGTAATTTCAATTGAGCACTACTCTCCTTCCCTCCTGAAAATAATTCACTCCTCACACCACCATTTGACCCGCTCATCCTGGAATTAATTTGGATCTCTCCTCCTTCAGCACAGCCCTACCATCCTAATCGTCAGCCCACCAATACGAATTCAACAGTTTCATTTCAACTTGTCAACTATTTCTGATGATCATATACTACTCTTTAAGAAATTGAATTATTGGTTGAGTGGAGCCCAACTCTGACAACAACCACAATCCACGTCAGGGTGAACCACAAAAAAACACTAAATTAACCTGTGCTTAACCATCTGGTAGTGTCACACAAACACAGTCAGGCTTTACTTAGAAGCAATGTGCAAAGTATGTATGGAGCACACATGCAGTAATAAAGTGAAAACATGACACAAGAAAAATCCCACACCTATCTAGAAAAATATTGTAAGTTTAAAAAAATGAAGGTTTACAAGAACAATTAAAATCCAATCAGTCTAACTTTAGATGTTCAATTTTAAAGTTTTAAGTAAAATAGCACCTAAAAGCACAATGAGACACTCATGTAGATTTGATCTTATTAGACTGGGGGAAGTCACAAGTTCAGTCTGACCATGATGGAGCATGGGTCGGGTATGAGGCGTAGGTTAGTTCCACGGAAAATTGAGGAGCATATTCATGAGAAATTCATGCAGCACAGCAAGTCACCTGGCTGCGCGGTGATGCGTGAAAAGTAAAGGGCGGGAATGTGCTGTATTTAAAAGAATATTTAGCATTCCTTCCTTGGCCCTGGTCTGGTGCTGTTTTGGATTCCTAGCGCCAATACAGGTACCCTTGCACCATGGTACAATGGTGCCTGTGTTGTAATGAGGATTATTTTTGTGCAAGAAGGGGCACCTTCCTAAAAACACAATCTCCTGTAGCATTTTCATCTTTCCTCATTCTGACGCACACATAGAAAGAGGAAAAATAGAGAAGAAATAAAGATATTTCTCCCTGTTATGCCTCACCTGGAGGGGAGTAGTATTTTGGAGCATTCCCAGGTGTACCACTTTTGGTAATTCTGGAATTGCGTCTCAATCCATGGGTGTTGGATGGGAACACCCGCATAACACCCATGGAATACCTCCCTAGGGCAAAGTAATGCAAAGCAGCGATTTGCACTTTGTTGCACTATTTTGGATTTGTCAAGCCACACAGGGCCATGCAAGGTGACCTTGTGTGGCTTGATAAATCACATTCTGAAGTTGTGTCCCGCATGAATCACGTTGCATGGTACAAGAGTGATGCAACTTCTTCATAAATATGGCCCTTACTTTGTATTTTCAGTGTGAAGACTTCGGTTCTGGGCAGAGGAGGCCATGAGGAGGAGGCTGAGCATTGTGGGTTTTTATTGCTATAGTATGACTGTAGGAAAGTACCATCTTGCCTGGCATGTTACCCCATATTTCACTTTATATATGTTGTTTTAGTGTATGCCATTCTGGCATTGGGGGGAAAATTCCATGATCCCCCGGGTCTCTAGCACAGAACCCGGGTACTGCCAAACTGCCTTTCCCGGGGTTTCACTGCAGCTGCTGCCAACCCCTCAGACAGGTTTCTGCCCTCCTGGGTTCCAGCCAGGCCTGGCCCAGGAAGGCAGAACAAAGGACTTCCTCAGAGAGAGGGTGTTACACCCTATCCCTTTGGAAATAGGTGCCAGGGCTGGGGAGGAGTAGCCTCCCCCAGCCCCTGGAAATGCTTTGATGGGCACAGATGGTGCCCATCTCTGCATAAGCCAGTCTACACCGGTTCAGGGATCCCCCAGCCTGGCTCTGGCGCGAAACTGGAGAAAGGAAAGGGGAGTGACCCACCCCTGACCTGCACCTCCCAGGGAAGGTGCCCAGAGCTCCTCCAGCGTGCCCCAGGCCTCTGCCATCTTGGATTCAGAGGTGTGCTGGCACACTGGACTGCTCTGAGTGGCCAGGGCCAGCAGGTGACGTCAGAGACTCCTTCTGATAGGCTCTTACCTGTGTTACTAGCCTATCCTCCTTCCTAGGTAGCCAAACCTTCTTTTCTGGCTATTTAGGGTCTCTGCTTTGGGGAATTCTTCAGATACCGAATGCAAGAGCTCACCAGAGTTCCTCTGCATCTCCCTCTTCACCTTCTGCCAAAGGATCGACCGCTGACTGCTCAGGACGCCTGCAAAACCGCAACAAAGTAGCAAAGACGACTACTGCAACCTTGTATCGCTTTGTCCTGCCGGCTTTCTCGACTGTTTCCTGGTGGTGCATGCTCTGGGGGTAGCCTGCCTCCTTTCTGCACCAGGAGCTCTGAAGAAATCTCCTGTGGGTCGACGGAATCTTCCCTCTGCAACCGCAGGCAACAAAAGACTGCATCACTGGTCCTCTGGGTCCCCTCTCAGCATGACGAGCGTGGTCCCTGGAACTCAGCAACTCTGTCCAAGTGACTCCCACAGTCCAGTGACTCTTCAGTCCAAGTTTGGTGGAGGTAAGTCCATGCCTCCCCACGCTAAACTGCATTGCTGGGTACCGTGTGATTTGCAGCTGCTCCGGCTCCTGTGAATTCTTCCAGGATTTCCTTCGTGCACAGCCAAGCTTGGGTCCCCGACACTCTAACCTGCAGTCCACAACCTTCTGAGTTGTCCTCCGGCGTTGTGGGACTCCCTTTTCTGAATTCGGGTGGACTCCGGTTCACTCCTCTTCCAAGTGCCTGTTCCAGTACTTCTGTGGGTGGTGCCTGCTTCTGTGAGGGCTCCCTGACTTGCTGGGTGCCCCCACTGTCTCTTCATCCAAGTGGCGACATCCTGGTCCCTCCTGGGCCACAGCAGCACCCAAAAACCCTTCCCGTAACCCTTGCAACTAGCAAGGCTTGTTTGCGGACTTTCTGCGTGGGAACACCTCTGCAAGCCTCTTCACGACGTGCGACATCCATCCTCCAAAGGGGAATGTTTCTAGTCCTCTTCGTTCTTGCAGAACACCAAGCTTCCTCCACCCGGTGGCAGCTTCCTTGCATCCTCAGCTGGCATTTCCTGGGCATCTGCCCACTCTCAACACTGTCACGACTCTTGGACTTGGTCCCCTTGTCTTACAGGTACTCAGGTCCGGAAATCCACTGTTGTTGCTTTGCTGGTGTTGGTATTCCTTGCAAAATCCCCCATCACAACTTATGTGCTCTCCGGGGGTTGTAGGTGCACTTTACACCTACCTTACAGGGTCTTGGGGTGGGCTATTTTTCTAACCCTCACTGTTTTCTTACAGTCCCATCGACCCTCTACAAGCTCACATAGGTTTGGGGTCCATTTGTGGTTCGCATTCCACTTTTGGAGTATATGGTTTGTGTTGCCCCTATACCTATGTGCTCCTATTGCAATCTACTGTAACTTTACATTGCTTGCATTACTTCCTTTTGCTATTATTGCATATTTTTGGTATTGTGTACATATATCTTGTGTATATTTGGCATCCTCATACTGAGGGTACTCACTGAGATACTTTTGGCATATTGTCATAAAAATAAAGTGCCTTTATTTTTAGTATATCTGTGTATTGTGTTTTCTTATGATATTGTGCATATGACACCAGTGGTACAGTAGGAGCTTTGCATATCTCCTAGTTCAGCCTAAGCTGCTCTGCTATAGCTACCTTCTATCAGCCTAAGCTGCTAGAAACACCTCTTCTACACTAATAAGGGATAACTGGACCTGGTACAGAGTGTAAGTACCCCTTGGTACCCACTACAAGCCAGGCCAGCCTCCTTCAATGACGAGCTGGTAGGGCATAGCTGACAGTCATTATTGTAGTCCAAAGAGCCAAGCCAGCATTGTTGGCAGTCCTTTGCTGTTGCTTTGCATTGCTATTGCTTCAGGCTGTTGCTGCTGTAGCACGAAGTGCAGGTCTCACATTGCCAGACCATGCAAATAGTCATTGTCAGTGCAAAGAACTGGCATCCCTGGTGCTTTTTGTTGGTGGTCATCACAGGCGGTCGGGTCTTTGCATGAACGGACACATTTGTGATTATGAGGAGGCCAAGCTTCAGGGTTTTGAGTTTCTCTTCTTTATATGAACACTCACTGATGCCAGCCAAGTGTATTCCTGGCCTGAATGGTAAATTTGTGGTTATGAGGACTCACTTGAGCAGAGGCCAACAGCAGGGTTCAGGCAGTTCCATTTGCAGGTCCAGGCAGTCCAGCTGCAATAGGTCAGCTAGGCAGTTGCAGGGAGGCCTCTGAATGTAGTTGTGTCCCTGTAGGTCACACAGGAGGTCAGCCAACTAACTCTTTGAGTCACTCTGGGCAGCCTGAGATGTAAGCAAGCTTGTCCAATCTTCGTTCTCAGACAGCAAGGCAGTCCTTGAAGCAGCAGGGATGTCCTTCTGCACCTTCCACAGGTCTAGGAGTGTTTAGATTAGTGGCTCTGGAGGTCCAATATTTATAGCTAGTGCTAGCCTTTGTAAGTGGGTGAACTCTTTATCGTATCCCCACATTTGGCTCTGGAAAGCTCTTCCTTTTCCCCAGTGAAGGCTAGAAACTGTCTGATGGTGGCAAAAGGCATGGCAGGCTTGTGTGCAGGAGGCAAAGACCTTTGATATATAAGTGGGCTGAATACAGCCCTCCCTAGTCATCCTGCCAGAATTTCCCATCCTGTCCACACCTAAGCCTCCTTTTGTTACTGTCTGAAGGCAATACACAAAGTCCAACAGAAGAACCATTCACAGTCATGTGACCCAGGACACAACTAGAAGCACAGATGGTTGGGAAAAGAAAATCCCAACATTTTGAGAATTGTAACTTAAAATCTGACTTCACAATTAAGGGTACATTTAAATTACAATTAATTTGAGGGAAAACAGCATATCACTATCTGTTCCCAATCCAAAGTTAACACACTAAATGTAAAAAGGTAACATAGCGTTAGTCAATGGAAGAGATAGGCCTCACAACAGTAAAAAAAAAACAACTGTAGGAGTTTTTAATGTAAGGACATGTACAAATTAAGTACATATCCTACTTCACATGTTACTGTTTTTTAAATGCACCCTGTCCTATGAGCCTTTAGGACCTACCTTAGGGGTGACTTACAAGTACTGAAAAGTAAGGTATTGGCTTGGCAAAATGTTTACTTTGCCAGGTTGAAATGGCAGTTTAAAACTTGACTACAGGCTGCAGTGGCAGACCTGAGGTGTTTTAAAAAGCTACTTTTGTGGGTGGCACAATAAGTGTTGCTTCCCACTGTGAGCACTTAATTTGTGGACCCTGGGTACATGCAGTGCCATTTACTAGGGAGTTATATCTAAATTAAAGGTGCTAATGAGATGTAGTCCAATTTTACCAAGTAGGAAGGAAATAGCACAAGCACTGTAGCTCTGGTTAGCAGTGGTAACGTGATAGAGCCCTAAAGCCAACAAAGACGAACACGGGTAAACAGGAGAGGCGAAGGTAAAAGGTTTGGGGAAATACCACACCAAGGATATCAGGTAAAACACTCACAATGATCACAACCACTAAAGCGTCCAGAAAACTCCTCTTCTCCCTATGCATACTCCCTGTAGTTCGAAAGATCAACTTTGAAGTAATGTGTATAGTTCACAAAAACTGTATGAGATTAGACCACTCTTTTGCTCACACACACACCACATACATCCCCAACCAAGAACTCTGCGTACAATCCTTGTCCCATTATTATCTGTACCTGTAGTCAAAATACTTTAACTAATGGAAGATCATTTTCCGTCTTTATGGTCTTCCACTAGAAACAGCAAAATTCTAGAATGTATTCCTTACTCGAATAAGGAGTTTTGAAAATCACCTCCAATTCTTGAAATCTTTAATACATGTATTTGCATGCCATTATAAACATAAAATACAGACTATGAACTGTAGAAAATAGTAAGACGGCAACGGCACCTATTCTTACACTTAACAACACCTCGTGTGTGTGCTGCGACATGAGCTGTGTAGAGTCCAGCTGGACTCATTCTAGTCTTTCTGCCAGCCACTCTGCTGAGGGCTGGTCTTACAGATGTAACCCACACCCACCCAACACAGGCGTCACCAGTCAGGTGACCCTGCCAATAAAAGAGGCCAGGCGCACGTGCCTGAGGCCAGTTCAGTACTACCCTACCACCGTGTCTGCGTCACCTCATTTACGAGCATGAGGGCCTAGGGCCCCACATTACAATGGCGACGAGTGGGATCTGCAACCCCACATGGTTGCAGACATGAACCTAATCGGTGGATGAAAGAGGAGAAGTGAGGCCGTCGCAGCCCCAGTCCCACTGGAGTAAAAGAAGGGGGTGAGTGCTACTGATAAGCGCGTCCCGCAGCACTGCAAAAAAAAAAAACAGCTGCGGGCGCCGAAAATAAAGCGCTACAAAGTGTGCAGATTTGATTTCCCTCAGCCCGAGGAAAAATGCACTAAGCCCCCCCCCAAGAATCTGATCCAGTGCGGCCCGCAGCGTGAGAGAAAGCTGCTGGGTCCGCGCAGTATGTGTGGGAAATGGCGCTGTCGCGCGCCGGAGAAAAGAAAATAAAGAATTGTGGCCAGGGCTGGTATGGTAGCTTCCAAGAGGAGAGAATGCGGTCCCCAGCGTGTCAGGCTGCTGCGGCCGCGTGTGAAGAACATCGTGCCATCGGGCACCGAGAATAAAGAAAAGGGGCAGTCTACCTTTTGTTTTGCATTTAAAGTGGCGCTGTCGCGCGCCGTGCACCGTGAGAAGGTGCCAAAGTGTGGCCGGGGCTGGTCGCCCCTTTTCATTTAACAATGGTGCTCTCACGCACCAAACAAAATATGCCCAGGGCCGCCCCAACCCCAAAAATGCCGGTAAAACGGCCGCAGCACGGAGGACTGCTGCGGCCGCAACGAGAGATCTGTGACGGTGCTGGTATGCACCTCAAAAGACGGAAAATGCCCAGAGCCGCCCCCACCAACTTTCGTGCACGTTAGGACCGAGTAAAGTGGTGCAGGCACGCACCGAAACAGACTAAACAGGATGGTGCAAACATGCACCAAAGTTCTAAAATGCCAAGGGCAGCCCCCCCAAACAAACTACAAGAAAATGCGTGGAAGGAAGGGGGCAGGAGCCAACAAGCACTAGAGAAGGACAATTAAAATGCCAGGCACCGCCCCCACCCTCTCTGAACTTCATGCCGTATGCCTGCCTCTTAAAAGAGGCTGTGCAGGAAAATGTACAACATTTTCTTAAAAGAGAAGAAAAGAAGACAGAAAGAAGTAAAATAAATAAAAACTGCACTTACCTGCAGCCCCCACCAGCATGACGAAGTCCTCCCAGCAACATGCCCTCCTCACCGGCATCTGTTGAAATAAACGAGGCCGGTGTTCTGACGCTTGACGCTCCCCCGTCCGAATCTGCACCCCCTACGTCAGAGGGTGCTTGTTCATTCAGCTGCTTGCTGAATGTTTCAGCTCGGGTGCCCGTCTCCGCTCCCCCAGCGCGATGTTGCGCATGCGCGAGCGCTCACAGCAGCACAGATTCAAACGAGGTGTTTAACCCCTTCGCTGCCAATGTTTCACCCCGTCGCTGCCAATGTTTAACCCCTTCGCTGCCAATGTTTAACCCCGTCGCTGCCAATGTTTAACCCCTTCGCTGCCAATGTTTCACCCCGTCGCTGCCAATGTTTAACCCCTTCGCTGCCAATGTTTAACCCCTTCGCTGCCAATGTTTCACCCCGTCGCTGCCAATGTTTAACCCCGTCACTGCCAATGTTTAACCCCTTCGCTGCCAATGTTTAACCCCTTCGCTGCCAGTGTTTAACCCCGTCGCTGCCAATGTTTAACCCCTTCGCTGCCAATGTTTAACCCCTTCGCTGCCAGGACTTTTCCTTCTCGGGCGCCAGGGATTTTTTTGTCTATTTGGGGATCTTCGCTTTTAGGCCCTCATAACTTTTTGTCTATATAAGCTACGCAAACCAAATTTTAGTCCTTTTTTCCCCACATCCCAGGGATTCTACAGGTACCCAGACTTTGTCGGTTCCCCTGAAGGAGACAAAGAAATTTGCCAAAATGCAGCAAAAATTTCGTTTTTTCAAACATGGGAAAAAAGGGCTGAAGATGAGGGCTCGTGTTTTTTCCTTGAAAATGGCATCAACAAAGGGTTCGCGGTGCTAAAATAACCATCTTCCCAGCTTTCAGGAACGGGCAGACTTGAATCAGAAAACGCAGTTTTTCAACCCAATTTTGGCATTTTACTGGGACATACCCCATTTTAATGTAGACAAAATTTATAATTCACCAAGGGGTCATTTGTGTAGATCCTACAGTGTTTTCCTACTGAAATAACAACATAAATAAAAAATAATAAAATTGACGTAAAAAAAACCCAACTGTTTTTCTCCACGTTTTACTCTGTAACTTTTTTCTGCGAAGTTAGATTTTTTAAAGCAATATACTGTTACGTCTGCTGGACTCTTCTGGTTGCGGGGATATATTGGGCTTGTCGGTTCATCAATAACCCTAGGTACCCAGAGCCAATAAATGAGCTGCACCTTGCAATGGGTTTTCATTCTATTCCGGTCGTACATCAATTCATTTGCTGAAATATAAAGATTGAAAGATAGGATTCAAGAAAACCTTTGTATTTCCAAAATGGCCACAAGATAAGGTGTTGAGAAGCAGTGGTTATTTGCACATCTCTGAATTCCAGGGTCCCATACTAGCATGTGAATTACAGGTCATTTCTCAAATAGATGTCTTTTTTACACACTGTCTTACATTTGGAAAGAAAAAATGTTGAATAAGACAAAGGCCAATAACACTTGTTCTTCTATTCTGTTTTCCCACAAGTCTCCTGATAAAAATGGTACCTCACTTGCGTGGGTAGGCCAAGTGCCTGCGACAGGAAACGTAACATGGACACATCACATTTTTACATTGAAATTTGACTTGTTTTTTGCAAAGTGCCTACTTGTGGATTTGGGCCCCTAGCTCATTCAGCACCTAAGAAAACCTAGCAAACCAGGACATTTCTTAAAACTAGACACCTATGGGATTACAGAATGGGTTGGCTTGTGGGGCACTCACCAAGTTCCTTTACCCAGAATCCTTTGCAAACCTCACAATTTGTCCCAAAAAAAAAATTTCCTCTCATTTCAGTGACAGAAAGTTCTGTAATCTGAGAGGAGACACAAATTTCCTTGCACCCAGCGTTCCCCCAAGTGTCCTGATAAAAATGGTACTTCACTTGTGTGAGTAGGCCTAGCACCTGCAACAGGAAATGCCCCAAAAACACAACGTGGACACTTCACATTTTCCTAAAGCAAACAGAGCTGTTTTTAGCAAAGTGCCTAGCTGTGGATTTTGTCTTCAAGCTCAGCCGGCACCTAGGGAAACCTACCAAACCTGTGCATTTCCCCCAAGTCTCCCGATAAAAATGGTACCTCACTTGTGTGGGTACTCCTAGGTCTTGCGACAGAAAAAGCCCCAAAACACTATCTGGACACATCAAAATTATTAAATAGCAAACTACCTGTTTTGGTGGGGAGGGGGGCACCTGCGTTTTTGTTCCTGGATTCAGCAGCCATCTAGGAAAACCTACCAAACCCAGACATTTCTGAAAAATAGACACTAGAGGGAGTGCAGGGTGGTTTGACTTGCGTGGATCCTCCAATGTTTTCTTATCCAGAATCCTCAGCAAACCTCACATTTAGCTAAAAAATCTAAATTTTCCAACATTTCTGTTTGGGATCACCCCACCGGGACAAATTTCCTACCACCCAATGTTCCCCTCAGTCTCTCGTTAAAAATGATACCTCACTTGTGTAGGTGGGCCAAGTACCTGTGATAGGGAAGAGCCAAAAACATGTGGAAATCGAGGGGGAAACAAAGCGGGTCCAAAAAGGCAGATTGAAATAAAAAAAATGTTGTCTGACAAATGCAGCATAATTTTTATCGGTATAGATGAGACAATGTTGAGAGGTAGGAGGTTTGTGTATTCCTGCAGATTCCGGAAGCTTCCATCACAAAAATGTAGTAGAAATGTGTGATTCCCAGCAAAGTTGGAGGTTTGCAAGGCATTGTGGGAAAGAAAATGGTGTGGGGTGTATGTGAAGCACACTATCCTGGAATCAACTAGATGTTAAGTTTTCAGATGTGTCTAGGTGATGTGAATGTTTCTAAATGGCAGCGTCCCAAAGTCCAAAAAGCGCAGCCCTCAACTTTCCAAGTGGCACACTTTTGAGAGTTACCAAGCTCTCATGGCCCAACCGTAAAACCAAGACCCAAAATAATTGTGACCCTTGACTAAGGGGTGGCTCCCCACATATAAAAAATAAAAAAGAAACAAAAAAATAAGTTATCCCTGGTCTCTAGGGGTTTTCTGCCCTCCCTGGGGGCAGATCGTCCTAATTATATTATGCCACCGTGGGGGCAGAAATGGCCTACAAATGTTTTGCCCCTCCTTGGGAGCGGCTCTTGCCCAAGGGGCCACTCCCCTTCTGAGTAACTATAAAAACAATAACAATTCCCTGGTGTCTAGTGGTTTCTGCCTCCCTGTGGGCAGTAATGGCCTAAAAATAATTTGCCCCCCCCCAGGGGGTGACCCTTGCCTAAGGAGTCACTCCCCACATATAAAAAAAATATATATATATCCCTGGTGTCTAGGGGCTCATATTAGGCCGATCTGCCCCCATGTGTTGGTGGGACTGGGCAGAAATGGCCTAAAAATATTACGGGCCCCTAGGGAGCGACCCTTGCCCAAGGGGCCGCTCCCCTTATGTGTCAGCATTCTAAAAAAATAAAATTCCCTGGTATCTAGTGGTTTCTGCCCCCAGGTGGGGCAGAATTGGCCTAAAAATAATTTGGCTCCCGGGGAGTGACCCTTGCCTAAGGGGTTGCTCCCCACACATAAAAAAAAAAATAAACCAAAAAATTATCCCTGGTGTCTAGGGGCTTTCTGCCCCCGGGGGCAGATCGGCCTAATTATATTAGATCTGTCTGCCACCAGGGGCGGCAGAAATGGCCTAAAAATAATATGGACCCCTAGGGAGCGATCCTTTCCCAAAGGGCTGCTCCCCTTATTGACAGTACCTAAAATAAAAATTCCCTGGTGTCTAGTGGTCATTTCGGCTGCCCAATCGCATTGCGATCAAACAGCAGAAATGCTGTGAGAGACAAGAAAGGTAAGGTCTTTCCTTTCCTTTCTTGTCCCTCCCGCCCCACGTCCCGGTCGGAAGAGAAATGCAAAAGCATTTCTCTTCCGGTGTTCTAGCTGTCTGCGCATTCCCGTCTGTCTGCGCATCCCCGTCTGTCTTCGCTCCCCCTGATGTCAGAGGGTGCTCAGGAATACCGCTGCTGCCTGTATGTTTGAGCTTGCACGTCTGTCGGTGCCTCCCCAAACGTGATGTTATACAGGCATATCGCTGGATGAAATACTTATCCTTGCAAGGTCACACAATCTGTCCAATAGTCGCAGAGGACATGCATGCTGCCCTAGCGCGATCTGCTCCGGCACCAGGCCAGGCCAAATTGGGCCCAGTAAAGGAAGAACGGGTTGACGCCGTCCAAGGATGCTACAATCAGCCGCATGTGGCTCGACCACCGAGACTGGAGGAAAAGAGGTACGGTAGCTGTGGTCTAGAGCACAGGATACCAGGAATATGCCCTGCCAAGGGAAAGAACTTCTCCAAATGTGATAAGCCCAACGATTTTGCCAAAGTTTTCCGAGGGAGGTGGCCCAGATCCGTGACCATGTTGGCCCGGAAGGCGGCAATAAAGCAAGTTACGCCAGACGATGGCACTGGGATGGTGGCGGTTGACGCATACCCAGGCAACAAACCCTACGAGGATGATGAAGATAAGGAGATATTTGTTGTTTCGTTTGCTGACAGGTTGGACCAGAGGTGGAGACCACCACCCATGTGTACCATAACTGTAAATGGCACAACAGTGCTCATAGACACTGGGGCGTCAGTAAACGTTATGGATGTGGAACAATACAGCAAGATATCTCCCCCACCAGAGCTCACACCATGCTGGACCAAGATATATGCCCATAGGGGTGTGGACCCTTTACCCCGGCGAGGGGCGATAGAGGTTACTGTTGGTAGTGAGCGCCGTTGGGCACATGCCAAATGCCATGTGTTGGAAGGCAAGAAAGTAACCCTTCTCTAATGCCACACGGTGGAAGACCTGGAGCTAGTGTTTTTCGCCTGGCAAGTCCACGACTCCCTGGCTGAGGCGGTAGTGGCCCATTTCCCAGAGTTGTTTCAGGGGCTAGGAAAACTGAAAGGAAAGTAGTTCCAGTTACATGTTGATCCTGCAGTACGACCCATTGCCCTAAAGCACCGGCGGGTGACTTTCCACTTACGACCCCAGGTGGAGAGTGAACTACAGACAATTGAGGAGTGGGGGTCATAGAGAAGGTGACCGGCCCGACGCCCTGGGTGTCGCCACTCGTCATCGCCCCAAAGCCTAAGCAGCCTGACACCATTCGCCTGTGTGTGGACATGCGCCTTCCCAACATTCCCATAAATTGAGAACGCCACATCACACCCACCATGGATGATATTGTTGTGGATCTTAACAGGGCCCAGTGGTTCTCTAAGTTGGACCTATACTCGGGATACCATCAGTGGGAGCTAACCCCAGAAAGCCGTAACGTCACCACATTCTCAAACCAGGTGGTGAAGCGACGTTACAAGTGCCTTAGCTTTGGGGGCTCTGCATATCTTCCACAATGCCATACGGGAGACACTGTCCGGTTTGACCGGCGTCATTAATCAACATCTTAATTTTCTCCAACACGTTAGAGGAACATCAAAAACAGCTGAGAGCCACTCTCCAGAGGTTAGCAGAAGCAGGACTAACGTTGCACCGGAAGAAATGCGCCTTGTACCACAACTCCATAGAATTTTTTTGGTTACATCTTTTCAAGGGAACTTCTGAAGGTTGACCCCAAG
Organism: Pleurodeles waltl; assembly: GCF_031143425.1. NCBI lineage: Eukaryota > Metazoa > Chordata > Amphibia > Caudata > Salamandridae > Pleurodeles > Pleurodeles waltl. The sequence goes on along the minus strand of NC_090444.1, from coordinate 1,105,625,218 downwards.
AAAGTAGAGGCCATCCAAGAAGCAGCCTTACCTCGCAACGCCACTGAAGTCAGGAGCTTCCTCGGTATGGCAACGTACTATGGGAGGTTCATCCCCAATCTGGCCACACTTTCCGAACCTCTTCGACAGCTCACGAAGGCCAACACCCCGTGGGAGTGGGGCATAGAAGTGGACAAGGCGTTCCAAGCAGTCAAAAGTTCACTGTTGGACTCTGTGGTCATGGCATACTTCCACCCGCACAAGAAAACGGAAGTCATGGTGGACTACAGCCCCATTGGACTCGGAGCCGTATTGCTGCAGGACAGAGCCAACAGCAGTGGACGCCAGTGGCCTATGCCAACATGGCCCTCTCGGCAACGGATGCCCGGTATGCGCAAATTGAGCTGGAAGCGCTGGCCATACGACGGGCCTGTCAGCATTTCAACTTGTATTTTTGAGGGCACAAATTTATGATGGTTACCAACCACAAACCACTGGTATCCCTCTTTGCGGGCACGGCCCGAATTGCCCCGCCAAGAATTGAAAGGTGGGCGGTGCTCCTCCAGCCCTACCGGTTTTACATTGTCTACTGGCCTGTAGTCAACAATCCTGCAGATTACTTATCACGCCATCCGTTGCGGCCACGCTCGCAGGTAGAAGAAGAGGAGGAGGATGGACAGACAGAGAGTTTCGTAAACATGATTGTGAACCTAGCATGTCCCACAGCACTGATGGTGACGGAGATCATTGATGCCTCAATCCGAGATGCAGTCATCGGCTGAGCCAATCGGTCATGGAAATGTTTCCTTGACAAGAAGTACGATTTTGACTCTGAGGAGCGCAAGACGATGCAGTGGATTTGGAATGTGAGGGCTGGAGCTCTCTGTGAGTCCAGAAGGTCTTCCTCTCCAGGGCCAGCGCTTAGCAATACCCCGCAGTCTACACCTTAGAGTTGTAGAATTAGCTTACCAGGGTCATCAGGGGACAGCGAAGACTTGTTTGGGTGAGAAGGTGTGGTTCCCCAGGATGAACGCCATGGTAGATGACCTGATACCAACAGGTGATCCCTGTGCGATCACCGCTCGAGATCCCGTCCTTGCTCCAGTGATGACCAAACCTCCCAGCACTCGACCATGGCCCCGGGTAAGCCTGGATTTTGGTAGTTTTCCTGATGGATGGCTGACGGCTGTCATGACTGACTTGTGCGCCCGGTTCCCGATGGTGGAACTGGTGACGTCCACGGCATTTGAGCATGTCCATCCTGTCTTGGAGAAGGTTTTCGCTCTCCTGGGTCTGCTGGAGGACATAACAATGGACAATGGTCCTCCATTTCACGGCCAGGAGTTTCAGGTTTTGTTCGCCATATCACACTGGTGAATTACCCCTCAATATCCCCTGGCAAACGGGGATGTTGAGCACTTCATGTGGACCTTGAACCCTGCTTTACGAACTGGAGTAAGTCAACAAGAGAACGCCAAGATATGCCTGCATGTGTTCCTGAGGGCATACCGGCAGACACCCCATAGCACGACGGGGTGTGCCCCCGCAGCGTTGATGTTTCTTTCGCCACCACAGGACTGCAGATACGCTGATGAGCAGTGGAAACCTACTGAATTGGATATACTCAAGACGCAGGAGAAGCGAAAACAGACCAAAGTCTAGGCCAGCAAGAGGAGAAGGGCGAAACATTCTGACCTAAAAGTGGGGGAATCCGTCATTCTGAAGGATCGCCACCCAGGTTGGAAGTTCCGTACCCCTTTTGAACCTGACATCTAGATAGTCGAGAAGAACGCTGGGACCATCGCTGCTGCCACAAAAGTGGGGCGTCAGGTGACCCGGAATGTGTCTTGGTTCTTGAGGGTGGAGCCTCGGGATGGCGATTCAGGAGCTGACCCGCTGGAGGAGAGTGGCGAAGAGCTTGAAGGAGGCTACGTTTCACAGCCAAGTTCTCCAGATGAATGCTGACCAGGAAGTGACGGAGGTCCCAGCAGAGATCTCGAAGGGTCCTGTTCCCCATATCGGGGACCCGCACGAGGGCTGAAGCAGAGCGGGAGAAGTGAAAGGTACGACCTGCTGCCCAACCCTGAACCCAGCCAAAGTCATAAGAGACTTCATGTGTTTAAAAGAAAAGGGACTGGTGTGCATGTACAGCCAATAACTCCTGCTGTTATCTTCTTTTCCTTTCTCTCTCTTTTCTTTTGTATCTCTGGTTGTTATTGTTATTCATATGCCTTGTTCGAGGGTGAATGTTTTTGTAGTAGTTCACTAAAACATGTGGGGGAAGTAGACAATCACCCGGGCTCTCCCCTACATTGTTGCCTGCTCTGTGACACCATACGTTGTCCGGGGCGGAGGTTATAAAATAAAGAGGTGCCCGGCCTGTGCGGTATTGGCGCACTAGTTAACTGTACAGCTTGCTGCAACGAGGTTTTGTTCCCCCATTAGGCCGTACAGTCCACAGTCAGTGCGACACACCCAGCCGTGCTACAGTAACTAGAACCTCCGCCCCGCCATGCAGTTATGTCATCGAACATTTTCCTACAAATGTTATGGCCACACATCAATTTTGTTATAACAGATGTAATGAGTGCTGTAATATATGGGTTAATTATCAGCGCACGGCGAGTGCACAAGTTATATTTAACCTCTATCATATTATTTTACTTTTAGCCCTGCGGAAGTGGTGGTCTCCAGGGTGTGGGGGCTAGGCGCAGCCCTTGCATAGTTACTAAGCTTAGCCCTGGGGAGGTGGTGGTCTCTGGGGCTTCTAAAAGCACTAGTAGGGGGGATCCTGTGTGCCCCCATCCTAATATTAAGCCATAATGCCCTGAGGACCTGGCCAACCCTGGGGAAAAATAACTGTGAAACTTGGGAGACCATTTTTTTAAACCTCTGCAAAATCTACAGATCCAGCCGCAGAATTTGCAGATATTTAAAAACAAAATACCTTTAAGCCCTGGTGGGGTCCCAGGGGGACCCCTGGACCAAAGCTAGTGTGTTAGACTATACATATCCCGTTACATTTTCTTTTTATGTTTTTATTGGGACTCTGGGAAGCTGAATTCCACAGGTGCCTGGAAGAATGTATGGGATTTAGGAGTGTACGTACGTCTGATGTCTTAGGGGTCACCTCCTCTCCATTCTTAGGTCTGCACTACCCACAGTGCATTTACTGCCTCTGCAATATATACAGCATACCTTTTGGAGTTTGTAGCCTATTTATTGCTTGCTGTTGGACCGGACGCAAAAACGACAAGGTGATGGATGGAATGCTTGAATTAATCCCGGCCCATGGAAATTGCTCGGGCAGCATCCCATTACAACATTTCTTTTGCCCACCATGCCACCATATCACCCCAGTTTGGAACCTGCCATATGCAAAGCAGTTTTTACCCTACTGCACAAGGAACAGTCCAGCCTGAAATGCCAGGCCAGATCCTCCCTGGGCCATAAACAAGCATTCTGGGACCGTTTTTAGGGTATCACCACCTATGGGCCAGGCTAGCTTGAATTCAGTGGCACAGTGACCACAGGATAAACATCTGGGCATAAGCTTCCTACGTAGGGCAACACCACACCACTCCACTTTACACTACTCCTCCCTACAACACTCTACATCACTTCACTCTGCAACACTCTGCTCCACTCTATGCCCTTCTACTCCATGCAAGCCTCACTTCATACCGTGCTACTCCACTCCAAGACACTCCACTGTAAGACTTTCTATGACACGGCTCGCCACTCCACTCCACACCGCTATACTCCATTCTACCCCACTCCACTCCAATTCAATACAACCCAATCTACCCCACTCCACTGCACTACAATCTATGCCACTCCACTCAAACCTTCCATTTCAATCTATCATACTCTAAATTACCCAATCTACTCTGCTCCAGTGTATCACACTCCATGTTAACCTACCCCCACTCTACTTCAGTCCAATCCACCCCACTGTACTCCACTACAGTTTAGCCCACTCCACTCTAATCCCCTTTACCACTCTGTATTTAACCCCAATCTACCCCACTTCACTCCAATCAATCCCACTAAAAATGTACCACACACCACTGCAATCTTACCCACTCCACCCCAATCTACGGCATTACAGTCTAGTGCAGTATACTCCACTACAATCTACTTCACCTCAATCTACTCCACTATACCCTATTCTTCTCCACTCCAACCTACACTATTCCACTATAATCTAACCCACTTCAAACTACTCCACTCCAATCTACTCCAGTATACCCCAATCCACTATTCCCCAATTTACCCCATTCCAGTGTATCTCAGTCCACTCTACTGCAGCCTACCCGGATATACTTCAATCCTATCTACCTCAATCCTATCTACCGCAATCAACACAGACTTATTCCTTTGAGACGTGCATCAGCTGCAAGGTGCTTCATTTGCATCTATCTTTACTTATATAGCTGAGCTGTTGTCTTAATGTATCAATGCTCATGCTGTATGACAGTTTATTCACACCTCATGATAGTATATTTCATTAGTGTGTAGCTCACTCTTGCAGGGATGCATTTCTTGCACTTACCTTGTTGGAGACTCAATAGTAGCCAAGCCTGGTTTGTGTTTATGTAACTTTCTTGACATAGAGAGGTAGGCCTCTTTTTGCCCTTGGTTGTGTGACCTTAGCTGTTCTTGCTAGTCCAGTTGATGCCTTGTTATTTCTTGTTTAGCAGGGCTCCTTCTCTGCCCCACCATCTCCTAGCACCGTTTTTGGTCTGCAGTTGCTCTTTTCATTGCTCAGCTCAGCCCCTAGGCACTGTTACTCGATGCTTGTTGTCGGTTATGTCTTGGCTGGTGGGTCTGTGTGTTTCTTTTGTACTCTTTGCATTTTATTTTGCCCTTTTATTGTTGTCCTACTGCTACTGCATTGACTTAATAGTGTCTTATTCAAATTCCAACATGTAGTCCTCTTTTGTACTTGGTGTACTCCTCTGTGTCTATGGCCGGAATATTGCTATTCCTCTTTTTCTCATAAGTCCATGTATATCTGTGGGTTCCAGTATGGCTCCACTCCACTCAATGCAACTGCAAGCCACACAGTGCCACTTCACTATACTCAGTGCCTCACCACTTCACACCTCACACCACATAATGACTACACTCCATGCCGCTATACTCCAAGCCACACAATGCCACCCTACACCACACAATTACACCGCTCTTAATACCACACCACACAATACCAACTCCATTCCACCAGCACTAAGCCACTCCACCCTACACCACTGATCTTCAAACTTTTTAACCCCAGGCCCACACAGACACATACACCCACACAGACACATACACCCACACAGACACACACACCCACACCAACTTTTTCACAATTATTCTATTAAATGTGCAATGTTTAAACTTTTTTAAATATTGCAGATAACTTGTGTTACTGTTATAAAAAATGCAATCAAATACATGATGCCAACCATACTATTCTGGTCAGGCATGAACTGCTCATTTTCTTCAGCTTAAGACACAGCACGGTTCTCACCATAATGCTTCTCTTGGCCATAGCCTGGTGCCTCACCTCCCTGGGATCATTTGAGGCCCCCTCAGGGGAACCCACCTCCCAGTTTAAAGGCCCCCTGTTCTACACAATGGCACCGTACTTCACTCCTCTAAGTGCAACTCCACACTACTTAATGCCACTCCAGTACACTCCAAGCCACACAGTGCCACTCCATCCCACAATGTACCACACTACTCTAATCCACACAATGCTACTCTTTTACATGTTGCACAATGCTACTTCAAACCATGCCACTCCACTAAATGACAATACACTACACTCCAGGCCACAAAATGACACTTCCCCCAAGCCAAGGCACTCCACTTCAGTCAGTGCACTATACTTATTGCAACATAACATAAGTCCACTTAATAAAATTTCACTCCTCTACACTCCACTCCACACAGTGCCATGCAACACAATGCCACTCCACTCCTTCTAAATCAATATAGTTTACATATGTGCGGGAGCAGTGCGTGGTGGGGGCGGCTGGTGCGGGGGTGAAGAAAAATTAATAACTGAAGAAAAAAAACTTACCTGAATGCGCTGTCGCCATCACCACCACCAAGCATCACCTCTTTCCTTGGCAACAGGCACAGGCTCCCAGCCTGCCCTGTGGCCAATCTAAATGTTACCATCATGACACAAGTGTTCAGATTTGGGGGAGTGCCAAGCCAGGGTGCTCCTAGGCAGACTGTGAGAGTCTGCCTGTTCTCTCCAACCCAGCACTGCATTGCTGGATTGGACAGAGCTTAGTGCGCATGTATGTTTGCCCAGCCTGAGACGGCCGGCTAACATACAAGCGTACTGAGGGGGAGTACTGAGTATTCCCCCTCTGTGGTCGTCAGGGCCCGTGGCCCCACCCCTTCTACAATACAACAATAATAAACATAGTTCATTATTGCTGTATTGTAGAGGTTTGGCAGCTGCCGCTGCTGGCGGGGGCGATGCTCCTCCGACCTAACGGAGGTTCCACCCCTGCATATGTGAGATCTATTGATTTTGCAAATGCTTGTTTTGCAACACCTTTGGCGTTCCGTAATCTTTGTGTTCCCTGGAGGTATAATGAGGGCAGATCTTCCAGTCTTTCCCACGGGTGAGTGAGAAGGACCATTAGAGTCCAAGGGGCTGGAATTCTGGTCTGAGGCGGGCGGTCTCCAAACATATTTTACTTTCATATTTTTAGATACATCTTTGAGTGCAATGGGTTTTTAACCACCCCTCATGCCCCCACCTCCAGAGATCATGACGGTTGGACTGTGGGTAATCCTCCAATATTATTGATAACTGTATTCGCAGCAACTGATGCTGAGACTGTGTGTTAATTTTCATTTATTGGTGAACATGTGTTTGCGTCATATCATTTTAAATGTTTTTATTTGTTCTCTTTTTAAGTTAAACCAGAGTTTAACTTCTTGTGGAGCAAAATATACATGTCAGATTAGAGGCTAACCGTAAACTTTCATACGTCAATACAGGTGTTGGAAATATGGCTGAAGGTGGTCTAGTGTTTTCAAGGGCAGAAACAGACACACTTGCCACGATTCTTAAGGAAGTTAATTATATATGAAGATCTCAACCTTTAACACTACTCTACTAGACATGGCACCCAATGTAAAATATTTCATATTAGAACTGATTTTTATTCATCAACATGTAGATAACACTAATAAAAGTATAGATGAAATATATCATGTCTATGGTCAACCGCCTGATTGGGGTACAGATATTGCCAGGTTACAGTAGAAGTTAACCAATTTGAAAGTCCATGGAGATATACATATTATGTCCATCCTATATTAATAGGCCTCACTTTTTCGGGCAATCTGTAAAATATTTCCGACATGATGATGTCATGTCAGATGGCTATTTTGTTCTTCGGTGAGTCTGACTGCCAGGGTACATTACAGAGCCTTATTGCGTGAGCCCTCTGAAATTCTAAATCTGCAATACTCAAACGTCCTATTACCTAACATTACATGGACGCTCTGGCAGAAAAGGTCTAGGTTGAGTTTTTGATGCCCTGTTGCTAGAACATGGCAAAGAGAAATCAAGACCGCCCCCCTCCCCCCGGAAAGAATAACTCATGGAAGGATTATAAAAATTACCTTTTCATCAAGGTTCAGTTATGTCCATGGTATGCTGTGGCTTACAATTGCTAAATCTTTATTGACGAGTGTTGAAAGAATGATAAAACAATTCGTATTGGGGGTCAACTAAACCTAGGACCCGGAGGACTAAACTGTAGGCTCACACAGAGGCTGAAGGCCTGCGTCTCCTAAAATGTGTTTTTATTATAGGGCTAGTCATCTGTCACAGATTGTATCTGATAAGTGCAAAATGAGATTGCAGAATGAATCCTATGTGCAGACAACTGGAGTTTTTTATGTTGCTAAGAAACTCTGCACTGGACTTGTTTCACTCAACTAAGGGCCCGGTTTAATTAGTGGCCAACCCATCATTGAGTAAATTATGAGAACATGGAGTCTTGCGTATATGGAGGGGGGCTGGATCCATGCACACGCCCCTACATGGAATACTGCTCAATTTAACTATACCCAAGGACCTCCCTGATATGCAAGCCCTAGTAGATCCAATGGGCTCTTAACACAATAAGATATTGGGGTATTAACCTAACTCCCACACTGCCACCTTGGACGCAGGCCAGTTGGCCGCAACACTGGTTCCACATGGATCTGTCAGTGGACTGCTAGCCCCTCTTGGTTCTAGGCTGGCTACCCAAGCACGTTTCATTGTTCAGCACCTACATAGCTACCCCCCATTAGGACGGCACTTGACATATGAGACAGATTGGGAATCAGGTGAGGGCTTACTACCTTCCCCTCCTCCAACACTCCAATTGCACGCAACCCGGATTTCACTCTTGTGCTACTGCCTCCATTATTTACTAGCTTGGAGGCAGAGGAGTTTAGGAAATTAACAGACCTCTTTGCGGGAGCCTCCATTAAGTCATTTGAACAGTGTAAGGCTTATTACTCTCTCCCTGAAACAACAAGGCTACAGTACTGCAAGCTGCATCATTGGGCATTGCACCCCTCCAATTATTCTGGGGCTACCATATCCTATACTGACTTGAAAAATTAGTGAGCGCATATGATGGGTCTAAAGGACTAATCTCCAATACATACCGGACCATTCAACACTCTACATCTCTTCAAACCCACACATTTCAAACTTTCAGGCAGACTACCGCTGCAGATGGCATTTTGTCTAAGCAATTGGAACCCCTTTGGCGAGACATACCTAAAACTTAAGAAAGCTTATCCCACTGTAAAATAGCATTTTTCAATGGTATTATACACTGGCTTACCTCTCCACCATATACCCCTCCACATATTTTTTCTGCTGGTAAAGAAGACTAGTTGTGGGAGATTATTGACAAATCCGCTGTTGACCCCCAAGCAGGAATTGGAATGTTTGGGGATCAGAGTGTGCTGGTGTCATGCTAACTGACCAAGCAGGCCGCTTCCCTTTTGCGACCCACCCTCCACCACAAAACTCTTGGCCACAGAAAGGCCTGATACCGGGGGAGTTCAGGGCATAGGCGACCTTAGATAGCATCTTACATTGAACTGCCGTAGCATAGGAGCTTGCACCACAAATCAGTGAACAGACTTTGGTTGATACCAGTTACTGAGAATCCCGGCGACCCAGTGGGCCTGAACTTCGACCAACAACCCCACTGCGGGCTTCACGAAGGAGTGCAGACTGAAAGTGGGTGTGGGCTACCACCCATTTTTTCCCCAGGGCCTATAGTGACCACACTTGAGTATTTGCCAGTGCAGCACTGGGACTGCCTGTCCCCCTCTGCTACGTGGGGTAATTCGGGTCTTACAACATATATTACTGGGTGTAGAGTGCAGCAGGGGCTGACATTGCTGCTGGTCAAGTGGTGTGCACAGGCTCTCAGCTAGAACAGCAAAGCCATTCCGTTACAAAAATGCCAGTATTCCTCTTCCCGGATTATATCAGTGCAGTGCCGCAGGGCTCCCTTTTTGGGGCTGACGTGCAGATTGAGGCAGGCTGACCTCCACTATTCCCTCCTTTTTCAAGTTAAACTGAAGGCCATGGTTTGAATTAAAAGTTACTGCTTTACCAAGCCCATGGATGCCTGGGACTGGGTTGAGACATCCGCTTTCCCTTCACTGCCATGCCGACAACATGAGGCACAAACATCGCATCGCCAGAAGCACTGGGCACGCAAACATGGTGGTGCTGGATTCAAAGGAGCATCTACCCCAGAACAGGGAAAGGAGGGACAAACCCAGACTTGAGGTTGGAGGTTACATTGTGGGCAGACTGCATTCACCCCTTGTTTACTGTTCAGACGATGGCATAGCCGATGTCAAAGCATGGTCTCAGCAACCCTGCAGGAGCTGACAAGGGAAACAGCAGAGGAGCTTATATCACAACAAGAACCTCAGGTGAAGTAATCTGTATTCATCAGATTGTAGTAACAGGTCGTCCCAACTGACCCAGAGAGAGTAGAACTGCAGACTGCTTACACAATGTGGAAACTGACAGCCTGGCTACCCCCCTTGCCTAGCAAACATGATGCATGCTGGTAACATGCAGGACCTTTTCAGCCATGGGCCTTTTTTTTTTTTTTTTTACTGTTTAGGTGATCATAATGTTAGAGGGATGTCCACGGTAGGAATTTTTTTTTTTACAGTTTGGTATAACTGTGATGATGTGGCTTATGATCCGCTACAGAGCCCACACTCTCCCCACTTAGGATACTGACATGTCTAAATTTAGCATAATCTGGTAGAATGTCCATGGTATGGGCTCCACACGTAACAGACATGCGGTTCAGCAGTATCTTAGGTGATGGGGTGTTCAAATTGCACTGCTATAAGAGACTCATATCATGGGAGGGGAGGGTTCCCGTTTTAAAAAATGCTTTAAGGAAATGTTTTGTACCACATAGTCTGGCTTTGCTTGCAGAGCCATAATCTTGCTTAGACCAGGTGTTCTCTTCAGGCTCACAGTAATCAAAATTGACCTGAAGGGCGGTCCCATGCTGGTCGAGGGGCAACTAGATGGGAGGACGGTCTTGTTTTTAGGGCCCTCCATTCAACATAGCAGGCCTACTTCTCACGTTTGTTCTCCATATTCACTAAATGGGCCCACATCCCCTGTATCATTGACTCTAGGTGTTTAGTTGACCCACAGCGTGATTGATCCCACCTACAACTCCCATACTCCCCGGTGTAGGCTTCAACACTGGACTTTGTTGGACTGAAGGAGATTGCTGAACTCAGACTCTAGGGAATGTTCCTTTAATTCTCCCGCCCCCCCCCCCCCACCACATGCTTTGCGTATCTGATTCGATTGGATACTCTGTGTCACAGCTACTAGGCTATTGGCATCAAGGGCAGAATATCTGGGGGAAGACCTATTCCAACCTTAATCCCCTCCAGGTACAGTTTTAGTGGGGTGTGTCATAGTCACAGGTTCCCACTAGGCATTTACAGCCCACCATGCTTGGAGATAAGGTATTCTGTGACACAACAGCAGAGACACTCTCCCATAGCCTATTCGACAACTGGGGAACATCTGTGTCCAAGGTAATTGACTGGGAAGCGATGAAAGTTATCCACAGAGGTCACTGCATCCATGCGGTTGTAGGGGTGAAGGCAGGCCCACACAGTGACATGTCCTGTATTTAGACATCCCTGGGTGCACTGCAAACTACGGCCCAAGCTGACTGTACAATGCTGGGTGCAATGATTAAGGCACTGCATAGACATGCTCAAATGAGTGAGCAACTACAACACCTCGACATCCGTGCGTACCATGCGAAGCAGTATGCAGATGTTTATTGTCCTGGCTCCTGCGCAGCATGAACCTGCCCACACAGATCACGATAATCAGGGATTCACCAGCAATTGTCACAAATCAGTCAGATTCACAAGGCATTTACTATGCATTATCAGACCGCATATGACCCTCTATTATGGACAGTCAGGTTGCAATATGTCACTTTCTTGCGTCTGTCAACTTAGTAGTCCGTCGTCCACTAGATAGGGAAAATCTTAACGCACCCCTTTCATGAGAGAAAGAGACGGTGTCAGGCGGGGCACAGCAACTCATAAAACACTGGGTATGAATTCCAAATCTAATTCTACAAAGCCTACAAGCACCTTGTAGCCCTGAAACTCCTCAAACCTTAACAAGAGTTCCAAACGGACGGTTGACTTCTGCCCACCCTCCGCAAATCTTAGTATCCTTTTCCAAGCCTGTGAAAGACACCATGGAGCTTGCCTCTTAATACCTGCATTCTATGTTGAGGTCTGATTATAAAATCCTGAACAAGGTTATAGCGGGCAGGCTGTGTGAACACATGCCACATCTGGTGCACACAGGTAGGTCCACCACCACTTTAAATACACACCTTCTGCACAGGGTAATGAAGCTTCCTCTGGTCCAGTTGCCATTTGCTGCATGCTTGGTGCTGGACTTGCATGAAGCATTCGATATAGTGGATTGAAATTGCCCGTTTTTGACCATGACTACTTTTGGCATCAAGGGATGACTAGATGCGTTAATTTTACTCATATACATTGAACGCACAGTGCGGGTGAATATTGGCCAGTGTATCTTCCCCTGTTTCTGAGTGAGCAGAGGAATGTGGCAAGTCTGTCCGCTGTCCCCTCTGCTCTTTGGCCTCGCAATGGAGCCCTTATCCCTGAGGCTCCAACAGCAGGGGCGTTCCTGGAGTATCCCATTGTCTGGGGAGATCCATGTAGTCTTGTTTTATGCAGATGATGCATTATTCTACATCCGAAACATACAGGAGGGCATAGCTGATATCCAAGACATACCCCTGGAGTTTCATGTTGCTTCTGGCCTGGGGGTGACCTGTGCCAAATCATGCCTGTTTATGCTGCACCTGAACTGTCCCCAGCAGCATTTCATTGTGGATTCCAATCCTTTGTGTTAGGAGCCCCGCACGTTTTGATACCTTGGCATAAACATCTATCACGAGACAAAGTATCTAATAGATGACAACCTTATAAGAAGCATAGCAACCCGCATCCCCACATGGCTTTTTGGAGCACTTTGCAAGGTAGAGTGTCCCTATCTAAGATGGTAATGCTCCATCTGCTACTTTACTTTTCCTATAACCTCCTGGTCTGTCACCCAGAGGCACATCCCATCCATTACACTTGGCCATAAGGAGTTTCATTCAAAACAAGGGGAGTTGCCACATTGCACTCCGTAAACTACAGTTGTCCCTAGACTAAGGGGTATTTGGGGCTCCAGATTTTGAACATTACTAGTTGGCGGCACAGGTGCATTGGTCGGCAAGTTGTTTGTCAGGTCATCACACAGAAGAACTTGAATCTCCCACAGCAGCCCGAGCACACTTTGTGGTCTAGCGGATCTTCCTCCCCCAGGACAAGGTTTCACAGGATGCTAATGGATTATTGCTGATCACATGAGAGTTTTAATCAGAGCTTGCGATATATCACGCAGATTCTTTGCTTGAGATACCACTGAGCTACATAACCTCATTCAGCAAAATGTTTGGTAGCGTGGGCACAAGGGCCTGGGTAGAGGCAGGCATAAGTACACTAGTTGCTTTGTATCAGGGGGGTACATTATTTTCTTATAAATGCTTACAGGAGGAACATGCCCTTCCAGCAGGTCATTTCTTGGCATACGGGCGCTTGCTGGGCCACCGTAGAAATACTCTGGGCCATCACAGACAATATGCCAGTACAGCGACAAACAACACATTACACATAGTTTATACAGTGGAAAAGGAAATTTGGCAGTGAATTACATCATGCAATACATAGCTATCAGCTATGTAGGTACCTTGCAATCTCGTGTGCATGGGAACGTCACTCGAGGGTGGCCGTACTCCAGCTTGGGGTATCATGTGCACTGCATTGTGAGGGCTGTCTGGTTGGGGCACTGGAAATTGCCTGGTACTATTTGCAATTTGAGGGCGGCTAACTATGGTGGAAGGCTGCTGGTCAAGGAATTCAGGAGCACTCAGAGTTACGCTGTATGTAATAAGTGCTGTGTTGGGAAATAAACAAATAATTATTTTGAAAAGAGCTGAACTCTCTAATTGGGAGCAGAAAGGCAAACTTTGGCCATGTGTCGGTTGTCCTTCGGGCCTCTTAATTGTATGAAGTTCCTGGTGACAGTCAGCACATAAAGGGTAGTTACATGAGAGGTTGCTTTAACAGGAGGGGATGGGTGGATTGAGGAGAAAGGTGGCGGTTCTCCTTTGTGATGTGTACACCTGCATAGGGGCATTGCAAGAGAAGTTCTCATCTGACTGGGGAATTGAGAGGTGTTGTGTGGGTAAACTGATGAAATCGTGATGCCTTCATCAATATGGGGCCTTCCGTTGGCATGGGTAAGGTTCCACTTTGTCATTGGGTAAGGCTGTGGTTTAGTGAGTTATGGGTTTTCCAAGGGGAAGCACCTGCTGTAAGGGCCTTATATTGTAGCAACATCACATCCCATGCTGCTGCGATGGGGCACCGTCTGATACAGCCTGCCTCCTACCAGTGTAGTGCAAGCCTATCTGCCTCATCCTAGCAGGACACTGCCAATTGCCATGGGCCTGCGACGCGGTTGCGGGGCCTTTCAATACAAAGAGAGGAGGCATTTGGCCAATAAGAGGGCCAGCTTAGCAAATTTGGCTTGTACTTTGTGTTGGTTCCATCAATGGGAATAATCCTAGTGCGGTGGCATTAAGTTATGGGACTGTGGCCAAAGTGCTATGCAGCTTGTCCCAAAAGTGTGCCAATGTGGAGCAGGACTAGAGCATGTGTTGAAGGTGCACCACTGGGAAAGAGCATCTCAGGCAGGTGAGGTGTGCCACTAGGAATATTCTGTTAAGGGGCGGGGGGAGGGGTTGAGGTAGCCCTTATGTAGAAGCACTTATTGGTTATTCTTGTAGCATGCTTTATGTCTTACCATCTTATGTGATTCCAGGGCCCTGGCATATTGATGATCATGAAAATGCCTCCTGTGGTTCTCCGTACAGAACTGCCTAAGTTGCATCAGGGGTATGTCGAAGTGTTCCAATGGCTTTACAAAGCCAAATGATAAGATGTCACCCGTGTACCATTTGATATATTATACAAACAACTTTGTGTCTAGTTTTTTCTGTAAGGATTTACCATAGGGAGTCCATTGAGGTAGCAGGCATCAGTATGTGATGAATTGTCCTGGGAGATGGCATAGTCCTGGTCAAAAGCTGGCCGTCCCGGAAGAGGTCTTCCACTGTGTCAAATGAGTGTGCCTGCCAGTCTGGTAGCTGCTCTCTTGTCACGCTGGTGAGGCCCTGTATTGCAATGTTAGGGGCATATGGAACAATCTGGTTTGTTTGTTAGGCGAAAGTTTCTGGTTAGACATTTCCACGACAACCATCCAGGAAAGGAGCAGGGCATCATCAGTGGTGATCTTAAATGTGTTTTTGCCCACCAGCCATCGAGCCACCCAATCAAGCTGTGCCACCAGGTAGTAAGACTCGAAACATGGGTCCCCTCAAACCTCCCTGAACCACTATCAACCCATCATTCCAAATTGTATCCCCCATCAAATGATCTAGATCACAGAAGTGGTATGGTGGAAAGGCTGGTACGTTGACAAAATACTGCAATTGGGGAAGGATTATCATCTTTGAGAATGCAATCTTGCCGGTGAGGGCTCTGGGGAGCTGCTGACAGAGTTGCCCTCAAATTTGTCTTCCTGCAAGTGGTGAAGTGGAACCCCAGGTAACGGAAGGCTGTGGACTTCCAAGCTAAGAGTGTAGGGGCAATGTTGGCGGTGTGGGTTTTCACCTCGGAACAAGTATAGAATTTTCCCTAGTTAACTTGGAGCCCAGTCACCGCTTCGAAGTCCTGAAAGGCAGATGTCAAACAGGTGGTGTCGATTTTCATATCTCAGATGTAAAGTAGAACATAATTTGCGTAAAGGAACACTAAGGCGGTCATTCTGACCTTGGCGGGCGGCGGAGGCCGCCCGCCAAAGTCCCGCCGTCAGGTTACCGTTCCGCGGTCGAAAGACCGCGGCGGTAATTCTGACTTTCCCGCTGGGCTGGCGGGCGGTCGCCTTCAGACCGCCCCCCAGCCCAGCGGGAAAGAGGCTTCCACGATGAAGCCGGCTCGGAATCGAGCCGGCGGAGTGGAAGCTGTGCGACGGGTGCAGTTGCACCCGTCGCGTATTTCACTGTCTGCGCAGCAGACAGTGAAATACATGTAGGGGCCCTCTTACGGGGGCCCCTGCAATGCCCATGCCAGTGGCATGGGCACTGCAGGGGCCCCCAGGGGCCCCGCGACCCCCCCTACCGCCATCCGGATCCCGGCGGTCGGACCGCCGGGATCTGGATGGCGGTAGGGGGGGTCGGAATCCCCGCGGCGGTGCAGCAAGCTGCGCCGCCGTGGAGGATTCAATGGGGCGGCGGTACACTGGCGGGAGCCCGCCAGTGGTGCCGGTCCGACCGCGGCTTTACCGCCGCGGTCGGAATCCCCATTGGAGCACCGCCGGCCTGTCGGCGGTGCTCCCGCGGTCCTCCGCCCTGGCGGTCTTTGACCGCCAGGGTCAGAATGACCCCCTAAGTTCCTCCGTGCAGCTGTATTCACCCCCCCCCCACAAACGGGGCTCTTCCAACTGAGGCAGTGCGCCATTGGCTACATGGATATGGAGAACAGGATTGGGGAGATGGGACAACCCTGTTTAACCACGACCAACAGGAAAGGGGGGCAATATTAGGCAGCCCTCTTGGACCCTTGAAGAGAGGTTTATGTTTAGTAGTTTGATGTAAGCTAGGAGGCATGGACCTAGAACGAAGGATGATAGGGTCGCAAACAGGTGCTCCATAAGAGTCAATCAATACAGACTATTAGGCTGATCTAGTATATAGTGTGGATGCCTGGTCTATTACACTGAATAGGCGACGGATATTGTAGGGGTGGCCAGTTAGCTATGTAGGTCAGAGTGATACATACTGAAGAATGGCAGATTGCAATTGTAATATCCAGCCTGTAGGCAGGGTCATTTCTGTTCTTGTAGGGGACCACCACACCACCAGTTATCAAGGTTTGTCCCCTTATGAGTGGATTTGAGCTGTGTATTTGCTAGAGTTAGGCTGGCAATCCGAGTGATACTGCAGTACGGTGCCTCAGGAAGCCCTCGTTAATAGTGTGGAGCAGACTGATTAAAAAGCCGCCTACAGTGTTGAAGAAAGAAGTGGATGGGCTGGCCCGTGGTCTTTGGTTTTTACAGGTAGTCTGCTAATGGCAGGGTCACAACCTGGTCATGAGTTTCATTGGCATGCTTCACTTGGCGTTAGCCTGGCATGACTCAGCATGTACCTAACAAGTGCACTTTGTCCAGAAGGTCTTGGGTGGTCTGTTTT
The DNA here is from genome assembly GCF_031143425.1 of Pleurodeles waltl. Taxonomy (NCBI): domain Eukaryota; kingdom Metazoa; phylum Chordata; class Amphibia; order Caudata; family Salamandridae; genus Pleurodeles; species Pleurodeles waltl. Next base: position 1,105,608,290 of record NC_090444.1, on the reverse strand, counting down.
TGGGTCTTCAGCTGTGGTACCATCTCTGTGATATTACGTTCTGTGTTGGTGAACCGGGAAGTCAATTTTCGCAGGTCCTTCTGAAGGAGACCAAATTCCGCACATCTCCTTTATGTGCGCTTCTACTGATGAGCAAGAGGATTTATTGGTAAGTAGGATGGTGGCCTGTTTTTTACCCAAGTCCTGTGGAGAGCTGGAGGTCTTTGCCCGTGTCAAGGCTCCTCCCCATGATGGAGTGTGGGATAGGGTGGACGGGGGTGAGGTTTTGGTGATTTCAGTTTACCCATGGTGTGTTCCCAGTCTACCGCGCCAATACGTTGCTGGATCACTGTATGCAGGATGACTAAAATCATGTTCCGTGGGGTAAAAGTCTGCTAGTGTCAGCTGTGGTCTTTGTAGTAGCCAGCTCCCTACACCCTCCCCCTATGCCGGGCATGCCCGGTATGGTATGCAAGGTTGGTTCTGGCCAGTTGACAGTCTGATGCAGCACTGTGTCTGTCTGTGTTTGTGTGTGTGTGTGTGTAATGACAGGATTAATGTTGATTGCGGCATTCAGGTCCTGGAGCAAAGTTACTCCACGGCTGCCATCTTTGGCTCCATGGCAACCCCATAAACACCCTCTCATACACACACTGTATATAATGGGTTGAGGCTGTAGACTTGTCACCTGGTTTGTTTGTGCACTAGCATACACCGCACACAACCTGTTAAATGTAGTCCTTAGGTGAGTGGGGCTTAGGTGGCGAGTAGACAAGGAAATACTGGAAACAGTACTTACATACCCCAGGATGATGCAGAATACCAAGTTCAGTAGATCCTGCATAATATATTTCATATAGCTTACCTCACTCCTGCAACTCTGTCCTAAATGTTTGGGTCCTCCTCTGTTTGCCCGAGATGCCAACATGCAGGTGCTGACACGATGCACGTATTCTGGAGTTGCTCAGTCTGTAACCTTATGGGTGTCAGTGTTCAACTTGCTGAGAGGTGACTGGATGTGTTCACAATGGAAGTTGCACTGTTGGGATTGTTGGGATTGTTCAGGTGCTCAAAAACAGATAAAGCAGCGAAACGGTTTATAAACCAAGCATTGCTGATAGCATGCAGACTAATTGCCATGCACTGGAAAGCCCAGGTATTGTTAGATATAGCCCACTGGTGTGCGGCAATACTGAAGTGGGGACAGGGAGAGGAGCTCAGGAGGCAAGAAATATGAGGACTACGCAAATACCCCAGAAATGTGGAATGGGAAGCACTATTACTTGACTTGCACACATTCAAGAGTTGGTGGCCCGTACTTAAACCTACCCTGGCGGGGACATAACCCCCTCCTCCCCCATCCCCTTTTATCCACATTCCCACACCTCCATCATAACCCCTTCCAGCCTGTCCATGGGTGAGTGACAACACCCTTCTGTTACACCCTTTGATGTCCCCGAATAGCTTCCCAGTGGCCATTATAGCTTCATGGATGTCACTGTTGATTTTCAATGTTTGCAGTACCTGCTTGAGATAGGAAGATTGAATAGCACTTATGGTAATGGCAGAATGTGAGTTAACATCAACACATGACTTGTTTTTTCCAATGTTGCTGTTTAAGGACTGAACCAAGGACTCCTGCTGATACTGATGTGAAACTATTTTATTAATGACGATGTAGCTGGATTGCGGATTTTACTAATGATAATGTAACTTTCATAGATGTAATTTATTCAAGATTGTGATATTGAAAATGCAATTTAAAACTGGTTAAAAAAAAAGTTATTGGAGATGCAGTTGGGTAGTTAGCTTTCACTAAAAAATACTAATGGTAGGTCAGCACTAATGAGGGACACATTAGCAAAGCACATTTACTTTTGATAATTATTGAAATTATGAACTATGATTCAATCTCAAGACCGGAGCCATGGATTATGCATTTCCTTTGTCCATTTTATTAATCAGCAGCCTTTACAATTAGAAAAAAAAAACCTTTATTTCACAGAAATCTTAGGGAAGGGGTATTCCACATAACCTATCAAACTCTAAATTCATAACATAGTCCATGTTTATGTCCCCTCTTTCTTCGTGAGATAAAAATGGTCAGTTCCTTCTTGTTCATTCCCGTTTGGAGCCGTCATTCCCTAGAAGAGAAAATACACCTTGTAACTATTCCATGCAGAACCAATATGACGTTCAAGTGGAGGGCACGCAAATAGCAATGTCACCTTAAATCTCAAATACAGTATTCAAAAGCATGATAATGGCAAAACAGTCATACTACTACCATAGGAAAGTCCCAAATGTATCCTGCATCAACTTTGTCACTGGGTCAACAGAAACCTCTTGCTAAAGCGGGTGTTGTCTTCATGTCCTTAAGCCCTTCACTGCCATGGACATAATGCTATTAAAGAACCAGTTACTTACCTTCGGTAGCGACTTTTCTGGTGGATACATTAGCTTCCTGTGGATTCCTCACCTAATGAATACTCCCATTGCGCCAGCATTCAACGGAAATCTTCTTCCTAGCTTCTGCACGTCGACGAGCAGTTGCCCACGCGATGCCGTCTGACGTCATACAGGCAATAAGAGGTCCTCGCCGACGTCAGTACCAACATTTTTTACGTGCCTGAGAATAATAGGCCATTGAGATGAAAGAACAATTGTAATATTTAATGATATTCCAAACAAACACATCATTCTGAGAATTCAACCTACCATTTATTTTTTTTAAACAAGTAAATAAATATATTAACTATATATATAGATATAAACATATATACATAATATATACAAATCCTCAAAACCAAGAGGAGCACACTCAAGAATTACTTGGTTAGACCAAACAGGCAACGGGGAGGCGGGTGGGACCGTGAGGAATCCACAGGTAGCTAATGTATCCACCAGAAAAGTCGCTACCGAAGGTAAGTAACTCATTCTTCTGATGGATACAACTACCTGTGGATTCCTCAACTAATGAATAGAGTCCCAAAGCAGTACCGCACTCGGTGGTGGTTGCCTGAATGGTCAAACCAAGAAATCCTGCAGCACTGACCGTGCAAAATGGCCATCCCTTCTGACCTCAGAGTCCAAGCAGTAATGCTTCGGAAAAGTATGAAGGGATGACCAAGTTGCGGCCTTGCAGATGTCGACCACAGGAACACCCCTAGCCAAGGTCGAAGAGGCCGACTTAGCTCTGGTGGAATGAGCTCTTATACCATCAGGAGGATCCTTCTTTGCTAAAGAGCAACACATTTTAATGCAAAGAGCAACCCACCTGGAGAGTGTTCTCTTGTGGACTGCCTTTCCTCTCCTCTTTCCCACGTATCCGATGAAAAGCTGATCCTCCAGCCTGAAATCCTTTGTCCTGTCTATATAAAAGCTTAGCGCCCTCTTTGGGTCCAAGCGGTGTAGTCTCTCTTCTTCCTTTGACGGATGAGGCGGAGGATAAAACGTGGATAGAGTAATTGTCTGGGCCAAATGAAAGGGTGAAACAACCTTCGGAAGGAAAGCAGCCTTCGTCCTCAACACCACCTTATCCCCATAAAAAGATGTATAAGGGGGTTTTACCGATAGAGCCTGCAACTCACTCACTCTCCTTGTAGAGGTAATTGCAACCAGGAAAACCGTTTTAAGAACCAATAATCTTATGGGGCAAGAATGCATAGGCTCAAAAGGGGACCCCCATAAGGAAAGTTAGAACTACAGTCAAATCCCATTGAGCCATAACGAAAGGAGTTGGAGGGATTTTATTCATAAGGCCCTTCAAGAATCTAAGTACTATTGGTGATTTAAATAAAGAAGGCTGGTCTGGGAGACAGAGAAAGGCTGACAAGGCAGACAAGTAACCCTTAACAGTAGCCACTGCACAACCCCTCTGTGCTAAAGACAAAGCAAAAGATAAAACATCTGACAAATGAGCACGTAAGGGATCAATCTGCCTCTCTCCACACCAAACCACAAATTTAGACCACCTATTAGCGTAGATAGATTTAGTGGAGTGTCGCCTGGCCGATAAGATAACATCCACTACATCAGGCAGGAGAGAGAAAGAACTCAGGTTGCCCCGTTCAATCTCCAGGCATAAAGGTGCAGGCTCTGGAGGTGGGGGTGTAAAACCTGCCCATGCGACTGCGAGAGGAGGTCTGCCCTGAGAGGGAGACGGAGCGGAGGGCACAGTGAGAGTTGGAGAAGGTCCGAGTACCACACCCTCCTTGGCCAATCCGGAGCAATTAAGATGACTTGAGCCCGGTCTTGGCGAATTTTATTCAACACACAAGGAATCAAGGGTATGGGGGGAAACGCGAAAAGCAACTGGTCGCACCAGGTCATCTGAAACGCATCCCCCAAAGCTCCTTGTACCGGATACTGGAGGCTGCAGAATAACGGGTACTGCGAGTTCTCCCGGATGGCAAACAGATCTATCCGAAGAAACCCCCACATCTGGAAGATTAACCGAACTTGATCTGGATGGAGACGCCACTCGTGATCGGCCGAGAAATGGCGACAGATTGTCCGCACGTACGTTCAAGATTCCGGCCAGATGATTTGCTACCAAGCAAATCTGATGGTCCTTTGCCCAGGACCATAGCCGTAGAGCTTCGCTGCAGAGAAGGTACGACCCTACCCCTCCCTGTTTGTTTATATACCACATCGCAGTAGTGTTGTCCGTCAGGACCTGAACCGACTGACCAAGAAGGGACGGGAGGAAGGCCTTGAGAGCCAGACGTACAGCCCGTAACTCCAACAGATTGATATGAAACACCTGTTCTACTGGAGACCAAAGTCCCTTGATCTCCAGGTCCCACAGATGAGCTCCCCACCCTAGAGTGGAAGCATCCGTTATTACTGTGGCCACAGGCGTAGCTTGCGAGAACGGCCTTCCTCTGGAAAGATTGCCGTCCGCAATCCACCATTTCAAATCCATGGCAGCATCTCTGGAGATTCTCACCGAGCCTTCGAGATCCCCTTTGTGTTGAGATCACTGCCTTCGGAGGCACCACTGAAGAGCCCTCATGTGCCAGCGAGCATGCATGACCAACAGTATGCAAAAACTGGTTCTTATCCAGTCAGCCCAATGAAATCAGGTGATCAGAAGATGAGCTGGAATCCAAAGGCACCTAACAGTGAGCTGTAGCCTCGGAGTTCTGAGCAGTATCCACCAACTGATAGGGAGTAAGAACCGCAAGTCCTTAGGATTCACAAAACCTATCGGTCCTTGAGGTGGGCAGAAGACTTTAGTAGGAGTGTGAACCTCTGGGGCCATGTGTAGGAAGTTGGCTCTGTGTATACTATTTCAAAGTATGAAATAGTCTGCACAAATTCCAAGGTTTCCCCTTACAGGTAAGATGGTGGCAAAATCTGATAATACTAATGCACTATTTGTGGTAGTGTGGTGGAGCAGTAGGCTTATCAGAGAGTAGTGTTAAGCATTTGTTGTACACACACAGGCAATAAATGAGGAACAAAGACTTACTCCAGTACAATAGGTTTTTATATTGAAAAATATTTTCTTATTTTATTTTAAGAACCACAGGTTCAAGATTTACAGTTAACACTTTAAATGTAAGGTACTTCACTTAGATACTTTAGGAACTTTGAATAAAAGCACTATCATATACAGTGTTTGTAAAAATGGCAATAAGCTATTTTCAAAATGGACAGTGCAAAAATCAACAGTTCCTGGGGGAGGTAAGTAAAGGTTAGATTAGGAGGTAAGTAAAACACTTTCAAGTCTCAGTTCTGGGGCATAGGCAGCCCACCGTTGGGGGTTCAAGGCAACCCCAAAGTTACCACACCAGCAGCTCAGGGCCAGTCAGGTGCAGAGGTCAAAGTGGTGCCCAAAACACATAGGTGCCTATGGAGAACAGGGGTGCTCCGGTTCCAGTCTGCCAGCAATTTAGTACCTGCGTCCTTAGGGGCAGACTTATGGGGGGGGGGGAGGAAATGGAGGGGAGGGCACGGAGGGAGGATTGGGCGCACAAGTAGGCATACAAAATACATTCTCTGCAGCACAGGGCCAGCCGGGTGCAGTGTGCAAAGCAGGCGTCTGGTTTCAATGGAGGGACCTGGGGGTCACTCTAGTGGTGCAGGCAGGCACAGGGGGTGGTTCTTGGGACAGCCACCACCTGGACAAGGCAGAGGCTCACCTGGGGGTCACTCCTGCGCTGAAGTTTGGTTCCTTCAGGTCCTGGGGGCTGAGGGTGCAGTGTTGGTTCCAGGCGCCGGACCCTTGTTGGAGGTCGCGTTCAGGGGGCCCTTCTGGATTCTCTGCAGGCATCGCTGTGGGGGCTCAGGGAGGGGTCGTCTCTTGTCACTCACTGGCTCTCAGACACCGGGTAGTCCTCCCTGTAGTGTTTGTTCTCTGGATCTTGAGCCGGGGGTGTCCGGTGCAGAGTGTGAAGTCTCACACTTCCGGCGGGAAATGTGAAGTCTTTGAAAGTTGCTTCTTTGTTGCAAAGAAGTAGCTAGTTTTGAACAGGGCCGTTGTTCAAGGGAGTTTCTTGGTCCTTTAGTCCAGGGCAGTCCTTTGAGGCTTCAGAGGTCGCTGGTCCCTGATGGATGCGCCGCTGGTTGTAGGTTTTCGAAGTTGGAGACAGGCCGGTAGGGCTGGGGATAAAGCAGTTGTGGTCGCCAGTCTTCTCTGCAGGCCTGTAGGTCAGCAGTCCTCCTCGTTTCTTCAGGTTGCAGGAATCTGATTCCTGGGATCTGGAGTGCCCCTAAATACTGAATTTAGGGGTGTGTTTAGGTCTGGGAGGGCAGTAGCCGATGGCTACTGTCCTGGAGGGTGGCTACACCCTCTTTGTGCCTCCTCCCTGTGGGGAGGAGGGCACATCCCTAATCCTATTGCCCCTAATGCCCATTGCTTCACAGCTTGTGTGCTGGTGGGGAGAAAATGACTAAGTCGACATGGCACTCCCCTCAGAGTGCCATGCCTACATCCCACTGCCTGTGGCATAGGTAAGTCACCCCTCTAGCAGGCCTTACAGCCCTAAGGCAGGGTGCACTCTACCACAGGTGAGGGCATAAGTATTATGCCCATACAGTGGCCAAGCAAAACCTTAGACATTGTAAGTGCAGGGTAGCCATAAGAGTATATGGTCTGGGAGTTGGTCAAACATGAACTCCACAGTTCCATAATGGTTACACTGAAATCTGGGAAGTTTGGTATCAAACTTATCAGCACAATAAATGCACACTGATGCCAGTGTGCAATTTATTGTAACATACACCCAGAGGGCATCTTAGAGATGCCCCCTGAATGCCAACCAGAATTCTAGTGTAGGCGGACTAGTTTTTGCCAGCCTGCCACAGACCAGACATGTTGCTGGCCAGGAACAAAGCCTGTATGGGTGGAAGTGCTTCTCACCTCCCCCTGCAGGAACTGTTAACACCTGGAGGTGAGCCTCAAAGGCTCACCCCTTTTGTTACAGCACCACAGGGCATCCCAACTAGTGGAGATGCCCGCCCCTCCGGCCACTGCCCCTACTTTTGGCGGCAAGGCTGGAGGAGATAATGAGGAAAACAAGGAGGAGCCACCCACCAGTCAGGACAGCCCCTAAGGTGTCCTGAGCTGAGGTGATCCCTGCCTTTAGAAATCCTCCATCTTGAGTTTGGAGGATTCCCCAATAGGATTAGGGATGTGCCCTCCTCCCCACTGCGAGGAGGCACAAAGAGGGTGTAGCCACCCTCCAGGACAGTAGCCATTGGCTACTGCCCTCCCAGACCTAAACACACCCCTAAATTCAGTATTTAGGGGCTCCCCAGAACCTAGGAAACTAGAATCCGGCAACCTAAACCAAGAAAGACTGCTGACCTGAAGCCCTGCAGACAAGACAGAGACGACAACTGCGTTCGACCCAGCCCTACCGGCCTGTCGCCTGACTCAAAGAAAACTGCAACAGCGACGCATCCGACAGGGACCAGCAACCTCTGAAGCCTCAGAGGACTGCCCTGAACCTAAGGACCAAGAACCACCTGTGAACAGGAGCCCTGTTCAAAACCAGCTACTTATTTGCAACAAAGAAACAACTTCCAAAGATTGCACATTTCCTGCCGGAAGCGTGAGACACTACACTCTGCACCAGACGTCCCCTGCTCGAGATGCAGAGAACCAACACCACAGAGAGGACTCCCCGGCGACTGCAAGCCTGTGAGTAGCCAGAGACGACCCCCCTGGGCCCCCACAGTGACCCCTGCAGAGAGAATACAGAGGCTCCCTCTGACCGCGACTGCATGTAACAAGGGACCAGACCCCTGGCACCAACACTGCACGCGCAGCCCCCAGGACCTGAAGGAATCGAACCTCAATGCAGGAGCGCCTCCCAGGTGACCCTCTGCCGAGCCCACCCAGGTGGTGGCTGTCCCGAGAAGCCCCCGCTGTGCCTGCCTGCAATGCTAGAGTGACCCCCCCCACCCCCCAGTTCCTCCATTGTTTTCAACCTAAAACCCGATGCCTGCTTTACTCACTGCACCTGGCCGCCCCTGTGCCGCTGAGGGTGTACCTTGTGTGCCTTCTCGTGTCCCCCCCCCCCCCGGTGCTCTACAAAACCCCCGTGGTCTGCCCCCCCAGAGGACGCAGGTACTTACCTGCTGGCAGACTGGAACCGGAGCACCCCTGTTCCCCATAGACGCCTATGTGTTTTGGATACCTATTTCCTGTGCACGTGACCAGCCCTGAGCTGCTGGTGTGGTAACTTTGGGGCTGCCTTGAAACCCCAATGGTGGGCTGCCTATGCCCCAAACTTGAGACTTGTAAGTGTCTGTCTTATCTCCAAAACTAACCTTTACTTACCTCCCCCAGGAACTGTTGATTTTTGCACTGTGTCCACTTAAAATAGCTTATTGCCATTTCTACAAAGACTGTACATGATATTGTGTTTATTCAAAGTTCCTAAAGTATCTATGTGAAGTACCTTGCATTTAAAGTGTTTGATGTAAATCTTGAACCTGTGGTTCTTAAAATAAACAAAGAAAAGCTATTTTTCAATATAAAAACCTATTGGCCTGGAGTAAGTCTGAATGTGTGTTCCTCATTTATTGCCTGTGTGTGTACAACAAATGCTTAACACTACCCTCTGATAAGCCTACTGCTCAACCACACTACTACAAAATAGAGCATTAGAATGATCTCTTTTTGCCACTATCTTACCTCTAAGGGGAACCCTTGCACTCTGTGCACACTACTTCTCAATTTGAAATAGTATATACAGAGTCAAGGTCCTACATATATGTACTCCCTTGAACATACACTGCAACCTGCCCATGAGGCTACCAAGGGCCTACCTTCGGGGTGCCTGACAAGTAGTAAAAAGGGAAGGTTTAGGCCTGGCAAGTGGGTAAGCTTGCCAAGTCGAATTGGCAGTTAAAAACTGCACACACTAACACTGTAGTGGCAGGTCCGAGCCATGGTTACAGGGCTACTAATGTGCTGCAGGCCCACTAGTATCATTTGATTTACAGTCCCTGGGCAACTCTAGTGCACTTTACTAGGGACTTACCAGTAAATCAAATATGACACTCATGGATAAACCAAACGGTACAAGCTCTATAGGGAGCACTTGCGCACTGATTAGAAGTGGTGAAGTGCACAGATAATAAACCATCAAAAACGGACCAGAAAAATATTGTAGGAAGGCAGCAAAACGTTTGGGGATAACCCTGCAAAAAGGGCCATTTCCAATATCACACCTGCAGGAGCTGATGGTGAGCCTCAAAGGCTGAAGCCTCTTGTTACAGTGCCATGGGGCACTCCAGCTAGTGGAGTTGTCTGCACACGGACAAAGCCCCACTTTTGGCAGCAAGGTGATCAGGAAAATTATGGAAAGCAGGGAGGAGTGACCCCCCCCAAAACTCACCCCTCCCCCTGCCATCTAAAGCTATGGCCATCCCTAGGGTGTCCAGAGCGGAGGTTGCCCCCCCCCCCCTTCCTGCAGAATCATCCATCTTAGTTTGGAGAACAGAAACCAATAGGGTTAGGTTTGCGTCCCCCTCCCCAAAGGGAGTGGACACAAGAACGGGGTGTAGCCACCCTCTGGGACAGTAGCCATTGGCTACTGCCCTCTGACCCCTGTAACCCCCCTAAATCCAGGATTTAAGGGCTTACCTGAACCCAGCTCATGAGATTCAGGCTGACCTGACAAGAAAGAAGAAGGACTGCTGAGCTGAACCCCCAGCAGAGAAGACAACGACAACTGACTGCCTCAAAAAACCTGCACAAAAACAGTGAGGCATTCAGCGGGGCCAGCCACCTCGACCAAGTTATAGAAGTCTGTCCTGCACCCAAAAGGACCAAGAACTGCAGTGGACAGTGGCCCTGTCCAAGAAGGAAACATCCAGGGACTCTGGCCCACCTTCAGACACGCGAGTCCTGACCACCCTGCACCAGACACCCTACGGCCGGTGACCACGTGGCCCAACCAGCTAAAGAATCATCAGGCGATTGTGATCAAGTGCCCACCCTGGGTTGACCTTTCGACCCCCCCACAAAGATGCCTGCAGAGGGAAGACAGAGGACCCCGACCCCTGAACGCGAAAGCACTGGATGAATATACCCGCACTGTGAGAGACTGGCACCTTATTGCAGTACACCTCCACATTTTTGCCTGGTTTCCGAATGCAACTTGGACTGGAGTGCACTGGGATCCTGCTAACTAGGTTCCCGGTACCAGTGTTCTTTACATAAAACATTTTAAAAGTGATTGGATACATGTTTAGCTATCACTACAAGTCCCTAGTAAAAAGGTACTTAGGTACCCAGGGCATGCAGTACTTTGGATAAGCCCCTGGTGGCAGTGGCACTGATTGTGACAACCTCAAGGGACTTGCATCAAGATGTGCACAGCACTGCCATAGCAGACAGTCTCCTGCTGCAAACCTAAAATACAAACTCTACTTGGCACACTACCTGTGTGCCCGGTCCACCGTACACTGCATTAACTATGGGTAAGACACCCCTATAGCAGGCCTTACAGACCTAAGGCAGGATACTCCATACTATATGTGAGGGCACAGCTGAATGAGCAGTATGTTCCCACCGTGTCCCTGGCAAACCTGGGATATAGTGAGTGAATAGAGCTGCCATTTTAATGTATGTGCTGGACACTGGCCAACACGAGATTCCCAGCAAAATAATGGCTACTCTGAACCCTGGGTTGTTTGGTATCAAACCACTCCGAATAAGTGGTTTGATACCAAACAACTCAAACTGGTACCAGTACTGGATTTATAATAAAACGTACCCAGGGATCACCTTAGAGGTGTCCCCTGCAAAAGCCAACTATCCTGGCATATTTTCTGACTGGTTTCATACAGCCTGCCACACCCACACAGTCTATATTCAAACCTTGGTGGGGAGCCCAGTCTCCCTGGTTCGTAAATCAATGCCCTCCCTTGGTGGAGGAGCTAACCACCCACTCCCCCAGGAACGTGCAAAACCCCGGTAGTGAGCTTCAAAGGGCTACAGCCCCTGAAACTCGAGCCTCCAGGCCTGCTGATAGCATCTGAGGGGTTGCCACTTTGCAAAACACCCACTTTTTGAGTGAGCAAAGGTGGGAAACCACACAAAGATTAGGAGTGGCGGCCTAGCATGCACCACCTCTAAGGTGTTGTCTGCGAAGTGGACCCTCAAATTCAGTTTCCTCCATCTTGAAATGAAGGAAACTAGCCAATCAAGTTTAGGGAAGTCACCCTTCCCAAAGGAAGTGGACACTAAAGTGGGTGGAGCCACCCATAGGTAAGTGTCCCATTGGACATTACCAGGTTTCCCCTAGAACGCCCACTAAATTCTGTATTTATTGGACATCCCTAGAACAAGAAATCAGATTTCAAAATAGAAAGAAGACCTGCACCAAAGAAGATCCAAAGCAAAAGAACTACAGACCTGTTGCACAAGAAAAGGCGCCAAACCCTGCCTGCTGCACCCAGGACCTGCAAATTGCTGCTGTGGAGGAGCTGGACACTGGACCGAGCCCAAGAAACCCAGGTAATATCCAGGCTTAAAGAATCACCCCAGATATCCCTTTTGAGTGGAGGCACCACTCAAAAACCAAGCAAGATCCAATAAGCCAGTGAAGGTCGCTTCACTGGCTGGCCGATATGTCCACAACCGGAATTTGCAGCCGGACCCCACGACACACTAACTACCGTCCCGGATGTGACCTACAAGTGTGCCAAGATTGGTGGCACTGTGCCCTCCAGTGGCCGAGTTACGCCAATTCCCTGGGACAACCTCAAACCAGCTCCCCAGGAGCTGAAAGGATCAGGAGGAAGCTCCTGTAGAGGGACTTTAATAACACCCTGGGACCTACCACCAGAATGCTCACAGTGTCCTGTAAGCAGCCAGAGAGACTCACCTCCAAAAGGACTCAGTTGCGCACAGCTCTGGATCTCACCCCGCATCCGGCCGCTCTGCGCCCGCAACAAGGAACCAGCTGTGCTCCACTGATCCCCAAACCCTTGCGACCTCGACAGCCCAAGGGGACCCCCAGAAACCATCTTTTCCAAGTGGCCCCTACAGGTGGCCCTGTGCCAAAAGCGTTTCCTACACTGCTCCCGCCGGAAACGGGAGCCGCAAGAGGCTCTCCGGCTGGTGCAAGGTGCCTACTGACTGCTGCGACCACCCTGCAAAAAAAAAAAAAAAAAAGAAAAAAAAAAAAGAAAAAAAACACAAAAGAGACTGGTAACTCATTTGTACGATTTTGCATGGTAACTCTACATTGATTCCAATGATGCGTAATTACGGGCAGAAAGACTAACTTTATTACAACTTTTAAAACTAATATATAAAAAAGTATTTGAAAGATCTTGGTCTTAAAAATTAAATAAAACTGAAGTATTTTTATAAACTCTGGTCTCGAGTTATTTATTGAGTGCATGTGCTGCATGATTGGTTTTGTGAGCACAACAAATGCTTAGTACATCTCCTGGATTAGCCTAACTGCTCGACCAGCTACCTTAACAATTGTAGCATTAAGTGGTCTAATTTTTGCTCCTGGAAACCAAAGTGTGCTCGCCTGGACCCACTGCATAGTGTGCCTAGTTTTGCACACTGCATAGAGGGGCCAGCCTCCTACAGATGCCTAAAAGACCACTGCACCCGCAGCCCCCAGAGAACCCGACCTCCAGCAAAGGTACATTCCTCCCTGTCTAGCTTAGGGTTTGCTCCAGGGGACCCCCTGGTCCTCACATGCAGCATCTGAGTGACCCCAGGGTCTCCTCACAGAGATCCATTGGAAACCCAATGCCTTGATTGCATCCTTCACCCAGCTGCCATAGTGCCACTGAGGGTGTGCGTTTGATGCCTCCTTGTGGCCCCAACAGTGCCCCTCTAACCCTCCCCCTCCTACCCCCAGGTCTGCCCACCAAAGAACAGGTACTTTTCTGCTGGGAGATCTGATTCAGAGTGCACCCTGTCTCCGTAGGAGCCCACTTTAAAATGGCTCAAATTTGACCTCTGCACCCGAACGGCCCAGTGTTGCTGGGAGCTTGGGGTTCACTTGAACCCCCAGCTGTGGACTTCCTAAGCCCCAGAGACTGAAACTGTTAAGTCAAGTACTTACCTCTAAAACTGTGCTTTAGTTTCTTCCCCAAGGATGTGTCCTGAAAATTGCAGTGTCAACATTTAAAATAGCTTTATTGGCATTTATTCAAAAACTGTATGCTATATGAATTCCATTCAAAGTATTATTATTGATATATATGTGAAATAATATCTATTGATGTAATTACATGCAAAGAGAATCTTGTGATTCTAGAAATAAACAAAATGTATTTTTCTATATAAAAACCTACTGGTCTGTAGTTTAGTCATTAAGTGTGTGCTTCTTCTATTGTGTCTGTGTGTAGAACAAATGCATTTGTAGTATCTACTTTAGCCTCTGTGGAACACCTGGAGTCTGTGCATGTCATTTTGATATAGTATATAAAGAGTGAGGGGGACTGACTGAGTTGGCGAGGTAGCATGTTCCAGGTCTGTGCTGCGATGTAGGAAAAGGATCTCCCTCTGGCTGCATTGTTACCAATTCTAGGGGTGGCAGCAAGGGCAACTTGTGCAGAGCGGTGTTACCGGTCTCTGTTTGGGTCTGAGAGACTCAGTTGGTGCACGAGTCGCTGAGTCTGAGTGGCTCTGTGAGTGTGCGCATGAGTACCTCAGTGAGTGTGAGTGCTTGGGGATTATCTGAGCAGGTCTGTGTGAGTTCACAAGTGCCTCTGTGGGTGTATTACTGGGTGCATGAGTATGTGAGTATTGTAGGAAGCAGCATATATAGTGAACCAAAACGAGGTACACTGCGCAAAAAGTCAAAGCAATCAGAGGAACAAATTACATCCAAAATGCTCCTTTTTCGGTAGTGTGGTCAAGCGACTCCTACGGTAAGTGAGACACACACTGAAAGAAATCACACCAATTTATAGTAATAACATGTACTTTTATATAAAGTCTGATATTTTGATTTATTAATTTTTACAGCTTGCAAAACTTGATACAGTGCATTTTTCAGATGTGGTAAAGTTATCCTATGAAGGAAGAACTAGCACTGCATACAGGTATAGTAAAGCGACTTACGTGATCAATCTCCTGGACTTCGGCCACACGGACCATTCACCTCAGGCAGCAGGGTGCATGGGTACAGCTCAGCGTCAAGTGCCCCATGTTAGTCTATGGGGACCGGTTTGGTCACAAAGTTGCTTGAGGGATGGATTGGGAGTCCACATCAGAGGAACCCACGTGGGTTTCGAACCTTGAGACCCTTAGGCACGTAGGGACACCACCGATCCACTTCACCTCAGGCTGTGGGGTGCAGGTGCAGTGGTGTTTTATCGCATCAGGTCTGGTGCTGGAGTTCCTTGTGGTTGTAAGGAGCCACGCAGAAACAGTATATAGGCATCGACTTGGGGTTTAGTGCGAACAAGCCAACAAGTGGCCTCAGGTCTCACGAGGCAGAGAGATGTGGGGACAGCCTTGGTCCTCTTCTCCTAGGCCCAGGGCAGACGGGTGCAGAGGTGTCCTGAGACATGGGGTCTTTGTCACTCACTGTTGCTAGGGGTCTGCAGAATCAGGCTGCAAACGCTGTCAGGAAGTCCACATAGGGCAAGCCCTGGGTAGGCTGTGTCTGAAATGCCTGGGGACCATGGTGACACCACTGGCCCACTTCAACTCGGGCTAGGCAGCTCAGCTGCAGTGATGTTGCCCAGTGTTGGGTTTTTGGCAGTCAAGGTCCTCATGGTTCTTCCTTGGGTGCCTGCAGATGCAGGGCAGCAGCTCATGTAATCCAAAAGAGTTCTTCTTGGTGATTTGTGAAGCACGGACAGCGCTCCCTGATTTTTGGAACCTGCAGTGGAAGGACAGGTCAGATGCTCCTCAAGGGCCAGGCGCAGCAGGCTTGGCACCACGTCAGTCGTGCTTCTTAGGTCTATGGTTTTGCAGTCTTGTTGCACACTCCTTTTGTGTCATGGAAGAAAGTCAGAGAATCTGTGTAGGAAAGTGCCCTTGTTGGCATGGTTGCCCCCCACTTTTTGTCTGATATTGGTGATAACTTGACAGAGCGTGATGGGATCCTGCTAACCAGGCCCCAGCACTAGTGTGCTTTCCCAAAACTGTAGCATTGTGTCCACACAACAGCACACCCTTAGTACACAGTTAAGTCCCTTGTAAAAAGTACCCACGGTACCAAGGGCCCTGTCAACTGGAAAGTCCCCAAGTGCTGCAGCATGACTTATGCCACCCTGGGGACCACTCACCTAGCACATGCACATTGCCATTGCAGATTGTGTGCGCTGGTGCTGAGAAAAAGGCAAATTTGACATTGCACCTCTCAGTGTGCCACACCACAAACCACTGCCGATGGTATACGCAAGTCAACACTCAAGCAGGCTTTACAAGGTGAGGAATCCACAGGTAGTTGTATCCATCAGAAATATATTTAAATTTATTTTAGAACCACAAGATTCAACTCAGGTTACTCACGTTATCGCAGTCGCCTGGGAGTCCCCTCTGCGGTATTTGTTTTCTGGAGCTCGAGGTGGGGGCATTGGATGCAGAGTGAGAAGTCTCACGCTTCCGGCGGGAAGGGAGAGTTCTTTCAAAACTTGCAAAAATGTTGCAGTGTCCTCAGAGGTCGCTGTTCCCCGACAGATGCGTCGCTGTGCAGTTTGAGTCTGGGGACAGGCCGGTAGGGCTGGAGCCAAGTCAGTTGGTGTTTCCGTCATCTCTGCGGGGCTTTCAGGTCAGCAGAACTTATTTGTGCAGGTTGCAGGAATCTGATTTCCTGGGTTCAGGGTCGCCCCTAAATACTCAATTTAGGGGTGTGTTTAGGTCTTGGGGCAGTAGCAAATGGCTACTGCCCTTGCGGGTGGCTACACCCTCTTGGTGCCTCCACCCTGAGGTGATGGGGGCATCTTCCAATCTCAAGATGGAGGAATTATAAAAGTTAAGAGTCACCTCAGGGCACCTTAGGGGCTGTCCTGACTGGTGGGTGGCTCCTCCTTGTTTCCCTCATCATCTCCTCCAGCCTTGCTGCCTAAAGTGGGGGGGGGCCACTGGAGGGCACAGTGCCACCAATCTTGGCACACTTGTAGGTCACATCCGGGACGGTAGTTAGTGTGTCGTGGGGTCCGGGTGTTGTAACAAAAGGCATGAGCCTTTGAGGCTCCCCGCCAGGTGTTACAGTTCCTGCAGGGGGAGGTGAGAAGCATATCCACCCAGTACAGTCTTTGTTCCTGGCCACAGATTGACAAAGGTACTCTCCCCATGTTGCCAGAAACTCATCTGGTTGTGTCAGACTGGCAGAAACTGGTCAGCCTAGCACTAGTAGTCGGACTGGTATTCCGGGTCCCTCTCTAAGATGCCCTCTGGGTGTATTTTAAAACAAATACCACACTGGCATCAGTGTGCATTTATTGTGCTGAGAAGTTGGATACCAAACTTCTCATATTTCAGTTTAGCCATTATGGAACTGTGGAGTTTGTGCTTGTTAAACCCCCAGACCTTATACTCTTATGGCTAACCTGCAATTACAATGTCCAAGGTTTTGCTAAGACACCGTAGGGGCATAGTGCTCATGCATCTATTCCCTCACCTGTGGCATAGTACACCCTGCCTTAGGGCTATAAGGCCTGCTAGAGGGGTGACTTATCTATGCCATAGGCAGTGTGAGGTTGGCATGGCACCCTGAGGGGAGTGCCATGTCGACTTAGTCGTTTTCTCCCAACCAGCACACACAAGCTGGCTGTCTGTGCTGAGTGAGGGGTATCCAGGGTGTCATATGGCATGCTGCAGCCCTTAGAGACCTTCCTTGGCAACAGGCCCTTGGTACCAGGTGTACCATTTACAATGGACATAACTGTGTGCCAGGGCCGTGCCAATTGTGGGTACCGGTTAGGGAAAGAACACCAGGCAGATCTTATCCTCCAAACCCACCCTTGCTGCCAGCCACAGAATCAGGAAGAGCACATCTGAAGGCAGATGCTTTTCTTACCTTGTAGCCCAGTCAAACACGCTTCCACTCAAACTCAGACATGCAGACTCACTGAACCAGCTCACAAAGGATCTAAAGACATAAATCGCAGAGTGTGCAGCACGTCCGCAACAGCTATTTGAGCCTCCATGGGTGATAAGCCGCCCTTTAAAAGCGTCTGATTGCTCAAATGACTGATGTGTGCAAAAATACCTTTATTAGGAATGAAAAACTTGCCTAACAATAGCTTTACAAGTATGTCTCAATAAAAACATAAAAGAAAAGAAATGTTTTACCTAGAATTTATTTTGAAAGATTAGCAACACATAACTCACCCACTGTTCAATCAGTCATGTTTGGCTACTAGAAATGGCTGCCAATACTCTTTTTAGTTTTGTTAGTTCCAGAGTGACCTCCAATTAGTGAAGAATGTAACTTATTAAAAATGTGTTTTGCCAATTCTTCACCAACGATAAATTGTGCCTTCTTCCCCTTTCCTACAAAGAACACCTTTTCACCTAATTAGCCAAAGAAACATGAGAACGTTTAAAGGGCGATTTCTATTTACTGCAGATGTTGCACGAGAGATACATTAAAAGCACGTAATATATATATATATATATATACACACACACACACACACACACACACGCTAACAATCATTTAAAAAAATAAAATATAATGAAATGAATCAGTCTAAACAATATTTGTTAACACATAAGTAGGTAGATAAATATAATTGAAAGGATCACCAATTCATGAAGCTTCATTCAAACAAGTACAGTAAATTGTATGAATGTATAACAATTTTCTAATTCCAAAGTAATTTGAAAAATAACTTACCATCAATGGTGATTTTTTTGGAAAGTCTCCGTAATCCATGCTTCATTATTTTACTGAAATAATCAGGGTACACATTACTGCGTATATAAAATTCAGAATCTGGTTGTACTTTGTAGCATCCATTGTTCTTTACAATAACAAAATAAATATAAACTGAAGAAAATCTAAACATCGTAATAGTAAAAAAATAAAATCACATGGATGAATATACGTTAAAGGTAAATAATGTGTTCCTCTGATTGACAATTTGCACCCACACATTCGTTTTTTGAAAATGGATACCATAAGAATATATCTCTCCACAGTAGCTGCCTCCGCTCTGGTGGGAGAAGCACATAAGCCATCAGAAGTCTGCTTCTTCGCCAAGGCATTGCACCTTTTAATAGGAAGAAAAAGATAGTTGGAGATGGTCCTCTTCTCTCATCAGCATGCCTAATTTTCACAGCAATTAAGCAAATAAAAAGCTGATCATCCATTTAGCATTGTTTATTACAATGAATGACTGCTGTGGGTCAAATATATGTAAGAATGAGGAGGTAGAGAAAAAGTCGTCAGGACAATATTTAGACCAACGTGAAAGAGTGAACACTTTTGGAAAAGGAGAACCAGCTTGCCTCAATAGATGGTAGTTAAATGTGTGGCTACAGAGAGGGTTAGATGCTCGTTAACCCTTATGTAAGAAGTAATTACGGGAAAAAAAGAATATTGTATCGTCAACAAACCTATAGGTCCTCATTACAACCCTGGCGGTCGGTGTTAAAGCGGCGGTAAAACAGCCAACAGGCCGGCGGTAAAAAAAATGTAATCACAACCGTGGCGGAAACCGCCAACATAGACAGCCACTTTAACACTCTGACTGCCACAGTGGTACAAACAAACAGCATGGTGGTCACCACCAACAGACAGGCGGAAGACAATGTATCGCCCACAGAATCATGAGAGGCCAATCCGCCACTCTTTCAGGAGCGGATTCAATGCGAACAAAAACACGGCGGAAAAAGAACTTGGAAGGAAAAATGCTCACCTCTACACACCATACGAGGAACCAGGATGCCATGGAGCCGGAACTCCATATTCTACCAGCCATTGTCTTCCTGCTCCTCTACCAGGAGCACGAACGCCAGCAGCGAAGACCACAGTGAGTATTGCACCTACGACACAGGGGAGGGGGGAGGGAAAAGAGTGACACACACACGCAACACCCCCACCCACTACAGCACACATACACACACACACACACAAATACATGTTGATACATTACAGTTACACCCCCCCAAGGCCCCTGGAAGAATGCAAGGACAATGGAAATGATTGTAACGATTCTGATCAATAAAAATCCAGTACTCATAAATATATATACACACCATTAACAAATATATACACCAAGAATTAAAGTCCATGTGCTGCACATAGATAGTCCGTGGACCACTGGGCCCAAAATGCATGGGCGAGGCCCACACAAGATATCCAATCAAAACGGAGCGAACACTGCAGGGTCATTAGATCGAAATACAACAGGCACCTCAGGGGAAGGGAAGGGGGGCACCTCAGCCGGATGAGTGCACAACGCCAGATCTATGAGGGGGCTCCATGCCCACTGCTGCATCCTGGGGAGTGCAAAGCCACAGTCTCACAAGTGAATAACAGTCTCCACTGGTTCTGGAGGGGGGTTTGTGCCCAGAGTGCTTCATCCTGCCAAGGACTGAGGTAGTGGATGCTTTTCTCCACTGGTTCTGGAGGGTGCTTTGTGCCCAGCGTGCTTCATCCTGCCAAGGACTGAGGTAGTGGATGTGAATCTCCACTGGTTCTGGAGGGGGCTTGGTGCCGAGAGTGCTTCATCCTGCCAAGGACAGAGGTAGTGGATGTGAATCTCCACTCACGGTGGGCCATGGAAGCTGTCCAGGCCCCTGAAAATGACCACCAGCTCCGTACGACTGACCACGGAGGATGGCAGCCATATCTGCGGTGGTGCCACTGGCATATGTGGCGTGTCCACTGTCAGTGATTGTGGCAGCCTCAGTAGCGGCGGTGCTTGCGGCGCCCATTGGCCTGCAGTGCTGGTGGGTGGCTCAGTGAGCGTGCTGGTGGCGGCGGTGTCCTGGGACGCGGTGATGGTAGCGCCGGTGTTCTGGGAAGCGGTGCTGGCGGTGTCCTGGGAAGAAGTGCTGGTGGTGGCGGTGTCCTGGGAAGCGGTCTTGTCCGCCGTGCAGGTTGGCGGTGACTTCCCTTTCTTCATGTGCCCCTTCCCCACCTTGGATGGTGGCGCAGCTGTCTTCACACTCCCAACTGTAGTCCTGGGAGAGCCCTTGGTGGCAGGTGTTTTGCCCTTCTCCCTCCGGGCTGTGGCCAACTTCTTATGTTTCTGAGGTGGGGGACTGTCTGTGGTCTGGCTCCTTGGCACACAGGCTGCCCTGCTGCTTGGTGCACTCCAGAAGCCGGTTACTGCTGGCACCACTTTTCCCGTTGATGTGGTGGCTGAGGTGCTGGGTTGTGACCTGGAAAGCCGTGCCATAGGGGACGGAAGGGGTGGGGGAGGTGAGGGGGAAGAGGTCAAGGTTTGACAGGAAAAGTTTTAGACACACTGGGAAGGGTAGATGGAGGGGGTTTGGGAGTGGAGGAAGAGGTAGTGGTTGTAGGAGGTGTACATCTGCTGAATTTGGGTGAAGGTGCATGGGCTGGAGGCTGTTGAGGTGGATGGGTGTTGGGTGGGTGGGTGTCTGCGTTTGTGTACTTTGGGAGGAGGGATCACAGACACACTGGGAGAGGAAACTGGGGATGTGTGACTGGTAGTGGTGTGGTGAGTGCACATGAGCGGTGTGTGGTGATGGACGTAGTGGCTGAAGATGTAGTGCATGCAGGTGTGAGTGGAGACGTGACAGGGAGGGATGAGGGAGACGAGGAGGAGGGGGACACAGTGGATGTTGGTATGTCTGCATGGGTATGATGCTTATGTGAGTGCCTGTGGAATGTGTGGTGCTTATGTTTGCCAGAGCTACCCTTGTGTGTTGAGGTGTGTGCATGCTGGTCTGATGGTGTGCTTGGGATAGGCTGAGGTACAGGGAATTAGGTCTGGGTGGAGGAAGTTGGAGGGGGGAGGCTGGACACCGGGACAATGGCTGCCATCAGTGCTGAGGAGTCCGTGTCACTGGTCTCAGCTCCTGTCCCCACTGTGGAACTCCCCTCGCCCGCCGTCCGCTGTTTCGCCCTCCAGGGCCATGTGGGATGCAGCTCCCTCCTGCTCCGGTGCCACTGCTCCTCTGCCTGATGATGCTAATGCACACAAGAACAGGTAGACCACAAAAAGGTGGGGAAGACAGAAGAAAGGTTCAGTGCATGCAATACCGCTACAGATACAGCAGCCCTCTGCACTACACCATGCACTTTGAGTTCCCTAATTAATCACAGGGACATGGGGTACAAGGCCTATGCCCGACTGCTGCACACATGAGTCACAGGAGCCTGACTAGGTGTAGATGGCTCTTAACACTGGTGGGGTGCCACATAGCCTGCCTTACGGAGGGAACATGCCTACAAAACTCGTCCTGGCCAAGGGGTACCCACAGCCCACCTCCCCCAACCAGACACCTCCAATGTGCGCTGAATCAGCTGAATGAGAGCGTACTCACACCCTTGTGGCTGATGTGGTGCTCTCAAGCGCCCATCCAACTCCGGGGAAGCCACCACCAGGATCTGGAACATCAGGGGTGTCATGGTGCGACGGGCACCCCCCCCCCCCCCCGTTGGGAGGCCATCCACAGCTGGGCCTCCGCTGTCTTCTTGCTCAAGCGGCGAATGTCCTCCCATCTTTTCCGGCAGTGGGTGCTACGTCTGTGGTGGACACCCAGGGTCCTGACTTCCTTGGCGATGACACGCCAAATATCCTTCTTCTGGTGGGCGCTGACCTACAGGAATAGGACAGGGGAAAAGGAGAAGATATAACCGTCCGCACCGTCACAGTCATTGGCCCGCATTCCTACCCTTGCCATGACACACATACACTCACCGTCGTTTCATTCACACCTAATTCTCCCCTTCCATGTTCCATCCACACAGGCATTGCCCATACAGCATGCTCACAGTGTACTTACCTGTTTGTCTGGAGGAACGTAGAGCACCGTGTACGGGGGGGGAGGACCCCATCCACTAGTTTCTCAAACTCCTCCGTGGTGAAGGCAGGGGCCCTTTCCCCAGACACATGAGCTATTGTCTCTTCCAGACTGAGGTCACAACAGCACTTGCAGTGTAGGTCATCTCCTGTTGAACATCAGGTATCAAGTGAGTGAACAGATAGAAAATGGCGGTCATGTCCGCTGCGGTGCGTACCGTCACCGCCAGCGTACATAGTCATTGGCTCCTGGGACCCATAGGGCCCAATGTTAACCAATGCAGGATTGCGCCGCGGTCTTCGACCGCCTACTGCGACGGTGTACAACGCCAGCGCAGTTACCTCATATCCCATTGTCCCACCTTACAGGACAGGCAGCCGCCATTTCAGGGGGCCACATGGCATTATGTTTAAATGCGTCACACATACCTAGGCCTTGCGTACACACTAAGACAGGCACATATCGGACTGAAAAATATGTGCAATAAAGTTGTGTTTTCGTACATCAGTGTTGGCTGACCCTCTGCTCGCTGTTCTCCTCCACAGAGTACGTCCGCTGGGGCAGGTGAGGAGATGGCGGCATCCTCCGGTGTACAGACCGCTGGTGGACCTGTTGACAATGGAAGAGCGACATGTAATTGTCACCTACAGACTGGACCGTGCCACAATCCATGAACTGTGTGCCCAGTTGGAGCCAGACCTGATGTCAGCTATCCGCCATCCCACAGGTATCCCCCCCTATAGTGCAGGTGCTGTTAGTACTCCATTTCCTGGCAAGTGGGTCTTTTCAGACGACAGTGGCCATAGCCTCTGGGATGTCCCAGCCTATGTTCTCCAACGTGTTGTCCAGAGTGTTGTCTGCCCTGCTGAAACACATGCACAGCTACATCATGCTCCCTCAGATGGAGGATTTGCCTACAGTTAAAGGTGACTTCTATGCCCTGGGACATATCCCCAACATCATAGGTGCCATTGATGGGACACATGTGGCCTTGGCCCACCCCCGCAGGAGTGAACAGGTGTACGGAAACCGGAAGAGCTACCATTCAATGAATGTGCAGATGGTGTGTTTGGCCGACCAGTACATCTCCCATGTGAATGCCAAGTTTCCTGGATCAGTGCATGACGCTTACATTCTGAGGAATAGCAGCATCCCTTATGTGATGGGGCAACTCCAGAGGCACTGTGTGTGGCTATTAGGTGAGGACATGGACCCTATATAGTGTGACTAGGTGTCTGGGAATGGGGTTGCCCCTAAGGGTAAGTGTGTGTCTAACAGTTGTAACAACATTTGCAGATGACTCTGGCTACCCCAACCTGTCATGGCTACTGACCCCAGTGAGGAATCCTAGGACAAGGGCAGAGGAACGCTACAATGAGGCACATGGGCGAACTAGGAGGGTTATAGAGAAAGACCTTCGGCCTCCTGAAGGCCAGGTTTAGGTGCCTACATGACAAGTGTTTCCCTATTCTACGCACCAAAGAAGGTGTGCCAGATCATCGTGGCCTGCTGTATGCTGCACAACTTGGCTTTGCGACGACAGCTGTCTTTTCTGCAGGATGGTCCTGAAGGAGGTCTTGTGGCAGCTGTGGAGCCTGTGGATAGTGAAGACGAGGAAGCAGAACAGGAAATCGACAACAGAAACAAGGTGATTCATCAATACTTCCAGTGAGACACAGGTAAGACGACATCACTGCCTGCTACATCTGATACACTTGTTCTACCTCTCATCTGTCTGTCACTTTCACCCAGTGTATGGACCCTGATTTGTCACTTTCCCTTTCGATTTCATGGATGTGGGTCCCACTGTGTGACCTCTGCTATGTTTCCTCATGGACTAGAGCGGTGTGACATAGGTATGCTGACAATACAATGAATATTGCTATTTTCCTCAGTTATTGCAAATACACATTTGTGAAAGCACAGACTGACTCCAGATTGTTTTGTAATTTAAGTGTGTTTATTTAAGTGCTAAATAGTGGAGGGGGGTGTAAAATGGTCAGGGGTGATGATGGAGGAATGTCCATGGCAGAGTCCAGTCTATTTGTTTCACAGGTGCATTGTCCAAAGGGACACAGGAAGTGGAGCTGGGGCAGTTGGTGGTTGAACAGGGTGACAAAGTGGGACAGAAGGATGACAATCAGGGTGGTCTTATTTCTTGACGGGGGTCTTGGCATCGTGCTCTGTCTTTGTCCTAGATCTCAGGGACCGCTTGCGGGGTGGTTCTCCATCTGCAGGGGGTGGGGTGCTGGTGTCGAGGTCCTGTGGCGGTGCCTCCTGTCTACTAGCGCCGGCGGTGGGCAGTTCATCGTCCAGGAAAGTGTCAGGGGCCCCTTGTTGTGCCACAGTGTCCCTCCTGGTGTTCACGAGTTCCTTCAGCACCCCCTACAATGGTGCCCAGGGTGGTATTGATGGATCCGAGTTCTTCCCTGAACCCCAAATACTGTTCCTCTTGCAGCCGCTGGATCTCCTGAAACTTGGACAGTACTGTTGCCATCGTCTCCTGGGAATAGTGGTAGGTTCCCATGACGTTGGAGGGCCTCATAGAGAGTGGGTTCCATAGGCCTGTCCTCCCCTGTTGCCCAGCAGCCCTCCCAGTTCCCCTGTGTTCCTGGGCCTCTGTCCCATGAACCGTGTGCCCACTGCCAATGCCCCCAAGTCCCTGCTGTTCTTGGGGTGGTGGGTTAGCCTGAGTTCCCTGAAGTGGTGGACACACTGCTGCTTGACGTGTCATGGGGACAGAGGTATGGGCCCGGTGGGTGCTGGTGTTTCCAGAGGGGGGAGGCTCTGTTGTGGCTTCTGCCTGTGTGAGGGGAACCGACTGTCCTGAGGTCCCAGATGGGCCGGGCTGGTCATCTAGATCCAGTTGGACAGAGCTGCTATCATCAATGTGGGCCTCTTCTGTGGGTGGAGTGGACATGTCTGGAACATCCTGTCCGGTGACGTTGGTTAGGGGTCCTGCAGGGGGTTTAAAGGCATAGTTTATCTGTGTGTTCCATGGTGTGCAATGGGTGGGTGACCCTGTACCCCAGTGGTTGCATTCCTGTGTAGGAGCTTGTGCGCTTGATGTTTAGGGGTCTGTGTGGGTATGTGCAGTGGACATGCATTTATGATGTGTATCCATGCTTTGTTGTTGCATGAAGGGCCTGGTGTTGGGATGTGTGGTTTGAGATGGTGGGACATCTGTGAGGAGTTGGAGTGATGGGGGGTGAGGGTATGTGATTGCATGCAAGTAGGGTGGGGGATGAAGTAGTGAAAGCTTTGACTTACCAATTCCTCCAGCTACTCCTGTGAGGCCCTCAGGATGCAGTATAGCCAAGACCTGCTCCTCCCATGTTAGTTGTGGGGAGGAGGTGGGGGTCCGCCGCCAGTCCTCTGAACCGCGATGTGGTGTCTTGAGACCACGGAACACACCTTCCCCCATGGGCCGTTCCACCTTACTGATGTTATCCCGTGTTCTTGGGTGCTGTCCCACTGCGCTGACCCTGTCCACGATTCTGCGCCATAGCTCCATCTTCCTAGCTATGGTGGTGTGCTGCACTTGTGATCCGAATAGCTGTGGCTCTACCCGGATGATTTCATCCACCATGAGCCTGAGCTCCTCCTCAGAAAACCTGGGGTGTCTTTGCGGTGAACATGGGGTGGTGTGGGTGATGTCTGAGGTGATGTTTAGGGGTGTGTGGTGTTTTGTGCGTGGATGTGTGTGTGTGTGATGGTGTTTTGTGCCTCTGTATGGTGTCATCTTTGCTGTGCTGTCTCTCTGGCCTCCGTCAATATATCAGGTAGTAAGGGTTTGTGGGTGACGTGGGAGTGGTGTGTGTATGTGTATAAGGTGCGTGTATTTGGAATTGTCCAATGTGGTTGTGTTTTGTAAGAGTATTTTGAGCGTGGCGGTGTGTTATCGCAAGTTTATCACTGACCTTTGGTGTTACCGCCAATGTTGTAATGAGGGCCATAGTGATTATGCTCAAATGGCGTTCACGAGAAAATCTCAAAAAACAAATGTAAGATTTCAGTGTGCTCTAAAAAAACATTTTTAGGCTGCTAGTGAAACAAGCTGCTTGAAATACTATTGACAGCTGGTGACTAACATGGAAGATCGGTCAGGCACCCGCAAACAGGCTGGAAACACTGAAAGATAACCTTTGTTTGTGCTCAAAGATGACGATAGTCCCACGCCAATGAGCTGACACCACCATCATCAGTTTTGTGAAGACACGAAAGAGGATCACAGTAAACTTAAAAAGCTACTTGCTGACTTTGAAACACAGTTAACATGTGTGAAAAATTCAGGATGCAGGTGTGTGAATAAGCATTGTGAAGGTCCAGCACTACTATAAAGTATCCTGTTTGAGCACTGACAACACCTCAGCCAGGGTGTGCATTTAGAAATTGTCTTTGTGGAGGTAGCTGTTGACTGACCACCCAAAAGGACCTTTTAGTTTTTTTTGTGCACAAAGAAATGAAAAAGAAAAAGAACCACAACCTATCTCTGGAGGTAGGACAACCTACTCTGCGCTTGTGCAGAAGAGAGATGGAAACACCCGCTGGAGCAAGGAAGATTAGCTCTCCATTAGACACTGAATGAACATAGCAACAGGTCATGAGCTTCGCAGGTTTCTTAACGTAGATGACCACTGCTGTTGCTTTTGCCATCTCCATTCCTCCCAATGACTCCCTCCCATTTCTGTTAGTCAGCACAAACCTTGGCACTGAAAAAATAAAAAATACCAAGCCAAAGGCACTTTACCGTCAAGTCTGCGAAGATCCACATCCAATGCCGATCCCACATAGCCTGATCTTCCTTGCCAGCACCAAATGTTGAGGCGTTAGTCACACAAGCGCAGAACATTTTGATAGCTGCCTGTGGATCTTCCATGGTGTGTACAAGCTTGAACTTTCTGGTGCAGAGCCTGTGGGTGTCTAAAACTGAAACTTTATAACAGAGGGCACAAAAACGCATAGACCTCAGCCAGATTGTGTTGTGACTTTAAAGACTCATATTGACTAGCAGGCTGTATGTCACCACACTAGACTGAGGAATAATAGTGGGTAAGAGACAAAGAACCCACACAAACAGTTGTAGACCACAGTTCTAAGAAAGACTATTATTTTGCCACACTATGTTCTATCTTGCGTGTGATGTTTAATTAAAAGACAAGTATTAAATGGAACATTTGTTGTACACACACGGGCAGTAAATATGAACACACACTCAATGACTTAACCCCAGACCAATAGGTTTTTTATATAGAAAAATATTCTTCTCTTAATTTACTTTAGAACCACAAGATTCTGAATTCAAGTAAGTACATAAATTGTAAGGTACTTGGCATAAGCAAATATAGAACTTGGAATGAAAAAAGTAAGGTACACAGTTCTGGCAAATATGCAAATAACCTATTTTAAAAGAGGACACTGCAAAATTCAACAGTTCCTGTAGGAGGTAAGTAGAAGTTAATTTAGCAGGTAAGTAAAGCACTTACAAGTTCAGTCTCCAGGGCATAGACAGACGACTGTTGGGGGTTCAAGTCAACCACAAACACCCAGTACCAGCAACACAGGGGTGGTCAAGTGCAGAGGTCAAAGTAGCATAGGCGCTTATGGAGAAAAGGGGTGCTCCGGTTCCACTCTGCTAGCAGGTAACTACCTGCGTCCTCTGGGAGCAGACCCGGGGAGTTTTGTATAGCACTGGGTTGGGCGGTGTCCCAAACAGGCGCACAGGGCCAGCCAGGTGCAGTGTGCAAAGTAGGTGTCAGGTTTTGAATAGAAATCAATGGAGGGACCCAGGGGCCACTCTGGTGATGCAGGCAGGGCATGGGGTTCTTCTTGGGCCAGCCACCGACTGGGCTAGGATGAGGGACGCCTGCTGGTCACTTCTGGAGCGGTAGTTGGTTCCTCTTGGGACTGGGGGCTGCAGGGGCAGTGCTTCTTCCAGGCGTTGGGATCTCTGTTACCAGGAAGTTGCGGTGAGGGGGAGCCTCTGGATTCTCTTTGCAGGCTTCACGTGGGGATGCAGGGAGATTGTCTCAGGGTGGCCACGTCGTTGGAGTCACCTGGGGGTCCACGCTGCAGTGTTGGTTTCTCTGGACACAAGCTGGGGGCGTTGGTGTAGAGTGGTGGGGACTCACGCTTCAGGAGTGAGGTGGGTGTCACTTTAAAGATGGTTTCTTCCTTGTTGTTTGACAGAGCCCATATCCACTAGAGTTTTTTGGTCCTTTGGGTTGAAGGGCAGTACCCCGAGTTGGCACTGGTGTTTTGAGGTCAGCAGTCCTTTAGGTTTTCAGGAAATCTGAAATCCTGGGTTCAAGGTCGCCCATAAATACTGAGTGTAGGAGGGTGTTAGGGCTGGAGGGCAGTAGCCAATGGCTACTGACCTTGAGGATGGCTACACCCTCCTTGTGCCTCTCTTTGGGGAGGGGGGCACATCCCTATCCTTATTGGGTAAATCCTCCAAAACAAGATGGAGGATTTTCCAAGGAGGGGGAGGGGGTCACTACAGCTCTGGTCAACTTAGGGGTGGAACTGGCTGAGGGGGTGACACATACTTGTTTTTCTCATTATCTCCGCCGGACTTTCCGCCCAAAGTTGGGGCTGTGTCCAGGGGGCGGGCATCTCCACTAGCCAGAGTGCCCTGTGGCAGTGTAACACGAAGCCTGAGCCTTTGTGGCTCACTGCTAGGTGTTACTGTTCCTGCAGGGGGAGGTGTGAAGCACCTCCACCCAGTGCAGGCTTGGTTTCTGGCCTCAGAGAGCACAAAGGCTCTCACGCCAGGAGGTCAGAAACTAGTCCCTCTGTGGCAGGCTGGCACAGACCAGTCAGTCTTGCATTGAAGGATTGGGTAAAATACAGGGGGCATTTCTAAGATGCCCTGAGTGCTATCGGTCGAAGAGCCATGTCTTGAGGAGTTTCCTGAAGGTGAGGAGGTCCTGGGTCTGGCGCAGGGAGGTCGGCAGTGAGTTCCAGGTCTTGGCGGCGAGGTAGGAGAAGGATCTGCCGCCGGAGGTCTTGCGTTGAATTCGGGGAGCGAGGGAGAGGTTGGCAGAGCGGAGTTGGCAGGAGGGGGACGTAGAAGTTGAGTCTGTTGTTCAGGTAGGCGGGTCCGGCGTCGTGTAGTGCTTTGTGCACGTGGGTGAGGAGTCTAAAGGTGATCCTCTTGTCCACGGGGAGCCAGTGGAGGTCCTTCAGGTGGTGGGAGATGTGGCATCGGCGGGGTATGTCGAGGATCAAGCGGGCGGATGCGTTGGAGTCGTTTGATGTCTTTTGCTGGGATGCCTGTTTAGAGTGTGTTGCCGTAGTCAAGTCTGCTACTGACAAGGGCCTGAGTCACTGTTTTTCTGGTTTCCGTCGGGATCCACTTGTAGATTCTGCAGAGCATGCGGAGGGTGTTGAAGCAGGAGGAGGAGACTGCGTTGACCTGTTTGGACTTGGTGAGAGCGGAGTAGAGGATGAAGCCGAGGTTGCGTGCGTGGTTGGCAGGAGTAGGTGGGGGACCCAGTACGGTGGGCCACCAGGAGTCGTCCCAGGCCGAGGGTGAGCGTCCGAGGATGAGGACTTCCGTCTTATCGGAGTTTAATTTCAGGCGGCTGTTTCTCATCCATTCGGCAATGGATTTCAGTCCCTCGTGGAGGTTGGCTTTGGCGGTGTGTGGATCTTTAGTAAGGGAAAGGATGAGCTGGGTGTCGTCGGCGTAGGAGAGGATGGTGAGGTTATGCTGACGGGCCAGCTGTGCGAGGGGTGCCATGTATACGTTGAACAGCGTTGGGCTTAGCGAGGAGCCTTGGGGGACGCCGCAGATGAGGTTGGTGGCTTCGGAGCGGAAGGGTGAGAGTCGGACTCTCTGGGTTCTGCCGGAGAGAAAAGAGGAGATCCAGTTGAGGGCTTTGTCTTGAATTCCGGCTTCGTGGAGACGAGTTAGTAGGGTGCGGTGGCAGACCGTATCGAAGGCGGCGGATAGGTCTAGGAGGATGAGGGCTGAAGTTTCGCCGTTGTCCATTTGCTGTCTGATGTCGTCTGTGGCGGCAAGGAGTGCAGTCTCGATGCTGTGATTGCGTCTGAATCCGGATTTAGAGGGGTCTAGGGTGGAGTTGCCTTCGAGGTAGTGGGTGAGCTGTGCGTTGACGATCTTCTCGATGACCTTCGCTGGGAAGGGGAGAAGGGAGATCGGGCGGAAGTTTTTGAGGTCGGCCTTGGGTTTCTTGAGGAAGGCTTGGATATCGGCGTGCTTCCAGCTGTCCGGAAAGGTTGCGGTGTTGAAGGATAGGTTGATGATCTTACGAAGTTGGGGGGCGATGGTGGAGTCGGCTTTGTTGTAGACGTGGTGTGGGCAGGGGTCTGAGGGGGATCCTGAGTGGATGGAGGTCATGGTCTTTCGGGTTTCGGTGTCATCTACGTGGGTCCAGGTGGTGATGCGGTCGGCGTGGGAGGAGTTGTTGGGGGTGGGGTCTGGCGGAGGTGTGGTGTTGAGGCTGTCGTGGATGGCGGCGATTTTCTGGTAGAAAAAGGTGGAGAGTGCGTCGCAGAGTTTCTGGGATGGTGGGACGTCGTTGGGTTTGGAGAGCTCCTTCACGATGCAGAAGAGTTCCTTGCTGTCGTGTGCGTTGTTGTTTCGGCGTTCTGTGAAGTGGGAGCGTTTGGTGAGTCGGATAAGTTGGTGGTGCTTGCGGGTGGCTTCCTTGTGGGTTGCGAGGCTGTCGGGTGTGCGCCCGAGAAGCCATTTTTTCTTGAGTTTCTGGCAGGTGCGTTTGGAGATGATCAGTTAGTCTGTGAACCGGGCTGCTTTTTTCTTTTCTTGGTTGACGGTGGGCCTCTTGAGTGGTGCGAGGGTGTTGGCACAGTTGAGGATCCACTGTTGGAGGTTGATGGCGGCAGAGTCCGGGTCGGTGGCGTCGGACGGTGGGTTCTTGGCGAGGGTGCTGGTTAGTTGGTCTTCGTGACTTTTCACCAGCGGCGGTGTGCCGGTAGTGGGGTGCGGTGGTGTTCGGTGTTTTTCTTGAATGTGAAGTGGACGCAGTGGTGGTCGGTCCAGTGGAGTTCGGAGGTGTGGCTGAATGAGATGTGGTTGCTTGCAGTGAAGAGTGGGTCTAGGGTGTGACCGGCGATGTGGTGGGTGTGTTGACCAGTTGTCTGAGTCTGAGGTTGGTGGTCAGTGATGCGGTGTTGGCGTCGTCGTTGTTCTCCAGGTGGAAGCTGAGATCTCCCAGGAGGATGTAGCCCATTGAGGCGAGGGCGTGGGTGCTTGCGAGGTCGGAAATGGTGTCACTGAAGGGGGCTCTTGGTCCTGGAGGTCGGTACCAGGGACTTATCTGTGTGCGAGGGGTGTCCCAATTTGGGGAAATAATGGTACATTTTAACTGAAAGAACACTGGTGGTGGTGGGGCCTGGTTAGCAGGATCTCAACACACTTCAGTACTCAGTAGAGTCAGCATCAATAGCAGGATAAAAGTGTTTGGGGTAGGTGGGGGTTGTGGACTGCAAAAAGGAGGCATTTTCCTACAGAGGGTGTGTAAGCTTGTGGAGGACACAGCGTTAATTTGTTGTGTTATTGATAGAGAAGCCAAGGGTAAAGGCCAGGTTACGCAATTGGTTAATGTGGGCGGGGGCATTAACATGAGTGGGGGGGCCACCAGGAGTCCTTCCAGGCAGAATGGGGTGTAGGCAATCACAAGCATTTCTTGTCTGAGTTGAGCTTGAGGCAGCTGACGTCCATCCAAGGGCAGACTGCTCTCCTCCCATTGGGAAAATGCATCTTGGCTTGAGCAGAGTCGTCCGACATGGAGAGGATCAGTTGGGTGTCATTGTCGTAGGAGACTATCTTTACCTCGTGTTTGATGATCTTAGCGAGCGAGCCATGTAGAGGTTAAAAAGCTTCAGGCAGTGTGTGGATCCTTGGGCTACTCTGCAGCAAGTGTATAAGTTCTGATGTGAATGGTGGTAGTCTGACCCTCTGGTGAGGAAGGACCAGATCCAGCTCAGGGCTTTGTCTCAGATGCCAGCGTCGAGCAGCCTGTCACAGAGGCTGAAGTGGGAGACTGTCTAGAATGCAGTAGAGAGGTCTAGAAGGTTGAGTGCGGCAGTGCCTACGCTGTGCAGTATGATGCGTATGTTGTTGGTGGTGGCCAAAAGTACAGTTTCGGTGCTGTGATTGCTTCCAGATCAGAAATGGGAAAGTTCTAGGATACGGTGTCTCTCGAGGAACTCTACGAGTTCCTAGTTGATGGCTTTTTCCGTTACCTTGGCTGGGAAAGTGAGCAGAGACATGGGTCAGTAATTCTTCAGCTCCCTAGGGCCGGCTTTGGGTTTCTTGAGTAGCGGGCGGATTTCTGCGTGTTTACAGTCTGAGGGGAATGTGGCAGTCTTAAACGATAGGTTGATGGTTCAGCAAAGCTCTGGTGAAATGATGGGAATGACAAGCTTGAGGATGTGATGAGGGCATGGATCTGAGGGTGCTCCCAAGTGGATGGAGTTCATTATTCTTTGGGAGTCCTCTACAGTAATTGTGGTTCAGCAGTTCGTATCTGGTGGGGGAGCAAGGTCCATGGTGCTGAGCGGTGAAGGCGGGCTCTGTATGCTGAAGCCTTTGTAGATGTCCCAGATCTTACAGTGAAAGAAGGTGGGGAAGATCGTTGCGGAGGTCTTGGGAGGGAGGGATGGATGAGGTTTCTGCCCTGCGGTTCGTGAACTCTTTGACAAGGATGAAGAGCTCTTTGATATTGCGAGTGCTGGTGTTGAGGCATGCTTGAAATGCAGCTTTTTGGGTGGCTCGTATGTTCTGGTGGTACGTTGTGTCAGTATTTTTGCAGGCGGTGCGGTTTGGTGGATTTGCGGAGGCTCCATTTGCATTACAATCGTCTGCAGGCGCGCTTGGATTGATGTAGGTCTTGCGTAAACCACTTGGGAGTTTTGCTATGTAGATTCCATGCCAATTTCCTTAGGGGGGCTACATTGGCTGCACATTCAGAGTCAGCGCTTTAGTTTGCCTGCGGATTCATTGGAGTGGTTGACAGCGTTTGGTGATCTGTGCTTCCGTGACTATACCCCAATGTTTGCCAGGGGGTTAGGGAATGTGGTGGCATGCAGTGTTTGAGTAGGTTAAGTAGATGCACTTTGTCAAGCCAACAGTGTTTGGAGGTGTGGATGAAGGTGAGGTTGTCCCCTGCTGAGAGAATGGCGTAGAGGATGTGAAGGGGTTTGTGGGTAGGGCCGATGACTAGTTGTTTGACGCCGAGAATTGTGGGGTCGTACAGGATGTTTGATGTATTGGGGGTCATTGAGGGTATCAAGCTGTAAATCGAGATCACAGAGTGGGATGTAACAGGAGGAAGTGAGTGCTTGGAGAGGCAATGAGGTTGACAAGGTCCTGTAAAGACTGGGGTTGAGGTGCAGGTGGCCTGTAGATGAGGGTGCCACGTAGGAAGGTGTTTCGGTTGGTCAGGATGTGGAAATGTAGATGCTCATGCGTTGACAGAATGTGACTAGATGATGAAAGGCGGAGGTTGTTCTAGTAGATTATGGCAGACACCTCCAGGAAGGTTGGCTCTGTCCTTGTGTATGATTTTGTAGTTGTGAGTAATGGGCGTGGCAATGTCCGTGGTAGCTGCAGGGGTGATCCAACTCATAGCGAGATAGTGACGTCCAGAGCTGTTGAGTCGAGGTCTCAGACTTGTAGTGCATGCTTGACGAGGGAGCATGTGTTAAGAAGCAGTGAGGAATCATGAGGTGGTACTTGGGAGTATGCTGGAGCAGGCGCAGCAAGAAAATGATCCATGTTTGTACATGTGGTCAGCTTGGTGGCATGCTGATGATCTTATGGGGTTGAGGGCACGTAGAGTGCTTGCGTTAAACCAGCAGAAGGGGTGAGAACCAGGGTCCCTGGTGCTGTGTGGCCTCCATGCACAAACATGCTTCCCTGTGGCGCACTAGCGTGGCGGCCGTCGGTAAGGAAGAGAGGTATGGAGGCGGTGGTCCAGCGATAAGGAGGTGGGAGAAGCGCTTTGCATGGGGCGGGTGGGGATGCTGGGACACCAGCATTGCCGGGTAAACACAAGAGGGAAAAAACGAAAAAAGGACAGAAAAGCAGCAAGTGAAAGGGAAAAAAAAAGGTCCAATTATTATGCCCAGTGGTGCCTCTGAAATGGGGGAGACTTAAAAAAGGAGGCCTTTGAAGAAAGTGCAAATAGGACAGGAAGTGCAGTGACTAGTTGCAGACTCGCTAAGGGGGATTATGCATCCATGTGTGGAAAGAATAGCCAGCCCATTTAGATGTGCCAGCTGCACCATTTCATCCTGCCCAGGGTGGGCCATCAGGATATTTATGATCCAGTCACACCTGAGCTCCCTTGGCGTGTGCCTGTCTGGAGGGAATGCACAAGAGATGATGCGTCACCCACCCAAACAGGTAGACATGCCAGTAGGCAGTAAATATTTAAGAAAATAAAACGGCAAATT
Organism: Pleurodeles waltl; assembly: GCF_031143425.1. Taxonomy (NCBI): domain Eukaryota; kingdom Metazoa; phylum Chordata; class Amphibia; order Caudata; family Salamandridae; genus Pleurodeles; species Pleurodeles waltl. Next base: position 1,105,573,462 of record NC_090444.1, on the reverse strand, counting down.
TATTAATGTGACATTTTCAGCCACACAAATTAATGTTAGACTTGACCATAAGTTGTGATTTTGAATTGCGAGTCCATAGACACCAAAGTCCAAATTTTTTTTTTTTCAATTCGAAATTAGACAGGCTGCTTCAAGGTAACCCTGATGTTAGCTTAAGTGAAAGTTAGGCCTTGCGGTGGTGAAAGACAAGTGCAATAGTTTTTGTATTACCACAATAGGTTAAAATTAAAAATACACGTCCAACTTGCCCCTGCCCTTTGATCTGTCCCAGGCCCACTAAAGGGGTTACATATGTTTTAAAAATAAAGGTTTGAACCTGGAAAGATTTAACTTGACAGATCAAAATGGAAGTTTAGAACTGCACACACAGACTCTGGAATGATAAGCAAGTTATGTTGACCTACTACTTGGGATGCGCAATCATTACTGTGGGCGCACTAGTAGCCTTTAATTTACAAATCAAGGGCATAGGTAAGTACAATTTATTAGGGACTCATAAGTAAATGAAATATGCCAACTGTGTTAAGCATACATCACCATATTTTAAGGCAAGAGCGCATGCACTTCAGCACTGGTTAGTAGTGGTAAAGTGCTCAGAGGCCCGACAACAAGAAAAAGTCTGAGAAAGAGTAGGAAGGCCAACATTTGGGGGTGAACCTTAAGAGAAGGACATTTGACAATAAGCAAAACGCAAAATACATACAGATATTGTATTTGATTCTCATTTTTGAACCACTGTAACAATATGTCCTGCAGAAAAAAATATAAACTGAGCAGAAAAGATAGATGCTCGTACAAAATACAAGTAGACTGGACTAACCAATTAACTGAAAGAAGAAATTGACTGCCCATACACAATTAAGTTCAGCTGCTAACTGTACATCAACTATATTAACAGGGAAGCTATACTATATGTGAGTTATACTAAGTATGATGATGTACCTCAACTAACCAGTACCTCACCTACTTATCTCAAATGTCTGTAATACAAATGAAGGTCACTCTTCTTGCCATGAAAGAAACAGTAATGGGGCAGATGTCAGACAATACAAGATTGTATAGATCCTCTGAAAAATGGCCATTTAATTTTGGAATCTTTGAGAAACACTGCACTGGTCGCCACCATACTCTACACCACTCTACTCTGTACTAATACATTCTGCACCAATACACTCTATTCCACTGTATTCTATGACACTGCTCTGTCCCATGCCACTGTACTCTACGCCAGTGCGCTCTAAACAACTGCACTGTATGCCGCTGCCCTTTACTCTGCACCACTGTACTCTATGCCACTGTTCTCTGTGCCACTCCACTGACACTACAAAACTGCACTCTATCAATCAATCAATCATTCGATTTATAAAGTGTGCTATGTACCCGTTAGGGTTTCGAGGCGCTGGAGGGGTGGGGGTGGGGGGGGGGCGGGGGGAGACTGCTATCGTTCGAAGAGCCATGTCTTGAGGAGTCTCCTGAAGGTGAGGAGGTCCTGGGTCTGGCGTAGTGAGGTCGGGAGTGAGTTCCAGGTCTTGGCGGCGAGGTAGGAGAAGGATCTGCCGCCAGAGGTCTTGCGCTGGATTCGGGGGACGATGGCGAGGGCAAGGTTGACACAGCGGAGTTGGCGTGAGGGAACGTAGAAGTTGAGTCTGGTGTTCAGGTAGGTGGGTCCAGTGTCGTGTAGTGCCTTGTGTGCGTGGGTGAGGAGTTTAAAGGTGATCCTCTTGTCCACGGGGAGCCAGTGGAGGTCCTTCAGGTGGTGGGAGATGTGACATCGGCGGGGTATGTCGAGGATCAGGCGGGCGAATGCGTTCTGGATGCGTTTGAGTCGTTGGATGTCTTTAGTTGGGATGCCTGTGTAGAGTGCGTTGCCGTAGTAGAGTCTGCTACTGACGAGGTCTTGGGTCACCGTCTTTCTTGTTTCTGTTGGAATACACTTGAAGATTCTGCGGAGCATGCGGAGGGTGTTGAAACAGGAGGAGGAGACTGCGTTGACCTGTTTGGACATGGTGAGAGCGGAGTCGAGGATGAAGCCGAGGTTTTGTGCGTGGCTGGCTGGGGTGGGTGGGGGGCCCAGGGCGGTGGGCCACCAAGATTCGTTCCAGGCCGAGGGAGAGCGACCGAGGATGAGGACTTCCGTCTTGTCGGAGTTTAGTTTCAGGCGGCTGTTGCTCATCCACTCGGCGATGGATTTCAGTCCCTCGTGGAGGTTGGCTTTGGCGATGTGAGGATCTTTGGTCAGGGAGAGGACGAGCTAGGTGTCGTCGGCGTAGGAGAGGATGCTGAGGTTGTGCTGACAGGCCAGTTGTGCGAGGGGGGACATGTAGACATTGAACAGCGTTGGGCTTAGCGAGGAGCCTTGGGGGACGCCGCAGATGAGGTTGGTGGCTTCGGAGCGGAAGGGTGAGAGTCGGACTCTGTGTTCTGCCGGAGAGAAACAAGGAGATCCAGTTGAGGGCTTTGTCTTGGATACCGGCTTCGTGGAGACGATTTAGTAGGGTGCGGTGGCATACCGTGTCGAAGGCAGCGGAGAGGTCTAGGAGGATGAGGGCTGAAGTTCGCCGTTGTCCATTTGTTGTCTGATGTCATCTGTGGCGGCGAGGAGTGCAGTCTCTGTGCTGTGGTTGCGTCTGAAGCCGGATTGGGAGGTGTCTAGGATGCAGTTGTCTTCGAGGTAGTGGGTGAAGCTGGGCGTTGACGATCTTCTCGATGACCTTCGCTGGGAAGGGGAGGAGGGAGATCGGGCGGAAGTTTTTGAGATCGTTGAGGTCAGCCTTAGGTTTCTTGAGGAGGGGTTGGATTTCTGCGTGCTTCCAGCTGTCCGGGAAGGTAGCGGTGTTGAAGGAAAGGTTGATGATCTTGCGGAGTTGGGGGGCGATGGTGACGTCGGCTTTGTTGAAGACGTGATGTGGGCAGGGGTCAGAGGGAGATCCTGAGTGGATGGACTTCATAGTCTTTAGGGTTTTGGCGACATCTACGTGGGTCCAGGTGGTGAGGCGGTCGGCGTGGGAGGAGTTGTTGGGGGTGGGGGTCAGGGGAGGCGAGGTGTTGAAGCTGTTGTGGAGGGCTGCGATTTTCTGATAGAAGAAGGTGGAGAGATCGTCGCAGAGTTTCTGGGATGGTGGGACGTCGTTGACGTTGGGGTTGGAGAGCTCCTTCACGATGCAGAAAAGTTCCTTGCAGTCGTGTGCGTTGTTGTTAAGGCTTTCTGTGAAGTGGGAGCGTTTGGCGAGTCGGATCAGTTGGTGGTGTTCGCGGTTGGCTTCCTTGAGGGTTGCAAGGCTGTCGGGTGTGCGCTCGAGGATCCATTTTTTCTTGAGTTTCTGGCAGTTGCGTTTGGAGGTGATCAGTTCGTCTGAACCAGGCTGGTTTTTTTTTTTCTTGGTTGACGGTGGGTCTCTTGAGTGGTGCTAGGATGTTGGCGCAGTTGAGGATCCATTGTTGGAGGTTGATGGCGGCGGAGTCCGGGTCGGTGGGGTCGGGTGGTGGGTTTTTGGCGAGGGTGCTGGTTAGTTGTTCTTCTATGGTGACTTTTCCCCAGCGGCGGTGAGGCGGTAGTGGGGTGCGGTGGTGTTCGGTGTTTTTCTTGAAGGTGAAATGGACGCAGTGGTGGTCGGTCCAGTGGAGTTCGGAGGTGTGGCTGAAAGAGATGTGGTTGCTTGCAGAGAAGAGTGGGTCAAGGGTGTGACCGGCGATGTGGGTGGGTGTGTTGACCAGTTGTCTGAGTCCGAGGTTGGAGAGGTTGGTGGTCAGAGATGCGGTGTTGGCGTCATTGTTGTTCTCCAGGTGGAAATTGAGGTCTCCCAGGAGGATGTAGTCTGTTGAGGCGAGGGCGTGGGTGCTTGCGAGGTCGGAGATGGTGTCACTGAAGGGGGCTCTTGGTCCTGGAGGACGGTATATGAGGGTTCCTCTGAGAGTAGTGTTGGGGTCCGTGTGGATCTGGAAATGAAGGTGTTTGGCTGTCTTGAGGGTGTCTTCCATGTGGGTGTGGATCTTGAGGGTAGATTTGTGGGCGATGGCTATCCCTCTACCGATTCCGTTGGTGCGGTCTCTTCTGGTGCTCTTGTAACCGTCAGGGATGGCGATGGCGATGTCTGGGGCCGAGGAGTCGTTCCACCAGGTTTCGGTTAGGAAGGCTACGTCTGGGGCGGTGGTGTCGAGCAGGTCCCAGAGCTGGATGGCGTGCTTTCGTGCGGAGCGTGTGTTGAGGAGGATGCAGTTCAGGTGGTTGGTGTTGGTTGTTGTAGGCTCCGTTGTTCTGTTGCAGGTGAACTTGCCGGTGCGGCAGGAGAAGGGTCCTTTGGTGTGCTTCGGGGTGGCCTGGAAGTAGGCTGTGGATGGGCCAGGGTTGAGGGCGAGGAGTTCGCTGGCCGAGTAGCGAAGGCTGGGGATGCGGGGGCGTGAGGACCGGGGGGGGCACTGGGCGCAATCCAGGCGCGGACGCGCAGCGCCAGCCATTAGGAAGGGAGGGGGGAGGGAGGGAGGAGCAGCGTGGGGGCGGGAGGCAGCGGCAAGGGTAGATCGGCAAGGGGCGAAAAAAACAGGGAAAAAAGCAAGGCACAAACAGTAAGGATAAGTTCAAAAACAGTCACAAAATACAATTCTGGCACAAATTACAATCGGGGTACAGCAATCAGAAGGGGCACAATGGGGGCAGAAGCGCAAGGAGGCAAGGCGCTGAAAAAAGAAAAAAACACTTACAGGACGGCGAAAAGCGGCACACGGGTCAAGTGAAGCTTAAACAGAGCCCACTAGACACCAGGGATGAGACGCAGGAGGATGCCTGCGGGTGGAGGAGGGCCTCGAACACGCTAGTAGCAGCGTGGGTGGGGGTCAGGGGCACGAGACAGCAGGGTGGTGCTGCGGACGTGGGGGGCGAGCTCTAGACCTAAAGCAGGTCAGAGGTCGCTCACTCGCGACGCGCAGCGCCAGCCATTAAGAAGGGAGGGGGGAGGGAGGAGCAGCTGGGAGGCAAGAGGGAGCGGCGAATGGGGGCGGGGCCGCAGGGAGGCAGCGGCAAGGGTAGATCGGCAAGGGGGAGCGCCCAAGGGGCGAAAAAACCAGGGAAAAAAGCAAGGCACAAACAGTAAGGAAAAGTTCAAACAGTCACAAAATACAATTCTGGCACAAATTACAATCGGGGTACAGCAATCAGAAGGGGCACAACGGGGGCAGAAGCACAAGGAGGCAAGGCGCTGAAAAAAAGGAAAAAACACTTACAGGACGGCGAAAAGCGGCACACGGGTCAAGTGAAGCTTAAACAGAGCCCACTAGACACCAGGGATGAGGCGCAGGAGGATGCCTGCGGGTGGAGGAGGGCCTCGAACACGCTAGCAGCAGCGTGGGCGAGGGTCAGGGGCACGAGACAGCAGGGTGGTGCTGCGGATGTGGGGGGCGAGCTCTAGACCTAAAGCAGGTCAGAGGTCGCTCACTCGCGACGTGCTGCGCCAGCCATTAAGAAGGGAGGCGGGAGGGAGGAGCAGCTGGGGGGCGGGAGGGAGCGGCGAATGGGGGCGCGAGGGGGGCGGGGCTGCAGGGAGGCAGCGGCAAGGGTGGATCGGCAAGGGGGAGCACCCAAGGGGCAAAAAAAACAGGGAAAAAAGCAAGGCACAAACAGTAAGGAAAAGTTCAAAAACAGTCACAAAATACAATTCTGGCAAAAATTACAATCAGGGTACAGCAATCAGAAGGGGCACATCGGGGGCAGAAGCTCAAGGAGGCAAGGCGCTGAAACAAAAGGAAAAAACACTTACAGGGCGGCGAAAAGCGGCACACGGGTCCAGTGAAGCTTAAACAGAGCCCACTAGACACCAGGGATGAGGCGCAGGAGGATGCCTGCGGGTGGAGGAGGGCCTCGAACACGCTAGCAGCAGCATGGGCGGGGGCCAGGGGCACGAGACAGCAGGGTGGTGCTGCGGACGTGGGGGGTGAGCTCTAGACCTAAAGCAGGTCAGAGGTCTACACCACACTATTCTTTACTACTGCACTCTATGCCACTACACTGCATCACTGCACCCTATGCCACTGCACTCTAGGCACTATACTCTGCACCACCCTACGCCACTGCACTCTGCAACGAGTCTACTCTGCACTCTATGACACTGCACCACTCTGCATTACTGCACTCTCTGCCACTCTATTGTATGCCACTCTAACAAAGGCCACTGCACTCTAAACTACACTGTACACCACTACCTTCTACCCTGCAACATTGCACTCTCCGCCACTGTACAGCAATTTACTCTGTACTACTGCATTCTACGCTACTGCACTCTATGCCACTCTACATCAATCCACTCTACGCAACTGCACTCTACAGCACTATAATCAACTCTGCACTGCACCACTCAACACTACCACTGCACTCTCTGCCACACAAGTCTACTCTGCACTCTATGCCACTGCACCACTCTACACTACTGCACTCTGCCACTCTATTGTATACCACTCTACTCCACTCTACTTTGTCCCATGCCACTGCACTCTACGCAAATGCACTATAAACAACTGCACAGTACCCCACTGCACTGTACTCTAAATGAACTTCACGCCACTATGCCACTAACTTATAGCCATGCTAAACAGCAGCCACTCTGGTCAAAACACATTGGCAAAACCAATAACTCTTGCGTAGACAAGACCTATTGGCTTTGCCAATGCCTGTTAGTACTATGAGGTCGGATGTCCCTGAAAGAACTGTGAATGTGTAAGTCCTTGTTTTAAACATGCAACTGATGCCTCGTCGGGGGTAGTAAACGTTATATAAATACAATTACATCATAATATAGGCTGCTACAAAATGTGCAAATACATTCCAGTTAAATTTTAAAAAAAGTGTTTTTCAAATACAGATTTGATTAATATATAGTTTAAACCTAGTACTAACATTATTTATAACAGTCTAATAAAACCACCCACTCCGCAGCTCACCTTGGAACACCATTACAGTATCTCTCTGAAAGAAAATATCTTTGCTATTAGAAAACTTCAAGTGACTCCTTTGGTTAAAGTCAATGCAGGTTTTCAAGCCCCTTTATGTTTGCAGATTTACCAGGTGCCCACGTTTGCATTTCTTCAGGGAAGGAGACCCCCTGGCAAGAAGGCAGTGTCTTATCTATCTGCCCCTCCCTTCGGAGCACAAGAGACCCCCTGCCTTTCAGTCCAGTTGGGGAAACTAATCTGCCTGTAATTTGGCCCTGCCTCCGTTGTCCTTTTGGTGAAAGGCTAAAATTATGGACAAATACCGTCCCTTAACCCTTTCATTGCGGACAACGGGCGGCAAGGCCAAATTACAGGCAGTCCGTGGAAATAACCAACAGGTGGTCACCCTATTCATAGTAACATTCATGCCTGCGCGCCTGGCCCCACCTAAACAGAGGCTCGCATTTCATAATGCTAATCGCGGTAACTGACATTTATTTAGTGCTCACAAATAACGGCCCAATGAGGTGCTGTGACGCAGCTCGGGAACAGGTAACTAGTAGAAGAGCAGTGACACAAAAGAAAGTCACTGAAAGAGGAAAGCTGAGATTATATATATAGAATATATAATCGGCATGAGTACTGACCTTAAAGAAGGGGTAGCGCCGCTCCGACGAGTCTGTAACGCGGTACTGCTGCTCCGACCGCAATCCGTTGTGCCCCTGGCAATGCCGAGCGTTAAAATGCAAAACGCACATGCGCGTCATCCTCGTTAAAAATTCAAAGCGCGCATGCGCTACAGAACTGCCCATTGAGGGGAGCAGTTCCAGACGGCGAAATTGTCAAAATCGCCGGTGCGCATGCGCACATAACACAGCCGACCCGATTCGGACGGGGTGCGGCTAAATGCAGAACACCGGTAACAGGAAAGACTGTCTTGAAGCTAGAAAAAAAAGTGCACTACTGGCATCCAGTGGCCAGAGTTGGTATTGCACCCTATTTCTGTTTTAAAGGGAAAACAAGCTTGGATGAAGGCAAGTTTACAGCAGCACCTTCAGAAAGTGACTGCTCCAAACCAAGAGTGCGCCCGTAGACAGAAACGGCGCAGAAGACGGAAACGGCGAGGAAGAAGGAAACGACACGAGCGACGCTGCAAAAGGGAAGGAGAAGATTGCAGCTGTCCCAGCCAAGCTGCAACGGTGAGAAATGGATGCAAGTGCCACGTGAGGTACGAAGAGAGCGCGCATGGTCTGCGCAGCCCCTGGCAGGTGTCCGCCGCCACCGCCGAAAGAACGCCACATGCCCCAGCAGTGATGGACATCACCGCAGGACAAGAAAGGGACATGCCAGGCGTTGCCACAGGACGCCCAGAAAAAAAAAGAGACTGACACGTGCGCAGCGTGCACAGAGAGCTGCGCCCGAGAATGTGACGACATGGGTAAAGTCCGTGAAGATGGAGAGAGTACCCGAGAGCGTGACGTAACGCACGGGAAAAGAGGCCATGTCAGCTGGCCGCGCAGCGACGGAACATGGCCACTGTTGGCCCATCTGTGAGCAGGTCATCTGAACTGACCGACCCTGCCAGAGCAGATGGCAGGAGTGAGCGCCGTAACAGCGCAGCCTCAAGGCGCAAGAATGGCGCCATCGAGTGAAGAGAAGGAGAAGAGAAAGGTCCACCAAGAGGATCCGGGAACGGACCAGACCGGGTGAGGTCTGCCTGAAGAGCAGATCATGTCCTACCCGCAGGACTCAGCCTGTGAGAGGCTGCGACCGAGCAAGATGCACCAGAGGAGGTGCAGTGATAGGTCCATGTGACGCAGCATGCGACCTGTGGCACAACGCCACATTGAGGACGAAGAGGAAGATGCACCAGCGAAGGTGCAGTGAGAGGTCCGTGTGAAGCAGCATGCGACCCATGGCACAACGCCACGTCGAGGACAAAGAGGAAGATGTACCAGCAGAGGTGCAGCGCAAGGTCCATGTGCCGCAACATGTGACCTGTGGCACGACACCACACCAAGGAGAAGAGAGAGTGGCACGATGCCAACAAGAAATGATGAGAGGAGTGTGACAGACCGGTCACACCACAGATCAACTCCATCGCAGGTGTGAAAGTGGAAGGAAGTAGAGTGACACAACTAAGGACTCGTGCGAGCAGATGAGGAGGTACCCATCAGTACAAGACAGTCACCGGGGTGAGCAGACGTCACTGAAGACAGCGATGCGGGTGGTCCCCCACGCTTCCCAGTACGACCGTCCTGTCACCTGTCACCGGCTGCTTGGCTGTGATGGCATCCCTGACGCCGACTGCACAGGCCACACAAGACCCGCCGTGGCCCCTATGTCCATCAAGTGGTCCTTCCGCTGACGAAGCCGCCGCCACCTGTTTGATCTGCAACAGGATGAAAAAAAACATCATCATCATGATGTGGTGCATCGCCCAATCATCGAAGGAGGAGCACAGCACCACCTGAGTGGAGACAGTCAGCAACAAGAACCGATGCTGACAAGGCATGTCTGGCAACGTAGAAACTTATCATCTGAACACTTGCCATGAGCACTGTGAACCAGACGCCTGCCGGTGAGAGCAGACCAGATCATTTGGACCATCCACCCTTGGGGTTGCACAAGACTAGGACGTGGCCCTATTGGGAGTTCAGAGAGACTCCTTTGGCGTGGCCGACGTTGGCCCGCACAGCCCACGCAGTCTCGCCGCAATCCAGGGACAAGGGCCTCCAACAAATTCCTGTGAGAGCGGAATATCGCTGAAAGAATGCATCTGAGACAGCTCCACGTCAGGCATCCGGAAGCACGGAGGTCTCATATCGAGAGACTGGTCACCTGAAGACTTTGCACCGTGGCCAGAGCACCTGAATCCGGATGGCTCGAGCAATCGGACCCTGCGTCAACAACCCTTGTGGCTCCATGCGAGACTAGGATGTGGTCCTGTAGGCTGTTCCTCTGAGACGTCTTTGCTGGGCCTGAGATAGGCAAGCACAGTCCACACAGTTCCGTGGAAGCCCGTGAAAGGGCCTCGAGGAGACTCCTGCTTGATGGAGATCTGGCACGAGAGGGAAGACTGCCGCTTCTCTGCCGCTGGACTCCCAGGTGCCCCAGGCCGTCACGTCATCTGCAGTCTTAGGAGGTAGACAATCTCCAGAGTCAGAATGCCGTCCAGAACTGTTTACAGTGGACTCCCCACTGCTCCAGATGCACCCGCATCAGAAACTGTAAATAGACTTTGACCACATGAGCCCAGGCAGGACCGGATCGACAATATCCAGCGAACTGTGAGGTCATGGACAAGCGACTGAAGTATCTGGACTTCATCCACACAGTGTTCGTGCCCAGCTGTACCTGGTTAAATTATGTACTCGTGCGGAGGTGTCCGGGTGCTCCCAGCTGCACCATGTCCACTGCAAGTCTGCAGTCTGCCTTTTCGAGGCCGAGAGACTGATTGTGGTGCTTTGTTATTGTTTCTTTTACAGGTTGGACTTTTGTTTGGTTCCTCAATAAAGTTTGGGAGGGATGTAGAGTCCAGCTGGACTCATTCTAGTCTTTCTGCCAGCCACTCTGCTGAGGGCTGGTCTTACAGATGTAACCCACACCCACCCAACACAGGCGTCACCAGTCAGGTGACCCTGCCAATTAAAGAGGCCAGGCGCACGTGCCTGAGGCCAGTTCAGTACTACCGTACCACCGTGTCTGCGTCACCTCATTTACGAGCATGAGGGCCTAGGGCCCCACATTACAAGCTGCACCATGTTTGGATTATGTTTTTAAACCTTAAGCACCTCAACCAACATCTCGCACATAAGCCATAATACATCCATCTTTCTTTCAACCACACACTTTTGAAAGGGATCCTGAGACCTTATGAATATCGGTGTGATTTGCAGTCATTTGGAGTAATACGTTTTTGACAAACACACCAATGGAAGACAATCCATTGCAAACACCACCACAATGGCGCCAGTTACTACAGACGAAAAAGCCAACAACGGATGACAGTATTTAACAAACAAATATATTTGTTATGATGAACATTATCCTCTCCGCTCAAGTGCAGCGCAGAAGTGAGGCTAGGAAATAAAGAGTATTCTATTGCATGCTGTCACAAATGCAGATGTAAAGAGCTTCCATGCAGCAATATGCGCTTAGCTTAACTGTGAGTTGATGCCTTAGGGCTCAGTTCTAAATTGGACATAATTCTGACCCGGAGTTACTGATACTGTGGCCATGACTACCTCTTGGGGGGGGGGGCGGGGGGAACAGCGGTAGAGGTGGTCCCACGTGATTTTTGGCGTCCACCTGGCAAAAACGTGACAGGCCTGTTCGCAGTTAGCCTTCTGGGTTAAAATGTACAATATATGTTAAGTGCAGCAACTTGTGTATTATGTAAGGCAAATTGTGCATAGACAAGAAAACACACATCCTAGGATTGTCACCTTTTTGTAGAGCATTGACAGTCAACTGCATTTAGGCCAAAAATCCAAACCTTTAGTCAGCAATTATTTACCCATATGCACAAAGGAGCTACCACTCAGACTACGGGCTGTGTATATTAAAAAAATATTATATGCCCAGGAGTATTTTCATTGCGTGTTACTCTGTGACACCAGAGGCGTTACTGCCACCCCCGCCCCCACCTCCTCACCCCACACCCGCCGCAGCAGCTGTAATGGGGATGGCGGGGGAGACTCAGGCTTACCCATATTGGAGGGGCCCTCTCAGCCGCTACTGACATGAGTGTTGGGGACCCGTTCAGCATATCATGCAAGAGCCCCTTACGTTTCGTAACGCCACTGATGACACTCGTGTTTTCTGGTGTGTTCTGTCACAACTCTCGCCCACGTGCAATCACTTTGAACGGTTTAATTATATGTTTTGAAAGGTTAAGTAATTCACCAGCTTGACTGTATTGGTACTACCAGCTGGCTCGGGCTAAACAACTATTGCTTCTTAGCCGCCCTGCCACATTGCATTGTTCCTGAACGGAGAAGATGAAACACATGGCTGTCAAACTTCATTTTGTTTCATTTCGTTTTATTTGCTAAAATGTCTCTCGGCATCTCCTTATCTAACAACTGTCCTCACCTTTAATTGTTTCTTATTGATCTGTATGAAGACACTGCAACAAGCATTACCTGAGGAACATTCCCTTCTCGGCAGCGGTTATAAATACATTCAGCTGTGGTTTTTTACTGCAGACTCTTCTTGAGTGTGCCCTGTTTACCTAAGATGACTTACAAAATGGTGTACAGAGCCGGCTTTAGCGCTGATGGTGCCGGTGCGACAAAAGTGTTTAGCCTCCAGCCCCTCCCCCCTACCATGACCTCCTCTTCGGATCACTTGGCAAGAGTGCCCCTTGTCTCTTTATAGCCCCTCTCACACACATTTTATTTGCTTTAAAGTGCTGGCAAAGGCTGTCTTTACTAGTCCAAGCAGCTATCCACATAAAATACAGGTCTGTTCTTTGCAGCAGGCATTTTAACCCTCTGCGCTACTTTAATGTGGAGACAAATCAGCCACTAGACAAAACTCAGATCCCTTTCTCTAGCAGGAATCTTAATCACAAGAGTTATCTTGCCATTGTTAGTACTGCCTGAAAGCTGGACGCACCAGGAGTTCTGCAGCGGGTGCTTTTAAATCATAAATTAAGGTAAACACAGCGACTCCCTGAGATGTGAAGGCCCCCTCCTCCCCACCCCCGACCTCCCGCCCGGGTCAGCGCCTAGTGCAGCCAGCACTAGTCGCACCTATTAAAGCTGGCCCTGAAGGCGTATGAACAAAAAACCTGCAGTCGTTGTTACCGTGTCAAATTTGATAGTGCCAGAGATTAATTTATTCCACCTCTGTCACGAGGGACTTTGAAAGGCAGTGCGGATCTCCACCTTCTGAATTACATTTTTAAAGCAGAGTGCGAACTCTAATGCGGGGACAAACTATTGCTGAAAAATTGTACAATCTCTGGATTTGTGGTTATTGTAAACTGCTGTGATAAATGTTTTGGAGTTCGAAACTTGAAATACCTGTTAACGAAAAAAGTTAAGTGAAAACAGTTGAATACTACAGTGTAAAACAGAATGGTGCTATATTGCCATTTTTATGTGAAACTTAAGTTTTTTCTCTATTTTTCTTTCTGAGAAAAACTTGAGGCAATCCTAAACCCCAGGGACCCCCCAAATTGCTAATCGTGTGTTTTAATATCTCTTTGGAGAACTCTTGGAGAGGAAAACCCCTTAACCTCCCTTTCTCTGACTCAAGGGCATTCAGAGAAACCATCTAGAGTACAGGTTCAAGTTGTAAGATTTTAAGCCCCGTGCCAATGGTGCCCATTTTGTGTTTATTTTTTTAAAAATAAATATAACTGCTAATATCATGACCAGTCAGTGAGTCAAACTTTCAGTCGCAGCTTGTTATAGTGTTATCCATGAATAACCGCAAACCTGTACTTTATTGCACGCATGGTATGACCATAAACGACAACCCAGCCCCAACCTGTTCTCCCTGCTCTTCTTTATATTTGCCTTTCGAGGTGGAAAACAAATGGCTTCCTGTCAGACCTAGAAGGTTGATGTTATACTCTGCATACAGGCGTACCAGACTCCTCTCTGATGAGGGAATCACTCACCCAACTTTATGGGTCAAACCTACGGGAATGACCCAGGGAAAAAGTGTACGGTATTTACTGGACCATCGATTTTGGTGCAGTAAGCACCACAATCTGCATGTTATCCTCCGGACACTAGTACTAGGTAGCATTTATCACATCCAATAAATCACGTACTTCATGGATTGTTAATTATCTGGTTTACTTGCATTTCGACAAACTCGGAATCAAGGCCTATATAATGTGTGTAGACCCTGTCATTATGACACGGTGCCTAACATGAATTGTAAAATTGCTTCCAGATACTCAAATCAAGCCACATGTCTTTTCACAATGCGAGGTTAATACTTATTTGAGCTATTCGTATATTGCATAGGTATATTGTGTTTTGTATTGTGTGTGTGTTTTCAATTATCAATTTTTTTTGGCTACTGTTTATATGATAAATGTATTTGAAAAATACTATAAAACTATTTAAAAAATCTGACATAACATTATAATGTTTTAACACACTACTGCGGCTGGATATAAATATCTTTTTGTAAGTGTGGTAGCTGCTCTCAACTATAGCTAAACTTGCCCCACACAACTCCCTCAAGATTTAAGCCTTGGACTATTTTCAACCCTTACCTAGAGAGTGAAGGGTTACTTAGGTGTTATATCAATTTCTGTTGCAGACTGTTTTGAGCCCCTCAAGGGAGTGTTAGCCACAGTCCCATTGGACCAAGAGATGAATGACAAGGAACTCCTTCCATCAAACTAGTTATAATTAAGGTGTTACAGCCTTGATCAAGTGATACTGTAAAAAAACTGCAAAGCAGATATTAAACATAGTATTGAATTATACTGTGATTTTCTTCAAGAAAGGTGGTTTGAGAAAGATATAACTGTATGGAAGATGCATTATAAACTTGCAGCTTGTGTTTATGTGCCTGGTGATTTGAAATCCAGGACATAACTGATTAGGGAGATAGTCACCTGCAGCAATGTAATGGTATGTGGATAATCCTGCATTGGGTTAACAATATGATTATGATTTTGTGCGCTGTTGTCATATCAGTGTGCGCGAGCAGGAGATTCGCTCCTGGAATTTCATATAAAACTTTGCTTGTGATTCCAGTGTCATCGCTGACTCTACTTTGCCACATGTGAATGGCCCTTTTACTTACTGGTATTCTTCATTACCCCTGTTCGGAATACTCCTTGTCCCAGTCCTTAATTGTGAGGTGTTTACACCCCCAACAGAGATTTCCATACTAAGGGGTCACAGATGCCTGTAACTGTCTTCTGTCTCTATATTAGAAGTATATACTCCACCCCTTTCCGCTCATTCTCCTGTAATATACCAAGTCAGAAAGAAGTTTTGTAGAGGTGCACAAGAAGGCAGGAGGGAGTGAGGTGGACTGGGACGAGGAGAATTTTAAATCAGGGTAATGAAGATTACTGGTAAGTAATAGAGCCATTACTCCCGTCTCCATCCTCCTCTTCCCACTTCTTATTTGTGAGGAGATACAAAGCAAGAAAAGACACCAATACAAAACTTGGTAAAAATGCCTTTATTGAAAAAAAAAAAAACTACTGGATTGCAGTTTGCAAAACAGATGACCCAAAAGAGCACTCAGCAGCCACCAAATCGAGCCAATATTGATGGGCAAAGGTCAGCTGGGAAGACCAGATAGTAGCGCAGCAAATTTCCTGAATGGAAGAAACACCAGTTTCCGCCCAGGAGGCTGCCATTGCCCTAGTGCAACACCCCTGGACATTGGATGAGGGACACTCATCTACAGAACTATAAGCCTGAATGATAGCCTGTCTGACCCACCAGCCTACAGTCTGGGAAGAGACTTTGGGACCTAGATTGGCTGAACCAAATGAGACATACAAACTCATAGACTTATGAAACTCTTTGGTTCTAGGTGAATAGATGAACAGATCCTGACCCACATCCAGGGTAGAAGGAACACCTTCCACATCAGAAGGAATAACTGGTAAAACAAATTCCTTATTGAAACGGAAAAGAGGAGGAAACCTTCGGAACAAAAGTAGGATCCAAAGAGCCTCCTTGTCAGATAAAAAATGCAAGAAATGAAAAAAAAGGAAGAATAGCTCCAAGCTCCCCCACGAGGTTTGAAGATGTTATGGCCACCGGAAAAGAAATCTTAGCTGACAACCAGAACAGCAGACGGGACTCCAAGGGTTCAAATGGGGCCCAATGAAGATCACCACGAACAATTGACAAATCCCCAGGTGGAATAGATTTGCACAAAACTGGCCTCTTAAACCTGAAACTCCTCAGAAGACGTGACACCAAAAGGAAATATTAGAAAAATCCCCTTGTACATACAAAGCCCTAATAGCTGCCTCCTGAGCACCAAGAGTAGAAGGAGTCAGCCCCTTCAAGAACTCATCAATCAAAAATTGAAGAGTAGAAAAACTATGCCCTTAGAAACACACCACTTTTGAAACGTACCCAAGTGTTTCTTATATGACTTCTGAGTTGCAGCCTTATGAAAGCCCTGAATGTTGTGACCCACAATCTTTGAACACCCAAGATCCATCAGGTCCAACCATTCACATTCCAGGCCATCAGCCAAAGATGCTGCAGGTGCGCTTCTGAGGAAGAGGGGAACTGGAGTGGAGAAAGTTCAAGCATCAGAGAAAGATGCACCCCCCCACGAAAGAGACTATAGTAGTGGGAATCAGGATCTCTGAGGCAAAAAAGGAGCTAACAAAATAACTATTGTCCTCTTCTCCCAAATCTTCTGTAGCACCCTCAGGAAATGGGGAATGGGTGGGAATGCATAAAGAATCCCCATGGGCTAAGGGACTGGGAGGGCCTCGACCGCCCATGCTTGGGGAGCAGGAGACTATGAACAAAATCAAGGAAGCGTCTTATTGTGCAGAGGTGCAAACAGATCTAACCAAGGGGTTCTGAACATTACACTCACTAGACTGAACTTCTGTGGTGAGATGTGATACAATACAGATGACGGCATGTTTCTGCTCAGAAAATCGGCCTGAAGATTGAGGGACCCCTGAACACACACAGCTGAAAGGGCTAGAAGATGAGACACCACCCAAGCAAATAGCTGGCTTGCAATGACCTTCAGACTCTTGTTCCTGCCCCCCCACCCCCCCTTATCGGTTTAGATAACACCTGGATACCTGGTAATCTGTGAAAACCAACACACTCTGCCCCTGCACAAATAGTGAGCACGAGTGGCCACTCACAGTCATGAAATGGGCTCTTCCAGTAGAATTGTTTTTTCTCAAATTACTCTTAATCATGCAAGCAAGAGTAATTGTGTTATTATTGGTAATTCCACGTCAAAGAGTAGCACAAAATGACCAAAATTACTTTGATTACTGGAACATAATTAAAATTACACTTGGGTAAAATGCTGGGACAGTGACATCTTTCCATTTAGTTCTTAACCAGAATTAATTACATCATGGTGGTGTGCTTATTACATAACATTGTCACATTCTATGGCATGCACTGTTACAAGGTGACACATCAAGCAAAGACAGTTACGCTGTCACTTATCATTTATTATCTTCAGGCAACAACAGTCTTTACCACAATTCTGACATGTCAAATATTAGGATCAATTTGAACGTTTACAAACCTTAAAGTGCATTGCAATGCTGCTAGTTATGCCTTGAGTGCATCTTTCAATTTGAAGACACACATACACACACACACAACTGTTACATTCGGATCTAGGGGCTAGTAACGTGAATGCTAGTTATGGAAAGAGTGTATGTTGTGCAAGAGCAATATAGACATGACCCTTGTGAGAACACCAACATCATAACTTTGAGAGACAGATGTTGCATTAGTGAGTGTGTTAGTGATAATCTTTAGGGTGAACAATAGGTGAAAATGTCCTGCACCAGATAAGCAGTGCAAACTTGTGGTAGATATGGAAGTGGATTTGCCACGTACTCTCATTTGTATTTCCCACTCTCTCACGCTCATGTCCAAACACCATGGAACTGCAGGAGGAGTCGTATCTGTGGAGATGATGACAGGTACCTGGGGGGCTGGAGTCACAAATCTTGCAATGGTAACATAGACATACAATATGTGATACAATGTAAGGGCCAATTCATTTGGGAGTTTTCATGGAGTGATAGCATAAGCTGTACATAGAAATTCAAGAGACCCAGAACTGCCAATGATATAATGAACAAATCACATTGCTCTGCAACAGTTTTGTTGTACTTAAATTTGGTTTCTGTGTGTGATGCCTATGAGGCAGGGGAAGGGTAGTGGATTTTGGAGCCAGAGTTGGTTGTGTCGTTGAACTAGCATGCATGGTCACAGCTACAGATCTGCACAGGTCCTTGCACAGTTACACACAAGTGGTCTAGGAAGGATAAAGAAACAGACTGCGGATATGTGAGTTTGTCAAATTTCATTAGGGATACGTATTTGAACATTTGGGCCAAGTTTCCTAGTCTGCATTTATTAAAAAATGAAAAATTTAGAAAATAGGTCTACTCTTTAGTGATTCTTCATGCTGTCAGTAATGACTTCAGATAAACATCATGGGGAGTTAAAAGGGATGATTTATTGGTCTAATATGTTGTGAACACTGAAATTAAGATTAATAATTATTCCATGTATCTTTTCATTTGATTTATATATAAAATGTATTAATATATAAATTAACGTGTAACTCGAAAATGTGCATACTTGATTATCCATCATTATATACAAAGTTGATTATTAATAATGTATTAACAGGTTTAAGAGTTTATATGAATGTCGAAATGCAGTAATCTGTCATACTTATAGCTAAACATTATGAATGTACATATGCTAACTGGAAACCTCAATTTAGCGAGGCCTAGGCTGAAATGAATGTCTGACAATATTCACAGGAACTAACAATGGGCCTACTGACAGGGAACAGAAGGATCTACAAATTAATCCTGATTGTATCAACTGATTTACGCAAATGGAGAACAACCAATCATCGACATGTGAAAGACTGCTTAGTTATGTCTTAGATTTGAGAAGTAAAACGTGTTGGACTAATGTTATAGCAAGATGCCACTGTGCCACAATGACATAGTGGGACAACTTTAACTTAACCGCACTGCTCTTGGAGTTCTCAGCTCATTCTCTACAACGTCCTGTCGTTCTGTCACTTTGTCAGTTTGACACTTGCAAGTCTGTCTACTGACCCTCTGGTATTTGCTATTCAAGTTTAATTTCTTATGCTCCATGCAATGATGCTGATGCTTACTTTACCGCTTGAGGCTTAAAGCTTGTAACACGTTTCTTGCTTGCCCTAGACATTAATTTGATGGTTCAGAGAACTTGGAGCGCTGATTCTGAACTGTTCCCCTTCCTTCTCCCTCTGTCCTGATGCTGATGACCCCCTGATGAAGACAAATGCCATCTGCTGAAATGTTTGATGTTTGACTTTTGCTTTTGTTTCTAGGTACCAACTGCTGCATTTTGCTAGAGCCTTAGTTAGATGTTTTCCAAATTCATGTTTTTAAAACTTTTGCGTGCAGCCCAATGTGCTAATGCTACTCTGGAAATAGCAAAGTGTTTCCTCTATTCACCTGTTTTACAGTGAAACAAACTATCTTAATTTAAATTGTTGATTCAGTGCATGTTATTTCCATTGCACAGTTACTCTTGCTATTGGTCTGTACTGTTGCTATTGAAAGTCTCATTATTAATGCTCAAATCAAGTTAAGATTCTTTAGACGCTTCGGTCAGCCAGTGTTATTCCTATATCTTTATCACGTGGTTTTGAGATTGATTTACGCGATTTTAGCATTGTTAATATAGGGAAATAAATATTATAACTGATAGTAAAAGGTGTGGTTATTCATGGCCAAAACGGGTCACTATGCGTGGTTTTACTGACTCCATTTGAACTTATTCTGTTGTTATTGATGATTATTGATGATTGATGTTTATATTTTGGATCAAGGGTGCGATCACCTTCAACAGAGTCCAAAGGTCCATCGTCCCACTCAACATGTCTACTAGGTCACTCTTAGCCTATGGAAACCATAAGTCTTTGTAGGAGGCTGGTCTGGCTTATAGTGGGTACCTGATGGTACTTACACCTTGTGCCAGGTCCAGTTATCCCTTATTAGTAGATTAGTAGTGTTCAAGCAGCTTTAGGCTGATAGAGGTAGCTATAGCAGAGCAACTGAGGCTGAACTAGGAGACATGCAAAGCTCCTACTATACCTCTTATATCATATAGCACTATATCATAAGAATCATAAATACTCAGAGTTACTAAAAATAAAGGTACTTTATTTTAGTGACAATATGCCAAAAATATGCAATAGGCCTAGGGGCATCACAAACCATATGCTATGAAAGTGGAATGCGAACCACTTAGGGATTATTGGCCTAGTGTAGTGTGTAGAGGGTTACTGGGAGTGTCAGAAAACACTAAGGGTGTCCCAGATACCCCACCCCAAGACCCTGAAAAGTAGGAGTAAAGTGACCCTACTTCCCCAGAAACCACACTAAAGTTGTGATAGGAGATTCTACAAAGACCACAACTAACTGCAAAGGACTGAAGATGGATTAATGGACCTGAGGACCTGTAAAAGAAGGGGACCAACTCGAAGAGTCACAAAAAGTGTCCGAAGGGCAGGACCCCACTAAAGCCCGGATGAAGGTGCAAAATGGCTTCCTTCTGATGGAAGAAGCTGAAGATTCTGCAACAACGGAAGGTGCCAGGAACTTCTTCTTTGCACAGAAGATGTCCGACGGAATGCTGGAGGATGCAGATTTGTTTGTTTGAAGAAAGTTAGAAAACAAGCCTTGCTAGCTGCAAGAGTCGTGGTTGAGGATTTTGGGTGCAGCCTGGGCTCAGGAAGGACCAGGAGGTCACCACTTGGAAGAAGAGACAGATGGGGAACTCAGCAACACAGAGAGCCCATGCATGATAAGGCAGCCCCCGCAGAAGTACTTGAACACAGGTTCAAGAAAACTGAGCATGGTGGTCGTCTCAACACTACAAAGGAGGATCCCATGAAGCCGGTGGTTAACTCAGTGAGTTGTGAAAAGCAGGACGGAGTGCTGGGGACCTGGGCTGTGCTGTGCATGATGGATTACTTGCAAAATTGCTCAGAAGCCCTAGCAGTGGCAGTTAACACACACAGGATTACTGTCTGGCGAGGGGAGGCAAGGACTTACCTCTGCCAAATTTAGACAGATGGACCACTGGACTATAGGGGTCACTTGGATCTACCACCTGTATTCCAGGGACCACACTCGTCACGATGAGAGGGGACCCAGAGGACTGGTGAAGCTGAAGTTTGGTGTTTGCATTAGCAGGGGAAAGACTCTGTCAACCCACGGGAGATTTCTTCTTGGCTTCCAGTGCAGGGTGAAGGCAGGCAGCACCCAGAGCATGCACCTCCAGGAAACAGTTGAGAAATCTGTCACGATTAGGCGCTACAACGTCGCTGGTAGTCTTCTGGCTACTTTGTTGCAGTTTTGCATGCGTCCTGGAGCAGTCAGTGGTTGATCCTTGGTAGAAGTCGAAGAGAGAAGTGCAGAGGAGTCCTGGTGGATTCTTGCACGTATTATCTGAGGAAAAGCCCACTGGAGAGACCCTAAATAGCCCTCAGCGGAGGATTGGCTACCTAGTCAGGTATGCACCTATCAGGAGGGGTCTCTGACGTCACCTGCTGGCACTGGCCACTCAGAGGCCTTTAGAGTGCCCCCATACCTCTGGAAACAAGATGGCAGAGGTCTGCGACACACTGGAGGAGCTCTGGGCACCGCCCCTGGTGTGGTGATGGACAGGGGAGTGGTCACTCCCCTTGCCTTTGTCCAGTTTCCCACCAGAACAGGGACTGGGGGTTCCCTAAACCAGTATAGACTGGCTTATGCAAGGAGGACACCATCTGTGCCCTTCAAAGCATTTCCAGAGGTAGGGAGAGGCTACCCCTCCCCAGCGTTTGACACCGATTTTCAAAGAGAGAGGGTGTAACACCCTGCTCTCAGAGGAAATTCTTTGTTCTGCCTTCCTGGGACTGGGCTGCCCAGACCCCAGGAGGGCAGAACCCTGTCTGTGGGGTGGCAACAACTGTAGCTGTAGAGAAAACACAAGAGAGCTGGTTTGGCAGTACTGGGGGTCCATAGTGAAGCCCCCAAGATGAATGGAATTGGCTCCCCAATACCAGATTAGGATTGGGAGGGCAATTCCATGATCTGAGACATATTACATGGCCATATTCGGAGTTACCATTGTGAAGCTACATATAGTTATTGACTTATATGTAGTGCACATGCGTAATGGCGTCCCCCGCACTCACAAAGTCCTTGGAAATGGCCCTGAACTATGTGGGGGCACCTTTTCTAGTGCAAGGGTGCCATCACACTTAGTAATTTTGCACCTAACCTTCAGCAAGTGAAGGTTAGACATTTAGGTGACTTATAAGTTACTTAGGTGCAGTGGAAATTACTGTGAAATAACATATGCGTTATTTCACGCAGGCTGCAGTGGCAGTCCTGTGTAAGGGTTTGTCTGAGCTCCCTATGGGTGGCAAAAGAAATGCTGCAGCCCATATGGATCTCCTGGAACCCCAATGCCCTGGGTACCTAGATACCATATACTAGGACTTTATAAGGGGGGTCCAGTATGGCACTCAGAATTGGTAAA
Source organism: Pleurodeles waltl (assembly GCF_031143425.1). NCBI lineage: Eukaryota > Metazoa > Chordata > Amphibia > Caudata > Salamandridae > Pleurodeles > Pleurodeles waltl. The sequence continues at coordinate 1,105,551,269 of NC_090444.1, read as the reverse complement.
TGTAGTCACTAGCCTATAGTGACACATTTAAAAGCAGAGAGAGCATGAGCACTGAGGTTCTGATTAGCAAAGCCTCAGTGACACTGTTAGGCACTACACAGGCATACACATTTAGGCCACACACTATGAGCACTGGGATCCTGGCTAGCAGGATCCCAGTGAGATAGGCAAAAATATACTGACATACATGTAAAAATGGGAGTAACATGGCAAGAAAGATGGTACTTTCCTACAGTCTTGACATGCTGCCACAAAAAAATGGTAGGGGAGGATGGTTACATCTCCTTAAGAGTCCATCCTTGAATTGTACGTGGGGTTTGTCTCCTTAAGAGCACGTCCTTGAACATAGTCCATAGTTTTGTCTCCTTAAGAGTCGTGTGGAGCAGATAAGAGGTCAAGTTTTGATTTGGTTGATGTTTTCCGGTTCAATGATGCAAAATAGAGTGAAGATGTGCCCCTAAACGCCCAAAATGACTTTCCCAGGTGTTTGCCTATGCTTGTTTGAAAGTGTTCTCAGTGTTCTAGTGATTGTGTGAAAGATAGGGTTTTTGTGCTTACACAGCTTAAGCATATCGCAGGTGAATAGTGATGTTTTTGAGGTTTAGGGAGTTTGTGTACTCCAAATGATGTTGTAGAAGGAGTTTGCGTACTCCGCAGTGTGAGAGTAGGAAAGTCATCAAACTTCACTTGTGTGTGGTGCTTTGTGCTAAAAAATTGTCACATGGTTGTTGGTATACCCTGTGAGGTCTAAGACTCCAGAGTATATTAAAAGTGTAGGAGACACTTGGTTTTTGTTGTAATTTGTCCATTCAATAGGACAATGGGGCGTGTTTGGCAAGTCGAGGTTGTGTGCTGAGTTGAGTGAAAGGTTTTTCAACTGAGATGTGCACCAGGACAAACCCATTGATCAGTGGAGAGTAAAATTTGCGTGTCTACTTTGCTTGCGAATCAGGGGAACTGAGAAAGAATAGCTGCTAGAGCGAAAGGCGGCAGTAAAAAATCCATAAGGTTCCTGAAGCGATTGTGTTAACCTACTTGTGGTAAACAGGTAAATTGTTTTTTTGGTTTTGTAGAAGTGCTCACGATTAAATGTTTTTAATGGGTTTGGACTGTAGGAGGACAAGCCGCAAGACTCTGTCATCCGCTGTGAGTGTGAGTGTGACATAATTGGAGCCACGCTGGGATAGGTCAGTTGGTGAGAAGGGATGCGCACGGATTGGTGGACAACCATGAAGCGCAATTGGTTGAGAAGGTAGACAAAGAGGATCTCGGGATTAAAAGTCACTTCCTGATTATTGAAATTTAACACAAATTTGCAAAAATGAAGTTTTTCTAAGCCGTAAAGAGTGCATTGAGAGGAGAAGTGTATATTCCAGCAGCAGTAGGGGAAGCTACTCCTCTAGAAGGTACACCCGCATATGTAGTGTTTGAGGAGCGGGTGCCACACCATGCCTTTGGTTAAAGCAATGGTGCAAAGCGTCAGAAAAAGAAGGGAGTTTTGCATTTCCTATTCATGGTACATTTAATTTAAGGATTCTAGAGATTTTTGAGGAGGGTGGTGTACGACCTAAAACCCCTCCTGAGACAAGCTCAGTTCATAGACTTAGCAGTCTGGGAATTAGTGGCTAGACAACAACAGCAACTGAAGTTCAAGAGGAAAATAAAAAAGGCAGAAAAGACACTAGCAGAGGCTAGGTGGGAGAATGATCAGAATTAGTAGAGATTAGATACTTTACAGGGAGTTAATATGTTTCCTGCAATTGCACAGGACAGTGAGAAAGACTGAAGGAAAGCCACTAAAAAGACAAAAAGAAGTCCTACTGAGAATAGGGAGCAGGCATCAAAAGAGATAAGATCTTTAACACTTGACTCGGAATAGGATGAGGATGAGTTCATTTCACAGTTACTGAGAAATCATCCCTCATCATATGTGACACAAGAGAGCGGTCCAAACACTAGTGTAAACCCCTCTGCATCAACTCCTGGTAACATAACACAGAGTCCAATACAGAGTAACCCCAACATGTTCATGAGCCCAATACAAGTTAATCCTAATTTGACACAGAGGAGTTCTATCTTACAGAGTATTCGTCACATAGCGCAGATACCAATGCAGAGCAGTCCTAACCTGCCTACTATTTCGGCAGCCCAGAATCCAATGCCTCAGCCGAGTATTCCTAGAATTTATCCAGATGTCCTTATTGTGGAAACGACAACAAATTTAGTAATACCACCAGGACAAGTTTTCTGAAACCAACACTGGTCCAGACAGAGCCAACTCCACTCTGACTGCCTGAGGCGCAGTCACAAACAATGCCGACGTATGCTACTTTAATAGGAATACCGACAGATGTGTCCGTATTGGTGAGTCAAAGTGTAGGAGTTACGCTCCCACAAAACTCGACTGTTAGACCAAGCCCAGCTGCAGTGTCTGTACCATTCACCATTGGTCCAGTCATACCATTGTTTGCCCAGGGAAACAACAGCACAAATGGCCAGGGAATCCTGAGCCAGAGCTTAGGGGGAAGAGGACTTAATGGAGGTGCCAAAGTTATCTCTCCTGTGGGACAGACCTTTGATGTAACAGGTTCATTGTTAGACCTGAGCCCTTTCAGAGCTCCTACTAATACTGGAACAGGGTCACACTTCAGTCCTGCAGTCCAGAGACTGCAGCCTCCGAGATGAGCTGTACAACCGTCACCAGGTACCCAGTCTAACAGCATCTTATTACAAGGTTTGACAGCCCAACAATTAACTGAATGGTTAGATCAGCTGAATAGCCCAAATATAGTTTTTCTGAATACTATTAAGACTTGGAATGGAAGCACATGAGCTTCTTGATGGTACTATGGGTGTAACTGACTCGAGTCCTAGACAGAAGATGAGTCGAGATATTTGTGCCCGAGGATCACAAAGAAAGTGGGTGAGGTGCATCAAAGGCTAGCAGATATAGCAGATAAATAGGGATAGACCTTTGGAAAATGAAACGTTTGAAACAGAGTTACAGGTTAGATTTTGAGGCAAAGTAGTTCGAACATAAGAGATCCGTAGGAATGAAGGCACACCTTGGAGAGTTACTTGAAGGTGTCCAAATACGGAGAGCACAAGAAAGGAGGAAAGGCAGATGGGTGAAGAAAGGGGACAAGCTGAAAAATTGTCCTGAAATCCCTCCTGCAGAGGCACCACAGGATAAGGAGGCAGTAAAAATACTACAGATGTGAGAGATTCCAGGAGGGAATTTTATACATGTCCCCTGAAGTAGAAGTGACATTTTGTGATTACCCCAGATTGAGAAAGGAACCCATAGATTGGTACCAGCAAAAGGACAGGTTTGTAAAACTTGCAAAGTGCCTATGGAAGGATTTGAAGACCCTTCTAGAGATAGTAGTTTCAGAAGATCTGTGGGTAGAGTGTAAAAGGATTCTAGATTGTAGACTGGCCGACAAAGGAACCAGAGGGAGACCCGATTACAGGTGCACCATCTCCCGAAGTAATGAAATATTACTATGAAGTGATTGAGTTTCGGAAAACCAGAATTTCGCCGAAAAACATTGATTGGCAGCACATAGACAGAATCTCATAGGAAGCCAAGGAATCCATACATGCCTATAATGAGAGATTGTTGCAGGCGTTTAAGCATTACAGTGGTACAGAAACAATTGAGCCAAAAGACATGATTCATTTTGTGTTCACGTTTGTTTGAAGGATTGAGACCCGAAATCAGTCAGATGATTAAGAGCCATTTGATTTGTTAGCAGGCAAATCTGATTGATGAGATAGTGCAGCACGGGAAATACTGTAGTGATGAGATTGATGTGAAGCAGAAAAGGTTGAAGGAAAAGGCTATGGTGATGTGTATTTAAGCAGCACAGACAGGGATTCAAGGAAGTTTTCAGCAGCAGAGAAACATGCAGTTTCAGAACCTAGGCAGAGGTAGAGGTTGTGGAGGAATGGTAAATGTGAATCATGGTCCTGATTTGAGTACTTTGGAGACAAAAAGTAATGTGAGGGCTCTTTCTCCTGATCTACAGGGATCTGTAGTGATGAAGGTATGGGATTTTTCAGGAAAGGACATCAGTTTGATGAAATGGTTTGAGCCAGTTAAAGTCACAGTCAAGCCGAACGCAGTTTACCCTCAGGCTCCTCAGTACCACATGACATAAGAGACAATTGAAAGTGTGGCACCGATAAATGCAAAGTTTTTAGACAAAGGCATGTTGAAAGAGGAGCTGTCCCAATAATGGGACTGTGTAAGCCATGTGGGAAAGTCAGAATTGTTCAAGACCTGAGAAAAGTAAATGAAATTGTGGTTAAATGCTGCACAGTGAATCCAAATCCTGCTGTTATTATGTTTCAAATCCCATGCGATGCTGAGTGGTTCACTGTGGTGGACCTGTCACAGGCGTTCTTTTCTGTACCTCTTCATTAGGATAGCAGATTTCTCTTCTGTTTCAAATTCTTAAACAGGGTCTGCTGTTGGTGTACGATCCCACAAGTGTTTTCAGAGTCACCTTCCATTTTCAACCAGATCTTGAAAAAGAATTTTTAGCCATTAGAAATGCCTTTCCAGTCAATGTTGGAACAGTACATTGATGATTTGCTGATTGCATCCAAAACAAGAGAGGGGTGCAAGCATGATACGATTGCATTACTGAACTTTGGGAGACAATGATCATAAAGTGTCCCCAACTAAATTGCAGTACTGTCAGAAAGAAGTAAAATATTCAGGTCACTTAATTGAAAAGACAATCAGAAAAATCTCCAGAGTGAGGGTAGCAACCTTATTACAGATGCAGGCTCTGACTACTTAGAGATATGTTAGAATGTTTTTGGGAATGGAGAGCTACTGCCATCAGTGGATCCCACATTTTTCAGTTAGTTCAAAGCCCTTGCAAAAGCTGACTCACAAAGAGGTTTCAGATCCCTTAATACCAGACCAGGCTTGTGTGAAAGCATTTACAGATTTGAAAGAGAGCTTGTGCCAAGCCCCAGCTTTGGGTATGCCTGATTACACAAAACCCTTTTTGTTGTTTTGTCATGAACATGACGCTTGATCTTTGTCTGTCTTGACTCAAACTCATGGCAGTGTGAATCACCTGGTGGCATATTTTTCAACCACTTTGGACCCAGTCACAGCAGTATTACAAGGCTGCTTGCGGTCCATTGCAGCAGTTGAACAAAGCCTCGCTCAGAGTGACAGCATGGTTCCCCATTCTATCGAAGTCTTGCATTCTAGATCCAAGACACAATATTTGGCCAGTTCCAGGCTTACCCGGTATGAATCAGCCATACTAGGTTCGCTGAACTTATTGATCAAAAGATGTACAGTGCTTAACCCAGCAACTTTGCTCCCAAATGAAAATACTGCCATTGATAGAATGGATGATGCTGAACATGACTGTCTGTAAGTAACTGAGTTGCACACAAAAACCAGACCTGATCTCAGAGATACCGTTTGAAGAAGAATGATCACATTATCTTTGTTGATGGTTCCTGCCTTAGAGATAACATGGGTACATTGAGAGCAGGATACGCTGTGTGTACCATCTCTTGCATACTGGAAGCTTCATGCTTTCAAGGAGTGTTTTCTGCGCAGGTGGCAGAGTTGATAGCTCTTACTAGAGCATGCCATATTGCCACCCAGTTGAAAGTCACCATTTATACAGACAGTCAGTATGGATTTGTCATAGTGCATGATTTTGGCCAATTGTGGTCACAGAGAGGTTTCCTGACCTCTTCTGGTTCACCAGTAAGAAACAGTGAAAGGATATCTGAACTGTTACAAGCCATCCAGATGCCCAAAAAGATTGCTGTGGTAAAATGCAGTGCACATCAGAGATCGCATGATTTTGTGCCAATGGGAAATGGATATGCAGATCAAATCGCAAGGTTTTGTACATTGAACGGTATATCATTTAAAAAGAAGTGGGAAATGTTATCAGAAAATTATGAGTTGTACGCAAACTATGCAATGCACATTGTCAACACGATGGAAGAGCTAAAGGCATTACAAGATAATGTACCAAAAGATGAGAGAAAAAGAGTGGTTTAAAATGAAATGCATGCAAGTGGAAGATGATGTCTGGATCTCAGGAGAGGGAAAAGTGGTTCTGCCCAATAGTATGTTGACTCAAATGGCTAGATACTATCATGGTCAATCACATGTGGGGAGGGATGCGATGGTCAGGATTTTTAAGCAGTTTTGGTTTAATCCAAAATTTAGACAGGTTATAAAAACAAGATGTGTCATCTGCCAGCAGATGAACGTGGGAAAAGGAACTGTGGTCAATATGGGCCATATTGGGGAAGCAGGAGGTCCGTTTAGCAGAATGCAAATGGATTTTATTGAGATGCCTGTGTGTGGATGATTGTGATATGTGCTGGTGATTGTGTGTACTTGTAGTCACTGGATTGAAGCTTATCCCACATGAAGAAATGACAGTCTCACAGTAGCCAAGTTACTACTTAGGGTGTTGATACCATGGTTTGTGATCTCTTTAGAATCAGATGGGGGAAGTCACTTCAACAATGAAGTGATCAAACTGCTATGCTGAACTTTAAATATTGAACAGAAGCTGCACTGTAGTTTCCGCCCAGAAGCCTCAGGACTTGTAGAAAAGATGAATGGTACTCTGAAATCCAGAATGGCAAAGATGTGTGCATCCACACATTTTAAATGGCCTGATGCACTACTGTTAGTTCTGATGTCAATGAGAAGTACACCGGACAAGAAAACAGGACTGTCTCCACACGAGATCTTCAAGGGAAGAGCCATGAGGTTGCCAGCTCCTTCAGTAAATGATCTTGTGAACATTACAGATGATATGGTATTAGACTACTGAAAAGACATGGCTAGTGTTTTTTGCTCTTTCTCTCATCAAGTGGATGCCACCACACTGCAACCGTCTCCAGACCAAGGACACAACATGATAGCAGGTGACTGGGTTGTGATCCGGAAGCATGTGAGAAAGTCATGCTTGGAGCCTTGGTGGAGAGGCCCTTACTAGGTGGTTATAGTCACTACCACAGCTGTGAAATGTGCTGTACTTCCAAACTGGATCCATGCCAGTCACACTCAGAAAGTACCCAATCCTAAAGAGCAAGAAGAAAAGTTTTTGAGATTACCAGCAACATCCAAACACCCTTTAGGGCAGGGAAGGAGAGAAGGCGAACTGGAAATGGTGCTGGAGCACACCATCGCCAGCATACCTACCCCTGTGGGTGACGAGGTGGAAGAGGTTCAGGAGAAAGACAATGAACCCACTTCAACTGAAAGAATAAGAGAGGCCAATCAGAGAAAGGCTCCCTTGGAATCAGACAGCTTTGAGAGACCGACCAAACAAACGACTGACCCCAGCGGGAAAGGAGTTGAGGCAGATCAAAGCCAAAGAGATTTGACTCCTCCTGGACCGGTTGTGGGAACATCAAAATAAAGTAACTCATGTTCAGTACTGAAAAGAGTGCTGACAAGAAAGCCAATGAAAGGAGACAAGAGGCCAGAAGCACGGACAAAAGCGAAGAAAGCAATCTCAGTAACACCAATTCAAGAGGAAGTCGACACCACCAGAAAAGAAGATTTGAGTGATGGAGAATTGAGTGGTGACCATAAATCGGAAGAGAAAAAGAATCGCAAACCAAAGATACTCAGGTCCTGAATGGGCATATGTGACTACCAACACATGGCAAGATTTTTTTTTTCATTTTTGTTGTGTTTTGACCGAGACATTCTAGGTCAATATTTTGGCACTTGAATTAAATCAATAAACTTGAACTGTTGAAAATTCTAAGCACTGAAGAGATAAAAGAAATAGGTTATTGCGCTTCAACCGAAAAATACTTTAAAAACCTGATTTGAAAAGCTACATCCTGATATGACAAGCTGCTAACCGATTTTGACAAAAGGATCGTGGAAAATGTTCACAAGCTGTAAATAAGTGCTGAAGTTTTCTTTTTGAGATTTTATTTTTATTGCATAGCTGTACCTTTTTCTTTTGCTTCTACTTTCTGATTCTATACAGATCATGAGTAACCATAAACGGCAGGGTAGAAAGAATAAGTGCTGTAAATACCTAGATATTGGTGTGGACATAGCATGCATGATATTATGACCCTCACTATGACAATGGAGGTCAGGCGACCACCAAGCCGGCGATGGTGGTAGTACCGTCGCCAGGCTGGCGTTAACGACAGCCAAATTATGACCATGGCTGTGATCCCTCCCATAGACAGCCAATATACCACCACAACCGCCAGTGCGGTATGACCACAGAGTTAAACACCTACAGGCAGACGGAAGACAAGGATCTGCCCACCATATTATAACACAGCAGACCACCAGGATTTCCGGGGCGTTAGCACCGCCACCAAAGCCTGGCGGAAACACATCACATAAAATTAGACACTCACCTCCAGGGACACAGAGGACTCCGTGGACACCATGGAACAAGAACTGGACGTCATCCCAATTTTGTACCACGCGATGGCCGTCAAGGAGCACCAACCCTGATAAAGACGATGATGGTGAGTACAGCCACCTAGCACACAAGGGAGAGAGGGGACAGTGACACAAACATGCACAACACACACTATACACACACACCACTACCCAGAACAATCTGCAGATTAAATCGACAGCAACAGAACCCAAGAACAAAGAAAGTTAAGACACATAGGGGGTGATTCTGACCGCGGCGGACGGCGGTCGCCGCCCGCCAAGCGGTTCCCGCCGAAAGACCGCTCCGCGGTCAAAAGACCGCGGCGGTCATTCTGGCTTTCCCACTGGGCTGGCGGGCGACCGCCGAAAGTCCGCCCGCCAGCCCAGCGGGAAACACCCTTCCCACAAGGAAGCCGGCTCAGAATGGAGCCGGCGGAGTGGTAAGGTGCGACGGGTGCAGCTGCAGCGACGGGTGCAGCGGCGGGTGCAGCTGGGGACACTGAAATTCTTTGTGGGGCCCTCTTACGGGGGCCCGCACTGCAGGGGCCCCCAGGGGCCCCACGACACCCCATACCGCCATCCTGTTCCTGGCGGGTGAACCGCCAGGAACAGGATGGCGGTATGGGCTGTCAGAATCCCCATGGCGGCGCAGCAAGCTGCGCCGCCATGGCAGATTCCCATGGGCAGCGGAAAGTCGGCGGTACACCGCCGGCTTTCCGCTTCTGGCCGCGGCTGTACCGCCGCGGTCAGAATGCTCGGCGGAGCACCGCCAGCCTGTTGGCGGTGCTACCGCCAACCTCTGCCATGGCGGTAATTACCGCCAGGGTCAGAATGACCCCCATACCTCTGGTCCTACCTCTGTAATCATGTTGGATAACAAGTTCAGATTAAAATAAATACATAATTACATATTTACAGGCAGAGCCATTGCCCAGTCGAAAGTTTGCAATTGGGCACAGGGCAACATCCAAGGCCCAAATTGACTCCACACAACCTGGGCACTCCACTGGGCAGGAGCAGAATGGAGATGGCAGGCAGCACCTCAGGGGGCAAGAAGGGGTGGGAGGGTTCTTGGAAGTGGGGTCCGTGAGCCTAGGTTTGGGAGGAGGCGGGTCCTTGCCCTTCTGGGTAGGGGCAGAGGGCTGGTCTTGGGACGGGGGGACTGGAGTGCCACTCTTGTTCCCCTTAGTGGGGGGGGATTCTTAGGGGGATGAACAGGAGTGGAATGAGAGGTGGAGGGGCTATGCTAGGGGAGGAGACTTTCCTCTTACGGGCAGGACGGGGGTGGGGTAGGGAAGATGTCAAGGTGGGAAAGGAAAACTTCTTTAGACCAGTGGAGTGGGGTACAGGAGGACGAATGGGAGTGGAGGTAGAGGAAGTGGTTGTAGGAGGAGGAGGTGTGCCTGACTTGGGTGCAGGTGCATGCACAATGTGCATGTGTGAGGTTGGGTGTCTTAGTGGGAGCATTTATGTGTCTTTGGAGGGGTTGGGGAGGACAAACAGGACGTGTGGATGTTTGTTGTGGTGGTGTTTGCCAGTGAGGTGGGTGTGCTGCTTTAGGTGATGATTGGGTGGTGGTGGTTGTGCATGTGGTGTGTGGGGTGCATGTCTGCGGGTCTGCTGTTGTGGTGACTGTGGGCAAGGCTGTACAGATGGCAGGATCTGGGACTGTTGATGCAGTGCATGCAGCTGTGAGTGCTGATATGATTGTGATGGAGGAGGAGGAGGAGGAAGGGAGGCAGTGGCTGTTGTGTGTGCATCTGTGTGTTGCCTGTGTGTGTGCTTGTGGAGTGAACTATGGTGCCTGTGTTTGTCTGTGTGAGTCCTGTATGTTGTTTTGGGTGCATGCTTGTCAGAATGTGTGCATGGGATGGGTTGGGGGAGAGGAGACAGGGACTGGCAAAAGGTAGTTGGAGCGGGGGATGGAAGAAACAGGGACACTGGCTGCCATCAGCGAGGAAGCCAGAGCCTGAAACGATCTCTGTAGGGCCACCACACCACCGTGAATGCCCTCCAGGAAGACATTGCATTGCTGCATCTGGGATGCCAGCCCCAGGATGGCATTCACTATGGTTGACTGCCCTACAGAGATGGCTCTCAGGAAGTCAATAGCCTCCTCACTGAGGGCAGCAGGGCTGACTGGGGCAGGGCCTGAGGAGCGTGGGGTGAAAGAGACGCCCACCCTCCTGAGTGGGCGGGCACGGGCAACTGGGTGGGGGACTGCTGGGAGGGCTGTGCTGGTACGGGGGTGGTGGAAGATCTTGTAGCTGGGGTGGCCCCAGAGGGCTTGGGCACCACCAGTGACCTTCCATCGGAGGAGGAATCAGAGTCAGTAGTATCAGCTCCAGTCTCCCCTGTGGGGCTCCTCTCGCCCTCCAACTCACTGGTCCCCTCGGCATTGGTGGACTCTGCCTTCTGGGTCCCGTGGGCTACAGGTCCCTCACTCCCCGATGCCCCTACTCCCTCACCAGATGATGCTAATGCACACATTGACAGGATGACAAAAGGAGGGAGGGTGGGGGAAAAGAAAGAGAGCACAGGGTCAATCACAGCAACAACTGCACAGTTGGCATACACAACACAATCACTCCCTGGAACTTACATTGCGCAGTTTGGACCACAGTGACAGACCATTGCCTAGGTACTACAGCAAGAAGAAGTCCAAACACTACCATCTGCAAATCTACTGGGACCAACTAAGCCCTGTCTGCGATGGTATGCTAGCTACCTAGTAGTACCAAACATGCATACCACCCTACATAGCTAAGCAGGACCACACAAGAATAGCTAAACCGTCAAATTGGGGCATCCACTGACTAGAACCTTGCACCCAAATCCTATGCCAGGCAACAAAAACAAAATACCACACACTCTGTACTCATACCCTTGTGGCTGCAGCGCTGCCTTCAAGTGCACATCCAACTCAGGATTGACCACCCTCAGTATGCAGGCCATTACGGAGGTCAGGCTCTGACGTGCACCCCTCCCTCGTTGGGAGGCCATCCCCAGCTGGGCCTCCGTGATCTTCTGGGCCCAGCATCTCAGGTCCTCTACCGTTTCCTGCAGTGCGTGCTCCATCGGGTATGGACACCCAGGTTCAGCACTTCTTTAGTAATGGCACGCCACAACCTCTTCTGATGGGCGCTGACCTGCAGAGGAAACACAGACAGAAGGACACCATGAACCAGACAATCCAGCATGTCACAGAAATGGCTTACATACTGTAATTGCCCCTCATCAAGCAACTTGACCTGTTCCTCTGCATTCACATTGCCTGCAGCCATCCCCCCAACTGCAATACTGCTAGCACACACAGACATCTACATGCAACCATGTCTCATGCAATGTACCCATAATGTACTCACCTGTAGGCCTGGAGGACCATGCAACTGCCCATACAGGGGTGGGACCCCAACCACAAGCTTCTCCAACTCCACCAATGTGAAGGCTGGGGCCCTTTCCCCTGTGGCGCGGTCCATGGCAGGTTCCAGACACAGGTCACAGCAGCACACACAGTGGAGATGTATCAAGGTGGAAAGTCAGGAATCAAGTGAAGTTGTAGATAGAAAATGGCGGTCACGTCTGTGTGGTGAACACCGTCACCGCCAGTGTTGATGATCATTGGTTCCTGTACTCCATAAAGCTCCATTTAAGCCAATGAGGAATAGTGTGGCGGTGCAGACCGCCTACTGCCATGATGCCTAACGTGAGGTCACTTCCACCTGTCCCTGCAGACAGGACAGACGGTTGCTATTCCCCACTGCTGGTACTCATGTTTTGAATTTATACGTGTATCATTGGAGTCGACTATACACATGTAGACAAATCTGATATCCAACATACACACATGCTCTGTGTACTATGATGTTGTGTGTCCATAGGTCCTGTAGTCACACCCATTTTACTTTTGGTTCACTTAGATGCCTACCACTATGGAGGAAAAGGAGGAGGCAAGCACCCGTGTACAGACCACTTGTGAACGTGGATTCACTGGAGGACCGGCACATCATACTCACCTAACAGCTGGACAGGGCCACAATCAAAGAGCTGTGTGCATAATTGGAGCCTGATCTGATACCTGCTATCTGTAGCACCACAGCAATTCCTCCTCTTGTGCAGGTACTGTCAGTGCTCCATTTCCTGGCAACTGGTTCGTTCCAAGTGATTGTAGGCTTGGCTGCAGAAATGTCACAGCTAATGTTCTCGATTGTGTTTGGAAGGGATTTGGCTGCCTTGCTCACACACATGAGCAGCTACATCGCATTCTCCCAGCCCACTGTTAAGGCTGGATTCTACGCAATAGCACGCATACCACATGTGATTGGGGCCATTGACAAGACCCGCATTGACTTAGTCCCTCCCAGGACAAATGAACAGGTGTACAGGAATAGGAAGAGTTTCTACTCTCTCAATGTCCAGATGGTGTGCCTTGCTGACCAGTACATCTCCCACATCACTGCCAAGCATCCTGGATCTTTGCATGATGCCTGTCTTGAGGAATAGCAGTGTCCCACAGGTGATGGCACGACTACAGAGGCACAAACTGTGGCCCATAGGTGAGCCTGAGTCCCCACCCAATGTATGTCAGTGTATGCCTACTGAAGTCATAACCCATGCCATTGTGCATGGCTAACATGTGTCCCTCACTTCTTCCAGGTGACTCCAGCTACCCAAACCTGTCCTGGCTATTGACCCCGTTAAGAATCCGAGAACAAGAGCTGAAAATCAGTACAATGATGCACATGTGCGTACCAGGAGGACTGTGGATCACACTTTCGGTCTCCTGAAAGCCAGGTTCTGGTGCCTCCATTTAAAAGGTGTATCTCTATTCTACTCCCCTGAGAAGGTCTACCAGATTGTGGGGATCTGCTGCATGCTACACAATTTGGCCCTCAGACACCATGTGCCCTATCTGCAGGAGGAGGGGGGTGACAATGCACCTCTGGCAGCAGTGGACACTGAGAACAGTGTATAGGAGGAAGAGGAGGAGATGGGCCATGGAGTTCATCCAGATCAAGTCCTCCAGAGTTGATGTTATCACTGAGGGCCTCTTCTGGTGGTGGACTGGGTTGCCGTGGCACCTCCTCGCCGCTGACATTGGCTGGTGCACCTGTTGGGATGTAAATGATTTGTTAGGGTGATTGTCTGTCACATACTCCGCATTTCTACCTCTCCCAATGGTACTGCTGTTGTCCTTCCACCTTTGGTAGTGTATGGTGATGGATTGTGAGATTGGTAGTTCTACATGCTGTCCATCCATTGCTGGTGGGTGTGCATGCAGAGCTGGAAGGAATGTGCTTGCAGTGGGTATGGCATGCAGGGGTAGATATTTAGGTGTGGTAATTGGGGTGGTGCATTGTGTGGGATGGAGTGGGGTAAAGGGAGTCAGGGTGAGGGGAGTGACATGGCATGAAGGTATGGGTGGTGGTAGGTTGGTAATGTTGACTCACCAGTGTCCAGTCCTTCTGTGGGAAATTGGCTTGGCAATCTTGGAAATGGATTATATTAAAAATATTATAGGCAGTCTTAATTATTACTATGTGTTTAATTGGAATTTGGGGAATATGAAAATTATGGAATGTGATTGAGGCAAAAAGATTTAGAAAAAATCAGAGGAGGGAGGAAATTAAATTGGGAAAAATATTTAGGGAATGTTAAAGGGGAAAGAAACCAAAAGAAAATGTGGAAGAAACACAATTTTTAAATTTGCATACTAAATAAATAAATAAATGTAGTTGAATTTGAAGTATAAGTGTGATGACATATTTAGTCATTAGAGGAGGGATTGTGAGTGCTGAAATTAACATTAATAATTATTCCATGTATCTCTGCATTTGATTTATATGGAAAATGTATTAATGTAGAAAATAACGTGTAACTCAAAATGTGCCTACTTGATTGTCTACCATTATATACGAAGTTGAGTATTAATAATGTACTAACATATTTAAGGGTTTACATAAATGACAAAATGCAGTAATCTGTCATACTTATAGCTAAACATTATGAACGTACTTTTGCTAACTGAAAGCCTCAAATTAGCGAGGCCTAGGCTGAAATTAATGTCTGCCCATATAACTGAAAATGCAACATTATTAAAATGATCTCATGCTAGCTGAATAATCATTGCTTTTTCTGATGTCGAAATTTTACGGAGCTGTATTAACAAAATGTTATTTCTCTCAAGGAAATGTGCGTAAACTCTGCATGTTCTTGAATTGTTACAAAGACTAACTTGCAGTGTATGGGAAAGCAATGTTCCCAGGAACTAACAATGGGCCTATTGACAGAGAACGGAAGGATTGCAAATTGATTCTTATTGTATCAACTGATTAACACAAATGGAGAACGACCAATCATCGACATGTGAAAGACTGCTTAGTTATATCTTAGATTTGAGAAGTAAAACTTATTGGACTAATGCTATAGCAAGATGCCGCTGACCAATGACAAAGTGCAACAACTTTAACTTAACTGCACTGCTCTTGGAGTTCTCAGCTCATTTTCTACAATGTCCTGTCTTCTGACACTTTGTCACTTTGACACTTGCAAGTCTGTCTACTGACTCTCTGGTATTTGCTATTCAAGTTTAATTTCTTATGCTCCATGCAATGATGCTGGTGCTTACTTTAGCGTTTGATGCTTAAAGCTTGTAGCACTTTTCTTGCTTGCCCTAGACATTAATTTGCTGGTTCAGAGAACTTAGAGCCCCGATTCTGAACCGTTCCCCTTCCTTCTCCCTCTATCCTGATGCTGATGACCCCCTGGTCAAGACTATTGCCGTCTGCTGATCCTTAAGGGTAGCTATATGTTGAAATGTTTGATTTTGGATTTTATTTCTAGGTATCAACTGCTGCATTTTGATAGAGCCCCCGCTAGATGTTTTCCAAATTCATGTTTCTAACACTTTTGCATGCAGCCCAACATGCTAATGCTAATCTGGAGTTAGCGAGGTATTTCCGCTATTTACCTGTTTGACCGTGAAACGAACTGTCTTCATTCAGATTGTTGATTCAATGTATGTTATTTCCATTGTGCAGTTACTCTTGCTATTGATCTGTACTGTTGCTATTGAAAGTCTCCTTATTAATGCTCTAATCAAGTTAAGATTTTATAGATGCTTTGGTCAGCTAGTGTTTTTTCCTATATCTTTATCATGTGGTTTTGAGATTGATTTAGGTGATCTTAGCATTGTTAATATAGGGAAATAAATATTCTAACTGATACTAAAAGGTGTAGTTATTCATGGCCAAATGGGTCATGGTGCGTGGTTTTACTGACTCTATTTGAACTTATACTGTTGTTATTGTTGATTATTGATGATTGATGTTTATGATTTGGATCAAGGGCACAATCATCTTCAAAGGAGTCCAAAGGTCCATTGGCCCACACAGCATGTCTCCAAGGTCATTCTTATCCTATAGAATCCATAAGGCTTGAAGTGCTGCCACAATGTTAATATGTTTCTCCACGTGTACTGTTATATTACCATTTTGTATTGTTACAGTCCCTGGTACCAAGACCAGGCAAGCATTTGCTCAAGGAGAATTTGAGTTACAAGTAATTATTGGAGCCAAAAGAACACTGGTTGACTTGTTAGAAGCCATTTGTCACGTTTGCAAAACAGAGTACAATTGCAATATGTTCTTTTTTTTTGGATTTCTACAATATTTATTAAAAATGTTATAAGATTTTTATATTACATATTTTGCAAGTCATTAAAATATTTTCCCATTTAGCCTTTCTTATTTAAAGAAAGTTACATTCAAACAAACAGCATTATCTTTGCAATGTATTATCTTCAGATCCTGGTTCTAACTAATGCATTCACCCTTCAGTAGAGTGTCTATCAACTCTTTTCCTAGCACTTTCATCTCTGGAACTATTGATAAACAGTGTTTGATCGTTCAACCCCCTTTCCAATGTGGCAAACATCGTAAGAATCCCTGGACTTTCCAACTAAGCACCTACTGAGGCTCACAAATTAATGTATTCATTTTGTTAAATTATTTTCTCTTTGTGCTTTGGGCAGTACAGCTCCTTTCAATATAACCAAAGTCACCATGATTTTTAAAATGCTGGATGATTATGATAATTTTATCTGTCATTCCTCTAGAACTATATGGCGTGAACATTTTGCAGTAGCTTCTCCACAAAAAAATGTACTACAAAGTATAATGTTTGTCTATATTTATTGGTGTGGAGTTCTCTCACCCAGACTATAAAGTCTCCACACATGTACATATATATTTTAGTAGTAAATGTTGCAGAGACAAGACAGAAGTTATTGGGAAAAGGGGCATACTTACTACTAAAAGGATTGGGATTAGGGACAAGTATGAGGGGTTTAAGGAGGGTCAAGGAGGGGCTTAGGGAGTGACGTCACTCACCCACACAAAAATAAACCAACTACATCACTCTGGAGTGGAGACATGTAACTTACACTTTTGTAATAAGTTTATACTTAGGTTTTGCGAATACCAAAAGCAGTAAACGTACTATAAAGTGCAAATGTACTCAAAAGTGTAACTTACCTTTGTGAATCAAGCCCATTGTTTTTATGATTTAGTTATGGGTCCATGAGCAGGGCCCCTGAAGCTACATGTACAAAAGTGGACCTCTGTTCACTGAAGGAAGAGAGCTAGCGTACTTACTCAAACAGAAAGCACATGCACAGGAGTCACATCACCACCACCACCATGAGTGGTATACACTCTTTTTGAGAATACACTGCAACAGGTGTCGTCTGGATGAATAAAAGAGGGACACATCCGTGATCGGGACCCAAAATTAACAAGATGAAACAATCAGGCTGTTAATTCAAGACATAAGTAGGCACACTTTTAGGATCAAAACCATGGGGAAAGCATTATTTCTAAGCTAGCCTGAGCAGGAAAGACTTTGATCCTGTCGATGTATGAGGAGGTCAAGTGGTAAATATGACAACTGCAACAACGGAGAAACGTAAGCAAAAAAAAGAAATGGAGGAACAGATAAGAGGTCTCAGTCATGGAGTTTTTAGTGGCCAAAGGGTAAAAAATGATAAAGAACCAAACTAATCCCCGCACATCCATTCTCCTGATAAACAAGGGGCAGACGACAACAGACATCTCATCATGCACGAATACATGCAACAGTTTTTTACAGAAATCACAGGTGGGATCTATAAAAGATAAATGCAGATCTTGATAAGATCAAAGACCCCAAGAACACTGGGATGTATGTAGTTGAATAAATGGTGGATGGAAGCCTGAGGAACACCACCACCACCAGCTAACACTGCTACAGTGAAAATAGCATTTAGGGCCCTATCACTTTAAGGACAGGTATAAAATGGGAAATGCCCTGAACGCCGACTCCGTAACAACAAAGTCGTGGACAACGAAAGCGGAACAACGCTTTCGTTAACCACAACTTTGTTGTTTTGTGCCTTAAACACGCATGTGCTGAACAACGCACATGCGTGGCTAAGGCACAGAACAAGGGAGTCGGCTGAAGAGGATGACGCAATGAGTCAGGTAAGTGGGGCTGGGGTGAGGGGTTGGGGTTTTAGTTTTAGGGGCAGCAGTGGGGGGTCAGGGTATTTTTAACGGCGGGGTCGGGTTTTAGTTTTAGGGGCAGGGGTGGGGAGCCAGGGTATTTTTAGTTTTAGGGGCGTGGTGGGGAGTTGAGGTTTTAGTTTTAGAGGTGGGGTGGGGGGTCGGGGGTTTTAGTTTTAGGGTTGGGGTGGAGGGTCGGGGTATTTTTAGTTTTAGGGGCAGGGGCGGGGTTGGGGTTTTAGCTTTAGGGGAGGGGGGTCACAGCGGTTTAGGTTTAGGGCGGGGAAGGAGGGGAGGGGTATTTTTAGTTTTAGGGGCGAGGGTGGGGGGTCGGGGTATTTTTAGTTTTAGGGGTGGGGGGTCAGGGTGGTTTAGGTTTTTAGGGGTGGGGGATTGGGGTGGTTTAGGTTTTAGGGGTGGGGGCTGGGGTGGTTTTAGGGACGGGGTGAGGGGTTGCGGTAATTTTAGGGGTGGGGGTTGGGGTGGTTTAGGTTTTAGGGGCAGGGTGGGGGTCTCGGGGTAGTTTTAGGGGCAGGGGTGTTGGGGTGGTTTTAGGTTTAAGGGATGGGGGTTGGGGTACTTTAGGTTTCAGGAATGGGGTGTGGGTTGGGGTTGTTTTAGGGGCAGGGTGGGGTTGCGGTAATTTTAGGGACGAGCTTGGTGGGTGGGGTAGTTTTAGGGGCAAGGGTGGGGGGTTGGCGTGGTTTAAGGGGAGGGAGTGGGGGGTCGTGGTAATTTTTAGGGGTGGGGGTGGGCGGCAGGGGGGACTCATGCTGGAACCATGCATGTCTATCACTACTGCCTTTACCAGGAATGACTTTACAATGAAAAATCGCTGTTAAGGCATTCGTGGCAAAGGCATTGGTGGTAACAACACGGTCGTTGTTAGGGCCTCGTTGTTCAGGCATGCGTTGTACCAGCGTGCGTTGTTCCGACATACATTCGTATAACATTAAACTTTTACATGTTCTACTTTTAAATGACATTTACCCTGCTAATGTCCATGTATGGTCTACTTACAGGTGACATTATTATTCAAAAGGAGGGTTTAGGCCTGTCATAAGGGGTTATTGTGTCATGTTGAATTTGCAGTGTTAAAACTGGCTACAGTATTAGATCCACAGTCATGTTTTACTTTATCACTATAGTGGTGGCACCATGGGGATGCATTCCACTGGTGACATTCAACTCAGAGGACGTGGGTACATTTTGAACGCAATGCTAGGGACTTATAGGTAAGTTAAATATGCCAATTAAGAGTATGTCCAATTTGGGCATGTTTTAGGAGTCAGAGCACATGTCCTGGGGTTGGTTAACAGAAGCTCAGTGCAGAGAGTCAAAAAGCACAGCAGCATCAGGTCAAGAAAATGGGGGTGATTATGTAAAAAGAGGCATTATCCTACAATGGCATTATAGATGGATCCTTCTAGGGAACAGGGTATAACAGCTCTATGTTAGTGGAAATGAGAGAACAGATTTGCCTGATGTATATGCAACATACACAGATCACCCACAATGCAGGACACACCCACAACCCCATCTTCACAACCAGCAACAAGGTCAAGTTCAGCCATCTCACTCCGCTTACCTGGACAGACCACTCCATCATCCACTTCTTCATCAACACACCCAGGCTCCCTCTATCAAGGCTACCTACAACCTCAGACATAGCTGGAACAAGATAAAGGACACAGAGGGAACAAACACCCTTACTGACCACCAACCAAACCTCACTGGCTACCTAGAAGCTGACATCAAAGTCTTCAATAACTGGATCACTACTAGCTCAAACACCCTAGCCCACCTGAAGAATGTCAGGCAGTAAAAAACAAACACACAAGCCATCTGGTACACCGAAGATCTCAAAAACTCTAAGCAACCCTGCTAACATCTTGAGAGAAAATCGAGAGCCATTCAGGACATCACCGCAAGAAACAAGTACGCTCTTAAGGAATACCACACCCAACTCAATAAAGCAAGAAAAACAGCCCTAACTCTAAGAAGGAAAACAGCTCCAACAACTGCTCAAACTCTTTACCTTCATCAAAGAATTCTCCAACCCCACAGCCACCACCAGCTCCAACACTCCTTCGCAAGACCTCTGTGACAAGCTTCCAAATTGTGCCACATCAAATTCCTTACCATCTACCACAAATTCAACCCCCAATGCAAGACATAAGAACTCATCACCTAGCTGCCTACCACAGCTAAATAGGACCACCAGATCACAAACTGGAAACCCCTCCCCTGCGAAGACACTGCTGAAATCCTGAAAACAATGCACTCCGGGGCCCGCTCGACCCATTCCACCACCATATTTTCAGCTTAGTAGAAACTTTGATCAGCTCCCACTTCAACACCATCATCAACACCTCCTTCCAAAGTGCAACCTTTCCAGACAACTGGAAATGTACAGAAATCAGAGCTTTACTAAAAAAAAAAAATGGCAGACCCAAAAGAGCTCAGCATCTACAGACCCATCTCACTTCTGCCCTTCCCATCCAAAGTTGGGGAGAAAGCGAGAAAGAAACAACTCTCCAACCATCTTGAAAAACCCCACCTACTAGACATCTCACCGTCTGGATTAAAAAAAAAAACACAGAACAGAAAGAGCACTCATTGCAGCAACTGATGATATCTAGACCATCATAGACAGAGGTGACACTGCCACACTCATACTACTTGATCTCTCCACAGTCTTTGACACTCTTATCCTACAGCAACCTCAGCACAAGACTCCACAACTCTGGAACACATGGTCCTGCCCTGAGCTAGCTGGTATCCTTCTTCTCCAACAGGACCCAGTGAATTAGGCTCCCACCCTACACCTCCGAACATAAGAACCTCATGTGCGGGGTCCCTCAAGGATCATCGCTGAGCCCTACTCTCTTCAATGTATTCATGTACCACTTGCCAGTGTTATAAAATCCAATAGAATCAACATTATATCCTATGCAGACAACACCCAGCTCATCCTCTTCCTCTCAAATGACAACCACGCCAGTAGCACCCACCTACTTCAACACCTGTAGGTCAAACATAGCAACCTGAATAAAGCAGAATTACGTAATGCTCAACACATATAAAACTGAAGTTCTGATTTTGGGCAACAAAAGCTCTTCATGAGAATGCTCCTAGTGGCCAACGGACCTGGGATCCAAGCCCACCCCCACCAAAGGTGTCAAAATCCTTGGCATTATCATAGACGTTAGAATGACAATGGCCAAACAAGTGAACTCAGTCACCTCCTTCTGCTCCGTCATCTTCATCCTTCTTCCCAACATTCTATGGACTTTTTAAAATTAAATATTATTAAATATATTGAAGTGTGAAAGGGCTGAGTCCAAGAAGCATTGTTGTTTGCTGTGGGACACATGAGTGCAGTGGCAACTATTTCGAAAGTTCAATTGATGGTAAAGAAACAGAGCAGGGGGACTTTTTTCATCCCCCATAACAATTGATAGGCTAGTGTAATAGGGAAGGAACTGGTGTTGGAGACATCTCCACATTCCCTTCCGTATTCACTCCAATAACAGATAAACTTGATTTTTCCACAGCAATATACGAAGAATCATTTGATATTTGGAATTCCAAATGCTCTCAAATAGTGGGTGACTTTTTTGACAAGTCAACTATAATATGATTTGATATCCTAATTTTGAATATTACCTACCAGAAACAGGAAGATGCAATTACTACCAAGTTTGATATTGGGTCTTCTATTCTATTCTATTGAACGCCAAGCCAAATACCCTTCACACAGTTTGAGGAGTGGTACGTTATCGAGAAGGTGATAAGAGACCCACATCAGATAGATACAACCTCCTCTTGAACATATAAAGCTCAGAGAAATCCCCATTATACAAAAGGTGGGAAATGGAGCTGGGCCGAACCCATATGATGAAGGAATAGAAGGAATAGAGGGAAATACATCATAAAACTTATACAACATTTTAAGGCACAGAAGGAAGGTTTGCAATGAAAAGAAATACGACATACTAACACTACGCTCCTGCTAAATTATATAACTGGGGTCCCAGTAGAACAGATGCATGCTGTAGAGGCTGGGGAAGTATGGGCACTTTGTTACATCTTGTTTGATGTTACCTGAAGCTCCATTCTTATTAGGCTACATTCTTGATGCAATGAACAAGATATTTGAAACTGTGTACCTAGATTTCTAACGTTGGCATTGCTGGGCTTGACTATCAAGCAGGCCTATCCCCTCTGCTATTGTAAAGCTAAAGGAATGTCACTTACATTGTGTGCTGCAAACAATCCTGTGTGGCATTGAAGGGAAAACATAAGACATTTTAAAAAATGTCTGTGTAGTCTATGAGATCCTTGGGAATAGACAAAATCAACTTATCATTAGACCAGAGAGGAAATACATTTGAAAATGTGGACACCCGTTCTTGGTTCATTTTCTTCAAGTTAAGAGAGGGCACATCACATGGATATAGTAGAGTTTTGCGTGTAACTCCAAATAAAGAGCACACAAGGATAAAGAAATACCTCCGACCGCAGAAGTATTGCAGAATGTAGAAAATTCTATCCTTTATGACTGAAACGTCAAGACCTAGGCCTCATTCTATTAGGACTCCTATGTAATCTGGTAATACCAAGGAAGATGGCAGGGGTGTGGTTGAAGTAATTAAATTTTTTATATCATATAGGTTTGGTGCTATGCATTTATTGCTGGCCTTTGCTCGTGGGTGGATGTTTGTGTGTGTTTAACTACCAATAAAAAGATTTCCATAAACATGAGGCATCACGTTTAGTGACATTGTGTGATGTTTTTGATTTTGCTAAGGCCAAGAATCAGGTGTAGGGCACCATTTTGTGTCTTTTGAAGTGATTTCACAGGCAGGCAGGCCAATGAAAACGGAGTTGAAGTAATCTACACAGGAGTTTAATGCATCTCTGGCTACTGATGGGTGGAGTTCTTTGTGTATGAATGATATTTTTTTTCCAGCAATTTTAGTTAGTGATATTTGACTGCTGCTCCAGTGTGGGATCTGAGGCTGGTCTGCATCCTAATTTGTACCTATATTTCTAACCTTAGTTTTCATTAGGATGCTCCTTGTTGGATCGGGCCCTCTCCGCGGGGTCACCCCCAAACATTTTACCTTCACCTTTCCTGTTTTCTGAACCTTTTTGTTGGCTTTAGGGTTCTGTGCACTTCACCACTGCTAACGAGTGCTAAAGTGCTTGTGTTCTTGCCTTCAAACATGGTGAAATTGGCTTGTGCCAAATTGGCACATTTACTGCAGGCACCCAGGGCCTGTAAATTAAATGCTACTGGTAGGTCTGCAGCCCATGAACTTCAGTAGCCCTTGTAAACATCCCTCAGCCCTATCATTGCTTCCTATATGTGCAGTTTTAACCTATCATTTCAACTTGGTATTTAATATTTACCAACCCTAAACTTGCTTTTTAATTCACCGAAGTTACCCCAGGTTAGTCCCTAAGAAGCCCATAGGGCGAGTGCATTGTGATAAAAAAATTCTATATGCATTTTTAAGATTTACTTATCCTGGTAGTGAGAAATGCACAACCTCGTTTTCGCTTTTGCAAGGCCTACCTCTTCTAAACTATAACATTGGGTTGCCATACTGCATCTAATAAGTGATAACTTTTGTTTGAGAGCAGGTAGGAATTTAATGTTTGGTTACTGCTGAAATGTAATTCAAACTCCTCTTTAATAGTAAAATCAGAATATTAAGGCAAACATTTGAAAATGCCACTTTTAAAAGTTGGCATTTTCTTCTTCTAACCCTTTGGTGCCTGCAGCCTCTTTCCTGGGTCACAGGACTAGGTGTAGTTGGCAGTTGGCCTTTGAGTGTTCCTCCCAGACAGCCACACAAGACTGTCTGGTTGTGACAGGATGGAACACCCAGACTGGATGAGTGGGGTAGTGCTATCCACTATCATACTTGCACTTCAAATACACCCCTCAGCTCACACACAAAGGACTTCATGCTAGCTTATTGTGACTATAGACAAGCTGTCACCAGGACAGGGATTCAAGAAATTCCAGACACATCTGTAGAGGGAAGAACCCCAGAAGCATCTCCCATTTCCAAGCTAGCTCCAGGTATAAAAATGGGACCCTCAGACCCACTCTTCTGTGCATTCCTGGACCTGTTGATACTAAAGAAGGACTGCCCTGCTGCCCGAAGACTACCCAGCTGCTTGAGGCATTCTCTGCTATCTGAGAAGGAAGACTGGAACTGCATCCTTCATCCCAGGCTGAAGTGACTCCGAGGGTCAGTTGACTGACCTCCTGTTTTGAGCTACAGGGACACCTCAAGCTCCAGAGATCTCTCTGCAAGTGCCCAGCTGACCTGCTACACTGGACCTACCGGGACCTGCAACTGGACCTGTCTGAGACCTGCTGGACTCTGCTGGAGTGAGGTCCTGATACCTAAGAGGTGTTCCCCAGGTTCTGGACCCTGGGTGTGGCATCATGGAGCTCAACTTAAAAGAAAAGGAGAAATCTTGTAGTTTGAGGCTCTTCACCTAGAGGCCTGTTGATGCCACAATTCTAAAACCTGTGTGGACTCCCAACACAAAGCTCCAGTGAACCAGACTCTTCACACTACAGTGACTACCAGTGACAACCACCAATGCAAGATCTGTGCTTTGCACTACAGTATCAATAGCCCACGGTGACTGCCAAAGTGAAGCTCCAGTAATAACAACCACAATGCCTGACAGAATATTTTTGCTACAGCAATGACCATTCACGATGCCAGGACTAATCTTGGTGGTGCCGTGACAACCATCCGTGATGCTCTCCATGCTCCTCGCGGTCTCCTCCATTTCTACTGATGAGATTTTTGTTAGTTTTGTGTCAATTCATTAAAATGTATTCTATTTTTCGAAATTGATGTGGGATTTTTCTTGTGTTATGTTTTCACTATAATACTGTTAAGTGCTGCATAAATATTTTAAACATTGCCTCTAAGTTAACCCTGACTGCTTCTCTGCCAAGTGACCAGAGGGGTAAGCACACATTCCTTTAGTGGCTTTTTGTAGTCCATCCTGACTTCCATCCCTCTCAACTAACAACCCAATTTCTTAGAAATTTCTGAGGAGGATTGAAGGGGGCAGATGGACCATGGTGTCAATTCTTTTCAGGAGATGACGAGGCCCTAGCAGAAGTATTTTTGTCTTAGAAGCGTTGATATTGCTGTCATGGAATATAATATCTAGCCCCAGTCTAAAAACCACATTCAAAATTCTGTCTCTATTCTCTAAACCCTTCATCTACCCATTTCCCTTCAATTTCTTTAGCTTTTAATCATCAAAACAGTAGCTTTGCATTATTCCCATATTTCATTCTTTTAATTATCTTTAATATGATGTCGGAAAACGGACAGAAGGAGGCCTTTCCTGTTAAACTGGCTATCCACCACCATTCTCACCTTGAGGCATGGCATGAATTCCATAATAGAGACATTCAGTGCAACATGCTGCCAATTGCTTTTCCAGGGTGACAGCAGCTATCCTGTGTTTTCAATTTACCTCATCAGTTCTCCAGAGACCAATCTCTTTCCTGTGCCAAGCACTATGGCCGTTTTAATAGAAGGAAAGGGATGATATATCACTAGTTCATTGGCTTTAGAGGGAGATCCAAGAGCATTTGAGGTGTTTTCCAGTCTGATCGACGAGAGTTGTATCATCCACTAGTGATACCACTGGTATATCAATCGGCTCATTTTTGGTGAAGATCGAGTATGGACTCTCAATTTTCTGTGCCAAAAAAGGCACATCAACAATGTGAAGATTATATCGGAGAAGGACACAGGTACACCCCTTCTTCAGTCATCTTTATTTGTTGATCCTGCAGGTCAAGCGTATGTTTCCTAGCCAAAGACACATTGACCTTAGTCTGGGACTAAAGCAATACAAGCCTACCGACTAGGGACCATATTTATACTTTTTGCATTGCTGCATTTGCATCATTGTTTGACGCAAAAGCAGTGCAAACTTACAGAATACAATTATATTTTGTAAATTTGCGCGCTTTTCCATCAAAAAATGACGCAAATAAGGCACTAAAAAAGTATAAATATGGGCTTCAGTCAGTTAAAATCCTCCATGCCAGCATTTTCCATAATTTTTATCTGTTTATGCTGTCAAATGCTTCATGGAAAAGATAAAATTTAGAGAAGCTTTGATGATGTAGTGATTGCTACAGCCATTGCCTGCCATCTCAAATAAAGTTTATAGAGACATGGCTTAAGGCTTTCTTGTAGCAATGCATACAATTTCTGACTGACATATAATCCTAAGGGCCTGATTTATGAAAAGTTAGCGCCACCTCTACGTAATTTTTTGATGCAAAAGCGGCACAAATTTACATATTTTGTAAGTTTGCTCTGCTTTTGCATCAAAAAATGACGCGAAGGCAGCACTAAAAAAGTATAAATCAGGCCCTAAAGTTTTTAACATTCACACAGTCCAGGACTGCAGAAATATCTGCAAAAGTGTTTTGCACAAATGGTAAATAATTATGCGCTAGCAGATTTAATAAGCATGATATGTTGATAATGTCATCAGGCATGGTCACTTTAAAAAAGCTGTTTCACCTCAATGCTAGACGTAGCTCAGTGGCGTAAAGTAACCGTGAGGTTCCTTACATGAGATTAGTACACGAGGATAAACTGCATAAAATGTGAGATTGTGGTTCAAGCGCACATTTTGGCCCGTATTTATACTTTTTGACGCTAAACTGCGCTAACGCAGTTTAGCGTCAAAAAGTTTTGCGCCGGCTAACGCCATTCTGAAGCACCATGCGGGCGCCGTATTTATTGAATGACGTTAGCCGGCGCTAGCAGACCGGCGCTGCCTGGTGTGCGTGGAAAAAAACCACGTACACCAGGCAGCGCCGGCGTAGGGAAAAATGGCGTTAGGGCGTCTTAAAAATGGTGCAAGTCAGGTTGACGCCAAAAAATCACCTCCACCCGATTTGCGCCATTTTTTACGACGCCCAGACGCCATTTACATGACTCCTGTCTTAGTAAAGACAGGAGTCATTCCCCCTTGCCCAATGGCCATGCCCAGGGGACTTATGTCCCCTGGGCATGGTCATTGGGCATTGAGGCATGTAGGGGGGCACAAATCAGGCCCCCCTATGCCAAAAAAAAAAAAATATATATATATTTATACTTACCTGAACTTACCTGAATGTCCCTGGGATGGGTCCCTCCATCCTTGGGTGTCCTCCTGGGGTGGGCAAGGGTGGCAGAGGGGGTCCCTGGGGGCATGGGAGGGCACCTCTGGGCTCATTTTGAGCCCACAGGTCCCTTAACGCCTGCCCTGACCCAGGCGCTAAAATCCGGCGCAAATGCAGGGTTTTTTGGCCCGCCCACTCCCGGGCGTGATTTTTGCCCGGGAGTATAAATACGACGCATTTGCGTTGCAGTAATTTTTTTAGACGGGAACGCCTACCTTGCATCTCATTAACGCAAGGAAGGCGTTCACGGAAAAAAATGACGCTCTTTCCTCATACTTTTGCGCTAGACGCGTCTAACGCCAAAGTATAAATATGGCGTTAGTTTTGCGCCGAATTTGCGTCGAAAAAAACGACGCAAATTTGGCGCAAACGGAGTATAAATATGCCCCTTTATGCATTGGATTATCAAGCAATAGTCTGCTTGCCTATTCATTAAACTTGTTTTCCTTTGTGTTATAATTTCAGGCCAGGATAGGTCATGCCATTTTAGTTAATCTGGCTTTTTGTGAAAACCTGTGAGTGGTTGGCGTTTTTCCTGTTTAATTCCTCACCTTTGTATAAATTACAGGTAACTGGTGATTTGCACCACAAAGGGATTTCGGTACACTTCTCCAGTCAAATCATGATGCGTAAAATAGTTTTTGCACATGAAAGCTGTTTGGTGTTGTCATTTGCATCACTGCGCAAACCGCCACCCTGCATCCTAAGAGCACTGGCAGGGACACTTCTAAAGTATTCGTTCAGGGGTGAAAACGGGCATGCTATCTTCTACTGGGGACTAGTTTGTAACAATCTCCTCAAAAGAGAGACTCCTCGCAATAACAAAATGTACGTAGTACAACAACCAACACGTTCAAAACTGTTGCATTGCTCGGTGGCCCAATGTACTGATTTCCATGAAAAAAAAGCTTGTACAACATGCTTCTTCCATGGGGATGGCAGGAAAGGTTCCAGGCGTGGGTAAGTCTTTGGCAATGTACTCGCGGATTTATTTTCATGGTCTGGGTAGGTAAGCAAATAAATGTTAGACTCTTACTTAATAACGGAGTTAATTGATACAATGAACAAGGGGTAAGGATGATAATACTACATGAATGCCCTCTATTAATTTAATATTTATTAAGGACAATAATGCTGGCCATTCTTAAACCACGCCACTGGGCAATGTAAGGGCAAAAGATCAAAGTAGAGGAGGTGGATCTAAATAAAAAAAATGTGAGAGGAGGGAAGCGTTTCACTGTGCACAGAGCGCTGAATAATTAATATTTCCTGAAGTGTCATGACATCGGCGATTCCGTAATACTTATATGGCCAGATGTAGGAAGAAACGGATTTTGCAAGTCGCAAACCCATATGCAGGATGGTGTCCCTGACACCATCTGCGAATCGCAAAGGGGTCGCAAAGACCCACCCCATTAATATTAATGAGGTGGGTCGCAATTTGTGACCCCCTTGCGAATCCCTGCACGAACAGGGATGGTGGCCTGCTGGAGACAGCAGACCACCATGTCTGTGACTGCTTTGTTAATAAAGCAGTTTTGTTTTTTGGTATTGCAGCCCGTTTTCCTTAAAGGAAAACGAGTTGCAATACACTTGAGAAAATGAAACCATTTGGTTTCATTTTTTTAGAGTAGGCAGTGGTCCACAGGACCACTACCTGCTATGAAAAACTATTTTTAGAGCCATTCATAAAGGTGAAGGGGTCCCATGGGGACCCCTTTCCTTTTGCGAATGGGTTACCACCCACTTCACATGGGTGCTAACTGCGAATTTCTTTGCGACCGTGTTCGCAGTCACAAAGCAATTCTGCATCGCGATGCGAATAGCAAATAGGAAGGGGAACGCCCCTTCCTATTTGCGAGTTGCATTCCCATTTTGCGAGTCGGTAACCAAGTTACCGACTTGCACAATGGGAATGAGCATTGCAATGCGCGTTTTGCATGGCGCAAACAGCGAATTTCACTGTTTGCGCCATGTAAAACATTTGGTACATCTGTCCCATAGTTCGTAAAAGCAAATCCGCAGTTACAGTAAAAGAGTGAATTTTGAGTATGAGTATGATGTACTTACACAAATACACGTTATGGCAGACTAAATGCACACGCTAAACCGGCAACCGGCAATAACCTGAAAAACAGTGATGCTTGCCATTCTAAAGTCAAAGTGCATGTCATAGATATCATACAGTTACCTTGAAAGAGACACAGACAGTGGCCCTCATTCTGACCCTGGCGGTTCTCTACCGCCAGGGCCAACGGGGGCGGGAGCACCGCCGACAGTCCGGCGGTGCTCCCTTGGTCATTCTGACCGCGGCGCTTTGGCCGCGGTCAGAACGGGAAAACCGGCGGTCTCCCGCCGGTTTTCCACTGACCCTTAGAATCCTCCAAGGCGGCGCAGCTCGCTGCGCCGCCGAGGGGATTCTGACCCCCCCTACCGCCATCCTGTTCATGGCGGGAAAGCCGCCATGAACAGGATGGCGGTAGGGGAGGTCGCGGGGCCCCTGGGGGCCCCTGCCGTGCCCATGCCCATGGCATGGGCACGGCAGGGGCCCCCTAACAGGGCCCAACTAGGCTTTTCAGTGTCTGCGATGCAGACACTGAAAAGCGCGACGGGTGCTGCTGCACCCGTCGCACGCCTTCCACTCCGCCGGCTTGATTCCGAGCCGGCTTCCTTGTGGAAGGCGCTTTCCCGCTGGGCCGGCGGGCGATCTGAATCAGATCGCCCGCCGGCCCAGCGGGAAAGTCAGAATACCCCTCGCGGTCAATTGACCGCGGGGTGGTATTCAGGCGGATTCCGACGGGCGGGCGGCAACCGCCGCCCGCCTAGGTCGGAATGACCACCAGTATGTCTTAGACCACATGGAAGTGAAGAACTTCAGAATTTGCAAAAAGCAGCGGACAGTTCCAGTTTTCAGAGCTCAGTTATTTCTGTGTATTTTTAAAACCACAAAGACATAAAATGGGCAGAGCAGAGTCGCTGCAGAAATGCTTAGGTGCTATGAGTTGGCAATACAAATATTTAGGCAGAGTGGTACTTGGGACCAGCCAAACACAATGGGGGGTCATATGACCCCGGCGGTCCTGCTCCACCACGTTGGAGGTGGCGGCCAGACCGCTGACAGCGTGGCGGTGCAGGACCGCCAAATTATGACAACGGTAGAGAACTGGCTGCATTGCAGCCAGTTCACCATCTGTACTGCCAGGAGGATAGGACCGCCTTGCTGAAGGTTGACCATCTCCGACCCTGTGGTCCACCTAACACCGCCTGCGGTATTTTGAGTATCCTTACTGCCAGGGATTCCGTGGTGGCAGCCCCGCCATGGAATCCCTGGCGGTAACGATAGTGGCGACAGGAATACTCCTTCCTGTCACCACAGTAGGACTCCCCGACACCCCTCCTCTATGTAGGACCCTTCCCCCACCCCATCAGAAGCCCCCCACCCCAAGAAGTGACACCCCCCTTCCCCTGATCCCCATTCTGTTCCTCCCCACTCCCCGATCCCCAGTCTGAACCGTCCCGTCCGTACATCCACTCAGGCACACATCACACATACATACGTACACCCACACATACATGCACACTCATTCACACACATGCACATGCGGCCACGACACCCCTTGACCCCCCGCATACACGCATTCACACAAGCACACATATACTTGCATACACATGCACACAAACACACACAACACCCCCCACCCCTCTCCAATCACACAAACACCCCCCCATTCACGCACACAACATTCAACATCCCCCCTCCCCGTCAGTCGATCACCTTACCTGGTGGTCGTCTGGGAGGGAACAGGGTCCATGGTGCTTGCTCTGCTGTCAGTGCCCTGTCACCACAACACCGCCACGCCGTTTACAGTGATGTAATATGGCGGGCAGTGTTGTGGTGACAAGGTGATGACAATGGAGCAACCTCCACTAAACCGCCGACCACCAGTATGGCTACTGGCTGCTTCCCCACCTAATAGTGGCAGAGAACAGCCAGCAGCCATAATATGGTGGTCTGAAGACCGCCAACACTGGCAGTCATTTGGTGGGCGTGACATTGGCGGTCTTTGCAAAAGACTGCCAATTTCAAAATGAGGACCAATGTTCGAAGTTTCAATTCTAAAAGACAATTCTTTGAAATTGCGTTGTTGGTTGACTAGGGCATGAGCCCTGGTCAAGTAACAGCCATATTCCCTTTCAGGGAGAACCACAAAAAGTCATAAAAATAACTTCTTGTTAATCCTGGATAGCTTGGCACAAAAGGCAGTCTGGCTTAATTTAGAAGGAATTTGCAAAATATTCATGCATCACACAAACAGTAATAAAGTAAAAACATAACACAAGAACAATACCAAACCAATTTAGAAAAAGATTAAATAAAAATAAAAAAAATTGACACCAAAATGACAAAAGTCCAATCAGTAGACAGAGAGTCAGGACTTTAAAAAGTTTTCAGAGAAAACTAGCGCCTAAAATATCAACTCACCAACCGCCAACATCTAGTCATGCGCAACCAGGTCAAAGTCGAAAAAATCTTGCCTACTGCGATGGAGTGTGGTTCAGACACAAGAAGTGAATTTCGCAAGCACTTACCTTCAAACTTAGACACATTTCTGAGAAAAATGTTCTGAGAAGGTAAAATTCAGCAGGGCAAGGCTGCAGGAGGTGTCTGAAAAGGGAGCGTTGTCATCGGATACCCTTGGGTCGAAGCCACGGTGAAGATTTCTATGCCTGGACTTAGCCTTCAAACTACAAGTTGAAAATCTCCAGCGGGACGGGACAAAGGGCTATAGCCAAAGGCAATTCCATGAGGTTTAATATCTCTTTAGAGAAGGGCTGCTGAAACTGATTTGCTGCTGTGGAAATTAACTTAACGGGGGAAGCTGCAAAGTCAATCTGGGTGGCAATGCATCTCGGGCGAATAGGTTGGTCCCAGACTCCTGGTTCTCAGAGCAGTTTTAAGACAAAGGTTTTCTAAGTCACCCCTATTGGATTATGGCTGTCTGGGCACCTTCAGCACCACTTCCAAGGATCCAAGACTGGAGGGGCACCACTTGGAGGGTCAAGACTCAGTCAGGCTAGGTCCAGGTGTGGGTTCAAGATGGAGGAAGCCTTTTGTGTCCCTGCGGCTCTAAACAGGAGGCCAACAAGATAGCCCTTTTGAGTTACTCTGGAGGTTTTAGGACAGTTGAAGGTCCAGTCCTTGTTCCCAGGCAGAAAGCAGCAAAGTAGTGGGACAAACAGGGGTTCAATCCAGCAGGTCATCTGTTCTTTAGAGCAGTAGTCCAGCAGAGTGACAGTTCTTCCAATAGTACAGCAGCCCTTCTTCCTGGCAGAGTATCCACAGGTCCAGAAGTGTATTGAAGAGTTGGTGTCTGAGGTCCTAATTTTATACCTGGTGCCCTCAGTCTGGAAGATGGGAGAAGCTTCTAGAAGGCCCTTTGTGTGAAGGCAGAGCACAGACTAATCAGTTGTATTTGGGGCTGTGCAGGTGGCCCAGTGAGGCACACTTAATCCCCCTTTTGTGTGACTGTCTGGAAGGCATTCTCAAATCCTGTCAGTTACTCCTAGTCATGTGACCCAAGGCAGGTTATAGGCACAAAAGGGCTAAGGGCAGAACAATGACAATTTTCTAAAAGTAGTATTTTTAAATTGTGAGGAACAGATTGACTTTACCATTAAATAGGGCTCTTCACCACAATCTTAAAGACACCAAACATGACATAGCTCTCAGCTCTCACTTTCAATGTACAGCTTACTAAATGTAATAAGAAATCCCCAAAGTTATCCTATGGGAGGGCTAGACCTCACAATAGTGAAAAATACGTTTGTGAGTTTTCACTGCCAGGAGATGTAAAACAGTAAACGTACATGTCCAACCTTTCAATTAGGTTATATGTCAGAACAACGCATGCTCGAACCACGCATGCCTGAAGAAACAAGGTCGGAACAATGACCTTGTTGTTACCATTAATGCCTTTACCGGGAATGTCTTAACAATGATTTTTCGTTGTAAAGGCATTCCTGGTAAAGGCATTAGTGAACGGCATGCATGGTTCTAGCATGCGTTCCCCCTGGCCCTCCACACCCACCACCACACCTAAAAATTACCGCAACCCCCAACCCCACAACCATCCCAACCCCCACCCCCAAAATTACCGCAACCCCAACTCCCTCTGCTAAAACCTAGAGCACCCCACCCCTAAAACCTAAACCCTGACCCCCACCCCTAAACCTTAATCACCCTGAGCCCCCACCCCCAAAAACTAAAAATACCTCGACTTCCCACCCCCAAAATTACCGCAACCCCTCACCCCACCCCTAAAACCTAAAACCACCACAACCCCCCTCCCCTAAAACCTAAAGCACTCCAACCCCCACCCCACCCCTAAAACCTAAACCCTGACCCCCCTCCTCCACCCCTAAACCTTAATCACCCCCAAAAACTAAAAATACCCTTACTCCCCACCCCCTAAAACTCAAAATACCCTGGCTCCCCACCCCTGCCCCTAAACCACCCAGACCCCCACCCTGACCTCCACCCCCTAAAACTAAAAATACCCCGACCCCGCCCTTAAAACAGCCCCAGTCCCAGCCCAACTTACCTCCTCCTTGATCGCGTCGTCCTCCTCAGCCGACTCCCTTCTTCTGTGGTTCAGCACATGCGTGGTTAAGGCCCTGAACAAGGAAGTCGTGGAAAATGAAAGCATTGTTCTGCTTTTGTTTTCCACGACTTCCTTGTTCAGGACTTGTTGTTCGGGATGCTTCCATTTGAATTACACAGCATTCTGCCCTATGGGCTACCTAGGGCCTACCTTAGGGGTGACATGTAATAAACGGGCAGGTTAAGGCTTGGCAGGGCAATTTAGAACTTCATTCAGGCTTCAGGTACAGAACAGGGACATTTCTAAGGTGTAATTTGAGTGAGTGGCACAATAAGTGCTGCAGTTCTACTGGTAGCATTTAATATAAAGGCCCTGTGTATATTGTATACCACTCAAGAAAGGATTTACAAGTAAATGAAATATACCAATTGGGTGTAATTTAATTATGTTCTAGGGGAGGAAGCACAAGCACTTTAGCATTGGTTGACAGTGGTAAAATGCGAAGAGTCCTAACGCAAACAAAAAAGAAGTGCAGCACAAATGGAGGATGTGAGGCAAAACATTTAGAAGAAGGCCACCCTAAGGCTTACAGGTTTAACATGATTCATAGAAGTAATTTCCATGGGATGACTTAAGTAAAGCGGTACTGTGTCAGATTAAGATGTCTGCAAGAATGCCAGAAGTGATAAAAATAATAATTTTCTATTATCTTTGCATCTGTCCTTTTCAGCCATTTATCACATTGCACCAACCCTCTTCAGCCTTAGTTTGTGAGGAGTGTAATTTACAGTTTTGGGCTGGTAATGGTATTTCATTGATATTTAAATTTTGAGGTGTTAGTTTTGCATTGGTGGCTGCTAGCAAAGGCTTCCATCTCAGTTGTTGTTCTACATTATGCTGCAGGCTGGAGTGGCCAAACTCCTGACTGCTTTGCATCACTCTGGATAAACTGCTGCTCATTCTCGGGGTCTTGCTTTGGTGTTTCCCTCTGACCCCTTTGTGGGCTGGGCTAGTACACTGGCCCCTTAGCTGTTGTGGGTGCTGCTAAGGGCTGTGTTGAAAAGGGAACTGGTCAGGGCACAGACTGGCAGAAGCGAGCACTGTAAAACTGATGCTGCTGAACATGGAGTCAGCTGAATACTGCTAAAGATAGCCACTGAATTTGAATTAGTGCTGCATCATTTATCATTTGTGCTCCTTCCACTCAATACTGTCTTCTGTAGATGTCCAGATGCCCCAGTAGGGGCAGACCCCCTGAGCATTGTGCCACTGCCTGCACGCTTTCTCTTCCACTACTCCACAGACATATTTTTGACCTGTATTGACATTTGACATGGTTGCACACTCAAGTCGTATGTTGTCAACTGATGTCTGACTCTTTCCTGGAATAATTTACCTAGAATGACCACATTTTAAACTTTTAGCATTGTTATATTGCTATGATGTTACCACGTTAAAAAAAAAGAGCTGTGTCTAGAGGAATGATCATTTGGTGTTTCTAGCAAGCATAAATTATCATGACACCAGTGTGAGACTGTGTGGTGTGACACTATTAAGACCATAGATCCTGATAGGACTGCACCAGGGAGCGGTAGATGTCACTAGACAGACGTCTTAGCAGAATGCCCAAAATGCAGCCAGGACAGCTAGCCCTGCAGTGTGTCTCCAACCCCTGCCCGCACACAGTGGGAATGAATTGGGGCAGTGCCCTTAGCAAAGGGCATTCATCCTTTTTTATCCTCACACAGAACATCCAGCAGTTTGCTGCTCATAAGAGAACCTCGGCAGCAGCCTCTGCAAAGTGTCTCTGTCCTTCTGTCAAGCTGATTGTATGCCAGAGGCACTAACCTCTGCAGTACTTCTCCTTCCTCCTGCCCTCACACAGCAGGTCTCAATCATGGCATCAGACAGACCACTCAGCAGGGAAACACACCAGAGGAATACATTCTGCAGAGGGTTTCTGCTGTCTTGCTTTCAGACAACAGTGCACAGACCAATGACATCACTGTGCAGCCTGTAGTAAGTAACTGAGGCATAGAATCCAAGTAGGTCAAGGTAGTCTAGGCTTAGCAGCACCCACAGTGGTTGTGACCAGTGTTCTGATCTCAGGTCTGCAAAATGTAGATTTTTCAGCCCTGAGAAACATTTTTGATTTATTTCCTCTTTATCAAACAAGGATGCAGAAAAGGCTTCTGGGTATTGAGAAACTGCTTCCTGGGACATATTGTTGACTAAGCCCATGGCTGGGCAGTGATAGACATGAGTGGTTCCTTAATATTAATTTCTGTGAAGGTCTGGACCCATTTGCAAGTATTAGGCCTTCACTACATTGTGGTGAGTTTTCTGTCAAAATACTGGCCCACATTATGTGATTGTCTTGGTCACACAAGATGAATGAGTAGATTTAAAAGCTAAGATCGGTAAACTGATTGACCTGTGCTTACTAATACTTCTACTACTAAGTAAAACACCATTACACTTAGGGACATGTTTGTGACAGGCTTGCACCGGTGTTGCAACAAAATGTATGATACAATAGCAGCATAAGCAGTACTCCACATCTATGAGACACTCTACATTTGCTCAAATGTGTAATTTTTTAAGGCTTGCTTTGGGCAAAAGCTGCACCTAAACCAGTTGCCTCATGCACAAATTAAAATATTTGCATTCCCCAGAAAAGTCTCACGGAAATCTAACATAGTGATATTTATGGGTTTGGCAATGTGAGACGCATCATTTGGATATGGCACGCAAAACCAGATGCACCAAAAAATCTGCCCATCAGTAACCCAGGTAAAGGAAATGATGCATTGGCTGTGGTATAAAAACCTGAACATCCAAAAACACTTGGGCAAGCTCAACTATGCATGGAGGTGTGATCCTGCAGCTCAGAGTCACAGGGAGACCACCACCACCACAACATAACCAGAGAAGAAGAGAACATACATTCGTGCAGCGTACCTCCCTCATCGACCTCAGATGGGATGAGGTCATCAAATTCTACAGACTTAGGAGAGATTCTGTCATAGAATTGCTCCACAAGATTAGGCCAAGTTTCCTGTCACCAAATGTCAGGCCCAGTAACGTTCCTCCACATGTAGAAATTATAGCTGTGTTGCACATGCTTTCATCTTGTTCCTTCCAGGTCCCAACAGCCAGAGTTACAGGAATATCACAGGCATCATCTGCTGCCTTCCTATCATCTGTCCTGGATGCCATCATCTGGCTCACATCCCAGTACCTTTTCTTCCCCAAGAGCCACCAACAATAGCTGGACACCAAGCAAGGCTTCAATGCCATTGCAGGATTTCCCCATGTGGTAGGTGCCCTGAATTGCACACATGTGCAATTGGTTCCCCCTACTGAAACATCCCACCTATACAGGAACCAGAAGCACAGCTACTCTATTAATGTCTAGGCCATTGTGGACCATCTGGGGATGTTCACCAATGTGCTGGCCAAATACTCTGGAAGTGCACATGATGCCTACATCTTCCAGCACAGTATCATAAACAAGCACTTCCAGAATGGCCAATATGGGAATGGCCTAATTACTGGTAAGTAAATCTGAAGTGCGCAACATACCAAAACAAAATGTAGATAGGTGTGCCTCATACTTGTGTAATGCATTGTGGTACATGTGTAATGCAAACCCCTAAGTCAGATATTTGAGGACATGCAAAATCCCTTTGTGTGGCTTGGAATGACATTCAAAATCTGGAGTAAAGCAACACAGCGCCGAAATGTGTTGCATTACTGTGTATAAGAGAGGCGTTACATGGGCATTATATGGGTGTATCCATATATCTCCCATGGTTGATGACGCATGTCATGTATACCAAACATGGTGAATCTGGAAATGTGTAAAATGAATATGTCTTCCCCGGTGATGTGCAACAAGCATAAATGACGCAAGTCATCCAAGTTACTCCCACTTTCTTTGTGTGCTGCATTCTTTGGCGCACTTAGATAGAGGAATATGCCTCTAAGGAATATTTGTGTGCCAGAAGGTGCTCCTTCCTGCACTAAAAAAATCAAGCATGCAATGCAGGCACACGTGCACTGCAGTGCAAGGTTGCCTATGTGTGTGGTAAGCAGCACATCACCTGCCACTGCAGGGTGATAGGACAGAAATCTATGGCTTGAATACTGTGCAGTCCTGCCCATTCCCAGTGATGTAGTGCAGTACAGCAAGGTCACTTGCTGTAAAGCACTGTGCCACTTTGTCAATTATCTGGCTCCTACTGTCATGTGCACATAGGGGGGACAACAAACTGCAACATGTAGACAGTGATTTCCCATTCTGTCATACCCTCTCTAATCCTGCAATGGTAGTAGCAAAAGAACATCTGTGCACATTATTGTGTCATCCCACACTGCCTGAATGGACTGAACTACATTATCTGCACAAATCAATATAATAATCATGTGGTACACAAGGCAACTTAATATTAGTACAAAGTGTGTGATGAGTGTTTCACCTAGTCTCGATATCAGTTAAACTTAAAAAAACTAGTGGTGTGTGAACTAATCCGGTGTTCATAAGTAAGTGTGTCACACATGGCCAAATACTTGTATGTTGACCATAATTCCTGAAGAAGTGGTTGTAAATTCCATTGGTGTCATAAAAAGTAAGTGTAGGCCCCATACCCGTATAAAAGTCAATTTAATGTACCAATGCGAGCCCAACATACAAAACACACATATGCCTCAGCCATACTAGTAGTCTAGGTACACACATATACATACGTATCAAGCCACATTGAAATGTAAGGAACATGATAAATCATCAGCATACTTTTGTAACTAGGCCAAATTCTCCACATATGAATCCATCAATGTTAACCTTACAAACTCAAACAGAATGCTGTCTTTATTAGAAAGCTCTACATTAGTGTGTCCTACACAATAATGGGCCACAGTGTCATACCTATGTGCCCATCTAAGTTCAGCAAAATGTGTCTGTACAACTTTCCATGTCGAAAATATAATACATGTGGGAAGCAAATTCCCATGCCAAAGTATGTGAACAGATCAAAGACTGGGTCAATGTCATGTAGGCAAGCAACAAAATTCAAATGTTTTAAAAGGACATATAAATGTGTGAGTGTCAAACAAGTTGGCACTGTCCAAACCTACCTAGTGGTGAATATGTGATAGAAAATAAGATCACTACTTTGTTGATGTGCCCATGTAGTGAGTGCACATAACGTAGAGTTTTCCCCAACTTTTTGAAGTACCTGTCACCGTAATCTACTGCCTGTACATGAAAGTCAGCATGCATTAGGGTCAAACATATTGGGACATGCTCAACATTTCTATTGACACAGAAACTGTGAAAGACATGTCAAACCATGGTGAACCTTAGATATAACACATAAAGTTCAATGCTGTAAGAAATATCTACGAGTTAGTCAGTATACATAACATACATGGACAAGTGTGTCTCTGTAACAATGTGCATAATCATTAACAGTTGTTTTTCTTTCTATTTTTAGCTGACCAACGATATTGTCTGCAGCCGTGGGTCATGACCCCATTGGTACATCCCCAGACAGAGCCAGAAAAACATTTTAACCAGGCACTGCATATGACTAGGAATGTGGTAGAAGGTACATTCAGGCCCTCATTACGACTCACAGGCACCAGAAGACCGCCAGTGTTGGTGGTCCGAAGACCACCATATTATAAGCAAAGTTGGATTTCTGCCCATTTATGGATGGAAATTCAATATTGTCGGGCTGGCCGATGGCGCAAGAGAGGCATTTTCCACCACCAGCACTGCCACGCCAACAGGACTCCTCCTGCTGTATTATGATATGAAATACGGTGCAGCGGTTTCATGAATGGCGGTACTGGTGGTGGAAAATGTCAAGACCCATCCGAAAGAGGTGAGGTGGGTGTGGGGTGCATGTGTGTGGTGTGTGCATGTATGTGTAGCGGTATGGGTGTGCGTGAGTGCATGTGTGTCTGTATGTGTGCATGGAGGGTGTGTGTGTCTGCATGTATGCGGAGGGGAGGGGGTGTTGGGTGCGAGTGAGTAGGTGTGTGTATTGGTATGCATGTGAGTGGGGGTGCATGTGCACAGTCTGTGAGTAAGTGGGGGTGTCTGTGTGGATGCATGGGGATGAGTGGGGATGTCTGTGTGGATGTGTGCAGATGAGGGGGTGTGAGCGCAAGAGTTGGGATGCAGAGTGGGAGTTATATGAATGTATGCATGCATGGAGGGGCGGGGTGTGCATGTTTGCGGAGGGGGTAAGGGTGTTCATGTATACAGAGGGGGTATGAATTATTGCAGAGGGGGTGCGTATGTATGAGTGCGAGTGCAGTAGTTTCTGTGTATGCGTGCGGTCCGGTGGGGGTGGTTGTATAGATGTGTGCAGTTGGGTGTGTGGGTGTTTACAAGTGTGTGGACGGGTGTCTGCAAGTGTGTGGACGTATGAGAGTGCGTTTGCCGGGGACAGGAATTGGGATTCTTGTCACCGGGTGCATTACCACCAGGGTTTTTGTGGCGTCGTGACCTCTGCGAAAAAAGCCTGGCAGTTTACTGCCTCCTAATATGCCCGGCGGGCTTAGGCCTACCACCAGCCCAGGGGAGCTCCCCACCAGCCACAGTGGTCCAACTGGACCAGCAGGACTGGCGGTGTTGTAGCGGTTTGGCTGCGGCCTAACCGCACAACTCCTATTGCGGCGATCTTTACCGTTGGGTCTGTGACCGTAATATGGCTTCCAGTGTTCTGAAGTCCAGGTTTAGATGCCTGAATATGTCAGGAGGAAGATACTATACTTCCCCCAAGTGGTGTGCAAGTTTATTCTGGTGTGTGCAATTCTACACAACAAATGCTAGAACAAATGTCCTGTGTGACTTGGAGCCAGAAGAGAGTGACCAAATAGAGGAGGAGGATGATAATGGTGGAAACATCCACAACACAATGTCTGGTCGGTTTTGAAGCAACAACATTGTGTCCAATTTGTTTCACAATTGATTTACATGATCAACAAATTCTCTTAAATGTTAAACATGAGAATTAATGTTTGAGTTCATTAATTGTGTTGTCTTTATGTCACAGTCAATGTAAACATCAAGTCACTCACATCTTTTCAACCAGAATTAGGCCTAAATGTGTATCAATCATGTTGTGAGACCCATTGAGCAACATAGGGCCATGGCTCCTAATATTTTATCAACCAACAGAGCAACACAATGTGATGCAGTGTACTGCATGTAAGGGACTGACCAGACTTGCCACATATCCACATCTAAAGAGTTCATTTCTGTCCTCACTCTCTTGAGCAGAACAGTGCTGCACAGCTAGCAGTCTTGCTTTGTTCTAAATTGTTTTTCGTATTGTTCTCAATGATTGTTGCAACACAAATCACCTAATGTATCCCTGGTGCACTTAACATCACAGATCATGAGAGACAGTTGTCATGGAAAAAGACCAAGTATGATGTGTACAAGTTAACATTTTATTTGTAAAGAAGACATATATGAATGTGTGGGGATCCTCAATACAATACACATGCAAGTAAATTCCTGGCCAGATTGTCATATATAACCCTTCACACCACAGTTCTCAAAATGCACTTTTAAAATGCATCACACAGCAATGTACTGTGACTCAAAGCCCTGTAACACAACAATATGAACAACAATATGAACAGATGATGTTGCAATGTGAAGAATTAGCCAGAGAATTAAGATAATGGAGGTGTTTTTGCAAACAGTGCAACACCTGAAGAATACAGAGATGTCAGGAGTGGGAAGTGACCATGTGCAAAGTCACACAAATACAAACAAGCATGTGTGGGAAAACTGGGCAGACTGCAGAAGCCCCCTAACTTTTTGACCCCATTTTCTACTCATACTGGTCTTTTTCTGACTGTGATGGTCCCCTGGACACTGCTAAACAGTCCCAGGGTCTGTGCTCTGATTAAAATGGCATATGCAAATTAGGTTAATTATAACTGGCTGTACCAACCTACCTACAAGTCCCTAGTATATGGAGGGCATGTAGGTTTAGGGAGCCCAGCATATCTTGTACACCTATAGGTGCACTGATGTGGTGCCCAGTGTTAAGCCGGCCTGCCTTGCTGGCTGCTTTTAAGTTAAAGTTAACCCCAAATTTGACTTTGGAATTAAAAGTACATCCAAAGTCCTAAGCTACCTTATTTGTACATATAAGTCACCCCTAATGTATACCCTAAGTGCCCCAAGGGTTGGGTGCAGTGTAGCTATAAGCATGGACTTTCAAAAAGACTTTTTATAAGCCCTGGTGAAGGGAAAAATAGCCAAGCATGTTTTTCCCCAGTTTAGAGAATGGGCTCTGTATGCTAACATGGGGAGACTTTGGGGCATATTTAAGAAAAGTGGTGCTGCACACAGTGCAACGCCACTTTTCTTGCACCCCTTAGTGATCCCTTAATGCCACCATG
Organism: Pleurodeles waltl; assembly: GCF_031143425.1. Lineage (NCBI taxonomy): Eukaryota > Metazoa > Chordata > Amphibia > Caudata > Salamandridae > Pleurodeles > Pleurodeles waltl. The sequence goes on along the minus strand of NC_090444.1, from coordinate 1,105,509,014 downwards.
TGTATGCCGTATTTAAAATACGGTGCACTATGGTGGTAGTTAGGGGACTAGCAGCACAATTTTAGACACTAGTCCGGCGCTTTTCAGGATTAGCGTCATAAATTTTGATGCGAATCCTGAAAAGCACCCAGAGTCCCATTGTAACCAACCTCTGAGCAGGCGTTAAAAGTGTCGAAAAAAATGTTGCAAGGAAATCTCTTAGATTTTCTTGTGCCATTTGTTCGCCCCCCAACTGGCACAGGCATAATGTAGTGCAAAGTGTTACAAGGTGGCACGTAAATATGGTGCATTATTTTTGGCCTTCCAACGCCACATTAGCCTAAAAAAAAATGACACTAATGTGATGTTGAATTGGTGCTAGAGGCTCTTAAATATGCCCTTTATTTTAAATTAATGATAAAGTCTTCCGTAGGAAGAAGCTAAATTTGGCAAGTTTAATATCAAATTAAAAGGTATAATACATCCAACAGCTTGCCATGTTTGAATTTCATGTAACTTATACCTAGAAAGAGTTGTACAACTCTTGCTAAAAGTTACCAGTTTTAGCCCTGTAGTGCCCTTCTCTGATTGGTGAGCCTCTGGCAGCCTGAGCCAGGCTGGCTTGATGAGGTGTGAAGTGGCCTGGGCTGAAACAAAGGAAGCATCCACAACCAGGTGCTCCCTGATTGGATTAAGGAAGGGGTGTGTTAAGAGTAATTTAGCCACACCAGTGGGTGGGCTCAGCCAGATCTAAACTCTAAGATTGAATTTTTGCCTTCTTTGATTTTGGAGGAATGTTGCTCCATGGGATTGGTTTTGGCCACACTTCCTAGGAAGTGGTCACTCAAGAGGGTGGTCTGCACAAGATTGGATAGGAACACCCCCTGCTTTCCACCCCAAGAGCAAAGATAAAATTGGTAGAGCTGCGCCCAACCTCAGATCCCTACAGGAACAGGAAGAAGAAGGACTGTCCTGCGGGACCCCTGGCCTGCACCTGGACACTGCACTAAGAAGGGCTCCACCAGCTGCACACTTGGGCTTCACCAAGAAATGGACTTAGCCTGACTTCTACTGCTTCAAGTAGGGACTCCCATTATGCTACAGGTCGAAAATAGCTGACCAGAGCCCTCTGCATCACGTCCTGAAGAAATTGACCAGCTGACCAGTAGTCATTTTTGGATTTGAACCAGGTGCATTCTGAGAGTTCAAGTCATAACCTCCAAGGAGCAACTCAGAGCTTCTGGAACCTTGGGGTGAGTTGTGGACACCAAGGGCACCTCAAAAGAACTTCGGGAAGAAGATCCAGACATTTGGAGAAGTTTGAAGCTACTTTAAAAAAAGCTCCATAAGTGGAAAGACCCGACGTCATGAGTCAAGCCAGCTAACTTTGTCCACAACCTGGCCTTACTTGCAGGTTTGTCCCCAAAAAAAAGCTCCAAAGCCCCAAACTTCCAGGATTTCACTGGGGGCTTCTGGGAAGGCAATCCGATGACGTTGCATCAAAATTGCCTTGCTTTGGAGGGTCGCCTGACGTCAGAGAGGAAAAGGTCCAAAAAACGTTTCTAAGTCAGAAAGTAAAAAGTTGAGTGAGGCCTCCTACACAGTGTATCCAAGGAGGGATCCACTAAGGTTGGCTTCAACTTCAACTTAGTCCCGGATGAAGATTACCATCCTGAAAAATCCTCTAAGTCCGAACGCAGAACTCTTCACCGAGGCCTCCTGCGATGCACATCCGAAAAGGGCTCCAGCAAGGTTGGCTTCTACTTGTGACGTTGTCCTGGTCAGTGAGAGATCTTCAAAAATTCTTTTAAGTCCGAAGGTGAAACTTTGACCAAGGCCACCCGCTCAGTGTAGCTGAATATGACTCCATCGCAATCGGCCTCAACATTTGACTTTGCCCAGGTCAAGTGCAACCAGATTGGCACTTTTGATTTCTAGGCGCTAGAAAACACTTAGCACCACATTTACGAAGATTCAGTTTTGTGACTCGCAAACAGTGAACCTGTCTGTGACTCGCAATAGGGTCACAAATGACCTACCTCATGAATATTCATGAGGTAGGTTGCAATTTGCGACACCATTGGGCATGGCAGCACTCACAGGAATGGTGGCTTGCTGGTGTCAGCAGACCACCATGCCTGTCACTTGTTTTAAATAAAGCAGTATTTTCCTCAAAGGAACAGGGAATGCATTTTTTTAAAAAAATGAAAAGTTGTCTTTTCATTTTTTTCAGAGCAGGCAGTGGTCAGTGGGACCACTGGCTGCTCTGAATTTTTTTTTTCGGGTCCCCATTCACAAAGGGAATGGGGACCCCTTCCCTTTTGCGAATGGGTTAACACCAATTTGAAATTGGTGCTAACTGCAATTGTTTTACAACCACATTTGAAGTCACAAAACAATCATACATACCATTTAGATTCAGTATTAGGAAGTGACGCCCTTGACATGCCCCTTCCTAATACTGAATCGCAAAACCCAAACTGCGATTCGGTAACAAGTTACCAAATTGCAGTTTGGGCTTTGCACATCCCAAAAAGCATTTTTCTTGTTGCAAACGGGCTGATTCTGCGAATCGCCCCCTTTGCGACTAGTAAAATGCTTCGTGCATCTGGCCCTTAATCTTTAAAAAATCATGTCTCCGGTTCGCTTTATTGGATTTTTGTCATTTTAAAGAAAAAATATATAATCTATCATTATAAATTGGTGTTTGATTTTTATTGTGTTTTGTGTTTTACTTATTTACTTTTTTTATATTATTAAATGCTTCACCACCTGTCTCCTCAGTTAAGCCTAACTGTTTGTTGCCAAGCTAGCAAGGGTTGAGCTGGGATTAATTAATTGAGACCCTGTCTGGACCTAGTGGTGGTTTGTGGCCTGTAGCTATGTGTAGGTACTTACCTGCCCTTCCAACATATACACTAATTAATTGACTATGATGTGATGGAGGAATTTGTATATGAACTCACCACTGCATTGGTAAAAGTACTCTACACTTTCCCTGAGTGTACAAGTGCATGTTTGAGGGGATCACAAATCTTGTAGCATCCCAAAGGGGAAGTGGCATTTGAATGTATGCCATTACATAGGTTTGTGCCATGGATTAGAGTCTTCTGGGACCAGGTGGGCCACACAAAGCCCTGCCCTCAGAGTAGATGTGCTGCTACTGCCTTTGATAGGAGTAAGACAGAGCTCAGGTGGGTTTGGCAGCATGATGTTTACTGAACAGTAGTAGTGCACATGGTGTAGGTGTGTGTGCTTGTAGAGTGTGTTAACCTTTAGACACTCTAACACAGTCCAAAGGGGGCATTGAACCAAACAGTGTGCAATTACTGAGTGTGTGTGCTACATGTCATGATGTTTGCATTCAGTCAATACATGTGAATAAAGATCCCCCATTGTCCTGTGACTGTAAACAGACGGCATTTAATTAGCATGGCCACAGAGTGCAGCGCTGATAGTCTCCCTACTGCACGGCTATGTGTGAAAGCAAAATCTAAGTAATATCCTGTGGCTAATAGAATACAAATCCTTTCAGCCCTTTCCCCTGTGCCGGTGCTGTCTTGGCTGCCCTTTGCCAACACAGGTACACTTGTACTATGGAGCAAGGATGCTTGTATCATATGCAGAAATATATTTGTGCATGAAGGTGTGTCTTCCTGCTATCCAAAATATCCTGTGAGCCATACCCCACTATCTATGTGTGCTGCAGGGCATAGCACATATTGAAAAATGCAGTAACAAGGACATTTGAAGGTCTAACTCCTTGTAATGGCATTCCTGGGAAGGTTGTACTTACTGGTGCAATTCCAAGTTTACGTGGTTTGTTACATCTGGAATGCATCTAAAACCATGAGATGGGAATGAGTACCCCCATGGAATGGGCAAGGCGCCTCGCTCTGGTACAGAGTAAGGCAATGAAGTGATTTGCAATGCATTGTGTCACTCAAGATTAATGGTGCTTCTCAGGGCTACACAAGCTGGCCTTTTGTGGCTCAAAAAATATACAAATAGATTTGTGCTGCCCATTTACCATAGTACATCATGCAAGCTTCACACATATTGGGCCATATATATAGCCCTGAGTGTAGAAGTGTCTTTGCCACCACATTACATGGAGGACCTTGCCTCGGTTTGTGAAGAAAGATATGGCTGCCTGACAATCACATGTGCAATATTGGAATTTTACCATATGAATTCAGAAAAAACAGTACTCCTGCAAGCTGGGTGGCGCATACACTGTAGTATGGGTGAGCCAGCCTTTCTCTGTGCTTCCCTATGTGTGTGTTGCTTCTGTAACACATCATGTGGAAGGATTCCTGACAGGTTGAATGAACAAAGAGATTAGGAACATTAGGTAATACAATAGAATGAGCCATTGGCCCCATGAGCAATCTTCACATGCACATATGTCTGTATGGAACCTTCAGACGTACAGCCTGGTAACGGCTGTGACAACTGATGTGTGATAATAAATGTGTCACTCAAAATGTCACACCTGAGAAGTTGAATTGTCTCACACAAGCACACTATGACCACTGAAATGTCACATATAAACAAACTTCAAACTTGGCAGCAATAAATCAAGGACTGATGGAAGTATGCCTAAGATGTGATTTCTTGTGTTTCACAGTCCTCTACAGTAGTTTCCACACATTAGGCCAGTTGTGTGGCATCAGAACCCACGCATTGCCCCTGTTGCACAGGGCATGCACCAGCTGCACCAATTGTAAGCTGTGCATTGGCGCCAATGTGCAGAATTGATTGCAGAAGTGCTAATGCGCTGTGCGGTCATCACACAATGGCCATTTCATTAGCGATGGCCAACACTACTAAATACATCACGTCTGAGGCATGATTCAAGCATGTAATGATGGGTACCTCTGACCTTCATCATCCAGCCAGCTCAGGCCAGAAAGCTTACAAGCTGCATCCAAGACTATTGCAATAGTTTGATATGTGTGTCAAAGATGTGTATATCTGAAACACTTAGAAAACATAGGGGGGTTATTCTAACTTTGGAGGAGTGTTAATCCGTCCCAAAAGTGACGGTAAAGTGACGGATATACCACCAGCCGTATTACGAGTTCCATAGGATATAATGGACTCGTAATACGGCTGGTGGTAAATCCGTCACTTTTCCGTCACTTTTGGGACGGATTAACACCTCCTCCAAAGTTAGAATAACCCCCATAGTTTGTAAGATTAAGATATAAATTGAAGCATATTGTTGGAAAATGGGTTATTGGTAAGGGCAGGTAAGTACCTACACTTAGCAATAGGCCACTAACCTCCACTTAGGTCCAGTTAGGTCTCAGTAAATTAAACCTAGCTCAACCCTTGGTAGCTTGGCAGCGAGCGACAATGCTTAACTTAGGAGACAAAGCGTGAAGCATTCAAATATCACAAAACAGTAATTCAATAAAACACAGGAAACAGTTTACAAATCCAAAATCAATTTATAAAAATAGATTATATTTTTATCTTCAAAATGAAACCAAAATGAATACAATTGGATAAGGGGAACCAGATACATGAATTTTTAAAGAATTAATGCTTTCTAGCGCATAGAAGCAACTAGTGCTCAAAGGGTTAAAAAAAGGTCACACTGGAAAGAAACAAAGTCCAGAGTTCAGGTCACCTGCGAGGTAACACTGTCACACTTACTTTCAGAAGTGTTTGATTCAGGAAAGTGGTCCAAAGCACCAGCAAAGGGTTCAGAGGCTCTGGTGGGCCTCTTGGGGTTTGGGACTACAACTCCCACAATGCACCTCTTCAACTTATGGAGTTGCTCCAAACGTCTCCAAACTTCTGGATCTTCTTTCAGAGGTCCTTTTTGTGTCCTTGAAGTGTCTACAACTTGATCCAAGGTTTCAGAAGCTCTGAGTTGCTCCTTGGGAGTTGGGACTACAATTCCCAGAATACACCTGGTCAGAATCCTCAAATGGCCACTGGACACTGGTCAGCTGGGTTCTGCTTGCAGGACTTGATGCAGGGGACTCTGGGCAGCTCCGTTGTACCTGTAGCAATCAGGAAGTCCCTTCTTGAAGCAGTAGAAGACAGGTAAAGTCCTTTTAGTGGTGAAGCCCGAGTGTGCAGCTCGTGCAGTCCTCCAGAGTGCAGTGTCCAGGTGCAGGTCAGGGGTCCAGCAGGGCAGTCCTTCTTCTCCTGTAGTTCTTCCTTGTTGGAATCTGATAGGGATCTGGTAGGGAACTGAGGTGTGGGTGCAGGTCTGCCAGTTTTATCCTTGCTCCTGGGTGAAAAACAGGGGGGTCCTGGTTCTCCAATCAGGGGCAGGGTCCTTCCCCATGTTTTGACCACTTCCTGGGAAGTGTGGCAAAAATCAATCCCAGTTAGCAACATTCCTCAAAAATCCATCATGGCTGAAAGTGATTTTTGGAGGTTACATTTGGCTTAGCCCACCCACTGGTGTGGCTAAAAATCCTAAATACACCCCTCTCCTGCCCTCTCCTAATCTAATCAAGGGGACACCTAATTGTCTGGATTTGCAGGATGTGAGGGTGTTGCTGGGTTGCTCCAAATGTCCTTCTCTGCCTTTGAAGACCAGTTTGGCAGCCCTCCCACTTCCTGCTTCACCATCTTCTGAGTGGAGATCTCCTCCCCCAGGCACATCTCTTTGTGTGGAGCCAGGCCACTTCACACCTCATCAAGGCAGCCTATCCAGGCTGCCAGAGGCTGGCCACTCAGAGCACAGCAGCAAACCACTGCAGGGCTGAAGTTGTCAACTTTTCAGGTAAAGTTTAAAACTCTTTACCTGAACAAGTTATATTAAATCCAAAAACTGGACTTTGTGGGATTTATTATAACAATTAATTTGATACCTAACTTCTGGTATTAGTTTCTTAGGGGGACTTTAAAAATTAAAATAAATTCTCCCCATTCTAGCCTATGGAGGGCATTCACTACAATGAGGGAAAAACAAATGTGGCTGTTTTACCCCACCAGGGCTTATAAAACTATTTGTGTAAGGCCCCTGCTTATGGTTATATGGCACCTAGCCCTAGGGCACATAGGACACACCTTAGGTGTGACTTATATGTAAACAATAAGGTAGTTTAAGACGTTGGAACTACTTTTAATTCCAAAGTCGAATTTGCAAATAACTTTAATTTAAAAGCAGCCAGCAAGGCAGGCCTGCCTTTAAAATGACACTGGGCACCTCAGCAGTGCACCTATGGGTGCACTACCTATGCTGGGGTCCCTAAACCTATATGCCCTACCATATACTAGGGATTTATGGGTAGGTTGACTTAGCCAATTGTAATTAGCCTAATTTGCATACTGATTTTACACAGAGCTCAGGCCCTGGGACTGGTTAGCAGTACCCAGGGCACCATTATGGTCAGGAAAACACAAGCAAAAAGTGGAAAATGTGGGCAAAAAGTTAGGGGGCCTCTGCAATCAGCCCTGTTCTCACACACACATATAAAATCACTACTTACAATGCAATGTCCAATTTCTTATCTTCTAGGTTGACTTCTCCCATTCACACGCGCTGAGGTCGACAGTTTCTGGGACCCCCAATATTACCAGTAATTGTCATAAATACATGTATTTAGCGTTTTGATGTCCAGTGTTATCTATGTGAAGTCTAACACTGTGATGTGATCTGGGATGTAACAATCAACTGCTATAATTTTGCTGTCAATGTGGTAATACAACAGAACCTGCCCACAGATTCATTTGGAATGAAGAAGGAGGAATTTTATTATGAATGAAGGGTAGATGTAAGCAGGCCCACAGGATCTATGCATATTTATTTAGATTTGTGTTAATGTTCGCACACCTATAGTCATGCGGCTTTTGGCACAGGAGCCATCAACTGGTGCATAATCTGCATGTGTCCATTATCATCACGGTAGGTCATAGAACAAATGGCACAAAACTAAAGAATGATGTTTCTATGTATGTCGCAGTGTCCCGTAGGCTCTCATTATGCTAATGAGACTACTGGATTCGGGAGGCAGAATCATTTGCACTGTGGGAGGCTGAGTCTGAACCCACTACAGGTGGAACCTGTCGGCCTAATCCCAGTTTTGCTCCGGCTAACTAGCAGTGACACATCTCCATCCAAGAGCAGGGATAATTAGGCAACCAAGAGCATGACACAATTGACTCCTCAGGGAAATCGTGGTCACTCAGATCTCATTTGTTACTCTCAGTTACATTAGTCTCACATATGCAAGGACAATCAGAGTCAGAATATGGCTCAATAAGGTTTTATTGAAGTAACTGGATCTTAGATAATAAAGCATGAATTGCAATAACTAGGACATTGAAGCATGACAGATTTAAAATTGTGACGAGGAGAGTGAAACATAAAAATAACTATGTCACATTGTCACTAAGATCATTAACAATTGCTCCTACCTAGGCTATGTTAGAGCACATCATGTTAAGCTCTAATTCTGCCCTTCAGGTTCCCCTGGGAAGACATCAGCCCTCATACCTTAGTAATAGGCCTGTAGACTACAGAAGCAGCTGCAGCGAAGCACTCAGCAATCAGCATACAGTCGTGGTCACCTGGCTGGAATCTCCCTCTAACGTTCATTGGTCAAAGTAGTGTTTTTATAACTAAACAGCTGATGTTCCAAGAAAGGATCCCTATGTAGGAGTGTGTATGTTTCTGTGAACATTAGAGACAAAGTGTACCACTTTTGCCGGCAATCTACCTAACTGCAGTCTTTAGAAAAGCACAGAGTGAAAGAAATATCTTTTTTAGGAACGCAGTGCTGGCCTTAGCAAAGAACAGCTAGATAGAGAAGATAAAACAAGACTGCAAATGTGACTATTGTTAAAGTAATATGAATGAAACTGAATAAAATATGTCTAGGTTAAAGTGCACAGCGGCAGGCCTAGTTTGCCTGTTCAAAGCCTAATTATGTATAAAAGCGACTAAAATTCATATATATAAGAATGTCAATAATGATAAGTTAAAGGACACTGGAGCATATATTAAAAGGACAATTTAAAATGTTAACTGGGGCGCCAAAAAGCCGAATTTCAAAAGTCAGAGTAATTTGGGAAGTTGCCAATTGAATCCGGGATAATTGAAGACAGGAAACCTTCCACTTCAGCAGGTGGTAAAGTAGGAATTCATTGCCAAGGAAAATCAAGGAGCATTTGTGTTCCAAAGCCTGAGCTCCAGCCAAGGCAGCAGCATCCGGTGGTGTTCCCAACAATGAGTTTAGAGCTGCATCATCCACAAAGGGCAACTCATAAGCATCTTCCTGTAGCAAACACATCCTCAATGTGCATGTCTGCTAATAAGCCCTCAGCGAGAACATCAACAGATAAGCGTCCAATGAAAGCAAGCACTGCGAAGAAAGGCAAACTTTCAGTGCATGTTCGAACGAGCACCAAAGGCACCGAAACACGGGCTGCACACAATGCAAAACGATTGTGAATGACAGAGACCAGTCACATTCCAATTGCTCCAAGAGTGATGCTTCAAAGTACTGCATCATGCATTCATGACACAGCTACGCTGGTGGAAACGTTTTCAGTCCTCCTTGTTGTGACATGACAGCCATTAGGCATAAAAAGTAGCAATAGCAGAATGCCACCTCTTATAGCCAAAGTTATCGGAAACCTCCCGAAAATATTGGAGAATATTGAATGGATGGCTGAAGGTATGAAGCCGAATATAGAGGAGAAGGTGTCAAACAAACCAGAACAAACAGCCTTAAAGAAATTTGCAATTCCAGTAGTACTGAATGCATTCAATATTCGTCCCACCAGCTCACCAAAGTGTCTCTGAAAGTTGGTACTTAAAAGGGACTGTATCTCTGCTGTTTACAAGCCATTGAATGGGTGACAGAAGATTTGCATTCACTACCGCTTAGAAAGACCTCTTTAATGCCACTGAGGCATTTGTACGAGAAGGGTAGCTCCCACACCTAATGGATGTAACTATCTCCTAGCCTTTCAAATCTGCCCACTGGAATGCATTTTAAGCAGGACATGAATTAAAGTATTGAAATAGGCAGATTAATGGCCCAGTGTATTAACCATTCAGAAGATAGTATTTCAGCCACAATAAAAGGCATCTTTTCTAATTTCTTAATATTTAACATGACATAAGTTGCTTTTTTCTTAGCCATTAGTTGTTGTTGTTGCGTTAAATTAACAGTGGAAAATATGTCCATTGCGCTTACATGTTCCCAGGGAACGTGACCTGCCTTCAGTGTTTGTAGTGTCCAACCTAACTGCATAATGGACCTTAGTTGAATTCTGTCCATGGTGTAAAGAGGACATGTCACTTTGTATTATGTCTATTGCAGAAGAAACAATGTTGTTTAAGGTGTATATCCAGTCGGACAGGGTATTAATCCCATTATCTACAACAACTAATGCCTTCTGTAAATTTTCCTGGTCTACTTGCCTTAACCGGGCTTTGGCTTCATGTTGAGAAAGCTTCCAAATTTCATTATAGACTGCATATAAGAAGCACTTTCTGCATTGTTTTATGGGGCCTAACAGGAAATCCTGTAAGTCAGTGCTATTAAACAGGAGACTGAGGTGTTCTCTAACAGCATCTAGTGAGGAACTCTTCAACTATCGCTGGCACAGTTTCCCTTCACTGTATGTTTTTGCTATACCCGCATGTTCAGATGACACATAGCGAGGGTCAGGTCTACTTGTTCTAAAAAACCCTGAGGAGTTTATAAAACATTTATGACACTCATTGGTATCTATTGGCCACAATAACCACCCACAAGGATGTGAAAGTGAAGCACTAAATGTGCCATTTTGGACCCATTCATCAAGCTGACCTTCAGTTGCATTTTCTTTTTTTGCCACTTGTAAAGTTTTGCAGAGGCAGGTATACTGGGTGCATTCAATTCCTTAATCTTTGCTAAGCCTAAACAGCTTGTCTGCTGCACAGTATCATTAAAAAATATTATTTGAACAGGTACCCGGCATGCTCTGAATAAAGCTCTCTTTCCCCTTATTTGCCAATTTTTTGTTCCCCACACACTTTTTAAGTCAATCAACTTCAACCAATATTCATAGCCTTCTATAGCCAACCGGGAAACAAAGAAATCCGAATGAATGAATTTTATATCTGTCAATGATATATGTACATTTTCCATCAATGACAATTTGAAATAATATGACTCAGCATTTATAACATTGTGCCCAGAAAAACATGCAAATTTTTTAGAATATGTTTTAGAACTCCCTTGTGGTGACGTTGGACAATGGTCCCATTGTGTGTAATTAAACATAGTCTTTGGGATACTTACTCTGTGAATGAAATAGTGCCCATAATAATTATAGCAAAACATATCACCATAATTCTCTTCAGAATAATAAACATTTTCACTTTCGGATACAGTGAAATACTGCAATTCAGTCATCATAGAACCAACTGTTTTCACATCCCAGTCATCAGAAACAACTCTGAGTATTATTGCATTGTTCATAGAAAGTTTAAACACATAGGCCCTCATTCCGAGCCTGGCGGGCGGCGGAGGCCGCCCGCCAGGCTTCCCCCCTCCGAAATACCGCTCCGCGGTCGTAAGACCGCGGAGGGTATTCCGAGTTTTCCCCTGGGCTGGCGGGCGGTCTTCACAAGACCGCCCGCCAGCCCAGGGGAAAACTCCCTTCCCACGATGACGCCGGCTCGTAATAGAGCCGGCGGAGTGGGAAGGTGCGACGGGTGCAGTTGCACCCGTCGCGTATTTCAGTGTCTGCTTTGCAGACACTGAAATACTTTTAGGGGCCCTCTTACGGGGGCCCCTCGACTCCCCCTCCCGCCATCCGGTTCCCGGCGGGAGAACCGCCAGGAACTGGATGGCGGGAGGGGGAGTCGGAATCCCCATGCCGGCGCAGCATGCTGCGCCGGCTTGGAGGATTCCTTTGGGGCAGCGGGAAACCGGCGGGAGACCGCCGGTTTCCCTTCTCTGACCGCGGCTGAGCCTCCGCGGTCAGAATGCCCCGCGGGGCACCGCCGGCCTGTCGGCGGTGCCACCGCGTCCCACGGCCCTGGCGGACTTGTTCCGCCAGGGTCGTAATGACCCCCATATTGTATTTGAATTACCTTCTTGGGGCCATATATATCAAATGTGACTTTATCCCAAGCAATCCCACCAGGAATTGATGTAGCGGAAATATTAACGAAAGTCAAGTCTCTGCGGACCTTGTGAGAAGAAAAATGGGGTTTTAGGACCTCATCCACTAGTTCAACTGTTGATCTTTCATGAAGGTAATGGCCATGTATTAATAGAAAGAATTTAATGACAAAGCCAATCCAAAGGAGGAAAGCTAGTATAGTCAAGGAAAGCCACAGATGGTTCCATGGGAAAATAAAGTAATTTGTTTTAAGCCAGTTTATCAGCTCACGTGTTTTTGACAGTTCAGGTGTAGAAGAGGCAAATGAGTCTGAAAAGGTGTCATTGAGGTCAGCAAAGTGTCCAGAAGCAGTTTGTGCAAAAACTGGAGTTGTATTTGGGGGAGTAGAACTGGTAGGTGTCTCCCACAGTGGTTCACTGTAAATGATGCCATCAGTCTGTGTAGAAGTTGAATCAAATCAATCAGCAATGTCTTTGTTGTTTGTTGTAATAGATGTTAGTGGAACTAATGCAAGATCATTTTCCACCCTCCCCAAACTCGGAGAGGTTTCAGTGTTGCTGCTCAAAACTTGTAGAGGGACATCTTGACCAGTAGTGAGAGGGATTCAGAAACTACTGGTTGCTCCTCTTGGTCTGCTGTGCAGGATCAGCCACACCGTTTAACTTGATATTGTCAATAGATACAAAGCGGTTTTCTTTAGCACCAGACAACGGTGGTAGAATGACAGTTCTGGTACCGTGTATTCCCTGGAGTGGTACCGGTACACGATAAGAAGGACCAAACTCATTTTTCACAGCAACTAGATCCCCAACCTTTAGAATCCAGCCGGTAGATGTTATTGGTACATCCCTAATTCCTATGGAGGCAGCACTGGCAGAGCGTTGTCATCACGGAACTGTTGTAATTCCTGCAAGACAGTGACATGTTCATTTATGTCAAAAGGTGTTTCTGCCACCTCCACGCCAGGATCATCAAGATCTGGAATACAGTATACATTTGAGTTCCAAACAGGCACTCGTATGAAGTACGACCCCCTAGGGACCTTCTAGGCAGATTGTTCAGTGCTCTCTGGACTCCATAAAGGTGATTAAGCCTACTACGACCCGTACTTAATACTCTGGCTGTTAAGGATTGCTTTAAATCTCGGTTTCATCGCTCCACAACACTATTTCCCTTGGGATTAAATGGAGACGAGTAATGGAGTTTGACCCCTAACAAAGCCATTGCGTCCCTGAATGCCCTTGAAGTGAAAGCAGGGGCCTGGTGGGAGTGGAAAGTCGCAAAATAAGAGTCCGAGTGTCAGCTGAGCATTGTGGCCACACCCATAGAAATCTGGAGCAAGAGTCAACAGCGGCTAAAATGTATTTGTATGCACTGTCCGGTGTTAGGGAACCGCAATGGTCCAAGTACACACATTGTAATGTTTTTTTTAATTAGGAGGGGTGTCTGCGGTGGGTGTTTGACGGTGAACCCCTTAATTTGGTGGCAGATGTCACAACAAAGGACGTACTGCTTGGTCTGTTTGTATAGAACTTTCCACCAATAATGTGCTTGCAATAATGATATTGTAGCCGCCCCACCAGCATGGGCGGATGCAAGCCCCTCGTGTGCTGCTTTAATCAACTCTGGTCTTAGGTCTTTATTGGGAATTATTTAAACTCCCACGCATGGTATTTTTACTTCTGTGTCAAGAAAGCCTCCCATTCAGTAGGAATAGTTAGCAGGAAATGCTTTTGGAAAGGGTGTGCCTTCAGACGTGGCTTTCACAGCAGCCCATATGTCATCGCCTGGTTTCGTTCTAGAATGAGTTACTGTAGCAACAGCAGCCGTGGCTACTGCTGATTTGGCTGCTTCATCAGCCAATGTATTTCCAGCAACGTATAATGCAACGCGCTGGTGTCCAAGTGTATGTACAACATGGACATTTGGTAGCATTTCCTTCAGATCCGCTACTCTCTCCCACAGAAGTCTGTGTTTGATGGTGTTTACCTTTAGAATCTCTGAACCCATTGTGGTGCCAGTATTGCAGGTATTCATTGAAGGACTGGACACAATAATACGAACCACAAACAATCAGTGTTTTCTATGCAGGATCCGTATGTTCCAGTGCCATCACCAGAGCCTTTAACTCTGCTACTTGTGCAATGCAATCCCCTAGTGTTTGCGTGGAAGTATGTCGTGGGTAGAATTTATTACCCTCCATATAACCGCTTATGACTGTTTGATATTGATCAATAGGCAGTGTATTTGCTGGAACTGGGTAGTCTAGTTCATATTGCAAAAATTCTTGAGTTTGTAATTTTGGATCAAAAATGTAGTCGACATCAGTGGCTGTCAAAGACGTTGCCCATTGAATCCAAAGTGGATGTAATGCTTTAGCATTTGGACCGCTGGCTTTGGTAACAGCTTTGAAGGCAGGGTTGGGAGATACGACAATAATGAGTTTCCCCTGGGCTGGTAGTCTTCTTTAATGACAGCCATCTGAATAGCAGTACGTATTTTCTCAGTGGGACCAAAGCGTTGTTCTCCTGCTAAATATAAATGTTATTTGTATAATCAGGACTGTCTCACCCTCATGGAAATTTACATAGGTGAAACCAATGGCACCAGCAATTACTCTGATGACCAGATGTTTTATATTGTCCCTTGTGTGTAGGTGTTGTGCTGCAAGCATGTCTGTTTGCAAAGCTCTGAGAATGCATGTGTGTTTGACTGTCCAGAATTTACTGGAAAAGTCAAGATGTATTAGGTCATATAAGGTTTTTATACGTGATGCGTAATCTGGAATGTAAGTTCTTCCAAAATTTAGGAAACCCAATAGGGATTGACGTTTTTTAATGGTATTTGGAGGTTGTAACTGTGCACATTTTTCTTAGAATTGTGGCGCTAGGCTCTTTCCTTCACTTGATAACTTATATCCCAAAAACAGGACGCTAAGGAAGGCTATTTTTGTTTTCTTGAAGTTGAATTTATAGCTGAATTCTGCAAATCCTACCACAGTGCGGGCTACCCATCTTAGATGTTGCAGTAATTCATCATCTATTAGATAGATATAATCTACATAGGACAATGCTTCAGGGTCAATGTCGTGCAATATTGAAGTCACACGAGCCACAAACAGTCCTGGACTGTTCTTGTACCCCTGTGGTAAATGACAGAATTTTTTGTGGGAGCCTAGTGCGCTGAAACTTGTTAGGTATCTACTCTCAGGTGCTATATTTTGGCAGAACAAACCATTGGAAATATCCAGTGTTGCTTTGTATTTTTTGCGCACTATGTTGTGCATAAGAGCTGTGCTGTGTGAGTTTTGTATAGCGTATGTGCGTGTATGACTGATTAAATGCCTGTAATCTAAGACTATTCTGTAGGAATGGTCCGGTTTAGCTACTAGGAATAAAGGATTGTTCATTGATGAGACACAGGGTTCGATTACACCCTAGTTGTGTGAGGATTTCCCTCAGGGGTGCTTTAGCATCAGGTTTTATTAGATACTGGGGATGAGGATGAGGTTGATTTTTTATTGGAATTACATGATAGGGGGAATCTTGATCCCATCCTACGTAGTTGCGATATAACACGGATGCCTGCGCCAATGCCCAATCGATGGCATAGGATTCTGCGAGCTCATCAGGGACAAGGGGCAAGAAAGAAGGTTTTGATAACATCTTCCCCATATGGGCAAGTACGGACAAATTCAGGTGGCCAATCCCTTTCGGCCAGTAGAATATCATATATGTTTACAGCGCGGTCCCAAAAGATTGAGGGGGTGATTCTAACCCTGGCGGTCGGTGATAAAGCGGCGGCCAACCCGCCAACAGGCCGGCGGTCAAAAAAATGCAATTCTGACCCTGGCGGGAACCGCCAACACAGCCCGCCGCATTAACATTCCGACCGCCACGGCGGAACAAACAAACAGCGCGGCGGTCACCGCCAACAGCCAGGCGGCAGACAATGTACCGCCCACCCTATCACGACCCACCAATCCGCCACCTTTTCCGGGGCGGGAGCCCCGCCGATAAAAACACGGCGGAAACAGACATTTTCAATGGAAAACGCTCACCTCGAGACACTCCACGCGGAATCCGGACAGCATGGAACCCGAATTGAACATCATACCTGCTCTCGTCTACCTGCTCATCTACCACGAGTACGAACTCCGGCGCAGAGGTCAACGGTGAGTACTGCACCTACGACACACGGGAGGGGGGAGGACGAAAGGTTACGGGCATACACATATGCGACCCCCCCAATATGTACACACCAATGCAGAGCAGGAAGTCACAGTGACACCACACAAACACCCTTTAAAAATACAATGACACAACCAAATTTGGAATAAATATTTATGTACAAAAAAAGCACCTGGAAATAATTGAGCAACCGTGAAAAATATTTACAAAAACCAAAAATATATACACATCAGTGTATCACTGAAGTAACAAGTCCTGCACATCCTACGAATCTAACATGTCCGTGGGCCAATGTTCTGCGAAACAAGGGCAAAGCCCACACACGAGACCTGAGTCCTTTGGAGAGAACACTGCAGGGGCATCTGATGTTAAAACTACAGGCACCTCAGGGGGAAGGGAAGGGGGGGCCACCACAGCCACATGAGTCCACGACGCCAGATCCACGAGGAGCCACCATGCCCACTGCACCATCCTGGGGAGTGCAAAGCCACAGTCTCTCAATGTCTCTACAGTGGGTGGGCTGTCCACTGCACCATCCTGGGGAGTGCAAAGCCACAGTCTCTCAATGTCTCTACAGTGGGTGGGCTGCCCACTGCACCATCCTGGGGAGTGCAAAGCCACAGTCTCTCAATGTCTCTACAGTGGGTGGGCTGCCCACTGCACCATCCTGGGGAGTGCAAAGCCACAGTCTCTCAATGTCTCTACATTGGTTGGGCTGCCCACTGCACCATCCTGGGGAGTGCAAAGCCACAGTCTCTCAATGTCTCTACAGTGGGTGGGCTGCCCACTGCACCATCCTGGGGAGTGCAAAGCCACAGTCCATCCGGTGGATGACAGTCTCCACTGGTCAAGGAGGAGGCATGGTGGGCACAGTGAACCATAAACAGTGCCTGAGACGGCGGGACCCAGCGCAGCGGTGCATGACATGGCGATGTCCAGCGGAGCGGTGCCTGAGAGGAAGGGCCCAGCAGAGCGGTGCTTGACAGGAAGGGCCCAGCGGAGCGGTGCTTGACAGGAAGGGCCAGCGGAGCGGTGCTTGACAGGAAGGGCCCAGCGGAGCGGTGCTTGAGATGAAGGGCCCAGCGGAGCGGTGCTTGAGAGGAAGGGCCCAGCAGAGCGGTGCTTGAGACGGCGGGGCCCTGTTCAGCGGTGCTCTTCTGCACGGCGGGGCCCTGTTCAGCGGTACCTGTCTTCACGGCGGGGCCCTGTTCAGCGGTACCTCTCTTCACGGCGGGGCCCTGTTCAGCGGTGCTCTTCTGCACGGCGGGGCCCTTTTCAGCGGTACCTGTCTTCACGGCGGGGCCCTGTTCAGCGGTACCTGTCTTCACGGCGGGGCCCTGTTCAGCGGTGCTCTTCTGCACGGCGGGGCCCTGTTCAGCGGTACCTGTCTTCACGGCGGGGCCCTGTTCAGCGGTGCTCTTCTGCACGGCGGGGCCCTGTTCAGCGGTACCTGTCTTCACGGCGGGGCCCTGTTCAGTGGTACCTGTCTTCACGGCGGGCCCTGTTCAGCAGTGCTCTTCTGCACGGCGGGGCCCTCTTCAGCGGTACCTGTCTTCACGGCGGGGCCCTGTTCAGCGGTACCTGTCTTCACGGCGGGGCCCTGTTCAGCGGTGCTCTTCTGCACGGCGGAGCCCTGTTCAGCGGTACCTGTCTTCACGGCGGGGCCCTGTTCAGCGGTGCTCTTCTGCATGGCGGGGCCCTCTTCAGCGGTACCTGTCTTCACGGCGGGGCCCTGTTCAGCGGTGCTTTTCTGCATGGCGGGGCCCTCTTCAGCGGTGCCTGTCTTCACGGCGGGGCCCTGTTCAGCGGTGCTCTTGCAGTATGTCAAGGGAGTTAGACCTGGCCTGGACACCCTGCTCACTCGCCCTCCGACCGTGCTGTGTCAGGCCCCTTCGGGGAGTGAGTCCTGGGCCCTTTGGTGTCGTCCCTTGCAGCCGGGATGGGGCTTGTGGGGCCCTCCTGCTCCGCGCTTCTGGTGGTTGTCCTCTCCGCCCTGCTGTCCTTCCGCTCCTTAGATGGGGCTCTCGGCCCCTTGCCTCCCCTGGCTGCTGTGGCCGGTGAAGTGGCCGGAGTCACCTCCTTGGGGGCAGCCGTCTCTGTCCGCTCACGGCGGCCCTTCAATTTCCGGGTCCTCTTGCCTGGGGGGGGGCTGGCTGTCCCCTTGCTGCTCACCGAAGTGTTACTGCCGCCAAAGGGTGGACTCCACATGCCATGCACCACTTGCACTGTAGAAGTTGGGCTGGTGGTGGCTGAGGTGCCCTTGGGACTTTTCCCAGTTGGAGGGGGTGGGTCGGAGGAGGGAAAGAGGTCAAAATTGGAGAGGTAATATTTCTTGGGACCAAGGTAAGGGGTAGGAGTAGTGGTGAGAGAAGTGGAGGAAGAGGATGTGGTTGTATGAGAGCCAGGTGTGCTGTCCTTGGGTGCAGGTGACTGGGACGTAGGCTGTGGTGAGGTGGTTGGCTGTTGTTTGGGTGTCTGCCTGCGTTTATGTGTCTTGGAAGAGGGGGTGACAGACACAGTGGGAGAGGACACAGGGGACGTGTAAATGCCAGTGGGGGTGGTGACTGCAGGTGTGCGGACTGTAGTGGAGGGTTTGCTGGTGGTGGAAGAACTGGCTGATGTTGGGGTGCATGCAGGTGTGAGTGTAAACGTCACAGGGAGGGAGGAGGGAGACAAGGAGGACGGGGACACAGAGGTGGTAGTGACTGTTGATATGTCTGCATCTGTGTGTTGCTTGGGTGAATGCTTGTGTTTTCTGTGGTGCTTATGTTTGGATGAGCTGGCCTTGGGTGTTGAGGTGTGTGCAGGCTGGTCTGATGGTGTGGATGGGATAGGTTGAGGTACAGGAGACAGAGAAAGGGTGGAGGCAGATAGAAGAGGGAGACTGGAGACAGGGACAATGGCTGCCATCAGTGCTGAGGCCAGAGCAGTGAACGCTCGTTAATGGGCAGCCTGACCCGAATGAATGCCCTCCAGGTAGGTGCACCTCCCTTTCCACCCCCTGGATGGCATTCAGAAGGGTAGTCTGCCCAACAATGACCGTCCTCACCAGGTCAATGAGCTCCGCACTGAGGGCAGCAGGGGTAACAGAGGCAGGGGCTGAGGTGCCTGGGGCGAAGGAGACGCAACGCGTCCTCTATCCTGTTGAGGGCCAGGACGATGGTCCCCATTGCGGTCCCGATGATTCTCAGCTCCTCCCTGAACCCCATGTAGCGTTCCTCCTGCTGTGCCTGGATCTCAATGAACCTGGCCAGTACCGTCGCCATCATTTCTTGGGAGTGGTGGTAGGCCCCCATGAGGGTGGTGAGGGCCTCTTGGAGAGTGGGTTCCCTGGGCATCTCCTCCCCCCCCTGTCGCACAGCAGCCCTCCGAGCTGCCCGGTTTCCCCCGGCCTCTGTCCCCTGGAAGGTGTGCCCGCTACCACTGCCCCCAGGTCCCTGTTGTTGTTGGGGTGTTGGGTTAGCCTGGGTGCCCTGTAGTGGCAGACACACCGCTGATTGAGCTGTCCTAGAGACAGAGGCATGGGCCCGCTGGGTGGGAGCTGTGCTGGTGTTGGCAGAGGGGGTCGGGTCTGGTGTGGCCTGTGGCTGCCTGAGGGGAACCGACTGCCCAGAGGTCCCCGATGGTCCGGGCTGGTCATCAGGTTCACTGTCGACAGAGCTGCTATCCTCAGTGTGGGCCTGTTCCGGTGGTGGGATGGACACTTCTGGACCCTCCTGGCTGGTGTGTTGTCGTTCGGGTCCTGCATGGGGTAAGAGAGTTTGGTTATTGTTTCTGTGTGTGCAATAGCGTGCGTGTTATGGGTGCCCTTGTCCCCCAGTGCAGGCATTCCCTTGAGGGAGGTGTTGTGAGGGTAGTTAGTGGGGGGGGGTTAGTGCAGTGGTCATGCTTAGGTGATGGGTGCCCATGATTTGTGTTGGCATGCAGGAGTTGGTGTTGGGATAGGTGGGTTGTGCTGGTGAGACATTGTCAGGGAGGATGTGTGCTGGGGGGTTGGGGGTGAGGGTGGGGGTGTGGGTTGGCATGCTGGTGGGGTGGGGGGGATATAGTAGTTGAGATTGGACTTACCAGAGTCCATTCCTCCGGCTACTCCAGCGAGGCCCTGAGGATGCAGGATGTTCAAGACGTCTTGCTCCCACGATGTAAATTCGGGAGGGGTGGGTGGGGGTCCGCCGCCAGTCTTCTGGACCGCGATGTTGTGCCTGGAGACCATCGATCGGACCTTCCCCCGTAGGTCGTTCCATCTTTTGCGGATGTCCTCCCTATTCCTGGGATGCTGTCCCACCGCGTTGACCCTGTCCACGATCCGCTGCCATAGCTCCGCCTTCCTGGCTATACTGGTGTGCTGCACCTGCGAGCTGAAGAGCTGGGGTTCCACTCTTAGGATTTCCTCCACCATGACCCGGAGTTCTTGGTCCGAAAAGCGTGGGTGCCTTTGGGGTGCCATGGGGTGGTGTGGGTGAGGTGTGGGGTGGTGTATGTGATGAGGAGTATGTTGGTGAGTGGTGCTTTGTGCTACTATGTGGTGTGTGTGATGGTGTAGTGTGCCTCAGTGTGTCTTGCTATGGATTGTCTGCTGTGTCTCTCTCTCCTTCTCTCAGTAATTATGGTCGCAGGGGTTTGTGGGTGATGTGGGTGTGTGTTTTATAGTTGGTTGATTGTGTGGGAGTGGTGTGTGTATGTGTATCAGGTGTGTGTATTTCAAATTGTCCAATGTGGCTGTGTTTTGGTGATGTGTGTGTATTCTGACCGCGGCGATGTGTAGCGCCAATGGAATACCGCGTTTGAATGACCGCCGTGTGGATTCGTGGGTTGTAATGGCATGGGCGTATTTCTGTTGGCGTGACGGTGGAGGTTTGGTCATCTCCAGTTTATCGCTGCCCGCTGATGTGGCGGGCTGCAGTGGAGGACGGATATTTGGAGGTTTGGCCGTTGTGGGTCAGAATGACCGTGGCGGTTGACCGCGGGCGCGGCGGTGTTATGGCGGTCTTCTGACCGGCGGTAAGGGCCTTTTACCGCCGAGGTCAGAATGACCCCCTGAGTCTATTTTGCTTTCAATGTCTCCTTCTAACTGTAACGTTACTTTGTTCACCCTATCAGGCATGTAGACATGCATGTCCGCAGTTTCAGCTTGTAAGAAGTCATCAGTTGCTTTCACCTCCAGATGTTCTTGAAGATTCAGGCGAACTATTGTGATCTCTGCCGCGCTGTCTAGCAGCACTAGTGCCCACTTCTTTTTCTTCAATAGAGCCCTCTTCTTGAGTGGCATGATGAATCACAACTGCTGCCACTTTCTTCTTTTTGAATTGGGTTTTTTGTTGGGATAGTTTCTCTTCTTTTTTTAACAGAAGCGTCTGTGGAGCGTTTTGATTCCTGTCTCGGTTTCACATACTCAGTTCTTCGCTCTGACCACCCAACTCTCTCACTGAGTTTTTCTGGTGAGTCCTGAAAGTAACAAGATTGGCGTGTATCAGTATACTGAAATCTGTCAGGCGTTTTTATATTATCTCTATCTCTGAGATTATATTTATTCTGTGGAGTCTTCGTATGCGGAGATTCTCCCCTTTCTTTTTTAGGTGTTTTTTGTTTTTTAACCAAGCGTTTTTTAGAACCCTCAGGAGCTTGCTTGGTGGAATCTTTATTAGATTTACCCTGGAATTGTGGTCTTGTGGGTCTGGTCCCAAGACTATCTTGACCAATACTAGAGTAGGTCTCCATGATAATATTTGTCAGCTCACGTTCTTGATCCTGTGGAGGAATGTCCCGGATCCTCATGCACAATGCTAATGCAACTGCTTCCCCTTTAAGATTACTCAGTATAATTGAAGATACAGCGGCAACATTGCCCATAAGTTGCATCCCCAAGTCCAGGGCCGGGGCAGCCCCGTATTCATCTTTAATTTGTTTTAACTCTTCCGGTAATTTTGCAAGTGTTGGTGTACCGTATGCGGTAGTTTAGAGCCTGGCAAATACCATGCCCCAAGTATTGCAGTTATCTACTGTGGGAACCATCCCAAATGGCAAGCACGTAGTTTATATTTTATGCTTATCTTGAGGTCCCGTACAGGGAAATACTGCTTCCAGTGCATTTAATTTTTGAGCTAACCAATACAGAATCTCTTCTCGTTTGGAGGGTACTTTACCCATGATCGAATGTATGTTGCAGGGTTAATGCCTGGCATTACTGCATGTGGTTGCACCGGGGCAGCGCGTGCTGAGTTTGTATTTAATGTTTACATTACAAACTGTACTAATAGACTGTATGTTCCCGTTAGCTCAGGATATAAGCGGCGGACTTCAGCTACCGTCAAGGTTGTTGCAGCAGGGTAAGGTGTATATGTGGCCATTAAAGGCCAGGTAGGACCATCATTACTTAGAGGCCCTAACCTAACATGTAGAATTGTATGGGGTAGAGCGCCATCAAGCCAATTATTATGTTCTTGATAAGATATAGAGGTAATTACAGATATGGATATGCTCTATATTGTGCAGGTGTGTTTGCAAGTGTATAGTGATGAAATGTATTTGTGTTCCCATCAGCTGCTGGAAATGTGACCCAAGAATAGAACATTTCTGTTCTATAGGCTGGATAAGCCACAAGAACAAATGTAACTGGACCCCTGTGGGCCGTTAGGCCATATGCCAATAAATGTGCAGTAAGGGGTGGTTGCATATTGACTGCAATTGCTACTTGTTGCGGATTTGTCATAATGAAAGGTACATTTTTGTTCAGAGATATGCACAACAAGTGGAGATTATCCTTTTAGTGTTCAAGCTTGAACAACCTACAATGTTAGTTAGGTACTCCCTACTTGTCTTAGGAGGAAAATCGTCAATACTAAGGACATCTCCATATATAGTACTGAGGTGTCTTTGCTTGTAGTCAGACAGAGATACTCAGGAGGACCCGAAAATGAGTGCCTGACCAAACGTTGGCAGCGCCATTTCATGTAGGTTCTCATTATCCTAATGAGACTACTGGATTCGGGCAGCAGAATCACTTGCACTTTGGGGGACTGAGTCTGAACCCCCTGAACTAGCAGTGCCTCATCTCCACCCAAGAGCAGGGATGATTGGGCAACCAAGCTCATGACACAATTGACTCCTCAGGGAAATCGTGGTCACTCAGATCTCATCCGTTTCTCTCAGTTACATTAGTCTCACGTATGCAAGGACAATCAGAGTCAGAATATGGTTCAATAAGGTTTTATTGAAGTAACTGCATCTTAGATAATAAAGCATGGATTGCAATAACTAGGACGATGAAGCATGATAGGATTAAAATTGTGACAAGGAGAGTGAAACATAAAAATAACTATATCATATTGTCACTAAGATCATTAAAAATAGCTCCTACCTAGGCTATGTTAGAACACAGCATGTTCAGCTCATCATCCCTCATACCTTAGTAATAGGCCTGTAGTCTACATATGCAGCTGCAGCGAAGCACTAGGAAATCAGCAGACAGTCGTGGCCATCTGGCTGGAATCTCCCTCTAACACACATGGGTCAAAGTAGTGCTTTTATAATAAAACAGCTGATGTTCCAAGAAAGGATCCCCATGTTAGAGTGTGTATGTTTCTGTGAACATTAGAGACAAAGCATACCACTTTTGCCGGCAACTTATCTTACTGCAACCTTGAGAAAAACACAGAGTGAAATAAATGTCTTGTTTAAGAACGCAGTGGTGGCCTAAGCAAAGAACAGCTAGAAAGAGAAAATAAAAGAACATGCCTGTCCCTGTAGTAATATGCCAAACCGAAATTCTAATAGTGAAAACATGTATGACAGTATCTGCAGGGTAGCCATCACCATCCAACCAATTTTGAAAATGATAGATGTGGCATATGTTTTTGTTATAGGCCAAATTCTTAATACTTAATGGATTTGACCCATGACAGACAACAAAAGACATGGCATCATGTGTGTCACTTCATGTATTTTTACATTATCATCTGGGCATCTAGATCTTCAGTTTCTTAGTCTTTCACAGGGTATGACTGTTGTAATCCAGCCTCAGGGTACTTGAGCTTCTCTCAGAGTCATAGTGCAAAGGTCATTGCATTATCTGCAGCAAAGTTCTTGGTAAGATCTGTACTCAAGCATGCATACACACACCACTGAGATGCATTGTTTAATTTATAATGTGGGCAGACAAATGCAGCCTTGGGAATATGTGAGTAGAGAAACATGTTTAAGTAAGACTCACCATGTTTTGGCTAAAAGTGTGAACCAGAAGCTAATTGTCACATTTCAGTACATTTGCCTGGGGGTAAAATATTGAAATTTACCTAATTTATGTTTTTCAGTAGATAAATGACAACCCCTGTTCCATGTATTGGCTATCTGACACTGAGTAAGTGAAGTCAGCAATGACTGCTGCCTTGTATTACTCCAGATGGGGTATGCAACTCAGTGGCACACTACCTGGACAGTACCTCCTTAACCACTTGCATGATGCAATCTCAAATCCCAAAGTTTCAATTTCTGGATGATTTGTCCAATTTTAAATCTGCACAGCATCAT
The DNA here is from genome assembly GCF_031143425.1 of Pleurodeles waltl. Lineage (NCBI taxonomy): Eukaryota > Metazoa > Chordata > Amphibia > Caudata > Salamandridae > Pleurodeles > Pleurodeles waltl. Next base: position 1,105,484,223 of record NC_090444.1, on the reverse strand, counting down.
GAGTGTAAATCATTGTTGTAGGAAAGAAGAGTATTATGTGGTGTGGGGGTTAGTCCTCAACGTGTAATACTCTCACCACAGTATAGGGTCTGGAAACAGAGATATCGATTTTAGAAGCAATAGAAAATCACTGCAGAAATTACATTTAAATGTTGGATTGAAGTCAATGGAAAGATGTCACTTGTTGCAAAAATGCACTTAAAGGACAAGATGCGTGGAACCGTTGGAGGGTTAAGCTAGCGCAGTCCCTGGGATCTGATCTTAATAGTCAGATCACTTCTACCAGGTCTGTGGTGTGCAGGTGCAGAGTTGTCCTGGCTGCTCACGGTACTAAATGGAGCTCGCGCTGGTGCGGATTTTACCACTGGCACAACGATGCTGACACAATGGAAAATGTCATCTCGGTCTACGTTGCTCATGTCGGATGCAGTTTGCTCTCTGTGCCCTGCACCTGCAGCGTTGAGTGAAGGGGTTCGTTACCAGGCTGGCAGCAGTAAATGTACACAATCCTTTGAGAAGTTACTAGGGTCTGAGGGAGTACCCTGAAACCTAGAGGCAGACTGGACTACAACTCCCAAAAGACACTGAACCACCTGATTTTCGATGATCCCAGAGCAGGCCCGGTGGCTGGTGAAACATAGGATCCTTCCATCATTTTTACTTGCCGTTTGCAGGGGACTAGGGGCACAAGTCCAAAGGAGACTGAAGATGCTTCTGGCTTTCACAGGTGTCCCTCTGGTCAGGAGTGGTGAGTTTCAGCCAAGGATGAAGGTGAACACACAGTTCCCAGTCTGTTGCCCCAGAGACAGAGTTTCCCTTTTTTGCTTTGCAACATTGAGCAGATTTTGGTTTCGGTGATGCAGAGTTTCTTCTGGTCCTTCTTTGAAGTTAGTCAATCAGATCTGAGGTTCTGGTGTCAGAGGTGTCCCAGAAATCTTGGATTTAGGGAAGTTAGGCATGTGGAGACTAGTGGCCAATGAGCAGCTAGCTCTTACAGCTAATCCACACCTGAGGTGACCACATCTGGTGGGACAGGTAACCTTTAGCTAACCAGAACCTTCTATTCTACCACTCCTAAGATGACAGAAACTAACATTTAGTGCACAGACTAGACTGCTCACCCTAGAGGTGTGGTCAGCCTGCTGGTGGTGTGCACATCCTGCGTACCTAATATCCTGTCTGTCCATGAGCAAATGTGCCTGGGGACTTGGGGAGCATGGTTTCCTCACTGGAAGACAGCACTGATGGCTATCAGGGGCAGGGAATCCTTTGAAGCCCATCACCCAGATGTCTCTATTGACTCACCTGGCTGGGGGCAGGAGGAGTGAGCTCCGGCCTGCCTCAGCCTGTTGTTCTGACCTCTGGGAGTGCCCAGGCTGCCTGTCAGGAGGTCAGAGCTCTTTCCTGGTGGCACCAAGCATAGGACAAAATGCGGGCTGCTCGACCAGAGCACAAAGGAACTTTTAGTGTGCCACCTGGGTGCATGCCAGCTGTCCCTCAACATGAGATTCATGTTGGGGTTAGAGAAGGCAAGTTGCTTGACACCAAACTCAACATACATAGGTGGTACTATAATGGAGTCAGCAACCCTGGTCAGCCAGGACTTAAGTCCCATGTTGTCCTATGGACAGGCATGCAGTTACAGTGTACCTTGATGGAAAGGGCACTATAGAGGTATATAACCTCATGCTTAAAAATGCCTCCACTTCAAATATAACGCATCCTGCCTCCTGAGTTTCAAAGGCCTTCCTTAGGGGTGTCTGATCTAAATGTAAAACACTACATGGGACTGTGCCACTCCTGGTGAGGGCACAGTTGAACTTGAGCAGTTTGCACTGCTCTGGCAGTCTACAATGGCATGCCTGCCATCAATAGTTTGCTTGGGTCACCTAGGGTGGCACAACCTCATGCTGCAGCCCTGGGGAACTCTTTACAACTTATGCCCTGGGTACCATCTATCAGGGGCTTACAAAGGGATAATAGTTTGCCAATCAGGAGTTCACCATGTTGACATGCCAACTTAGAGAGAGAACACATACACTGGGGCCTATTTATCAGAGCTCGGGCACTACCAGAGTTGAAAAACTAGCATCTAGGGGTTCAAGTGAGGGGCATCTATAGAGAGCCCAGTTTTCTTACAAATGTTATATATGATATGGTTGCAATCTCATTTTCACTACATTTCCATATTGTGCATGTTAGACCTGACATCTTTTGGCATTTCCGCCGTCTTTTTGCCTTCGGACCTCCTGTTTTTATGGTATGCTGGACTTGTTTTTTTCTGGTTTATTGTCTCTGTGCACTTTACCACAGAAGATCATTACTAATGTGCCAGTGCTCTCAGTGGAAACTGTATTGGTGGTTGGTTTATCCATGATTGGCATATTTGATTTACTGGCAAGTCCCTAGTAAAGTGCACTATGTGTGCCCAAGGCCTTTAAAGCAAATGCTACTAGTGGGGCTGCAGCACTGATTGTGCCACCAACACAAGTAGCCTGTAAACTTGTCTGAGACCTGCCACTGCAGTATCAGTGGGTGCAGTTTGAAACTGCCAATTCAACCTGGCAAGTGTACCGACTTTCCAGGCCCAAACCTTCACCTTTACTACACTTAAGTCACCCCTAAGGTAGGCCCTTTGTAGCCCCATTGGCAGGTTGCAGTGTATTTAAAAGGTAGGACATCTGCTAGTGTGTTTTACATGTCATGACAGTGAAATACTGGCAAATTCGATTTTCACTATTGCAAGGCCTATCTCTCCCATAGGTTAACATGGGGCCTGCCTTTAAATACCTTTTAAGTGCAGTTTCCCATTGGAAGCAGATGGAGACATGGAGTTGGGGGTCTCTGAACCCATAATTTAAAATTGCATCTTTTGGTAAAGTTGTTTTATAGATTGTCAGTTTGAAAATGCCACTTTTAGAAAGTGGGTATTTTCTTGCTTATCCATTCTGTGCCTCTGCCTGCTTGTGTAATCCATGTCTGGGTCAAACTGACAATTGGGCTATTTGTGACTTCCCTCTAGACAGTGACACAAAGGGAACTGGGAAGTGCCCTCATATCCTGATGAGTCTGCTGGGCTAGATTGGTGAGGGAGGAGCTGACCCCTGCACCTGAGAGGGCTGTGCCTGTCCTCACACACTACACTCTCCAACCCCTGGGGACAGGACTGGGCAAGGCAGGATCTTGTCAACAACATAGACTTGCCTTTGAAGTTTGCCTACTTTAAAGGTAGGAATGGATATAAGTAGTGGGCCCAAAATCCCGGACTTTTAGAACACTTCAGGATCAAGAAGAACCTCTGCCAAGGAGAAGAGCTGAAGAGCTGGAGGAGTAAGACAGCCCCTTTGCTCTGTGTGATTTGCTGGATTGGCTTGCAGTTGCTGCTTCTTCCTTAAAGAGGCCAAAGATTGGACTTTGCTGTGTATCCTGCTTGTGAGGTTCTCCAAGGGCTTGGAACAGAATTTGCCACCTGTTGGAAGTCTCAGGGACACCAAAGACTTCAGATTCATCTGCCTACAACAGTGGAAACTGTGTGTTTTGTGCTGTAGCAGAAGAATAACCACCACCACACCATCAACGATGCCGCAGCCTGTAATATCGTGGCGTGGGCTCTCATTATACTAATGAGACTACTGGATTTTGAGCAGCAGAATCTCCTGCGGTGTGGGAGACTCAGTCTGACCCACTACAGGTGACACCTGTCGCCCCAATCCGGGTTTTTCTCCAGCTAACTAGCAGTGCCTCATCTCCACCCAAGGGCTGGGATGATTGGGCAGCCGAGCACATGACAGGGAAACCGTGGTCACTTAGGCCTCATCCGTTTCTCTCAGTCTCACATACACAATGACATATAGTAGGCAGTATATGTTTCAATAAGATTTTAATGAAGCGACTGCATCTTAGATCGCATGGCATGGGCTGCAATAACCAGGACGATACAGCATGACAAAATTAAAATTGTGACAAGGAGAGTAAAGCTTAGAAATAACGCTACCATATTGTCACTAGAGTCAATATACAAATTCCTACATAGGCTATAATAGAGCACATCGTGTTAAGCTCTAATTCTGCCCTTCAGGTTCCCCTGGGAAGACATCATCCCCCATACCTGAGCAAAGGCCTGAAGTCTGCATGAGCAGCTGTAGCGAAACGTTCAGCAATCAACATACAGTCGTGGATCTCTGGCTGGAATCTCCCTCTAAAGTGTAAGGGACAAGGAAGTATTTATATAATAAAACAGCTGATGTTTTGAGAAAATGTCCCTATGTAAGGATGTGTGTTTTTCTATGAATGTCAGAGACAAAATATGTACCACATTCACCGGCAACCTATCTAACTGCAACCTTGAAAGAAGCACAGAGTGAGCAAAAATGTCTTGTTTGAGAACTTAGGGCCAGATGTAGGTAAGTTTTCTTTTGCGACTTGCAATTTGCGAGTCATAGCGACTCGCAAATTGCAACTCGCAAATGTGCATGCAGAAAGGTGTCTCAGACACCTTCTGCGACTCACTATGGGGTTGCAAAGACCCACCTCATGAATATTAATGAGGTGGGTCGCAGTTTGCGACCCCATAGCGAGTCCCTGCACTCACAGGGATGGTGGACTGCTGGAGACAGCAGATCACCATGTCCGTGACTGCTTTTTAATAAATAATTTTTTTTTTTCTTTTTGCAGCCCGTTTTCCTTAAAGGAAAACGAGTTGTTATTAGGCCGATCTGCCCCCAGGGGGGGTTGAAACCTCTAGGTGCCAGGGCTATTTTTTTTTTTGTGTTTTTTTTGTTTGTTTTTTTAGAGATGGTGAGCGACCCCTTAGGCAAGGGTCGCTCCCCTGGAGGGGCAAATTGTATTTAGGCCATTTCTGCCCGCTTTGGGGGCAGATCGGCCGATTTTAGGTCAATCTGCCTTCAAGGGGGGCAGAAACCACTAGGCACCAGGGATCTTTTTTTTTGCGCCGTCACACAAGGGGAGCGACCCCGTAGGCAAGGGTCGCTCCCCGGTGGGGTGGGGGGCAAATTTATTTTAGGCCATTTCTGCCCCCCCTGGGGCCGGCTGAGCTAGAGTCCAAAATCCACAGGTAGGCACTTTGCAAAAAACACCTCTGTTTTCTGTCAAAAAATGGGATGTGTCCACGTTGTGGTTTGGGGCATTTCCTGTTGCGGGCGCTAGGCCTACCCACACAAGTGAGGTATCATTTTTATCGGGAGACTTCGGGGAACATAGAATAGCAAAACAAGTGTTATTGCCCCTTGTCTTTCTCTACCTTTTTTCCTCCCAAATATAAGAGAGTGTGGAAAAAAGACGTCTGTTTGAGAAATGCCCTGTAATTCACATGCTAGTATGTGCACCCCGGAATTCAGAGATGTGCAAATAACCACTGCTCCTCAACACCTTATCTTGTGTCCATTTTGGAAATATAAAGGTTTTCTTGATAGCTATTTTTTACTCTTTATATTTCAGCAAATGAATTGCTGTATACCCGGTATAGAATAAAAACCTACTGCAGGGTGCAGGTCATTTATTGGCTCTCGGTACCTAGAGTTCTTGATGAACCTACAAGCCCTATATATCCCTGTAACCAGAAGAGTCCAGCAGACGTAACGGTATATTGCTTTAAAAAAATTGACATTGCAGGAAAAAGTTACAGAGTAAAACGTAGAGAAAAATTTCAGTTTTTTTAACCTCAATTTCAATATTTTTTTTTTCAGTTGTTATTTTCTGCAGGAAACCCTTATAGGATCTACAAAAATTGCCCTTTGCTAAATTCAGAATTTTGTCTACCTTTCAGAAATGTTTCAGTTTCTGGGATCCAGCATTGGTTTCACGCCCATTTCTGTCAATGACTGGAAGGAGGCTGAAAGCACAAAAAATCATAAAAATGGGGTATGTCCCAGTAAAATGCCAAAATTGTGTTAAAAAATTGGGTTTTCTGATTCAGGTCTGCCTGTTCCTAAAAGCTGGGAAGCTGGTGATTTTAGCACCGCAAACCCTTTGTTGATGCCATTTTCAGGGAAAAAACCACAAGCCTTCTTCTTTTTTGAAAAAAACAAAATTTTCACTGTATTTTGGCTAATTTCTTGGCCTCCTTCTGGGGAACCCACAAAGTATGGGTACCTCTAGAATCCCTAGGATGTTGGAAAAAAAGGACGCAAATGTGAACAAAAAGTTATGAGGGCCTAAGTGCGAACTGCCCCAAATAGCCAAAAAAAAGAGTCTGCACAGGAGGGGGAAAAGGCCTGGCAGCGAAGGGGTTAAAATAATAAAACGAAGCTGAATAAGATATATCTAGGTTAAAGTGCACAGTGGAAGGCCTAGTATGCTAAAATAACGTGCATGAAGCTATAACTAAAATGGTTACACAACAATATGACCTGGTGATGTTGCACGTCGCACTGCCCCGCTTTGCACCACAACCCAGGTATCACCGTTGCCGCCAGCTGATTGCGCCAACAGGCCGTTGCTTGCACCGTGACCTGTGGGCCCTGCACTCCTCATTGCTTTGCTCACACTGCAGCCCTGGTATCTCCGACAACTATGCTCTGCACTAACACTGGCCCCGCTGCGTGCACCGTGGCCTGTGAATACCACTTGTTAGATACAGAAAGCACCTTCTCTGCAGCCCTGGTCCACCAATACCAGCACTATCGACTCCAGTGTCGTCAACAGATGTCCCTGTCTAAATCGTGACCCGTGGGCACCGCACAGAGCCCGTCCCACAACATACTGCCACCTTGGGGCTATCGACGATGGTGCTTCAGCAACGAGAATGCCGCTTCCTGCACCGCGACCTGGAGGCAATGCATATCTCACCACCCTGGTTCACACTAGCAGAATGCCATCACTGAGCCGCTGCCTGCACCTTGACCTGTGAGCACCGCACATCGCATCCTACTGCTTCTTACCACTGCTCTGACACCATCACCGCCAGCACTCCTGACTCAACAGCCCAGAGTTCGATCTGCAACACATGTGACTTCAAGGGCCTGATGACCCCTGCACCAACCTTTGGAACTGATGCCAGTGACACCGCACTTCAGTTCTCATTGCAAGAATCACAATGCCCTGCATTCCAAGGTACTGTTTGTGAGTCTACCAGACACCATAACTGGCCCAAGACCCTGCTGTCAGCCTGAACTGTTGGACTTGTTGTTCACGACACCATGATAAGCCCCAACAGAGCTATTGACATAAAGGAACTGTATTTTTCAGTAATTCCTGCAAAATTCATATATTTATTACTGTATGTTGGGTTTTTCTCAATTTGGTCTTATTTTACACAAATAAATATTGCTTATTTAAAAAAAAAAAAATTATGTGGTGTCATTTTGTAGTGTTTTCATTATTTTACTGTGTGTGATGTGCAAATGCTTTACACATTGCTATTGAGATAAGCCTGACTGCTTGTGCCAAGCTACCAATGGGGTGAGCAAGGGTTATCTGAACTATGTACCTCCCTTACCCTAACTAGAGTGAGGATCCCTACTCAGACAGGGTGTAAACCGACTGCCAACTAGAGAACCCATTTCTAACAGTGAATCTACACAGATTGCACTTGACTCAGTTTCCCATGCTCAAGTAGGGGATGTCTCTGTGGTGATATTATTGTGTCCACATATCCACCTCAATTCCTGGAGTTGATCTTGTCAGGCACATATGATTGTCTTACAACGTCAGCCTATTTTAGCACACATAATGTACATGTACTGCTTAAGGTAAGACTGTTTTTACATTATCACCCTTGAAACATGACAGCTGAAGAGGCCAACACCTTTGGAATGCAAAGGGTCTGTTACCGTCACATCAGAGATGGCAGTAAGGCTGTACGAGCACACAAAGTCTATGGGTTCCTAGAATGTCCATGAGAAATCCAAATCTGCCACCTCCACATCAGCCACAAACCCAGCCAGAGGTGGTTCAAGCCAGTAGCAGCCACCCCAAAAATAGATTCAAGTGGCTGCACCTGCAGCCACACAGCTCCCTTCCACACAGGCAAAAAGGACCATAAGAAGCAGGGACTCTGTGTTCTTCTACTGTATCCTTCACTAGTTGGTCAAAATTACAAAGAGGCTGAATGGATTATAGAAGAAGAAGGCCAGTCTGCTTGAATGTGTGAAGGACATAGAAAAGGCCATGTTCAGGTCACACGACTTTTGTAGACTCTGCCTTTGGACAATTTCCTTCCTTTGTTGCATTTCTTGTTTGGAGTTTTAGTATTTAGGCATGGAGGTAGTTAGTGATTAGGAAAGGTTTAGTGTAGTTAGGTTTTAGCTTTTATATGTTTTATGGTAGCAGTTTTAAAATCAGTCCTTTTGCTTTTATGGTTTTTAGTGGATGGAGATTGATGTGTAGTATTTTTTATAAAAAACATATATAAAAAGTAAGCACCAAAAACATATATATTTGTTAAGTTTTACATGTGTAGTTAGTATATGGTTAGATGTAGTTGCTATTTATATTGTGCAAATCTATGTCTGTGAAGGGGGTGGGGTTGATATTTAACATGCTATTTGTGTTTAGTATTTAAGACAGTTTAGGATAGGTTAAGTTAGCGTAAGGTAGTGTTAAGCTTAGTTAGTGTAGGATATGTTGTTGTAGTGTGTTTAGTTAGATTTCATAGTATGATTTTTTTAACTTTCACAACATCATAATTATTACCTCATTAAGGGTTTCTATGATTGAGTAGGTTTAGTTGAGTACATGATGTGGATATTGCCCTGTAGTCTTTAAAGGTATATGTTGTTTTGTGAGAGACCTATAGCCAGGAGTTAGTATGCCTCACAGTTGAGTCACTTAAGGACTCTTTAACAATCTTTATGCACTATAAGTGATTATCTTAGTGTGATCTGACACAGATAGTCACCTGCAGTAGCACTGTATGTGAAAGCAATACAACATGTATATTTGGGAAAGTTTTGTCACTGCAGAATACAAATTCCTGGCTGTGCTGCGACACATACTGGTGCCTGCCACTAATGCACACACCTTTGCACCGTTGTGCAAGTATGTTGTTGTAAGCTGGTTACAAATCATGAATGTGTGTCCATCTGCCTAAAGAACCTCATTCATCATTTATATTGAGTGCTTGTTAAGTGTGGCACTACATGCATGTAACTTTGTGCAACTACTTGCCAAGTTTGAAAACCATGTCTCCCATTTCCCATTACCGTGGGAAGGTGTTGCTTTATTCCTGATTCTGTAATCTAGCTCCTATGCAGTATTATGCATGTGTATTGTACAATTGATCTCATGTGTTGTTTCTCTCGCACTCAAAACATGTGAGGCCTCTCAGTGGCACAGGAACACATTTACCTTATGTATCCCAGTGTAGCTTCATACACCATTTATCAGTTGACACAGAACCCTAGATATAATGAGTTGCATTGCATGCATACTGACATCCAAGGTATTGGACTGACTTTATACATCCTTGTGTGGCACAGGTATGATGAAAATTGAGAACGATCCTGGGCATGAGTACTGCATTTTATCAGTGGCAGGAATGATAATATATGTACTTTAGGATCTCTTCAGTGTGAGCATTGCGATGTTCATGTGGGTTTGATCACATTGTCGTGTTCACTGAGCTAGACATATGTGGATGAGTGAAAGCGTGTAATTGTCTCACATGCCTCACAGGCCCCATTTTTACCAGGATAGGCATTTGAGTATTTAGTGAGAATTTTCACTGTGTGCCAGTCAAGTAACTGACACTTAATGTTAAACAAGACATTGCACATAATGCAATCATAGTGGATGTACTTGATGTTGGTGTATGTAAAAAGGGAGCAGGTGATAGTGTTTTCAGCTCACTCTCCATGAGATGCTAAGAAGTGTTTTTTGTTAATACACATCCACCATGGTATAAGTAGTCCTTTCTGCAACAGACATACAATTCTCTGGTTTATAAGAGTGAATTTATTTTCAAATGTGGGTAGGTCAGCATGAGCATTTTTGCAGTGTTTGGGGCAACAACACCAATATTGATCGAGAACAAAGGATGTCCAGACAGAATTTTTTGGGGAGGCATGTCATGTGACATTCAGAGGTGAGGAGAATTTCAGCGAGGACGTACAAATTGCCATTAAAGAAGATATGAGTGATTCAAACAAAGAGTACTCTACTGGGTGAAAAAAGAGGCGGAATGATGCCAAACATAGGACTACTATGAACTATTATGTCATCAAATGTCAAAAGGCAGACTTCTGCTGAAAACTAGTGAAGTCCACATCTTCATTCTCAGATGGGTGTTGTGCTTCACCTGCATGTGATGGTGTTTGTATGATAGGCATCTAAGGCACAAAGACATCATGGACCGAAGATGTGGCTCTCCTGTCCCCACGGACATTCATCAGTACCAGTAAGGCAGCATGGAAATCCCTCATAAGGGTCTGGTGGCATGCCAAAGCAAAGTCACCCATTTTTGTTATGTAGGAGTCCAACTTGAGCTCTGGTGATTCCATGATGTTACAGATGGCCCCGGCTGTGTGGCAACTTCACTGGTGTTAGAAGTAGACGGTTGATGTTACTCTCTAAGGATCATGATACCAGCAATGTCACACAGGGACACATTAATCAAATGGAACCAAGCGTAGGTGTCTGTAATAGCCTTAGCGATACCCTTATTAGGACTCAAACACCTACGGACTCCTTCTAGGGTTCTAGCTATGATCTCCATCTCTGCCTGCGCCTCATTAGTGATTCAGTGCTGGACTCCTGCCACTCGCCATTGAAATTCAACTTGGTGGTCAGCTGAGATTGCACATCCAAATGGATTGTGTCCTTGGCAAGACAGGAGGAGAAGATTCAATAGATTCTAGGTCTTGTCAGAAGGTGTCATCATCCATGGGGGGCAGGATGGTGTCCTCAATAGGTTGGCCATTAAGGACAGGCGATTCTAAAGGAGGTGTTGTTTGTTCCTCAGGAAAGAGACAGGAATTTGTCAGTATTACTGTGTAATATGTGTAGACATAAGTATTTTTACTGACATTCTTACTGGTTTGTTTCAGCTATCAAATATACATGGATCTGGAGCACATATGTTACAAAAAGTAGTTTAGGCAATGTTATACTATTGTTTCCTTACACATGGCAGAACCTTACATTGTTCAAACTAGCCCTGTATGAACAAGAGGTAACATTAGTTTAATGACACACAACACACAGCAGCTTGTTAGCAGGGTGCCAGCATTTCTTCTAGTCATGGCTTAATATCACAGCAGTGTCAAAGCCATGATGTTTTGTTATGTTTAAATAATTATCCTACACTCTATCTTGCACATAGTATACCATAAACCTCTGCCTTTCTGTATTGTCTTGCATGCAATTTTTACAAATGTATATAGCATAGGGGTCATATGTGTCACACACCCATGTAAGGCTACACAGCATGCAAACTTCCTACCCTGCAGCAATCAGTACATACAGGTATATATGATACTTCAATTTATTTTAATATCCAGTAGAGTCCTAACATACATGTTAATCTCCAGAATGCAGAATGATAGACACTGACCCCTCCAACTCTGAATGGGATTACGAACAACAAAATTGAAAATATGCAAAATTTGATTCTGGACCAACGATACCCATCTGCATAGTGCACCTAATCTCTTTACCCAGCCACCCTCAGTTGTACTTGTACACGACTCCTCAGGCAATCATCATTCAGGCTTGGATACTGTACTTAATCTCACACACTGATGACACCCATATCATACGATGACTCTCAGACGACACAAACACCACCAACATTTGCTACATGGTGCTATTGTCCAGCATGTCTACCTGTATGTGAGACTAATGGGTCATACTGAACATCACTAGATGTTGGTGAGGATAATCTTTAACATGTTGCTACCCTGGTTGCCCACAAAACTAGGCCCAAACCCTTCACCCACCAACCTTGCTAGACAGCTAACCATCATCCAGGACACCTATATACCCAGGCACTTCACAAATCCCTGTTTCACTTCTGCGTGTTTTCACGTGTATTGCATAGTCAGACTTCTCTTTTTCTTTTCTTCTTTTTCCCTCTTGCCACATGTGACACCATCCCCCAGGCCCCCAGACCCTAATCACATGTAGACTGTAGCACACCAATTTCCTTTACCACAGCATCTCTGCACAGCTTTAGCACAAGTTTTAAAAATAGCATACACAGCAGTGTCTGATTATTTCTCAGCCTACCTTTATGGCACACACATCACCCCTTGCTTCCTTAAAATAAAATAATGTGTCCCCAATCAGAGACAATGCCAATTCAGTCTGGTCTGGTCTGCTCCATCACACCTACAAGGCACTACACTACCGGCCCCACCTAGGATACACACTATTAAGGTTCCCAACAAATAATCCACTATCCATGCAGTGTACCACTTGCATTTATTCCCACCCTCAACCTCTATATGAGGAGGACAGGGGGTAGGGTGGTCTTTCACATGTCAGCCAACATCTGTAACAACCTCAATCAGCACATCAGGACAGCTGAGTGCAAACTGGTTTAGCTCAAATGACTGTTCAGCTGGCTCTTCAGGTGATCCTACTTGGTGATCTGGGACAAAATCAGCACCTGAATACACTCTTGTAGGAAAGTACCATCTTGCCTGGCATGTTACCCCCATTTTTCACTGTATATATGTTGTTTTAGTTGTATGTGTCACTGGGACCCTACTAGTCAGGGCCCCAGTGCTCATAAGTGTGCCTGAATGTGTTACCTGTGTTATGACTAACTGTCTCACTGAGGCTCTGCTAATCAGAACCTCAGTGGTTATGCTCTCTCATTTCTTTCAAATTGTCACTAACAGGCTAGTGACCAATTTTACCAATTTACATTGGCTTACTGGAACACCCTTATAATTCCCTAGTATATGGTACTGAGGTACCCAGGGTATTGGGGTTCCAGGCGATCCCTATGGGCTGCAGCATTTCTTTTGCCACCCATAGGGAGCTCTGACAATTCTTACACAGGCCTGCCACTGCAGCCTGAGTGAAATAACGTCCACGTTATTTCACAGCCATTTTACACTGCACTTAAGTAACTTATAAGTCACCTATATGTCTAACCTTTACCTGGTAAAGGTTGGGTGCTAAGTTACTTAGTGTGTGGGCACCCTGGCACTAGCCAGGGTGCCCCCACATTGTTCAGGGCCAATTCCCCGGACTTTGTGAGTGCGGGGACACCATTACACACGTGCACTACATATAGGTCACTACCTATATGTAGCTTCACAATGGTAACTCCGAATATGGCCCTGTAATATGTCTATGATCATGGAATTGCCCCCTCTATACCATCCTGGCATAGTTGGCACAATCCCATGATCCCAGTGGTCTGTAGCACAGACCCTGGTACTGCCAAACTGCCTTTCCCGGGGTTTCACTGCAGCTGCTGCTGCTGCCAACCCCTCACACAGGCATCTGCCCTCCTGGGGTCCAGCCAGGCCTGGCCCAGGATGGCAGAACAAAGGACTTCCCCTGAGAGAGGGTGTTACACCCTCTCCCTTAGGAAAATGGTGTGAAGGCAGGGGAGGAGTAGCCTCCCCCAGCCTCTGGAAATGCTTTCATGGGCACACATGGTGCCCATTTCTGCATAAGCCAGTCTACACCGGTTCAGGGACCCCTTAGCCCTGCTCTGGCGCGAAACTGGACAAAGGAAAGGGGAGTGACGACCACTCCCCTGACCTGCACCTCCCCTGGGAGGTGTCCAGAGCTCCTCCAGTGTGCTCCAGACCTCTGCCATCTTGGAAACAGAGGTGCTGCTGGCACACTGGACTGCTCTGAGTGGCCAGTGCCATCAGGTGACGTCAGAGACTCCTTCTGATAGGCTCCTTCAGGTGTTGCTAGCCTATCCTCTCTCCTAGGTAGCCAAACCCTCTTTTCTGGCTATTTAGGGTCTCTGTCTCTTGGGATTCCTTAGATAACGAATGCAAGAGCTCATCCGAGTTCCTCTGCATCTCTCTCTTCACCTTCTGCCAAGGAATCGACTGCTGACCGCGCTGGAAGCCTGCAAGACGACTACTGCAACTCTGTAACGCTGATCCTGCCGCCTTCTCGACTGTTTTCCTGGTGGTGCATACTGTGGGGGTAGTCTGCCTCCTCTCTGCACTAGAAGCTCCGAAGAAATCTCCCGTGGGTCGACGGAATCGTCCCCCTGCAACCGCAGGCACCAAAAAACTGCATCACCGGTACCTTGGGGCTCCTCTCAGCACGACGAGCGAGGTCCCTTGAATCCAGCAACTCTGTCCAAGTGACTCCCACAGTCCAGTGACCCCTCAGTCCAAGTTTGGTGGAGGTAAGTCCTTGCCTCCCCACGCCAGACTGCATTGCTGGGAACAGCGACTTTTGCAGCTACTCCGGCCTCCGTGCCCTTCTGGCGGAAATCCTTTGTGCACAGTCCAGCCTGGGTCCACGGCACTCTAACCTGTATTGCACGACCTCCTAAGTTGTTCTCCGGCGACGTGGGACTCCTTTGTGCGACTTCGGGTGAGCACAATTTCATGCATCCTTGTAGTGCCTGTTTCTGGCACTTCTGCGGGTGCTGCCTGCTGCTGAGAGGGCTCCTTGTCTTGCTCGACGCCCCCTCTATCCCCTGACGCAATTGGCGACATCCTGGTCCCTCCTGGGCCACAGCAGCATCCAAAAACACTAACCAAACTATTTGCAGCTAGCAAGGCTTGTTGGCGGTCTTTCGGCGGGAAAACACATCTGCACGACTCTCCATGGCGTGAGGGATCCGTCCTCCAAAGGGGAAGTCTCTAGCCCTTGTCGTTCTGGCAGAAACCTATGCTTCTACTGTCCAGTAGCAGCATCTTTGCACCCACAGCTGGCATTTCCTGGGCATCTGCCCATCTCCGACTTGCTTGTGACTTTTGGACTTGGTCCCCTTGTTCCACAGGTACCCTCGACTGGAAATCCATCACTGTTGCATTGTTGGTTTGTGTCTTTCCTGCAGAATTCCCCTATCACGACTTCTATGTCCTTTGGGGAACTTTAGTGCACTTTGCACTCACTTTTCAGGGTCTTGGGGTGGGCTATTTTTCTAACCCTTACTATTTTCTAATAGTCCCAGCGACCCTCTACAAGGTCACATAGGTTTGGGGTCCATTCGTGGTTCGCATTCCACTTTTGGAGTATATGGTTTGTGTTGCCCCTATCCCTATGTGTCTCCATTGCATCCTATTGTAACTATACATTGTTTGCACTGTTTCTAATAGTATTACTGCATATTTTGGTATTGTGTACATATATCTTGTGTATATTTGCTATCCTCATACTGAGGGTACTCACTGAGATACTTTTGGCATATTGTCATAAAAATAAAGTACCTTTATTTTTAGTATATCTGTGTATTGTGTTTTCTTATGATATTGTGCATATGACACTAAGTGGTACTGTAGGAGCTTCACTCGTCTCCTAGTTCAGCCTAAGCTGCTCTGCTAAGCTACCATTATCTATCAGCCTATGCTGCTAGACACCCTATACACTAATAAGGGATAACTGGGCCTGGTGCATGGTGCAAGTACCCCTAGGTACTCACTACAAGCCACTCCAGCCTCCTAAATTGGTTGTGCAGCGGTGGGATAAGTGCTTTGAGACTACTTACCACTCTTGTCATTGTACTTTTCATAAGAGAAAAATATACAAAACAAGTTCAGTGTATGTACACATAACTAAAAAGTTTTGCATTTCCTCTTTTCACTCTTTTCTAAAGTGCTGAAAAGTACTTCTAAAACTTTCTAAAAGTTCTTAAAAGTTTTTAAAGTTTTTTTTCTGTCTTTCTAAAAGCTCTATAAAGTTTTTATCACTTTTTCTATCACTTAAACTCTTTCTAAAATGTCTGGCACAGGCCAAAATGTCGATCTGTCCAAACTTGCATATGACCACCTTAGCTGGAAAGGAGCAAGGAGTCTCTGTGTAGAAAGAGGTTTGAGTGTAGGGAAGAATCCTTCCTTGGAATTATTGCTTAACATGCTTAGAGAACAAGATAAGGCCAGAAGGGCCCCATCTGTTGAAAAAGTAGCTAATGGTTCCCAATCTGATCCAGGGACACCCCAAGGAAAAGATTCAGGAAAGAAACTTCAGAGCCTGCCCATTACTAGACAGTCTAGCATAGTTGGTACTGATGTTGAGTCACACCATACAGATAGTGTTGTCTCACATCATAGCAAGAGCATTCATTCTCACCACAGTAGAAGTGATGTTTCTGTTAACCAAGCTGTTAGGGTGCCTTCTGTAAGGGACAGGTCTCCTTCTGTCCATTCTCACCATACTTCTGTTTCAAGACATGTCCCTCCCACCCACCCTGATGACAGATTGTTAGAAAGGGAGCTCAATAGATTGAGAGTGGAACAAACCAGACTGAAGCTCAAGAAGCAACAGCTGGATTTGGATAGACAGTCCTTAGAAGTAGAGAAGGAGAGACAGAAACTGGGTTTAGAAACCCATGGTGGCAGCAGCAGTATTCCCAATAGTCATCCTGCAAAAGAGCATGATTCTAGGAATCTGCACAAGATAGTTCCCCCTTATAAGGAGGGGGATGACATTAACAAGTGGTTTGCTGCACTTGAGAGGGCCTGTGTTGTACAGGATGTCCCTCAAAGGCAGTGGGCTGCTATCCTATGGCTATCATTTAGTGTAAAGGGTAGGGATAGGCTCCTTACTGTGAAAGAAAGTGATGCCAATAATTTTACAGTTCTTAAGAATGCACTCCTGGATGGTTATGGCTTAACCACTGAACAATACAGGATAAAGTTCAGAGAAACCAAAAAGGAGTCTTCACAAGACTGGGTTGATTTCAATGACCATTCAGTCAAGGCCTTGGAGGGGTGGTTACATGGCAGTAAAGTTACTGATTATGACAGCCTGTATAACTTGATCCTGAGAGAGCATATTCTTAATAATTGTGTGTCTGATTTGTTGCACCAGTACTTGGTGGACTCTGATCTGACCTCTCCCCAAGAATTGGGAAAGAAGGCAGACAAATGGGTCAGAACAAGGGTGAACAGAAAAGTTCATACAGGGGGTGACAAAGATGGCAACAAGAAGAAGGATGGTAAGTCTTCTGACAAGGGTGGGGACAAATCGAAAAATGAGTCTTCATCAGGCCCACAAAAACACTCTGGTGGGGGTGGTGGGCCCAAATCCTCTTCTAATCAAAACAAAGAAAAGAAACCATGGTGCTATTTATGTCAAATAAAAGGCCATTGGACAACAGATCCCAGTTGTCCAAAGAAAAGCACCAAGCCTCCTACCACTACAACCCCTACTGCTACACCTAGTGTCCCTACTAATAGCAGTGGTGGTGGGAGCAAACCTACTAATAGCCAATCCAAGGGAGTAGCTGGACTCACTTTTGGTAACTTAGTTGGGGTTGGTCTGATTAGGGAGACCACAGAGGCTGTGTTAGTCTCTGAGGGGGCTATTGATTTAGCCACCTTGGTTGCTTGTCCCCTTAACATGGATAAGTACAAGCAACTACCCCTAATAAATGGTGTTGAGGTTCAGGCCTACAGGGACACTGGAGCCAGTGTGACTATGGTCATAGAGAAACTGGTCCACCCTGAACAACACCTACTTGGTCACCAGTACCAAGTAACCGATGCTCACAACAACACACTTAGCCACCCCATGGCTGTTGTAAATCTCAACTGGGGGGGGGTTACTGGTCCAAAGAAAGTAGTGGTAGCTTCAGATTTACCTGTAGACTGTCTATTAGGGAATGATTTGGAGACATCAGCTTGGTCAGATGTGGAGTTGGAGGCCCATGCAGCAATGCTGGGCATCCCAGGGCATATTTTAGCTTTAACAAGGGCTCAGGCCAAAAAGCAAAAAGGACAGGGTGACTTGGATCCTGGAACAATGGACCAAGTGCTCCGTAAAGCTAGGGCTAGTAGAAGTGAAACACTTCCTACTATCCCTCCCTCTACAGTGGATTCTACTTCTGAGGAAGAAGAATTTCCACCCTGTGCAGAACCTACACCAGAGGAGCTGGAAGCAGACACTGCTGAGCTTTTGGGTGAAGGGGGGCCTGCCAGGGAGGAGCTGAGTGTGGCACAGCATACCTGTCCCACACTAGAGGGTCTAAGACAGCAAGCTGTCAAACAGGCTAATGGGGATGTCAGTGACTCTCACAGAGTTTACTGGGAGGACAACCTCTTGTACACTGAAGCAAGGGATCCTTAACCTGGAACTGCCAGGAGGTTAGTGATTCCTCAGGAGTACAGAAAGTTCCTCCTAACTCTAGCCCACGACATTCCCCTAGCTGGACATCTAGGACAAATGAAAACTTGGGACAGGCTTGTTCCCTTGTTTCATTGGCCTAGAATGTCTGAGGACACAAAAGAGTTTTGTAAGTCCTGTGAAACCTGTCAAGCCAGTGGCAAGACAGGTGGCACCCCAAAGGCACCCCTTATTCCACTGCCTGTGGTTGGGGTTCCCTTTGAAAGGGTAGGGGTTGACATAGTTGGCCCCTTTGACCCCCCTACTGCTTCAGGCAATAGGTTTATCTTGGTGGTAGTGGACCATGCCACAAGATATCCTGAAGCAATTCCTTTAAGGACCACTACAGCACCTGCAGTGGCAAAAGCCCTCCTAGGAATATTTTCTAGGGTGGGCTTCCCAAAGGAAGTAGTATCAGACAGAGGAAGCAATTTCATGTCTGCTTACTTAAAGGCCATGTGGAAGGAGTGTGGTGTGACTTACAAGTTCACTACACCCTATCATCCACAAACAAATGGACTGGTGGAGAGATTTAACAAAACTCTCAAAGGCATGATTATGGGACTCCCTGAAAAACTCCGCAGGAGATGGGATATCCTTTTACCATGCCTCCTTTTTGCCTACAGGGAGGT
The DNA here is from genome assembly GCF_031143425.1 of Pleurodeles waltl. Taxonomy (NCBI): domain Eukaryota; kingdom Metazoa; phylum Chordata; class Amphibia; order Caudata; family Salamandridae; genus Pleurodeles; species Pleurodeles waltl. Next base: position 1,105,465,378 of record NC_090444.1, on the reverse strand, counting down.
ACCCCAGAAAGGAGTGGGCTTCAGCCCCTTTGAACTCCTCTTTGGATACCCTGTTAGGGGTCCACTAACACTTGTCAAGGAGGGTTGGGAACAACCTTTAAAAGCTCCAAAACAAGATATTGTGGATTATGTACTTGGCCTCAGATCAAGGATGGCTGAGTATATGAAAAAGGCCAGTAAAAACCTTCAGGCGAGCCAAGAGCTCCAGAAGCAATGGCATGATCAGAAGGCTGTTTTGGTTCAGTACCAACCAGTGCAGAAAGTGTGGGTCTTGGAGCCTGTGGCCCCAAGAGCACTCCAAGATAAATGGAGTGGACCCCACATAATTGTTGAAAAGAAGGGTGAAGTCACCTACTTAGTTGACTTAGGCACTGCCAGGAGTCCCCTTAGGGTGCTCCATGTCAATCGCCTGAAACCCTACTATGACAGGGCTGATCTCACCCTGCTCATGGCAACTGATGAGGGACAGGAAGAAGACAGTGATCCTCTACCTGATCTCTTCTCTTCCACAGAACAAGATGCTCTTGTAGAAGGTGTAGTTTTGGCTGATTGTCTTTCTGCTGAGCAGAAAGACCATTGCATAAATCTCCTGGGTCAGTTTTCTGAACTCTTCTCTACTGTGCCAGGTACCACTTCTTGGTGTGAGCACACTATAGATACTGGAGACAGCTTGCCTGTCAAAAGTAAGATCTATAGGCAGCCTGACCATGTCAGGGACTGCATAAAGCAAGAGGTGCAGAAAATGTTAGAACTAGGAGTGGTTGAGCATTCTGAAAGTCCATGGGCCTCTCCTGTGGTACTTGTACCAAAACCTCATTCCAAGGATGGAAAGAAAGAAATGCGGTTTTGTGTAGATTATAGAGGTCTCAACCAGGTAACCAAAACTGATGCTCACCCTATACCCAGGGCAGATGAGCTCATAGATACATTGGCATCTGCCAAGTATCTAAGCACTTTTGACTTGACTGCAGGGTATTGGCAGATCAAATTATCAGAAGATGCAAAACCTAAAACTGCATTTTCAACCATTGGAGGCCATTACCAATTCACAGTAATGCCTTTTGGATTTTAAAATGCACCTGCCACTTTTCAGAGGTTGGTGAACACAGTCCTGCAAGGGCTGGAAGCTTTTAGTGCAGCATATTTGGACGATATAGCTGTATTTAGCTCCAGTTGGGATGATCACCTGGTCCACCTATGGAAAGTTTTAGAGGCCCTGCAAAAGGCAGGCCTCACTATCAAGGCTTCAAAGTGCCAGATAGGGCAGGGGAAGGTGGTTTATCTGGGACACCTTGTTGGTGGGGAACAGATTGCACCACTTCAGGGGAAAATCCAAACTATTGTAGATTGGGTTCCCCCTACTACTCAGACTCAGGTGAGAGCCTTCCTAGGCCTCACTGGGTATTACAGGAGGTTCATTAAGAACTATGCTCCATTGCAGCCCCTCTGAATGACCTCACATCCAAAAAGATGGCTAAAAAGGTATTGTGGACAGCTAGCTGTCAGAAATCTTTTGAGGAGCTGAAGCAGGCCATGTGCTCTGCACCTGTCCTGAAAAGCCAGTGTTACTCTAAAAAATTCTATGTCCAAACTGATGCATCTGAATTAGGAGTAGGGGCAGTCCTATCACAACTTAATTCTGAGGGCCAGGATCAACCTGTTGCTTTTATTAGTAGGAGGTTGACCCCTAGAGAAAAGCGTTGGTCTGCCATTGAGAGGGAGGCCTTTGCTGTGGTCTGGGCACTGAAGAAGTTGAGGCCATACCTGTTTGGCACTCACTTCATTGTTCAGACAGACCACAAACCTCTACTTTGGCTAAAACAAATGAAAGGTGAAAATCCTAAATTGTTGAGGTGGTCCATATCCCTACAGGGAATGGACTATACAGTGGAACATAGACCTGGGAGTAGCCACTCTAATGCAGATGGACTCTCCAGATATTTCCACTTAGACAATGAAGACTCATCAGGTCATGGCTAGTCTTATTGTCCTTCGTTTGGGGGGGGGGGGGGGGTGTAGGAAAGTACCATCTTGCCTGGCATGTTACCCCCATTTTTCACTGTATATATGTTGTTTTAGTTGTATGTGTCACTGGGACCCTGCTAGTCAGGGCCCCAGTGCTCATAAGTGTGCCTGAATGTGTTACCTGTGTTATGACTAACTGTCTCACTGAGGCTCTGCTAATCAGAACCTCAGGGGTTATGCTCTCTCATTTCTTTCAAATTGTCACTAACAGGCTAGTGACCAATTTTACCAATTTACATTGGCTTACTGGAACACCCTTATAATTCCCTAGTATATGGTACTGAGGTACCCAGGGTATTGGGGTTCCAGGAGATCCCTATGGGCTGCAGCATTTCTTTTGCCACCCATAGGGAGCTCTGACAATTCTTACACAGGCCTGCCACTGCAGCCTGAGTGAAATAACGTCCACGTTATTTCACAGCCATTTTACACTGCACTTAAGTAACTTATAAGTCACCTATATGTCTAACCTTTACCTGGTAAAGGTTGGGTGCTAAGTTACTTAGTGTGTGGGCACCCTGGCACTAGCCAGGGTGCCCCCACATTGTTCAGGGCCAATTCCCCGGACTTTGTGAGTGCGGGGACACCATTACACGCGTGCACTACGTATAGGTCACTACCTATATGTAGCTTCGCAATGGTAACTCCGAATATGGCCATGTAATATGTCTATGATCATGGAATTGCCCCCTCTATACCATCCAGGCATAGTTGGCACAATCCCATGATCCCAGTGGTCTGTAGCACAGACCCTGGTACTGCCAAACTGCCTTTCCCGGGGTTTCACTGCAGCTGCTGCTGCTGCCAACCCCTCAGACAGGCATCTGCCCTCCTGGGGTCCAGCCAGGCCTGGCCCAGGATGGCAGAACAAAGGACTTCCTCTGAGAGAGGGTGTTACACCCTCTCCCTTAGGAAAATGGTGTGAAGGCAGGGGAGGAGTAGCCTCCCCCAGCCTCTGGAAATGCTTTCATGGGCACACATGGTGCCCATTTCTGCATAAGCCAGTCTACACCGGTTCAGGGACCCCTTAGCCCTGCTCTGGCGCGAAACTGGACAAAGGAAAGGGGAGTGACCACTCCCCTGACCTGCACCTCCCCTGGGAAGTGTCCAGAGCTCCTCCAGTGTGCTCCAGACCTCTGCCATCTTGGAAACAGAGGTGCTGCTGGCACACTGGACTGCTCTGAGTGGCCAGTGCCATCAGGTGACGTCAGAGACTCCTTCTGATAGGCTCCTTCAGGTGTTGCTAGCCTATCCTCTCTCCTAGGTAGCCAAACCCTCTTTTATGGCTATTTAGGGTCTCTGTCTCTTGGGATTCCTTAGTTAACGAATGCAAGAGCTCATCCGAGTTCCACTGCATCTCTCGCTTCACCTTCTGCCAAGGAATCGACTGCTGACCGCGCTGGAAGCCTGCAAAACTGCAACATAGTAGCAAAGACGACTACTGCAACTCTGTAACGCTGATCCTGACGCCTTCTCGACTGTTTTCCTGGTGGTGCATGCTGTGGGGGTAGTCTGCCTCCTCTCTGCACTAGAAGCTCCGAAGAAATCTCCCGTGGGTCGACGGAATCGTCCCCCTGCCACCGCAGGCACCAAAGAACTGCATCACCGGTACCTTGGGGCTCCTCTCAGCACGATGAGCGAGGTCCCTTGAATCCAGCAACTCTGTCCAAGTGACTCCCACAGTCCAGTGACTCTGCAGTCCAAGTTTGGTGGAGGTAAGTCCTTGCCTCCCCACGCCAGACTGCATTGCTGGGAACCGCGACTTTTGCAGCTACTCCGGCCTCCGTGCACTTCCGGCGGAAATCCTTTGTGCACAGTCCAGCCTGGGTCCACAGCACTCTAACCTGCGTTGCACAACCTCCTAAGTTGTTCTCCGGCGACGTGGGACTCCTTTGTGCGACTTCGGGTGAGCACCATTTCACGCATCCTTGTAGTGCCTGTTTCTGGCACTTCTGCAGGTGCTGCCTGCTGCTGAGAGGGCTCCTTGTCTTGCTCGACGCCCCCTCTGTCCCCTGACGCGATTGGCGACATCCTGGTCCCTCCTGGGCCACAGCAGCATCCAAAAACACTAACCAAATGATTTGCAGCTAGCAAGGCTTGTTGCCGGTCTTTCGGCGGGAAAACACATCTGCACGACTCTCCATGGCGTGATGGATCCGTCCTCCAAATGGGAAGTCTCTAGCCCTTGTTGTTCTTGCAGAAACCTATGCTTCTACTGTCCAGTAGCCGCATCTTTGCACCCACAGCTGGCATTTCCTGGGCATCTGCCCATCTCCGACTTGCTTGTGACTTTTGGACTTGGTCCCCTTGTTCCACAGGTACCCTCGACTGGAAATCCATCACTGTTGCATTGTTGGTTTGTGTCTTTCCTGCAGAATTCCCCTATCACGACTTCTATGTCCTTTGGGGAACTTTAGTGCACTTTGCACTCACTTTTCAGGGTCTTGGGGTGGGCTATTTTTCTAACCCTTACTATTTTCTAATAGTCCCAGCGACCCTCTACAAGGTCACATAGGTTTGGGGTCCATTCGTGGTTCGCATTCCACTTTTGGAGTATATGGTTTGTGTTGCCCCTATCCCTATGTGTCTCCATTGCATCCTATTGTAACTATACATTGTTTGCACTGTTTTCTAATAGTATTACTGCATATTTTGGTATTGTGTACATATATCTTGTGTATATTTGCTATCCTCATACTGAGGGTACTCACTGAGATACTTTTGGCATATTGTCATAAAAATAAAGTACCTTTATTTTTAGTATATCTGTGTATTGTGTTTTCTTATGATATTTTGCATATGACACTAAGTGGTACTGTAGGAGCTTCACTCGTCTCCTAGTTCAGCCTAAGCTGCTCTGCTAAGCTACCATTATCTATCAGCCTATGCTGCTAGACACCCTATACACTAATAAGGGATAACTGGGCCTGGTGCAAGGTGCAAGTACCCCTAGGTACTCACTACAAGCCCGTCCAGCCTCCTACAACTCTTTGATGAGAATGTAGCACTCTAGCAAAGCACAGTACTTGGCATTCCATTCCAATACGTATTTGTCTGCATAGGCCCAAGACATGCACACTTGCAACATGGTGCAAGAGAACCACTATTGATGCTGACAATTCTACACATTTTTCACTATCCATGCATGATCTGCTGTTCCAGTCACAGTTTTCTGCTTTGTATTATGGGATCTGTAGTCAAAGTCTATCATGTTGTAGATTAAACCACAAGTCCCTTGATTAACTGGACAGGTTGTACTAACCAACAACCCACATAGCTGAGTGAATGTTGGCAGGGCTGGTGATAAACATATATGACTGGGCAATTACTTTAGAGTTATGTGATGCATTAATTAGTTTGTGAGACATTCCTGTCCTTCCACGTGCACACAGTGTAGCGCAGTGCAGCAAAGTGACTTGTTGGGCTACAATGTGTAATAAATCACTTTAATATCTTAGCTGGGGTTGGAATTGTTGCCCTCCTGACTTGTAGATGTTGCTCCCTTCATTTTGTAAAATTGTAATAATAAATTGTCTTCAATGGTAAAGTCAAATTTATTGTTACAATTTTGAAAATGCCACATTTAGAAAGTTGTCATCTTCCTGTTTTTAACCCTGTGTGCCTGCAGTCTGTCTCCAATACACGTCTGAGGTGGGGTGACAGCTGGGCCTGTGCATTCCCTGTAGACAGCCACACACAAAGGGACCTTAGGTGTGACTGATGGGCCAGGAAGGTCCTGATGGGCCATCCTGTGCAGGATAGGAGGGAGGAGATGGACACAGCCTCACACATACCCCTAAATAGGCAATGCCCTGTCCCCACACAAAGGGCTACACCCCCTCCCCCTGTTGTGGGTCTGGAGGCAGGGCAGGAAGAAAGGAGTTCAATGCAATTCAATGTCCCTTCTTTGAAATCACCCCCACTTCAAAGGCACAACTGGGTATAAGTACTGGACCTCTCACCCTACCAACTCAGTACACTACTGGACCTGTGAAAAACTCTGCCAGGAAGAAGTATTTCTGTGCTGCTTTAAGAGCTGCCACTCTGGGCTGCTGCTCTGGAAAAACTGATTCACTGCTGTGCTACCCTGCTGCCTACTACCTTCAGTCCTACTGAGGAAGTACTAGACCCATCTCACTTGAGCCCAAAGTGACTCCAAGGGCATATTGGCTTGTCCCCTGTTATAAATCTCAGGGACATCAAAGACTTTTCATTATCCTGCAATTGCACCTGGTCTTTGCTTGCTGCAAGCCTTGCCCTGCCAAATGGTGCCAATCCAGTCCTGGGGCCTTGGAAGTGGGTATAAAGTGCTGTAACTGCCACAGCCTGTGCATCAATGCCGTTGCACTGATCGGAGCCGGTGCATCTCCCTCAGTGCCAATGCATTGCTGCTGTCATGAGGATCGCGGACACCACATCGCCGACTTCACAGAGCCTCAACTCCAGCTTCCGAGGCATCACTGACTTTGCGTGGCTTGGAACCAATGCATCGCCTAATCCAAAGAATCAATGATGACACATCACCCCTTCTGCGCCCCATATATTTGTTTCAATGTCGATGCACCCAAGAATCAAGGTACTTTGTCAGCGGACTAAAACTGGCCCCTGTATCTGACCCGCTCTCCATGAGGGTTGGCCTGACTTTTCAGATTTGACCCGGTCTAGCACAACTAGATAGCCCCGGTTGGAAGTTTAATCTTCTAAGCATCACAGTTAAGTTTAGGTTTTTTTAAATGTATATCTCAACTTCTTCCTATTGGATATTTGTCAGTTTTGTCTTGTTTGGTTCATAAATATATAATCTATTTGTCTAACCTGGTGTGGTCTTTTTGTGGTGTTTTCAAATTTTAACTGTGTTATTGTTTGAAGTGTTGCACAATTACTTTACACATTGTCACTTAAGTTAAGCCAGCCTGCTCCATGCCAAGCTACCAGAGGGTGATCACAGATTAATTTAGGGAGTGTGCTAATATACCTGAACTAGGATTATGGTTGCTGCTTGGACAGGGTGCATACCTATGCCAACCAGAAAGCTAATTTCTAACAGAGGAGTGCAGTATTAGTAGTTGACAAAGTGTGGTGCTGGACTTACTACAAAAGTGAAAGTTACTACGAAAGTTGAGGCCCATATTTATCATTTTTTCATGCAACAAGCCACCTTTCAGGGCTGCATGAAAGGGATGCACTGTATATAACATTGTATGGTGCATTCCTGTCCTATGCTTGTGTTGATGCACTTTTGGATCCCTAGCACCAATGCAGGCACTCTTGTATTAAGGTACAAGGGTGCCTGCATTGTAGGCAGGATTGTTTTGTGCAGTAAGGTACCACTTCCTGCACAAAACTACTCCTTGAAGTCATTTTCCAGTTTCTATGTATGCTGCAGAAGGCAGAACGTGTAGAAAGAGGAAAAACGAGGAGAAACACCTCACCTCACCTGGAGAGGCGCAGCATTTTGGTGGAATACCAGATGTACCACTAAAGGTAGATCTGGGAACGTGGCACAAGTCATGGGTAGATGTGGGGGAACACCCAGGATCCCCACATGAAACGTCTCCTTGTTGCCGAGTAACTCAAGGCAGTGATTTGTGCTGCCTTGCGTTACTCCAGATTTATTGTCATGAAGGAACACGCAAGGCGGCTTTGCATGGCTTGATAAAGCTCACTTATGTTTTGCGTTGCCTCTCCACCCCCTTGCTTGGCGAAATGCTGATGCAAAACCTCTATAAGTCTGGCCCCCAGTTTGTTAATAGTGAAAGTAGTACACTTACTCAAAAGCGTGAGCTGCCTTTGTGACACAGGACTTCAGTTTATTGCCGGGTGTGTTTGTGCACTCCCAAGGAAGATTCACTCAAAAAGTGGGTGAGCTAAAGAGGAGAAAGTAGTTTTTAATCTTGAAGGCAAAAGTTGCTGTGGGCCTTTGCGGCCGATCTGCATAGCATAAACTGAGATAATTATACTGTTGTCACAGAGGAGCTATTTAGCAACTCTTTACATATTGTGACAACATTTTATTTTCCTGACTTCCGTTTTTGTGGAGGCCATGTATGCTTTTCATCATTCACAGTCTTTGTACCCATTGTCTATATTTTGTTTATGGGCCAAAACATTAGAATTGTTTTTTGTCTGTCGCCCGTGCGGTTCACGTAATAGACATCAACATTCCAAATTGAGCACTATTTGGACTATCACCGACATAAACGGCATTGCAGTATTCAGGATGCGGTGGACAGCTTCCAAACGTTTTTCTGCAATGTAGGCGAGATTTTAGAGGAAAACAATACTGTACACCATAAACATCTCTAAATCATAAAAATCAGGTTATTAATGAAATATATAGGACTCTTTATTTGTAATTGAAAACATATATCATTGCTATGACTATTAGTGTCACGTTTGAAATACAGTGCGAGGAATATCCCCAGCTGGGGAGTAAATACAGTAACTGATTTGGCAGTGTAGAAAAACAGCATGCATATTCAGAATCCCAGCCGAAGCGTATGACCCTGAGAAACCCCATTATTTAAGTGTTCCTGCGGGTATACAATGTGACTATTAAGTATTGCACTGTAAGCAGTTTAGCAAAACTTTTGCAGACACTTCTTTTGCTTCGATATATATTGAGCAGAATTACACTGGTGAATGCAAAGTACAGACACTTTAAGGCATAACAAAAAAGTGAAGAATATTTTGCAGCAGTAATGACAAACTACACGTGCAGCAGAGTTTACTAGTTCATGAGAATCCTGGCTTCTTACATTTTAAGGACTTGTTCATTACCACTTTACTCTGAAACCACAGGAACACATGTACAGTAAGCGTTCAGTAAAAGAGATCAGAATGAAAATAGCACCCATATCTTTTTGAGAATTAGACAAATGTATGATGGCATGAAGTTTGGAAACCTTATAAAAGTTCACCTGTGGACAAGAATGCTAGCTAAAAGAGAGTAGGGCAGATGAGCAGAACAGAGACCGGGAAGAAGTGGACAGAAGACTCACGAACGGTGAGTAAGGTCTGTGATGTTTGGAGTCTTTTAAAAGGCTTGGTTAGAGTCAGGCCAGGGATCGGCAGGGAGAAAGGAACGGTAGAAGAGGGGATTGCAGTAGGAGTATAGGGGGAAGTCGGAGAGGGGAAAGGCGAAAAAAACAAAAAGAGCGGAAAAATGACACAGCATGGGCAGATGAAAGAGAAAGAAAAAAATAGGAAAGAGCATCAAGGAGAAAATATGGGCTACTGAGCATACAGGTTTATTTGAACTTCTCCATAGAGAAAGGTGTAACAAAGAAGGGACAACAGCTGAAGAAAGGGATCTGGTCAAATGGCTACAAAGTACCCACTAACATTGATACAGTAGAAGACAGTGTTCACTATCTACATTATAATTTACTGTGAAAGGTAGGCAGAGAGCAGAGTGGCACACTTCAAGTACTTAGATGTGATCAGGACACAGAGTATCAGCTTCAGAGCGTTATTACACATACAATATGATGAGGGATACCAAGCAAGGAGGGAAGTAGACCAGTCAAAGCCATGTGGGGAAGTGGGTGGTGAGTTTCAGCTTCAATGGTTGACCCAGTAAGGACCATACCAACAATACACATGATGAGTGGCTTGTCGTTACCTCATATCCCCTTTCCAGCCAGACCTACCCCGGTGGGGATGGGAAGCCTTGTCAGCAGTGGAACCCAAGGTACATGTTGGAGCTTTAACAGAGGGGCATGTTATAGGATGTGTTGCAGATTTCAGCACAAATGCTCCAGTTACAGTGGGAAACACCCCTGGTGCACTTTTTAAGTTATCATGGGTCAGGAGGAAAGTTTCCAGACTAGGCAGTGAAAATAAAAGTAGAGTCTGAGCAGGTGCTGCATTATGTCAACAAAGTTCTACTAATGGGAAGGAATAGCAAATATAGTGAGTGCGGGCATCTGATGAACATCTTGGAAAGGGTAGCAGGCAGGTTTTAGATTCACTAATACCTGAAAAAACAGAAGGTCTGTTCACGAAGATCACATTTCTATGCATCAAACTAAATTAGTTAACCATAGTGTTGTGCCTCCTAACAAACAAAATGAACAGATTGAGAGAGTTGCTTAAGGACATGGTTTAGCAAAACATGTGGACATTGAGGCAAATGTAGCAGTTGATTGTTCATTGGAACGTGTGGGGTAAGTTGTTGGCCCTGGGCCAAGCATTTTGCATGTTATGGTATTGTCCATGAAAGGAGCAGAAACACGCCACCCCAGACTGAGAATTGCAGAGGGTGTGAAGGAAGATATGTTACCTTGGGCTAGGTTCCTGGATGGTACAACAGGATGATGATGTGGCTAGAGTTGAAAACAATAAGCTGGATGTTAGAGCTATATTATGATGTGTCAGACAAGGGTCGATTGGAACTACACTGGAAAAGGCTTTGTTGCATGTAGAAGTGGAATAAACATAGGATAGTTATTTTTTACAATTCTTCCTAGAAGTACTAACCCTGAGGATATGTGGTGATTTAGAAACAGTAAGGTGTAGAAGGAATTTTTTCAGGAGTGGTGCTACCAGAAGGCAACATGATCACTGGGCTTGCAAGAGCAGAAGGACGATGTCATAAACTCTGTGATGCCATTGCCTGAAAAACAATTATCAACAGAGAATATTGCAGGGAAACTGTCAGCCATTGTACTTTATGGGAAATACCTTTGTGAATGTGAGTCGAATGGGGTAAGTTTGTGAAGAAAACTGTGGAAAACTGGGAAATAAGGTTAGGTTGGAAAACAAGATGAATGCCTTAACAGTGGATATTCTTGAGAGCATTGAAGAACAGATGCGATCCGCATACCTGTCCACCTAGGAAGGGAAAATGTTTTGGGCTATGTTTGTAATATTGTCTTTCAGGATGAGATGGGGTCTAGGAACCGTGAGGGTGTTAGGAAAAAATATTGACGTAAAAATATCAGGAACCAGAAATATCAGAAATTAAATATGGTGTCACAAATATTGTGATGCACAAATATCATTGACAAGAATATCATTTTCTGAGGTAAGTAATTTCGTTTTATCTCATACAATGTTTTTAATAGTGTTTTTGATAATAAGTAGTTAAGAATATCATTTTTTAATTGTTTGAACGTGTTTTAGTTGATATATTTTATATGTAACTAATGTGTATATAAATGTATTTCTTTTTAAAATAAGCTTGTAATTTTGAGTGGCTTAGAATTTTTTATTTCATTTTTAACAGTAATTCATAATGCTGTAGTGGGGGTTGACTTCATAGGGGGAGAGGACATTTATTAGTTATTATAATTTATTATTTATTAGTCATTTAGGTACTAATTAATTATAACGTTTTAAATTAATTTAATTTTTTCATATGACTGATATTCATTATGTAATTTATATAACACTGATTTTCACTGATTTTTTTTTTTATAAGTTATTTGTGGGTTCTTAATTTGTTGGCTTATTGGGAGGAAAGTTAAATAAGTAGTAATTGGTTAACAATTAATGATTAATTTTAATTACTGAATTGATTTTTAATTATGTAATTTATGCAATACCTATTTATTTTACTTCTATTTTAGATGCTTTAGCTAGGTTTGTAGGGGGTCTAAGGAGGAAAGTTATGTAACAATTAATTAACTATTTATTATTAATTTTTTTTTTTTGTGTGTGTAAAATATGAATTCCTCTTTTATTTACATATAGTTTAGTTGTGGGATGCTGGGTTTGTAGGAGTGTAGGGTGGGAAGTTAATTAAGTTATAAAGTTATAATTAGTTAACTATTATTTGTAACAAAATTATTTAATTGCATTTAAATATGTAAATTATGAAATACTTAACTGTGTTAACTATATTTTAGATGTAGGCTGCTAGGACTGTAGGGGTCTAGGCTAGGAAGTCATTTAATTATTAATTAATTAACAATTATATATTAAATGTAAAAAAATGTAATGCATTTTAAATATGTGAATTTTGAAATACTTGTTTTCTTAGTTATATTTTAGGTGTGGGCTGCTTGGTTTGAGTAGTTTGAGGTGGGGAGGTTTATAACAAGTATTTATGAATTGCTAATTAATTATTTCATTGAATTGTAGTTATGTAAATTCATTAATTGTTATTAGTTCTTCAGTAATATATATGTGTATGTGTGTGTGTGTGTATATACATATATATATATATATATGTATATATACACATAGATAGATATATATATACATAGAAATATATATATATCCATTATTATATATATATATATATATATATATATATATATATATATATATATATACAAAAATCCGAAAATAACAGGAACGTTATAGTTAGGTTCTCAACGAAAACCCAAAGATTACAGGAATTTTATAGTTAGGTTCTCAATATACTCACTCAAACCATAAAAATTCAACAATTTTACTTAGAGGTATTTCAATTACTATAACTTTTTCCCTAAGATTACTTTAACTGTGCCAGTGCCATGCACAGTTTTTTCCTCAATAATTTTACTGCAAATGTTACATTGATATTATCAATGATGTTATCAAAGATGTCAAGAGTGATGTAATATCTGAAGTAGTTATTAGCAGTGCATGGCAAGGACACAAGTTATAGTTACCTATGGGCACAAGTTATTGTTACTTGATATAACTCTTACTATGACTGCTGAATTACTATGGTTGTGTGGAAGTAAATTCAGAACTTTACTATAATGTCCCTGTAGCCTTTGTTTTGTTAAGGGAACTTTTAAGTTTCTTTACAATTATATTTCCTTACTATCATGTCCCTGCAACCTTTACTTTTTTCAGTGAATGTCTATGTTTTTTTATTAACATCATTTTTTTGACTTATTTTACAATAATCCAACCACCACTGCACACAGACTTCAGCCATGTGCAGCAGGGGTTGGCCACAGGGCCTGGCCTGTGGACAGACCCTGTGACCAACCTCCTATAACATCGAAGCATGCTTAGCCTTTGGCTGTGAATGGTGAGGATTGTCCACAGGGCCTACAGCCTCCCCCCCTATAACAACCCAACCTCACGACACTCATGAAGTGATTCTTTGTCCAGTGGAGATATGATCATATTCCTGTGCCTCAAGAACATCTCTCCAAAATATGTTGGATCCTTTTAGTAACCTGTCCATTATCCTGTAAAATGGTGGGAAGATGTTACATACCACTAATGTATATGGGGTGGGGCTAAAAGGTCGGGCTTCTGGGCCATTTTTCTTACTTGTAGTTTTTAAAAGGGAGAACACGATCTCTGGTCTCAGCAGCAGAGGACAAGAAAACACACACTCATCAAATTTACTACATGAAATATTGCGCTCAAAAAAGCAAGGATGCAAACACCTCCATCTAGGTCTACAGATAACCTTTCAAGGTGGAAGTGCAGAGAAAAAACAATTGCTTTGCCTTGACCATGCACAAGAAATTAGGATGATTATTACTTTGCAGAAGTCAAGATAACATTTTTGCACCTGCTTTGTTTATATTTTTAAGTGCTTTCCTTGCAGTTCAGTTTCTGTGAAATGAGTATCATGTCAGAATGAATCTTGCCCTCCGTATTTATCCAAGAAGAGGTCACCATTTTTTGTAGAATGTCTACCCAACTGGAGTACTCTCTACTGGCTATCTGGTAAGTGGTACGTCATTGGGTAAATGTGTAGTGCATCCACTACACTACAGCTGCATAAAGGAGCCCAAGGTAATGTCTTCAGTGGACTTGTGTGTCTTTAACTTTCCAAATTTCATTATTCCTTGATCGTCTTCATTAGATAACTTTTCATGGTGGAACTGCAGAGAAAACACACTTGGATCATTAGTACTTTAACGAAGTAAATGCTTCTTTGTTTGGTACAGATGTGATTATATTCTTCTACATCAAGGACGCATCTCCAAAAATGGAGGTAAACATTGGGTGCCTTTTAATAAACTGTCCATCATCTACTAATGTATATGGGGAGCAAATGGGTAGGGCTTCTAGGCCATTTCACATACTTGTTGTTTTTAACAGGGAGAACACAATCTCTGGTCTCAACAGCTCCTGCTTGCTGGAAGTGGTGTTTGCTTTTCATTGGTGGGAGCTGTCACAGTTTGACCCAGCAAAGGCAAACAGCTATCAAGGGTGGGCACCTCTGGGTATAGCAGGATCAGGTCCTGGGGGTGATGGTCCCTAGGACCATATATGGCTCAGAGGGGGACCCCCCCCCATCATTTGTTCTCTCTGGCCTGGTCCCGGGAAGGTGGCAGTTCCCTGGGCCATATATGGCCCTGGAGAGGGGTATTGCGGCAACCACCCTTTTATAAAATCCTAAATGGACCAGAGGAAGTAGTGGTCCCCAGTGCTCCATACGGCCCCAGAAGGGGGTGCCATGCACCCCTCTCCATTTAAAGTAAAAGCCCTGGGATCGTGGTGGTCTCTGGGGAATAAAGAAGACCCCTCCATTTTTTTGTAATAAACTGGAAATGCCCCCAGGACCTGGCCCACCCAGTGGATTTATAAAAAACAAGCACAGGAAACTATGCCTGTTTTCTTTCTTGAATTCTCAGTGAAATATGTGAATATTCAGGAATTCCATCATGAATATAAAACAAATGCTTTTTGTGCCCTGTCATAGTTCCAGGGGAATCCAAGGCCCAACTGTACGGTGTTCATGGTATTCGTGCTCTGCCCCTTTTCTTTTTTTGAAGGTTTTTTTGGGGACTTGGTTTAAGCCGAGTCCCAAGATGGCTGACAACACTTCCTGGTTGAAGTGTTGACAGTGAATCAGATCTCTGCACAAGATTAGGAGTATTCACAAAGTTGCTGTGACCTAGATATACACATTTGGAATTGCTTTAATTTCTCAAAAACTACTGAAATGATTCAGACTAAATAAGAGAAAATGTGCTTTCTAGACCAAGTGCCATCTTTCTGCCAAAGTTGGTGTAATTTCATTCAGCATTTAGGGCTGTAGTTATGTCTAAAACCTCTATGGGTGTTAACATGGAAAAAACACTCCCCCACCCCTGTTTTTCTTGGTCCCTGTTAGACAGATCGCCCTGTAACTGTCCGTATACAACAAGACACTAGAAGACACTTTCTTTGGAAATTTTCATGAAGAATCGTCAAATGGTGCCAAAGATATAGCCAATATAGGAATTCTGACGATGACCTCCTTCTACCAAGAAGTTCTAACTCTGGGGATCTTTTGGCCTGACAGTTTTTTCCCTTTTGAGTGATGCCCATTTTAAATATCTTCCCTCAGCTGTGAACGTGGCAGCTATTCACCTTTTATTAGGTTGCAAAGCGTATTCATTGATTTATTGTTTATAAATTAGGTAGCCTGGCACATGTTGTACTGTCCTGATGATTATTCCATAGGCTTAGGGGATCGAAACGTCATTGACCAAATCACTCTGACCCTCATTAATGTGTAAAGTAGTAGGGTTTCATTTTAATAAGAAATGTGTCCTTTTGATTCTATGTAATTCTTGATGTTACAACCTTGTTCTTTTGCCTGTTTGTTTGTGTAATACGTGCTTTGGTGCGCCCAATAGGGGTGCATACCCCTAAAAGAACTGATTTTTTTTTTTTTCATATAAATAAATTACTGATTGTTCCCGGTGCATTACTATTAGGCACTTGTGACACTACTTTCTTATATGTACCCTTAGGGACCTTTGTTCCTTACAGCTTTAAAGTACAGCCAAGTAAAAAATAGCTTTTTATACAGAAACTAGGTTCTAACTATAACGGCCTACTGGCTATACACACATATATATATATATATATATATATATATATATATATATATATCCAAAAGCAAACAGTTGCAAGCAACTTCACCACCGCACTCCAGGAGGAAATTATTTATTTTTATTGCAGTCAGGATTAAATCGCCATCCTTCACCACTGACGCGTTTCGACCTACTGGTCTTGCTCACAGTAACTTAGTCCTATCTCCATGTCCCCTAATTATAGTGTCTCTCCTATGACCCCTATTGGTGCATTGTGGGACATGTAGTCTATTAAAAATAAATTAAATGTTGTGCATTAAAAACCAAGCTCCCCACCACCACAGAACGTGCCCTACGCTACACAAATTGTCTAAATGAATATCTGCAAAGAATATCACTATTCACAACAATCATTATGTCCATTTCTATTTTGTTGGTACAATTAACCTTGCTTAATTCAATTACCTATGTGGTTGCTATATGTACCTGATAATACATTGGTGCACTTATCTATTATTGTTTTCATACTTTCTCATATACATCCTAAATTTACCTCATTTTCTCCTTGATATTTATCTATAAATGTCCTCTATCCACACATCCACAGGTAATCTTATGTAATAACTGTTAGCAAGAGCGTTATATATCCTCAACCTACAGATGATAATGCAATTCTTCATCCCCATTCAGACCCCTCGGGCTTTTGGTTTTGAGCTGTATTATGAACCGTGACTCCAAACGTCTCAGTTGTAACCTCCCCTTTCATTGCTCTCTACACTCGCAATACCAAAAAATCTCATGTCTGTCCATTTAGCTCCATCATGAGTCATATAAATATATATATATATATTGACACAAAAAAAAAAGATTACACAGATGTTATAGTTAGGTGCAAATTTTACATGCACAAAACCATAGAAATTTAGCTTTATTCTAGTTATAGTTATTTCAAGGAACCACAACTCGTGCCCTCGCTATGCACAGTTTTCTCATCAATAATTTTAGTGCAAATGTTACAGTGATGTTATATCTATATGTCATAGAAGATGTCATGAGTGATGTTTTATCTAGGGTAATTAGCAGTGCATGGCGAGGGTGCAAGTTATAATTATCTTATGGCACGAGTTTATTAAAGTTGTATTTCATATATGAGTTTAGTCTATATATGATGTGTTGAATTTCAGGTATAAATATAGTATGTTTATTTTTTATTATGGCAAATATTGACCATCTTTGTTATATTTTAAACTATTTGTTTACATTTTTGAGTGTATTTTAATGTCTGTAGTATTTTTGTAAATGTGTTTTTTGGGGTTCAGATTTTTAATACTAGTTTTAATATCTAAATTAAGTAATATATTTTTAGTTATTAAATTGTTTATATTTCTTATGATTTTATTGTGTGTGTGTGTGTGTGTGCATCTCTCTCTCTTTCTCTCTCTCTCTCTGTCTCTCACTATATATATATATATATATATATATATATATATATATATATATACATATCTATATATAGATATATATATAATCCAACAAAATGGTCCTCATTGCAGTGCGCATTCCATGCTGGTGCAAGCGTGAGGAATGAACCTTTGCTCTTTAATTTTTTTGAAACAAACAATTGAAAACAATTGTACAGCTGCACTCCAGGAAAGTTCATATGCTTTTAATTCAATCATGTACACCACCAAACATCACCACCAAACATTACCACCAACGCGTTATGACCTCCCGGTCTTGCTCACATTTGTGAGGGACTAATTGTAACAACTGAGATATCCTGAAGGGGCATACTCTTGACCCTCAAACCTGGAGTCAAGTACATCATTTATTACACAAGTCTCGAGATAGGATGACAAAGCAGAATAAGACTTACTCAAAGAGGTACTAAGGGCTAGACTATCAAAGCTCAGCAACACAAGAAACAATAAATCTCTGTCCAGCCAGTGCTTTTTGGTTCAGAAAGAAGACTACTTTAAGGTGAATGTATGTCGGAACAACGCATGCCGGAACAACGCATGCCTGAACAACGAGATCAGAACAATGACCGTGTTGTTACCACTAATGCCTTTACCACAAATTTTTGTTGCAAAGGCATTCCTGGTAAACGCATTAGTGATGCATTTTTCCAGCATGCGTCCCCCCTGGCCCCCACCCTCACCCCTAAAAATTACTGCAACCCCCCACCCCCTCCCCTAAAACCACACCAACGCCCCACCCTTGCCCCTAAAACTACCCAACCCTTACTTCATCCCTAAAATTACCGCAACCCCCACCCTACCCCCAAAACCTAAAACAACCCCAACCCCCACCCCATCCCTGAAACCTACAGTACCCCAACCCCCACCCCTAAAACCTAAAACCAAAAACCTAAAACCACCCTGCCCCTAAAACTACTCCGAGCCCCCCACCCTGCCCCTAAACCTAAAACCCCCCAAACCCCCACCCTGCCCCTAAAATTACCCAACCCCCAACCCACCCCTAAAACCTAAAACCACCCCAACCCCCACCCCTAAAACAACCCCAACCCCCACCCCTAAAACCACCCCAACACCCAGCCCCTAAAACTAAAAATACCCCGATCCCCACCCCCCTAAAACAAAAACCCCGACCCCCACCCCACCCCTAAAACTAAAAATACACCAAGCCCCCACCTGCCCCTAAAAGTAAAACCCCAACCCCATCCCCAACCCCCACCCCTAAAACTAAAAATTCCCCCGACCCCCCACCCTGCCCCTAAACTGCCCCGATGCCCCCTCCCCTAAAACTAAACCCCAACCCCCACCCCTAATACTAAAAATACCCCAACCCGCCCCTAAAACTAAAACCCCAACCCCCCACCCCCGCCCCTAGAACTAAAAATACCCGACCCCCCACCACGCCCCTAAAACTAAAACTAAAACTCAACCCCCCCGCCCGCTCCTAAAACTAAAACCCCAACCCCCCACCCCTGCCCCACTTACCGGACCCGACCCCCCACCCCAGCCCCTAAAACTAAAACCCCAACCCCCCACCCCCGCCCTTAAAACTTAAAATACCCCAACCCTCCACCCCCACCCCTAAAACTAAAAATACCCCAACCCCCACCCCCCTAAAACTAAAACCCCCCGACCCCCACCCGCCCCTAAAACTAAAAATACCCCAACCCCCCACCCGCCCCTAAAACGAAAACCCCAACTCCCCACCCCGCCCCTAAAACTAAAAATACCCGACCCCCCGCCCCTAAAACTAAAACCCCAACTCCCACCCCTACCCCACTTACCTGACTCGTCGCATCGTCTTCCTCAGCCGACTCCCTTGTTTGTGCCTTAACCACGCGTGTGCGTTGTTCAGCACATGCATGGTTAAGGCACAAAACAACGAAGTCATGGTTAACGAAAGCGTAGTTCCGCTTTCGTTGCCCACGACTTCGTTGTTCCGGAGTCGGCCTTCAGGGCGTTTCCCCTTTAAGGTACATATGATTGAAAAGTACACATATACTTAAATATATATATATATAGACTGACAGGCGTATATACCAATGACGACCTTGCAAAGTACAGTGGACTTACAATAAAGAAAGGTGACAACCACCAAATGACACGACAAGTGCAAACTAGACCCTCATTCAGGATCTATTTTCTCCTAAGGGGCTGGAGAAAGGAGCTAGGCTACCAAAACGAAGCAGGGATCTTTCATAGCTCTGTTTTCTTTCTGTCCCAAGCATTTTCTTCATGTTCCCCGACAACAGGGCTAGCTAGGGCCGTGCCAGGCTATAACAGTACAAGTCTAGTGCAGCGTTTGCTGGTTTGGCAAGCAGGGACAGACTCCCTTGATGAGAAGAAGCAGAGGCAAGAACAAGATGATGCCTCAGAGAGGATCGTCTCAGTCAGAATGAAAAGGGCAAGCCAAGGATAGTGCTCACTACACTTGGCTTCCCGGATCGTTGTCTATGCTCACCCTAGATGCCAGTCTCCAGCTGACAACGCCATCTCACATTGTTTTGAAAGATCATTGGAGCATCACTCAATTTTATTCATAACATTATGAGCTTTTATATCAGCTAGAGTGATCCGAAATAGGGCTGTGTGAAATATTTGTTATTCTGACGTAATCTTTTGCAACTTCTGAATTTGTAAGTAAGATTTTCAACAATACGTCAAATGTGAAAATGCCTCTTTCATATCTTGTACTATTTCACCAACAGATTACCAGAAAGGCACAAAGTGAATGCCTATTGGTCACCATCTGTTTGCAACAATCGTTGGTTAAGACATGCCTTCAACAGCAGGGTGAGGCTGCTGTTTTTAGGGCGAAATGGGCTATTTACAAAGTTGCAGGGCGGCCTCAAACCTCATAGATTCGTGCTACTATCTTGGCTTCAGCATTAGATCTCAAAGAGAGGGTGGATCTTGCAGTCACTCTGTTCTCATGTCTGCTGCATTTGTTTCCTATATTATGCACTATTGGATTACTGCTACATCTTCAGAGATATAAAGACTCTACAGTAGCCCACTGATTTTTTACTTATATCATTATTATAGTCACCTAGGCCAATATTTATCAATGTTTTGCATTGCAATTATGCCACACAAAGTGATGCAGAGTAACATAAAACCTAAAATAAGATTTACCACGCCATGCAAGACCAACTTAAATGGCTCTGAGTGGCTTGGTAAATTTGGAGTAACATCAGAAGCTTAAGTCTCTGCTTTGCTTTACTTTGCCCTGTGAACTCATTCCATGTGTGGTGCATGGGTGTTCCCACACCTCCAACCTAGGGTTATTGGCTAATTCCCAGATTTACCAAGACTGTTAAACCTGTCAAAATGCTATATCCTCCCAACAAGGAGAAATATCTTTATTTCACCTTGGTTCCTCTTTCTAAGTGTGCTGAGTGCAGCACACTTAGAAAGAAAAAGTCTTGGAGGTTTGCTTTTGTGCTGATAGGTGCCCCTTCCTGCATAAAAGTAACCCTTCCTACAACACAGACACCCTTGTACCACAGCACAAGGGTACCTGCATTGGTGCAAGGGAGCAGATTGTGTGCCAGTGCAGAAACAGCAGTGTTCCTTATTATGTTAAATATGGTGCATTCCTGCCCTCTTACTTTTAAGCAGCGCAGTGCAATAAGGTGCCTTGCTGCATTGCATGAAACCTTGATAAATCGGCCCCCCTAGTTTTCAAAATTTAGAACTCAGGTACGGCAAATTACATCATTGGCCTTTCCTGATTCAATATGCTGAGATTATTGGATTAGATGGAAATAGTGCTGAGGTAGGCATGACATACCAGCTAATATTTTATAGGGTCCCCTGAGGGACCCACTAGTGGTAACATTTAATATAGATGCAAGAGAGTCAGGTCTATTATGGAGATCAAAAAGACTGCTGTCCTGCTTAGTCGATGCTCTGTTTTAAAAAAGGGGAACTGCGAGGGTCTGATATGGCCAGAGTTCATATCAGAGTTGGATATCTTTTTCTAACAGCTAGCTACCCAGAGGTTCCTGGTAAGCACTGTATTTTGTTGAAGGGGTGGCTCATCGTCATTTCATTTTTAGCTGCCTTATATCACCAGTTCTTTGAGGTTTGATGAATACCAATGATGCAGAGGTTTTTCTATTTTCACTTTCGTTGGATGATTTTCTGTCTGGGTTTCAATGCTTTTAAATTAGCCTTACCCATACCTGTGAAGGTATCTGCCCCTCATTGTCTGTCTGCAGAGCTACTTCTTGGTTGGCGCGAGTGTCAGGTTTTTTGACCCCAAGGTGGGTAAATGAAAAGTTTCACCCATCCTTTTATAAAAGCTGGCTTCTTAAAAAAATCTGCTGTCTTCAACCTTTGATGATAGTGACTTTGGTAGTTGTTTAGTGTTGCACTAAAGTACTAGCTCTAGTTGTGAATCCGAAGGAAAGTCACATTATTTTCTTCCATCTGGTGCAGCTCTGGCCTTTGCTCCACCTGCAACTTCTCCCTACCATTTTGGTGTGGGTGCACAAGATATTCTAGAAGTCATTGAACAGAGGGTTCAGCCTGCTAGGCAAGAACGTCTTGCAGTTTGCCTTCTTTTAGACTTGGTGGCAGGTGCATCTGGCCAATATATCATTATTTGTTGTTGTATTTCTCTACACGTTCAGGAACGATTTATACTGAGAGATCCTCCGTTTTCCCATTCTCAAACTAGTTTGTTGTGTATTTACCATTAGGTACTGACACTTGAGATTGTTCTTTCCCTTCTTTCTAGAGGCTTTAGCTCATCATTGTTCTTTTGGTGGTCCCACCTCTGAGTTAGATAAGACACGACAAGTGCATTTTGAACCTACATAAAGTAGCAGTTTTTCCCGCCAACCGGTGATGCAAGCTGTTTTATCCAATCCACACTCTGGTACAACTTTGATGAGGGTTCTGTAGGAAGCTGTAGGAAGCCAACTGACTTTCACATGGTATTGCTCTGAGTTAGATTTACTGTCTGAATAACAAAGCACCTGAGATTGTTTCTCACCTCGCAGCTGTGAACTTTGATCCATCTACAAATAATTATGCAGAAGTAACTCCAACACAAGGAGTAAAAAGTGAATACAACAAGGGGTGGTTACCCTTTGATGTTTGTTGACATTCACAAACTTAGACATGACCATTTCCCACTGTGGAAATGACTGGACATTTACTTCAGCAAGAAGCTCAAGTAGGTCACCTTCCAGGATGAGAAGGGAAATTGTTTAGTCTTGGATTGAAAAACGATGCAAAATAGGCACAATTTCCTCAAAGTTCCAAGCACATGTGCAATGCGCATTTGCACTTTTGGGAAACGGGTGCCCTGAGAATGTCACAAGATACTTCCAGTAGTACACCTGTGCCTGGTGCAGCTTGTTAAGCTCACTACTGGTTATGCTTGTGAATTCCTAAAAGTAGTGCAGCCATCCACAGGAGTACATTTATGGGTGCAAAATTACTACTTCCTTTGTGAATTGAATCATAGTGTCCAGATGTGCTACACATTTGTGCCATAATGAACCATTTTTATATAATTTACTTTATCGGAGGTATTTATAAAACACAAACCAAAAATAACACAGCTTCCCTGTGGGACAAGGAAGACGAGAGTTAATAAAAATATTCTGAAGAAGACGGTTTTGAGGACTTTCCTGAAATACAACGTCAATGAAGCATGTCTGAGATGCAATGGGAGGTTGATACAGAGGATCTGTCCATATGATGACAAAGCATTTTGGTATGTACATTTTTTTGCATCTTTTTGAATAATAGCCTAGCTAGGTATGTGTTCCTGCTAAGGTGTGCAAACGTGTTAAGTTTAGAGCTAAAGTAATCTGGTAAGGGTTCATCCTTGGAAGAATAAAACCTTGCACCAAAGGCCAACACATTTTAGCTGTGATTAGGAAGCACAACAGAAATGAATGACAAGGGTTGGTGTTTGCCATAGATGACGGCCTGAGGTGCATCTTCCAGTCAGGATTCTTCTTTGAGAAACATTGTTGCAGAGATACGAACAGCATGTATAGTGTGAGCCCAAAGAGGTCCTACAAGCTCCCACTTGATTTAAAAAAAACGTCAATAGTTCATAGGAGATCCTACAGGTGTTGCACAAGTTACTGCTGATATCTGCAATGAGCTCCAGGGAGAATAGCAACTCAACCTGCAGGTTATAGCACAGTTCTGAACCTCACGATTTTACAGTTAGCATGCATGTTCAGCAACCAAATCATAGGCACTTTCAAGTGAAATGCCTATTTCTTATCTCATAATCTTAGGTGAGGATTTACAAAAAGATTTAGGCCCTCATTACAACCCTGGCGGTAAATGCCGCTTACTGCCTTGCACAAGACCGCCAACATACTGCTGCAGCCGCGGAATTCCGCTACAGCTATTACGACCCACAGCTTGGAATCCGTCATAACACAGACACCCACACAAGTCCGCCACACCAAAGGTCAGTGATAAACTGGTGATAACAAAACCAACACCGTCACGCCAACAGGAATACGCCCACACTATCACGACCCACGAATCAACGCGGCGGTCTTTCAACCGTGGTAATCAATTGGCGGTACACACCACCGCGCTCAAAATACACACACACTTACAAAACACAACCACATTGGACAATTCGAAATACACACACCTGATACGCATACACACACCACTCCCACACACTCACAACACTATAAAACACACACCCACATTACACACAAACCCTTACTACCAGAAATTTGAAAGCAGGCCAGAGAGATACACTACCTAAAACAACACCAGCATCCACAGACACACAACACCATCACTTACACAACATCCACGCACCTCAAACAATACACAACACATTCCCTCACACATCACAACACACACTACCTCACACATCACCCACACCACATCATGGCACCTCAACAACACCCCTGGTTCTCTGAGGAGGAGCTCAGTGTCATGGTGGAGGAAATCATCTGGGTACAGCCACAGCTATTCGGATCACAGGTGCAGCACATCTCCATTGCAAGGAAGATGGAGCTTTGGCGCAGAATTGTCAACAGGGTCAACGCAGTGGGACAGCATCCAAGAACACGGGATGACATCAGGAAGAGGTGGAACGACCTACGGGGGAAGGTGCGTTCCGTGGTCTCCAGACACCAGATTGCTGTACTGGCAGTGGACCCCGACCTCCTCCCCCACAACTAACAACATGGGAGGAGCAAGTCTTGGCATTACTGCATCCTGAGGGCCTTGCAGGAGTAGCAGGAGGACTGGACTCTGGTAAGACAAATCTTTACTACTTTATCCCACCCACCTGCATGCCATCACATATCCCCGCCCTCACCCTCACCCCCATCACTCCTAAACCTCACATATGCCCCACGATCACAACCCACACATCCCAATACCACTCCCTGCATGCAACACTAAAGCATGGACCTCTATTACCAAAGTATGTCCACTACAGATACCCACACAGACCACAAACCAACTATGACACAAGGACCAAGCCAAGAATGCAAGCACTGGAGTACAATGTCACTCACCCATTGCACACGATGGGACACACAGATGCAATAATCATGCCTTTACACCCCTACAGGACCCCTACCCAACGTCACTGGACAGGAGGTGCCAGACATAGCCAGTCCCCCCACAGAAGAGACCCACAGTGATGACAGCAGCTCTGCACAACTGGATCAAGATGACCAGCCTGGCCCATCAGGGACCTCAGGACAGTTGGTTCCCCTGACACTGTCACAAACCACCACTGAACCTCCCCCGCAGGTAACACCAGCACAGCACCCACCCAGCGGGCCCATCCCTCTGTCCACAGGACACGTCAATCAGCAGTGTGTCCACCACTACAGGGAACCCAGGCAACCCCACAAACCGAAGAAAATCAGGGACCTGGGGGCAGTGGGCACATGGTTCAGGGGACAGAGGCACAGGAAAACAGGGAATCTATGTGGACTGCTGTGCGACAGGGGGAGGACAGGCCCAGGGAACCCACTCTCCATGAGGCACTCTCCAACATCATGGGAGCTCACCATCATTCCCAGGAGACGATGGTAACGTTACTGGCCAAGTTTCAGGAGACCCAGCGGCTGCAGGAGGAACACTACCTTGGGATCAGGGAGGACTTGAAGTCCATTAACAACACCCTGGACGCCATTGCAGGGGTGCTGCAAGACCTTGTCAACACCAGGAGGGACACAGTGGCACAACAAGGGGCCCTTGACACTA
Source organism: Pleurodeles waltl (assembly GCF_031143425.1). Taxonomy (NCBI): domain Eukaryota; kingdom Metazoa; phylum Chordata; class Amphibia; order Caudata; family Salamandridae; genus Pleurodeles; species Pleurodeles waltl. Next base: position 1,105,439,940 of record NC_090444.1, on the reverse strand, counting down.
GCCTGGACAATGAACAGCCCTCCACCTCCGCCAGCGCTAGTGGACAGGAGGCACCGCCACAGGAACACACCAGCACCCCACCCCCTGCAGATGGAGAACCACCCCGCAAACGGTCCCTGAGATCCAGGAACAAGACAGAGAACATTGCCAAGACCCCTGCCAGGAAATGAGACCCTCCTGAATGACACCCTTCTGTCCCACTATGTCACCCTGTCCATCCTTCAAATGCCATTGCTCCACTTCCTATGCCCCTTTGGACAATGTACCTGTTAAACAAATAGACTGGACTCTGCCCAACTCCCCACCCCCGCCCCCTGCCCCGCCCCTAAAACTAAAAATACCCTGACCACCCCCGCCCCTAAAACTAAAACCCATCCCCCCACCCGCCCCCTGCCCCTAAAACTAAAATACCCCGACCCCCACCCCGCCCCTAAAACGAAAACCCCAACTCCCCTCCCCACCCCTAAAACTAAAAATATCCCGACCCTCCACCCCTGCCCCTAAAACTAAAACCCCAACCCCCCACCCTGGGATCGTGGTGATCTCTGGGGAATAAAGAAGACCCCTCCATTTTTTTGTAATAAACTGGAAATGCCCCCAGGACCTGGCCCACCCAGTGGATTTATAAAAAACAAGCACAGGAAACTATGCCTGTTTTCTTTCTTGAATTCTCAGTGAAATATGTGAATATTCAGGAATTCCATCATGAATATAAAACAAATGCTTTTTGTGCCCTGTCATAGTTCCAGGGGAATCCAAGGCCCAACTGTACGGTGTTCATGGTATTCGTGCTCTGCCCCTTTTCTTTTTTTGAAGGTTTTTTTGGGGACTTGGTTTAAGCCGAGTCCCAAGATGGCTGACAACACTTCCTGGTTGAAGTGTTGACAGTGAATCAGATCTCTGCACAAGATTAGGAGTATTCACAAAGTTGCTGTGACCTAGATATACACATTTGGAATTGCTTTAATTTCTCAAAAACTACTGAAATGATTCAGACTAAATAAGAGAAAATGTGCTTTCTAGACCAAGTGCCATCTTTCTGCCAAAGTTGGTGTAATTTCATTCAGCATTTAGGGCTGTAGTTATGTCTAAAACCTCTATGGGTGTTAACATGGAAAAAACACTCCCCCACCCCTGTTTTTCTTGGTCCCTGTTAGACAGATCGCCCTGTAACTGTCCGTATACAACAAGACACTAGAAGGCACTTTCTTTGGAAATTTTCATGAAGAATCGTCAAATGGTGCCAAAGATATAGCCAATATAGGAATTCTGACGATGACCTCCTTCTACCAAGAAGTTCTAACTCTGGGGATCTTTTGGCCTGACAGTTTTTTCCCTTTTGAGTGATGCCCATTTTAAATATCTTCCCTCAGCTGTGAACGTGGCAGCTATTCACCTTTTATTAGGTTGCAAAGCGTATTCATTGATTTATTGTTTATAAATTAGGTAGCCTGGCACATGTTGTACTGTCCTGATGATTATTCCATAGGCTTAGGGGATCGAAACGTCATTGACCAAATCACTCTGACCCTCATTAATGTGTAAAGTAGTAGGGTTTCATTTTAATAAGAAATGTGTCCTTTTGATTCTATGTAATTCTTGATGTTACAACCTTGTTCTTTTGCCTGTTTGTTTGTGTAATACGTGCTTTGGTGCGCCCAATAGGGGTGCATACCCCTAAAAGAACTGATTTTTTTTTTTCTTCATATAAATAAATTACTGATTGTTCCCGGTGCATTACTATTAGGCACTTGTGACACTACTTTCTTATATGTACCCTTAGGGACCTTTGTTCCTTACAGCTTTAAAGTACAGCCAAGTAAAAAATAGCTTTTTATACAGAAACTAGGTTCTAACTATAACGGCCTACTGGCTATACACACATATATATATATATATATATATATATATATATATATATATATATATATATATATATATATATCCAAAAGCAAACAGTTGCAAGCAACTTCACCACCGCACTCCAGGAGGAAATTATTTATTTTTATTGCAGTCAGGATTAAATCACCATCCTTCACCACTGACGCGTTTCGACCTACTGGTCTTGCTCACAGTAACTTAGTCCTATCTCCATGTCCCCTAATTATAGTGTCTCTCCTATGACCCCTATTGGTGCATTGTGGGACATGTAGTCTATTAAAAATAAATTAAATGTTGTGCATTAAAAACCAAGCTCCCCACCACCACAGAACGTGCCCTACGCTACACAAATTGTCTAAATGAATATCTGCAAAGAATATCACTATTCACAACAATCATTATGTCCATTTCTATTTTGTTGGTACAATTAACCTTGCTTAATTCAATTACCTATGTGGTTGCTATATGTACCTGATAATACATTGGTGCACTTATCTATTATTGTTTTCATACTTTCTCATATACATCCTAAATTTACCTCATTTTCTCCTTGATATTTATCTATAAATGTCCTCTATCCACACATCCACAGGTAATCTTATGTAATAACTGTTAGCAAGAGCGTTATATATCCTCAACCTACAGATGATAATGCAATTCTTCATCCCCATTCAGACCCCTCGGGCTTTTGGTTTTGAGCTGTATTATGAACCGTGACTCCAAACGTCTCAGTTGTAACCTCCCCTTTCATTGCTCTCTACACTCGCAATACCAAAAAATCTCATGTCTGTCCATTTAGCTCCATCATGAGTCATATAAATATATATATATATATTGACACAAAAAAAAAAGATTACACAGATGTTATAGTTAGGTGCAAATTTTACATGCACAAAACCATAGAAATTTAGCTTTATTCTAGTTATAGTTATTTCAAGGAACCACAACTCGTGCCCTCGCTATGCACAGTTTTCTCATCAATAATTTTAGTGCAAATGTTACAGTGATGTTATATCTATATGTCATAGAAGATGTCATGAGTGATGTTTTATCTAGGGTAATTAGCAGTGCATGGCGAGGGTGCAAGTTATAATTATCTTATGGCACGAGTTTATTAAAGTTGTATTTCATATATGAGTTTAGTCTATATATGATGTGTTGAATTTCAGGTATAAATATAGTATGTTTATTTTTTATTATGGCAAATATTGACCATCTTTGTTATATTTTAAACTATTTGTTTACATTTTTGAGTGTATTTTAATGTCTGTAGTATTTTTGTAAATGTGTTTTTTGGGGTTCAGATTTTTAATACTAGTTTTAATATCTAAATTAAGTAATATATTTTTAGTTATTAAATTGTTTATATTTCTTATGATTTTATTGTGTGTGTGTGTGTGTGTGCATCTCTCTCTCTTTCTCTCTCTCTCTCTGTCTCTCACTATATATATATATATATATATATATATATATATATATATATATATATACATATCTATATATAGATATATATATAATCCAACAAAATGGTCCTCATTGCAGTGCGCATTCCATGCTGGTGCAAGCGTGAGGAATGAACCTTTGCTCTTTAATTTTTTTGAAACAAACAATTGAAAACAATTGTACAGCTGCACTCCTGGAAAGTTCATATGCTTTTAATTCAATCATGTACACCACCAAACATCACCACCAAACATTACCACCAAGGCGTTATGACCTCCCGGTCTTGCTCACATTTGTGAGGGACTAATTGTAACAACTGAGATATCCTGAAGGGGCATACTCTTGACCCTCAAACCTGGAGTCAAGTACATCATTTATTACACAAGTCTCGAGATAGGATGACAAAGCAGAATAAGACTTACTCAAAGAGGTACTAAGGGCTAGACTATCAAAGCTCAGCAACACAAGAAACAATAAATCTCTGTCCAGCCAGTGCTTTTTGGTTCAGAAAGAAGACTACTTTAAGGTGAATGTATGTCGGAACAACGCATGCCGGAACAACGCATGCCTGAACAACGAGATCAGAACAATGACCGTGTTGTTACCACTAATGCCTTTACCACAAATTTTTGTTGTAAAGGCATTCCTGGTAAACGCATTAGTGATGCATTTTTCCAGCATGCGTCCCCCCTGGCCCCCAACCTCACCCCTAAAAATTACTGCAACCCCCCACCCCCTCCCCTAAAACCACACCAACGCCCCACCCTTGCCCCTAAAACTACCCAACCCTTACTTCATCCCTAAAATTACCGCAACCCCCACCCTACCCCCAAAACCTAAAACAACCCCAACCCCCACCCCATCCCTGAAACCTACAGTACCCCAACCCCCACCCCTAAAACCTAAAACCAAAAACCTAAAACCACCCTGCCCCTAAAACTACTCCGAGCCCCCCACCCTGCCCCTAAACCTAAAACCCCCCAAACCCCCACCCTGCCCCTAAAATTACCCAACCCCCAACCCACCCCTAAAACCTAAAACCACCCCAACCCCCACCCCTAAAACAACCCCAACCCCCACCCCTAAAACCACCCCAACACCCAGCCCCTAAAACTAAAAATACCCCGATCCCCACCCCCCTAAAACAAAAACCCCGACCCCCACCCCACCCCTAAAACTAAAAATACACCAAGCCCCCACCTGCCCCTAAAAGTAAAACCCCAACCCCATCCCCAACCCCCACCCCTAAAACTAAAAATACCCCGACCCCCCACCCTGCCCCTAAACTGCCCCGATGCCCCCTCCCCTAAAACTAAACCCCAACCCCCACCCCTAATACTAAAAATACCCCAACCCGCCCCTAAAACTAAAACCCCAACCCCCCACCCCCGCCCCTAGAACTAAAAATACCCGACCCCCCACCACGCCCCTAAAACTAAAACTAAAACTCAACCCCCCCGCCCGCTCCTAAAACTAAAACCCCAACCCCCCACCCCTGCCCCACTTACCGGACCCGACCCCCCACCCCAGCCCCTAAAACTAAAACCCCAACCCCCCACCCCCGCCCTTAAAACTTAAAATACCCCAACCCTCCACCCCCACCCCTAAAACTAAAAATACCCCAACCCCCACCCCCCTAAAACTAAAACCCCCCGACCCCCACCCCGCCCCTAAAACTAAAAATACCCCAACCCCCCACCCGCCCCTAAAACGAAAACCCCAACTCCCCACCCCGCCCCTAAAACTAAAAATACCGACCCCCCGCCCCTAAAACTAAAACCCCAACTCCCACCCCTACCCCACTTACCTGACTCGTCGCATCGTCTTCCTCAGCCGACTCCCTTGTTTGTGCCTTAACCACGCGTGTGCGTTGTTCAGCACATGCATGGTTAAGGCACAAAACAACGAAGTCATGGTTAACGAAAGCGTAGTTCCGCTTTCGTTGCCCACGACTTCGTTGTTCCGGAGTCGGCCTTCAGGGCGTTTCCCCTTTAAGGTACATATGATTGAAAAGTACACATATACTTAAATATATATATATATAGACTGACAGGCGTATATACCAATGACGACCTTGCAAAGTACAGTGGACTTACAATAAAGAAAGGTGACAACCACCAAATGACACGACAAGTGCAAACTAGACCCTCATTCAGGATCTATTTTCTCCTAAGGGGCTGGAGAAAGGAGCTAGGCTACCAAAACGAAGCAGGGATCTTTCATAGCTCTGTTTTCTTTCTGTCCCAAGCATTTTCTTCATGTTCCCCGACAACAGGGCTAGCTAGGGCCGTGCCAGGCTATAACAGTACAAGTCTAGTGCAGCGTTTGCTGGTTTGGCAAGCAGGGACAGACTCCCTTGATGAGAAGAAGCAGAGGCAAGAACAAGATGATGCCTCAGAGAGGATCGTCTCAGTCAGAATGAAAAGGGCAAGCCAAGGATAGTGCTCACTACACTTGGCTTCCCGGATCGTTGTCTATGCTCACCCTAGATGCCAGTCTCCAGCTGACAACGCCATCTCACATTGTTTTGAAAGATCATTGGAGCATCACTCAATTTTATTCATAACATTATGAGCTTTTATATCAGCTAGAGTGATCCGAAATAGGGCTGTGTGAAATATTTGTTATTCTGACGTAATCTTTTGCAACTTCTGAATTTGTAAGTAAGATTTTCAACAATACGTCAAATGTGAAAATGCCTCTTTCATATCTTGTACTATTTCACCAACAGATTACCAGAAAGGCACAAAGTGAATGCCTATTGGTCACCATCTGTTTGCAACAATCGTTGGTTAAGACATGCCTTCAACAGCAGGGTGAGGCTGCTGTTTTTAGGGCGAAATGGGCTATTTACAAAGTTGCAGGGCGGCCTCAAACCTCATAGATTCGTGCTACTATCTTGGCTTCAGCATTAGATCTCAAAGAGAGGGTGGATCTTGCAGTCACTCTGTTCTCATGTCTGCTGCATTTGTTTCCTATATTATGCACTATTGGATTACTGCTACATCTTCAGAGATATAAAGACTCTACAGTAGCCCACTGATTTTTTACTTATATCATTATTATAGTCACCTAGGCCAATATTTATCAATGTTTTGCATTGCAATTATGCCACACAAAGTGATGCAGAGTAACATAAAACCTAAAATAAGATTTACCACGCCATGCAAGACCAACTTAAATGGCTCTGAGTGGCTTGGTAAATTTGGAGTAACATCAGAAGCTTAAGTCTCTGCTTTGCTTTACTTTGCCCTGTGAACTCATTCCATGTGTGGTGCATGGGTGTTCCCACACCTCCAACCTAGGGTTATTGGCTAATTCCCAGATTTACCAAGACTGTTAAACCTGTCAAAATGCTATATCCTCCCAACAAGGAGAAATATCTTTATTTCACCTTGGTTCCTCTTTCTAAGTGTGCTGAGTGCAGCACACTTAGAAAGAAAAAGTCTTGGAGGTTTGCTTTTGTGCTGATAGGTGCCCCTTCCTGCATAAAAGTAACCCTTCCTACAACACAGACACCCTTGTACCACAGCACAAGGGTACCTGCATTGGTGCAAGGGAGCAGATTGTGTGCCAGTGCAGAAACAGCAGTGTTCCTTATTATGTTAAATATGGTGCATTCCTGCTCTCTTACTTTTAAGCAGCGCAGTGCAATAAGGTGCCTTGCTGCATTGCATGAAACCTTGATAAATCGGCCCCCCTAGTTTTCAAAATTTAGAACTCAGGTACGGCAAATTACATCATTGGCCTTTCCTGATTCAATATGCTGAGATTATTGGATTAGATGGAAATAGTGCTGAGGTAGGCATGACATACCAGCTAATATTTTATAGGGTCCCCTGAGGGACCCACTAGTGGTAACATTTAATATAGATGCAAGAGAGTCAGGTCTATTATGGAGATCAAAAAGACTGCTGTCCTGCTTAGTCGATGCTCTGTTTTAAAAAAGGGGAACTGCGAGGGTCTGATATGGCCAGAGTTCATATCAGAGTTGGATATCTTTTTCTAACAGCTAGCTACCCAAAGGTTCCTGGTAAGCACTGTATTTTGTTGAAGGGGTGGCTCATCGTCATTTCATTTTTAGCTGCCTTATATCACCAGTTCTTTGAGGTTTGATGAATACCAATGATGCAGAGGTTTTTCTATTCTCACTTTCGTTGGATGATTTTCTGTCTGGGTTTCAATGCTTTTAAATTAGCCTTACCCATACCTGTGAAGGTATCTGCCCCTCATTGTCTGTCTGCAGAGCTACTTCTTGGTTGGCGCGAGTGTCAGGTTTTTTGACCCCAAGGTGGGTAAATGAAAAGTTTCACCCATCCTTTTATAAAAGCTGGCTTCTTAAAAAAATCTGCTGTCTTCAACTTTTGATGATAGTGACCTTGGTAGTTGTTTAGTGTTGCACTAAAGTACTAGCTCTAGTTGTGAATCCGAAGGAAAGTCACATTATTTTCTTCCATCTGGTGCAGCTCTGGCCTTTGCTCCACCTGCAACTTCTCCCTACCATTTTGGTGTGGGTGCACAAGATATTCTAGAAGTCATTGAACAGAGGGTTCAGCCTGCTAGGCAAGAACGTCTTGCAGTTTGCCTTCTTTTAGACTTGGTGGCAGGTGCATCTGGCCAATATATCATTATTTGTTGTTGTATTTCTCTACACGTTCAGGAACGATTTATACTGAGAGATCCTCCGTTTTCCCATTCTCAAACTAGTTTGTTGTGTATTTACCATTAGGTACTGACACTTGAGATTGTTCTTTCCCTTCTTTCTAGAGGCTTTAGCTCATCATTGTTCTTTTGGTGGTCCCACCTCTGAGTTAGATAAGACACGACAAGTGCATTTTGAACCTACATAAAGTAGCAGTTTTTCCCGCCAACCGGTGATGCAAGCTGTTTTATCCAATCCACACTCTGCTACAACTTTGATGAGGGTTCTGTAGGAAGCTGTAGGAAGCCAACTGACTTTCACATGGTATTGCTCTGAGTTAGATTTACTGTCTGAATAACAAAGCACCTGAGATTGTTTCTCACCTCGCAGCTGTGAACTTTGATCCATCTGCAAATAATTATGCAGAAGTAACTCCAACACAAGGAGTAAAAAGTGAATACAACAAGGGGTGGTTACCCTTTGATGTTTGTTGACATTCACAAACTTAGACATGACCATTTCCCACTGTGGAAATGACTGGACATTTACTTCAGCAAGAAGCTCAAGTAGGTCACCTTCCAGGATGAGAAGGGAAATTGTTTAGTCTTGGATTGAAAAACGATGCAAAATAGGCACAATTTCCTCAAAGTTCCAAGCACATGTGCAATGCGCATTTGCACTTTTGGGAAACGGGTGCCCTGAGAATGTCACAAGATACTTCCAGTAGTACACCTGTGCCTGGTGCAGCTTGTTAAGCTCACTACTGGTTATGCTTGTGAATTCCTAAAAGTAGTGCAGCCATCCACAGGAGTACATTTATGGGTGCAAAATTACTACTTCCTTTGTGAATTGAATCATAGTGTCCAGATGTGCTACACATTTGTGCCATAATGAACCATTTTTATATAATTTACTTTATCGGAGGTATTTATAAAACACAAACCAAAAATAACACAGCTTCCCTGTGGGACAAGGAAGACGAGAGTTAATAAAAATATTCTGAAGAAGACGGTTTTGAGGACTTTCCTGAAATACAACGTCAATGAAGCATGTCTGAGATGCAATGGGAGGTTGATACAGAGGATCTGTCCATATGATGACAAAGCATTTTGGTATGTACATTTTTTTGCATCTTTTTGAATAATAGCCTAGCTAGGTATGTGTTCCTGCTAAGGTGTGCAAACGTGTTAAGTTTAGAGCTAAAGTAATCTGGTAAGGGTTCATCCTTGGAAGAATAAAACCTTGCACCAAAGGCCAACACATTTTAGCTGTGATTAGGAAGCACAACAGAAATGAATGACAAGGGTTGGTGTTTGCCATAGATGACGGCCTGAGGTGCATCTTCCAGTCAGGATTCTTCTTTGAGAAACATTGTTGCAGAGATACGAACAGCATGTATAGTGTGAGCCCAAAGAGGTCCTACAAGCTCCCACTTGATTTAAAAAAAACGTCAATAGTTCATAGGAGATCCTACAGGTGTTGCACAAGTTACTGCTGATATCTGCAATGAGCTCCAGGGAGAATAGCAACTCAACCTGCAGGTTATAGCACAGTTCTGAACCTCACGATTTTACAGTTAGCATGCATGTTCAGCAACCAAATCATAGGCACTTTCAAGTGAAATGCCTATTTCTTATCTCATAATCTTAGGTGAGGATTTACAAAAAGATTTAGGCCCTCATTACAACCCTGGCGGTAAATGCCGCTTACTGCCTTGCACAAGACCGCCAACATACTGCTGCAGCCGCGGAATTCCGCTACAGCTATTACGACCCACAGCTTGGAATCCGTCATAACACAGACACCCACACAAGTCCGCCACACCAAAGGTCAGTGATAAACTGGTGATAACAAAACCAACACCGTCACGCCAACAGGAATACACCCACACTATCACGACCCACGAATCAACGCGGCGGTCTTTCAACCGTGGTAATCAATTGGCGGTACACACCACCGCGCTCAAAATACACACACACTTACAAAACACAACCACATTGGACAATTCGAAATACACACACCTGATACGCATACACACACCACTCCCACACACTCACAACACTATAAAACACACACCCACATTACACACAAACCCTTACTACCAGAAATTTGAAAGCAGGCCAGAGAGATACACTACCTAAAACAACACCAGCATCCACAGACACACAACACCATCACTTACACAACATCCACGCACCTCAAACAATACACAACACATTCCCTCACACATCACAACACACACTACCTCACACATCACCCACACCACATCATGGCACCTCAACAACACCCCTGGTTCTCTGAGGAGGAGCTCAGTGTCATGGTGGAGGAAATCATCTGGGTACAGCCACAGCTATTCGGATCACAGGTGCAGCACATCTCCATTGCAAGGAAGATGGAGCTTTGGCGCAGAATTGTCAACAGGGTCAACGCAGTGGGACAGCATCCAAGAACACGGGATGACATCAGGAAGAGGTGGAACGACCTACGGGGGAAGGTGCGTTCCGTGGTCTCCAGACACCAGATTGCTGTACTGGCAGTGGACCCCGACCTCCTCCCCCACAACTAACAACATGGGAGGAGCAAGTCTTGGCATTACTGCATCCTGAGGGCCTTGCAGGAGTAGCAGGAGGACTGGACTCTGGTAAGACAAATCTTTACTACTTTATCCCACCCACCTGCATGCCATCACATATCCCCGCCCTCACCCTCACCCCCATCACTCCTAAACCTCACATATGCCCCACGATCACAACCCACACATCCCAATACCACTCCCTGCATGCAACACTAAAGCATGGACCTCTATTACCAAAGTATGTCCACTACAGATACCCACACAGACCACAAACCAACTATGACACAAGGACCAAGCCAAGAATGCAAGCACTGGAGTACAATGTCACTCACCCATTGCACACGATGGGACACACAGATGCAATAATCATGCCTTTACACCCCTACAGGACCCCTACCCAACGTCACTGGACAGGAGGTGCCAGACATAGCCAGTCCCCCCACAGAAGAGACCCACAGTGATGACAGCAGCTCTGCACAACTGGATCAAGATGACCAGCCTGGCCCATCAGGGACCTCAGGACAGTTGGTTCCCCTGACACTGTCACAAACCACCACTGAACCTCCCCCGCAGGTAACACCAGCACAGCACCCACCCAGCGGGCCCATCCCTCTGTCCACAGGACACGTCAATCAGCAGTGTGTCCACCACTACAGGGAACCCAGGCAACCCCACAAACCGAAGAAAATCAGGGACCTGGGGGCAGTGGGCACATGGTTCAGGGGACAGAGGCACAGGAAAACAGGGAATCTATGTGGACTGCTGTGCGACAGGGGGAGGACAGGCCCAGGGAACCCACTCTCCATGAGGCACTCTCCAACATCATGGGAGCTCACCATCATTCCCAGGAGACGATGGTAACGTTACTGGCCAAGTTTCAGGAGACCCAGCGGCTGCAGGAGGAACACTACCTTGGGATCAGGGAGGACTTGAAGTCCATTAACAACACCCTGGACGCCATTGCAGGGGTGCTGCAAGACCTTGTCAACACCAGGAGGGACACAGTGGCACAACAAGGGGCCCTTGACACTAGCCTGGACAATGAACAGCCCTCCACCTCCGCCAGCGCTAGTGGACAGGAGGCACCGCCACAGGAACACACCAGCACCCCACCCCCTGCAGATGGAGAACCACCCCGCAAACGGTCCCTGAGATCCAGGAACAAGACAGAGAACATTGCCAAGACCCCTGCCAGGAAATGAGACCCTCCTGAATGACACCCTTCTGTCCCACTATGTCACCCTGTCCATCCTTCAAATGCCATTGCTCCACTTCCTATGCCCCTTTGGACAATGTACCTGTTAAACAAATAGACTGGACTCTGCCCAACTCCCCACCCCCGCCCCCTGCCCCGCCCCTAAAACTAAAAATACCCTGACCACCCCCGCCCCTAAAACTAAAACCCATCCCCCCACCCGCCCCCTGCCCCTAAAACTAAAATACCCCGACCCCCCACCCCGCCCCTAAAACGAAAACCCCAACTCCCCTCCCCACCCCTAAAACTAAAAATATCCCGACCCTCCACCCCTGCCCCTAAAACTAAAACCCCAACCCCCCACCCCTGCCCCACTTACCTGACTTGTCGCGTCGTCTTCCTCAGCCGACTCCCTTGTTTGTGCCTTAACCACGCATGTGCATTGTTCAGCACATGCGTGGTTAAGGGACAAAACAACGAAGTCATGGTTAACGAAAGCGTAGTTCCGCTTTCGTTGCCCACGACTTCGTTGTTCCGGAGTCGGCCTTCAGGGCGTTTCCCCTTTAAGGTACATATGATTGAAAAGTACACATATAATTAAATATATATATATATATATAGACTGACAGGCGTATATACCAATGACGACCTTGCAAAGTACAGTGGACTTACAATAAAGAAAGGTGACAACCACCAAATGACACGACAAGTGCAAACTAGACCCTCATTCAGGATCTATTTTCTCCTAAGGGGCTGGAGAAAGGTGCTAGGCTACCAAAACGAAGCAGGGATCTTTCATAGCTCTGTTTTCTTTCTGTCCCAAGCATTTTCTTCATGTTCCCCGACAACAGGGCTAGCTAGAACAGTGCCAGGCTATAACAGTACAAGTCTAGTGCAGCGTTTGCTGGTTTGGCAAGTAGGGACAGACTCCCTTGATGAGAAGAAGCAGGGGCAAGAACAAGATGATGCCTCAGAGAGGATCGTCTCAGTCAGAATGAAAAGGGCAAGCCAAGGATAGTGCTCACTACACTTGGCTTCCCGGATCGATGTCTATGTCATGGACATACCTCCACCACCCCCCCCAGCCCATTTTATAACCTCCTCCACTTATTTGCACAGAAATAAACACACTTCAATCACAAAGCAATCTGGAGTCAGTCTGTGCTTTCACAAACGTGTAATTGCAATAACCATGGAATATAGCAATGTCAATTTACTTGTGCACATACTGATGTAACACTTCTGTAGGCCTGGAGGAAATACAGCACAGGGCACAAAGTGGGACCCACATCTGTGAAATGTAAAGGCAAAGAGACAAGTCAGAGCCCATACACTGAGTGAAAATGACAGACTTATGCTAGCTCCATAAATTGTATGAGAAATGGGAAGCAGTGACATCTTCTTACCTGTGTCTCACTGGAGGTATTGCATGATGATGTTGTTTCGGTTATCAATATCCTCTTCTTCTGCCTCCTCTTCTTCACTGTCGACAGGCTCCACAGCTGCCACTAGACCACCAGCTGGACCATCCTCCTGCAGAAAATGCACCTGGCGTCGCAAAGCCAGGTTGTGCAGCATACAGCAGGCCACGATGATCTGGCACACCTTCTTCGGTGAGTAGTAGAGGGAACCACCTGTCATATGGAGGCACCGGAATCTGGCCTTAAGGAGGCCGAAGTTTTGTTTGATCACCCTCATAGTTCGCCCATGTGCCTCATTGTAGCATTCCTCAGTAGCCATGACGGGTTGGGGTAACCAGAATCACCTGCAAATATCGAGGGACAACTGTTAGATGCACACTAACCCTTAGGGACAACCCAGACACCTATTCACACTGTATTGGGTCCTTGGCCTCACCTATTAGCCACACTCGGTGCCTCTGGAGTTGCCCCATCACATAAGGGATGCTGCTATTCCTCAAAATGTAGGCGTCATGCACTGAGCCAGGAAACTTGGCATTCACATGGGAGATGTACTGGTCTGCCAAACACACCATCTTCACATATATAGAATGGTAGCTCTTCCGGTTTCTGTACACCTGTTCACTCCTGCAGGGGGGGTACCAATGCCACATGTGTCCCATCAATGGCACCAATGCTGTTGGGGATATGTCCGCGGGCATAGAAGTCACCTTTCAGCAGGGCAGACAACACTCTGGACAACACGTTATAGAACATTGTCTGGGATATCCCTGATGCAATGGCCAACATTGTTTGAAATGAACCGCTTGCCAGGAAATGGAGTACTGACGGGACCTGAACTAGAGGGGGTATGCCTGTGGGATGGCGGATAGCTGACATCAGATCTGGCTCAAACTGGGCACACAGTTCCTGGATTGCTGCACGATCAAGTCTGTATGTGATAATTATGTGTCTCTCTTCCATTGTGGAGAGGTCCACCAGGGGTCTGTACACCGGAGGATGCCGCCATTTCATCACCTGTCCCAGCAGACGTGCCCTATGGAGGAGAACAGCGAGCAGCGAGTCAGCCAACACTGGGGTATCCCAAAATGTAATTTGCACAAATTTATTAATACACAATGTGCCTGTAACTGTGAGTATTCCAGGCCTACATAGGTGTGACGCGGTTATTATTAATGCCATGTGGCCCCCTGAAATGGCGGCTGCCTGACCTGTAATGTGGGACAAGGGGAAATGAGGTAACATCGCTGGCGTTCTACACCGTCACGGTGGGCGGTCGAAGACTGCAGCACTATTCAGCATTGGTTAACATTGGGCCCTATGGGTCCCAGGAGCCAATGACGATGTACGCCGGCGGTGACGGTACGCACCGCCGTGGACGAGACCGCCATTTTCTGTCTGTTCACTCACTTGATACCTGACCTTCAACAGGAGAGGACCTACACTGCAAGTGCTGCTGTGATCTGTGTCTGGAAGTGAAGATGGCTCATGTGTCTGGGGAAAGGGCCCCTGTCTTCACTTCGGAGGAGTTGGAGAGACTAGTGGATGGGGTCCTCCTCCAGTACACGCAACTGTACGGTCCTCCAGACAAACATTTGAGTACACTGTGAGCATACTGCATTGGCAATGCCTGTTGTGAGTGGTGTGGATGGAAGATACATGGGGGGGCTGAGGCCTGCATGTGCAGATGGAGAATGTATGTGAGTCAGGGCAAGGGTGGGAACGGGGCAATAAGTATGATGGGCCAGACGGGTAACTAATGTCCTTTTCCCCTGTACCATACCTCCAGGTCAGCGCCCCCCACCAGAAGAAGAGTATTTGGCGTGCCATCGACAAGGACGTCCGGACCCTGGGGGTCCACCACAGACCGAGCACTCACTGCCGGAAAAGATGGGAGGACCTGCGCCGCTGGAGCAAGAAGACGGCGGAGGCCCAGCTGGGGATGGCCTCCCAATGTGGGAGGGGTGCCCGTCGCACCATGAACCCCCTGATGTTCTGGATTCTGGCGGTGGCGTGTCCGGAGTTGGATGGGCGCTTGAGGGCATCACAGCAGCCACAAGGGGCTGAGTACACTCTCATTCAGCTGACTTTGCGCGCATTACGAGGTGTCTGGGCGGGGGAGGTGGCCGGTGGGTTCCCCTAGGCCAGGGCGATCTTGGTAGGCAAGGTCCCTTGTGAGGCAGGCTATGTGGCACCCCAACCCCACTAGTGGTTAGAGCAATCTACACCTAGTCAGGCTCCTGTGACTTCCAGGTGTGCAGCAATTGGGCTTAGGCCTCGTACCCCATAGTCAGCTGACATTTCTAGGAACTGTTAGTGCATGGCGTAGTGCAGAGGGCTGCTCCCTGTGTGTTGTGTCCGCCAACGGTAGTGGTGTTACATGCACTGAACATGTCTTTCTTCTGTCTCCCCCCCCTTTTTGTGGTCTGCCTGTTCTTGTGTGCAATAGCATCATAAGGCGGAGGAGCATTGGCACCGGAGCAGGAAGGAGCTGCATCCCACTTGGCCCTGGAGGGTGAAGCAACGGAGTCTGAAGCCACCAGCGGGTTGAAGGGTGAGGTGAGCTCCACGGCGGGGACAGGAGCAGAGACCAGCGACAGAGACTCCTCCTGTGATGGGAGATCCCTTCCGGTGGTGGGCCCCTCTGTGTCCACTGCATCTATAGGTACAGCCACCACCACCCCTACTAGCACCGCCCTCCCAGAAGCCCCTCAGCATGTGTCCCGTGCCCGCCCATCCAGGAGGGTGGGTATCTCCTTCGCCCGAGGAACCGCAGGCCCTGCCCCAGTCAGCCCTGCTGCCCTCAGTGAGGAGGCTATTGACCTGCTGAGATCCCTCACTGTTCGGCAGTCTACCATTCTGAATGCCATCCAGGGTGTTGAGAGGCATTTGCAACAAACAAATGCATATCTGGAGGGCATTCATTCTGACCACGCAGCCCAACAGAGAGCATTTCAGCCTCCTCCACCCAGACCCAATCCCCTGTACCTCAGCCTATCCCAAGCACAACATCAGACCAGCATGCACACACATCAACACACAAGAGTGGCTCAGGCAAACATAAGCACCACACATCCCACAGGCACTCATGCAAGCAACATACCTATGCACATATACCAACATCTAGTTCCTCCACTGTATCCCCCTCCTCCACGTCTCCCTTCTCCCTCCCAGTCTCGTCTCCACTCACACCTGCATGCACTACATCCTCAGCCACTACCTCCATCACCAGCACGCCCCTCACTACACACCGCTCACGTGCACTCACCACCCCCACTACCATTCACACATCCCCAGTGTCCTCTTCCAGTGTGTCAGTGAGCCCTCTTCCCAAAGTACACAAACGCAGGCACACACCCACCCAACAGCCATCCACCTCAAAACAGCCTCTAGCCCATGCACCTTCACCCAAATTTAGCAGAAGTACACATCCTACAACCACTACCTCTTCCTCCACTCACAAACCCCCTCCAGCTACCCGTCCCAGTGTGTCTAAAAACTTTTCCTGGCTAACATTGACCTCTTCCCTATACCTCCCCCCGTCCTTCCCCTAGGGCCAGGCATTCCAGGTCCAAGCCCAGCACCTCAGCCACCAAATCCCCAGGCACAGTGGTGCCAGCAACTGCAGGGTCATGGAGTGCGCCAACCATCAGGGCTGCCAGTGTGCCACGGAGCAAGGGAAAGGACATTCCGCCACCTGCCAAGGTTAAAAAGTTGCCCACACCCCAGAGGGAGAAGCCGAAAACACCTGCCACCAAGGGGTCAGCGAAAACGAAAGGGGATAGTGGCAAGACAATAGAGCCACCATCAAAGGTGGGGAAGGGCCAATAAATGAAGGGCAGGTCAGGAGAGGGCATGGTGGCACAGACTCAGGGACCAGTGTCACACCTTCTGTCCACGCCAACCTGTACGGCGGCACGTCTACAGCCACTGTGACAGTCCCCAGCCTCTTCCCCGGTGGGCAGCGACCGAGGCTGCAGGAGACATCCAGCTTTCTCCCTCAGCAGGTGCTGACACATGCCCCGCCGCCACGGACCCCGCCGCCAGCAACGCCACCACGGAACCCGACGGACCCCGACTCCAGCACCTCCGCCAGCACCGCCACCATGGACCCTTCCGCCAGCACCGCCGCCACAGACCCCGTCGCCAGCACGGCCGCCACAGACCCTGCAGCCAGGACTGCCACCACAGACCCTGCAGCCATCACCGCCGCCACAGACCCCGCAGCCAGCACCGCCACGACTGACATCACCGCAAGCACCACCAGGGGCCCCGCGACGTCCTCGGACAGTGGCACCACTGCAGACATGCCTACCATCCCCAGTAGTCAGTCGTCCGAAGCTGGTGGTGAGTTCCAGGACCCTGGGCAGCTTCCATGAAGCATTGCAGACATCACAGTTGTCACCACAGGTGGAATGCGAAGCCCCAGCAGTGTGGGGTATGTCGCAGCCTCCGTGGCGTATCATGCTACCTGTATCTCGGCAATCTCGTGGCACACACGCCCAGGTGAGGGAATTGTGCCGGCAACACTGTACGTGGAGCACTCTGGGCACCAAGCCCCCTCCAGAACCAGTGGAGTATCACATCCACTACCTCCGTCCTTGGCAAGAGAGAAGCACTCTGGGCACCAAGCCCCCTCCAGAACCAGTGGAGTATCACATCCACTACCTCAGTCCTTGGAAGGATGACGCACTCTGGGCACCAAGCTCCCTCCATCCAGAACCAGTGGAGTATCACATCCACTACCTCAGTCCTTGGCCGGATGAAGCACTCTGGGCACCAAGCCCCCTCCAGAACCAGTGGAGAAAGGCATCCACTACCTCAGTCCTTGGCAGGATGAAGCACTCTGGGCACCAAGCCCCCTCCAGAACCAGTGGAGTATCACATCACTCTGGGCACCAAGCCCCCTCCAGAACCAGTGGAGAAAGGCATCCACTAATCCAGTCCTTGGCAGGATGAAGCACTCTGGGCACAAGGGCCCCTCCAGAACCAGTGTAGACTGCTATCCACTTGAGAGACTGTGGCTTTGCACTCCCCAGGATAAAGCAGTGGGCAAACCACCAACTGGAGATACTTGAGAGACTGTGGCTTTGCACTCCCCAGGATACAGCAGTGGGCAAACCACCCACTTGAGAGACTTGAGAGATTGTGGCTTTGCACTCCCCATGATAAAGCAGTGGGCAACCCACCCACTTGAGAGACTTGAGAGACTGTGGCTTTGCACTCCCCAGGATAAAGCAGTGGGCAACCCACCCACTTGAGAGACTTGAGAGACTGTGGCTTTGCACTCCAGGATAAAGCAGTGGGCATGGAGCCCCCCCATGCAGCAGTGGTGTTGTGCGTTCATCTGGCTGAGGTGCCCCCCCCCCCCCCTTCCCCATGAGGTGCCTGTTTCCTTTCGATCTGATGCCCCTGCAGTGTTCTCTCCGTTTACAGTCAGGTGTCATATGTGGGCTTGGCCCATGCATTTTGGGCCCAGTGGTCCACGGACAATGATTGGTGCACTATCCGGACTTGTGTAGTTGGTGTACATAATTGCGTTTACTGGATTTTGAACTTTGATAATGAGATTTCACATGATTACATTCATTCAAATCAATTCCATTTGTCTTTGCGTTGTTCCAGGGGGTGGGGGGGTGGGGGTGTGTGTGTACTGTTGCTGCATGTATTTGTTTGTATGGTGTTGTGGGTAGGGGTGGGAGTGTTGCGTGTTGCGTGTGTGTGTCATTCTCTTTTCCCTCCCTCCTCCCCTGTGTTGTAGGTGCAGTACTCACCTTGGTCATCGCGGCCGTCGTTGGTGCTCCTGATAGAAGAGGAGAAAGACCATCATCGTCAGTATCTACAATTCGGGTCCATGGTGTCCTGGTTCCTCTTGGGGTGTGGAGAGGTGAGTGTTTTCCCTTCTGTGTACTGTTTCTGCTGTGTTTTTGTTCGCGTTGATTCCGCCCCGGAAAAGGTGGCGGATAGACCGGTTGTAATAGGGTGGGCGGTATATTGTCTTCCGCCTGTCTGTTGGCGGTGTCCACCGCGCTGTTTGTTTGTACCGCCGTGGCAGTCGGAGTCTTAAAGTGGCTGTCTATGTTGGCGGTTTCCGCCACGGTCGTAATCCCATTTTTTTCCCCGCCGGCCTGTTTGCGGTATTACCGTCGCTTTAACACTGACCGCCAGGATTGTAATGAGGGCCTTAAAGTCTTGTATAAAGGTGGAACCCCCAAATTGTTTACTGTTCCCTGGATGGTAAAGATGTCCGGAGCCTACTATGATAAATAATGAGGTAAAGTACCACTTGCATGGGTATATGAAGGCATTTCATTGGTAGAACAAATCACAGATATATACCTCCTTTCAAACTCTGTCTGCCCTATTTGCTTATATACCCTAACCCAGTGTGTGCCTCCTGAGATGGAGGGAAGCAACTATTTGGAGACAGATCTAAAACGTTTTGGTCAAAAAATGTGACCCTTTAATTACAAGTGGCCATAAGGGTGTATGTGAAGCTAAGTATCTGCATAAAATCACCTCACCGTATCCTAGTGCCAGTTGATCTAATTTAGTAACCTCTTTCTGAATTTTATTCATTCAGGAGAGGTTTGAGAGAATTGCCTTTTTATCTCTATAGGGGTCAGTACAAACAAATAGTCAATTCTTGTCACCACATTTCTTTTAACAACTTGGACCATGGCCCTCATTCTGACTTTGACCGGCGGCGGTTGCCGCCGGCCTGTCGGGGGCCGCCAGAATACCGCTGCGCGGTCAAAAGACCGCCGCAGTAATTCTGACTTTCCCGCTGGCTGGCGGGCGGCCGCCTTCAGGCCGCCCGCCAGCCCAGCGGGAAAGATGCTTCACGATGAAGCCGGCTCGGAATCGAGCCGGCGGAGTGGAAGCTGTGCGACGGGTGCAGTGGCACCCGTCGCGTATTTCACTGTCTGCCAAGCAGACAGTGAAATACTTGTAGGGGCCCTCTTACGGGGGCCCTGCAATGCCCATGCCAGTGGCATGGGCACTGCAGGGGCCCCCAGGGGCCCCGCGATCCCCCCTACCGCCATCCGGTTCCCGGCGGTCGGACCGCCGGGATCTGGATGGCGGTAGGGGGGGTCGGAATCCCCTCGGCGGCGCAGCAAGCTGCGCCGCCTTGGAGGATTCAATGGGGCAGCGGTACACTGGCGGGAGACCGCCAGTGTTGCCGGTCCGACCGCGGCTTTACCGCCGCGGTCGGAATCCCCATTGGAGCACCGCCGGCCTGTCGGCGGTGCTCCCGCGGTCCTCCGCCCTGGCGGTCTTTGACCGCCAGGGTCAGAATGACCGCCCATGTCTCATAATAACAAATCACGTGCAGTCTATCTCTCAGTCTCTTGTCCATTAGGAGGTATAGGTTATCTTCTATAATGTTGGAAAGACCTAAGTTTAACACCATTCCCAGATATTTTAGATTACTTGTTTTTCATGTGAAAGGGTGGGGCCCTAGTGCAGTGATAGGAGATGCAGTAGATATGAGAATCAAGAGCATAGCTTTGCATTTCCCCCAATAGATGTGGTAGATAAAAAAGGCAGAGAATTCTGAAATGAGTTTTGTGAGATATCTCAGGGATGTAGATGGTGTAGATAGGGTCAAGAGAATATGTCATCAGAATTGAGTAATGCCTTTGACAGGGGTGGGGATCCCATTGATACCTGGGAATCATCGAATTGTCATTGCCTGTGGTTTTAGAGGAAGGGCGAAAAGCAGAGTCGAGAGTGGGAACCCCTGATTTCTTCCCCTGCTTATGGGAAATGGTTAAGAGATACGCCCTTTATGAGAGACCAGTGCAGTGGGGCCGATGCATAGCCATTTAGCTGTTGTGAGGAATTTCTGACCTACTCTCATGGAGTGCAATAACCTAAATAAATATGCCCCCTCCACCCGGACGAAAGCCATCTCAACTTCAAGGGAGACTACTATTTTTTCATCCATATCATCCCAAGTTTGCCTGAGTAAATGTGCCAATGTTCTGAAGTGAGAGGATGATCACCAGTTTAGAATGAGTCTTACTTCATTGGGGTGTATCAATAATGGTAGCAATCATTTTCACCTGTTGGTTTACAAATTAGCTAGAATCTTTTGATCCACATTGATTCGAGAAATTGGCCAGTAACTTGCACTATGTAGGGAGCCTCTGTTGGGTTTGCGTTGGACTGGTATTGTCGATTTGTTAGCTTCCGTGAGAAGGGAGGAGCCTTCATGGATTTTGTAAAATATTTTACGTAAAATGGAAACCAATAGTCTTTGTTCATTTTAATAAAACTCAACTGGATTTATCCCTTTGCCCTAGAAGTGCAAAGATCATCTAAGACCTGGCCTATCTCCACACCAGTGAAATCTTCAGTTAGCTGGGGTGTCATCTCTGGGGAGATTTGGGGGATGGGCAGTTTGAGGAGCAATTATTCTTCCCCCTGTTTAGAGGTATGTCATTCCAATGTGTACACTTTGTCATAAAAAGAGTGCAAAGTTAACAAAATGTCAATAGGATATATTAGTTATTCCCCTGATTTATTCAGAATTGCTGTGATTATACGAGACACTTCCTGTTGCTGCAGTTGATAGACACCTTTTCACCTCTTTCATAAAGCCTCTATTGTAAGATAAACAGGGGTTTTTCCAGATGAGAGGAAAAGGTTCAGTTAAGTTTGTTTTGTTTGCTGGAGTTGTTCACTAAGAATATCTTGAGAGTGTGTTTGAATATAGCACTTGGTGAGGCAGGCCCTTTGGCTTTACGATGCTTGATAAACCTGACACGCCTGTCTTTTTAGGTGGTCCAAGCCCCTCATTAATTCTCCTCTTAGGCTTGCATTGCCAGCTTCCCATAACATGTAGGAGGAGGATACAAAGTGGCTGCTCACTTCCAATGCTTGTACTTTACTTTTATTTTCTATTGTTTTTGTATATCTATATATATATATATATATATATATATATATATATATATATATATATATATATTGAACTGCCCTTAGCCAGGGGTCTAGTGTTTGTACCTGTGGCAAAGTGAAGCAACATCATTATGTGAAGTACCGTATGGGATAATCTCTTCTTCCTGATATCAGGAAGAACGGTGTCCGTTGTGCAGTAATAAACATTCCTAGTACAGGTACCAAGTGTACAGGAGGAGAATGTATAGTCACGGGTGTAAGGGCGGGTCAACCACCAGCCTTCTGTCAATGAGTCGTCAAATACTAAAACAGCAAAGGTATGCCAGTCTGTCCATTAGGAGAGTATGTGATGCTCATCAATGTATATAAAACTTGGTTCCAGTCACATGCCTAAAGCCTTTCAGTTCTAGATAGGACGAAAAGGATAAGATCCAATGAGCTAAGAAAGCATTATTTATCTCCCATTGGGTCATATGGAGAGCCTTGAATCAATGTCAAGCCCTGAATGCTGGCCTTAAAAAATATATATTCACTTTGTGGTTCAACCCATATTTTGGTAACTCTCAACGTTAGTCCTTACCTAACTAAAATGGTCACTCATCCTGTACAGTAAGACTTGGTTGATGAGACATCATCTCCCTGTTGGCAACTCTTATAAGCTTGGTACTCCCTGCCTGCCTAATTTGGAAGGGGTTCTCACTTTCTGAAAGGCAAAAGGGAGAGGTCCACTTCTTGGATGAATGCTATAGCTGGGCATTGTGTCTATGCAGGAAAATATTTTCTTCCAAGGTATGTAATGGGTCAGGCAATTAACACTGAGAGACATTTTCATATGGCACCTGGCATTTTGCATATAAATATTGCTTTGAAATTTTTGTGATGGGTCACTTGGTTAGTGTTTTTGATCTGCTAAGTAGGGATTCAAATGTGCTATGTAAGTTAGAAACCCCGTGCAATAAGAGGTTTTATATTTGACAGATTTGAAGATGCTATAGAAAAAGCCTGACAGACAGTCTTAAGGGAAAGGGAGCAAATACTATCACACAAAGCGTTTCAGTGTTCAATAGTGCTGAATCGTAAATCGGAGGTCACCTTGTATAGGCAGAGTATGAGTAATGATGAAAGGTACAAACTTTTTCTGGGTGAAACAGTGGTCTCCAAAGGTGTGGTCCCATCAATCATCGCGGTGAGTCAAGTCTATTTTTCTGGAATGAAGGGAGTAAGGCAATTTTCAATTGGCAGTATTGATAACAATAATCCGAATAGGAAAGAATAATAGGCATAGTAATTGGCAGCAGTAAGAATTTTGTGGAGATGATCTGAGTGTGACTGATCATAAAATGTATGTCCTATACCCATCTTCGATGGTCCACTAATTGCTGGAAGAAGCGTAAGGATGGGGTGGGTAGAGGATCCATCAATGTTCACAATAGTGAGGGCCTATTACCTGTTATTGTCAATATCTCCACCCCCCTCCTCTCCAGTAACCTGATTCCTACATCATCAGCACAAGCCCATCCAGGCTGAAAGAGTAGCATTTAGTTTCATATAATCTTAGGAAACCAGCTCCCATATCTATACAAATGCATTATGATGCAAGTTGGTTAATTCTTCTTTTCGAGGCATGTATACCTATCTCTCGCAGGTAGCTGCTAGTCCTTTTTATTGCACTTTGGGTCATTTGACCAGTTCCTGGTAACCAATTCTAGTGTGTCTATTTCTAGTTGAGTCGGATCATAACTTGCTCCAACTCTTCTGTGCATGCTTGACATCCTCTGACCTGAGGGATGAGTCATTTCAATATTTTCTCTGTCTAAAGAGTCTGTATATTTTACAAGTTGAGTCATCAAACTCTTTATATGATTGTCTTTGGTGATCAGCATTTCAGCAGGTTCCAGCAGGCCGTAGCAGTAGTCGATGTATATCTGTCTGAGTCACAGAGTGAGAAAGCATTTTAATTTTTGCATAGTTCAATGGGAGAAGTACTGTCTACTACTACCCAGTTTTTAAAGAGTGCATGGCTACCCCATTGGGTGTCCCAGTGCTAACTCAACCAAAACAGGACAGAGGCAGCATAGGCAATAGATCTAGAACAAATGTGTTTTGAACAACTTTCTGAATTTTTTTATCTGAGTGTTGAAATTTCAGTTCAGTAGTGAGGTTGTTCCATAGTGGCCCTGTTTTCAGTTGGTTGCTGTAGTTAATGCCTGCTCTATCATGATTATTCTCTTTTCTATTTTCTGAGGTTGTGAGAAATGTATTAAATGTTATAAGAGCTGCTCTTATCGAGGAGATGTCCTATGATTTTTTTGAGGTGTCCTGCTCAAATGATACAATTGACATTCTGTGAACTGCTAGTTCTTTCAGCATAGTATCTAGTGCAGAATCATGTGTCATATTTTCTTGTTCTTTCAGAGCTTTTGATGCCTTACCAGTGACTGCCTCTGTGAAGAGGAGCTGGTGAGCAGGTTTGAATAAATGCAGGGGTGGATGCATGTCAACCTTTGAACAGGTTTGTTTTATTGGGAGTATCAGCTCCTTATCACTTCCTGTTGACAGATAAGGTATTCACAAGTGTTGCAATTATATCAGGTCTCACATGAGCAGGTGCAGATTTTGAGGGTGTTAGTGATCGGTATATATGGAAGGATCTCTACCATCTTTCAGCCTAGTTGGCTTTTAAAGGCAAGATCTTAGGATTAGCAACTAAGATTGGTGATTTACCATTTAATGTGTGGGTGCCTTCTTCAGTGTACTGCCCCTTAAAAAAGCCTTCCCATGGGTGAAACCCTAAGGTTGTTGCTGTTCCAGAAGCCAATGGCACTGTGAGTTGGGATGCAGTGATTGGGCACACTCACTTTTATGTTAGGAAATAGGGCTTCATTACGAGTTTGTTGGTCGGTCCGCCATGTTGGCGGTCTTTCATACCACCCGGCAGGACCAAAGACCACCAACCAAAAAAACAGACCGGCAGTGGCTGGAGGCCCCGAAATAGGTGGTTGGAACTCCAGCACCGTCATCCCTGTGACCAACCACTGACTGCATTAAAAGTCCAATGTTGAAGTGGCGGACACCCATGGAGGTCAGCTAATTGAAGTCTGAACAACAGCAGTTTGCGGTCACCAAGTAATACACAACAGCACATTGGATGGATTAAAAAACAACACAGCTGACACACATTGCCACACTCAACACACCTACAAATCACATTATAAAACACACCCCTTCACACTCCACAATCATTTGTATTTTCACAGCACAACCCAGCAAGACAGAGAGCATACTAAATTAAACTCCATAAAATAGGCACCCCTGTAATTTTTTGTCAACTTCCCATACCACACCCTGCACACACTTTTGTCCATTCACACTATTTTTCCACTACCACTCCTTAGCAAGTCACTGTCAACTGTAACAATTGTTTAATTTAACCATGTCATGAATCAAAAATACATGCTTCATTGATAAATAGTTGATGAAGAGTTAAGAGTCATGGTGGATGAAGAGCCACAATTGTTTAAAGCCGAAGCCCACACACTCCTCTCAGTAGGAAAATGGAAATGTGGGATATGACAGTAGACAGAGTGAACACTGTAGGCCCCACCTTGTACCCAAAGGAGGACATGAGGAAGAGATGGAATGACCTGAGAGGCAAGGTCAGTTCCCTGGTCTCAAGACATCAGCAGCTGGCAAACTAGACTGGCAGTGGCTCTCCCACTCCTTTCTTACAACTCCATCCCTGGGAGGACAAGGTCTTGGCTATCCCTCGTCCTGGGGGGGTTGACAGGAATACCTGGGGGAGTGGAGTGTGGTCAGTCACATCAATAAAAATGTAACAAAAATGTAAAGTCATGCATGCTCATACTTCCTCTTTAGCCACCTTCACTGTCACCCCACTCACCAGTCCAGTGTTCACCTGTTTAATCCTATTAGTGCCCATCGAAAATCCTTCAGTGCCAAGCTATTTAATTATTTTTTGGAGTGCTTTGCTTTCACTTGCTGTAGTATGTCTAATTATGAATATAATGTTGGGAAACCATATATTTTTGTTTTCACTACTTCATGTACTGTGAATTTATATATAAAACATACATTTATAAAACACCCTGAAGTCACATGGCACAATTCAAGATGGCCGATAGATGATTGTGAAAATGATAAGTGTAAATTACTGCGTTGGTAGGGTAATAAAAAAAAGTCATATTTTTCAAGAGCAGTTGCACACACATATTTATTATTATGTTTGTTCGCTAGGTAAAAAGCAGAGTTTGATTTTCTTTATGTTTTTGTGTGTTTTTATGGCTATTTGTCATACTATGACGTAGATGTAAGGCACATGCATTTTTCATGTGGTTCAATTGTTGTGCAGAATCTGAAGTTAACTGTCTAGTACAATTTTTGCACAGGAGTACAATGGGTGTTTCAGAGAGTACTGTCAGTAAAGATATGAAAATACAATTTTTTGCTGCTTTTGACACCACTTTACGTACTACAAAATGGCCAACATGCTATTTTGTCTGTTGATGTCTTTCATATAATCATCTCAATCTTATTATTGGAGATATGTCCAACATCTAAAAATCTATTTTCTGACTTTTATGTACAGGTGTGATATATATTTTGTTTTTAGGTGTTGTATGATTTCGGGCATAGCCTCCTGAAGGACACAGTTCTTAACCTTTGACCCTAAATGGTAGCTTCTAAAAGTGTGCAATGAATGTATCTTTGTAACAGTAAAACTGTTTTTCCAAAGTGAGGTGTCATTATAATGGTCAGTGTCTGAAATCACAAGCCAACAAGTCAAATTGGGTTAGAGGCTAAAAAACATGACATAGGACCTCTAAATACACCTTTTTTGTAAAGTTTTTTTTTTTTTGTTCTGTTTCCTTGGATCAATTTCTAGAAGTGAATTATTGTTGGACTTGGCATGATAAGTACTTTTTTACCCTGTTCAAGTTGGTAGAAAGGTCATAAAATGTGACCTTTCACCTCTAATTACACTTTTTCTAAGTGTTTGAAGGTGATCATTCAATTATGGTTAGATCATTTGTTACAAGTGTTGCATCATTTGAATTGTCAAGATACATACTTGCATTCTCCTTGGTTTTATTAGTGGGGGGAGGGAGGGAGTTCATGCGATTTGACCTTTGACCTCTAATTATACTCTGGTGTTCTATTGCCATTAATCAATTACCGTTAGATCTTTTGTGGTAACTGATGCACCATTGGAAGCATCATGATAAGTACTTACATTCTCCTTAGTTAAAGTGTTGGAGGGTTCATGCTGTTTGAACTTTGACCTATAAGTGGACATTTTCTAAGTCTTTCAAGGCCATTATTCAATTTCTGTTGTATAATTTCTCTCAAGTGTTTCATTATTTGTGTTCTTGCGAAGATTAATTAAATTTCTCGGTTAAATTGGTAGAGGGGTCATTTCATTTGATCTCTAGCCTCAAAAGACGCATTATTTATGTTCTTAAATTACTTTATTCTGTTATTGTTGATCCCGTTTTTTAAAATGCAGTATAATTGGGATAATCATATTGGGGCTCATTCTGAGCCCGGCGGGCGGCGGGAGCCGCCCGTCTGGAGGGAGCCGCCAAATGACCGCACCGCGGTCAAAAGACCGCGGCGGCCATTCAGACATTTCCTCTGGGCCGGCGGGCGCTCTCCAAAAGAGCGCCCACCGGCCCAGAGGAAATGCCCCTGCAACGAGGACGCCGGCTCAGAATTTAGCCGGAGTAGTTGCTGGGGTGCGACGGGTGCAGTTTGCACCCGTCGCGTATTTCAGTGTCTGCATTGCAGACACTGAAATACACAGTGGGGCCCTCATACGGGGGCCCCTGCAGTGCCCATGCCATTGGCATGGGCACTGCAGGGGCCCCCAGGGGCCCCGCGGCACCCCCTACCGCCATCCTGTTCCTGGCAGGCGAACCGCCAGGAACAGGATGGCGGTAGGGGGTGTCAGAATCCCCCATGGCGGCGCAGCTTGGGGGATTCCAAGGGCAGCGGAAAACCGGCGGGAGACCGCTGGTTTTTCTCTTCTGACCGCGGCTGAACCGCCGCGGTCACAATGCCCTGCGGGGCACCGCCGGTCTGTCGGCGGTTCTCCCGCCAACCCTGGCCCCGGCGGTCTGAGACCGCCGGGGTCAGAATGAGCCCCAATGTGTTCTTCTATTATTATGAGTTCTTGAATTTTACTTGGTCAAATTGGTGGCAGAATTAATCTAAACTTTGACATAAAATACGAATTTCCTAAGTGATTAAGAGACTGATTCAGAACTTGGAGTACAATTTACTTAATCACAACAGTGACGGATATCTCATCCACCAAAGTATAAATTCAGTTGGATATAATGTGATATAGATTTCAGTGGATGAGATATCCATCAGCATTGTGACAGAGTAAGCTGTCCACCAAGTTCTAAATCAGGCCCTAAGTCTAAGAAATGTCAGGGAAGGAACATGACACCATGACTTTAGTGTATATAGGGGAGAGTGCCTCCAGAGGCAAGTAATGTTCGCAGTCGATACCCTCAGAATATGACAAAAGCGTGCTGCACCTTGATGATTAGGATTCATCAAACACTGACCATGGGAGGTCACTAATCAATGAGACTTACCCCCAAGCTCATGCATGATCAGATGCAATGTATAGAAGACAAAATCACGGAGGAAGAAATAGGGAAAGTGACAGAGGACTTCCCTCATAGTATGGTCACAGGTATCAATAGATACCCTGCAGAATATCACAAAGTAAACAAAGATCTGCTAGTTTCTGTACTCTTAAATGAGTCACAGGAAAACCACACCCTGCTGAAAGAAAGAAACGAGGAGAAGAAACTGGCAATCTCACTCCACATGGAGAAAAAAAAATCCCGTGTTCAATGGGAATAGCTGTTCCGGAACATGGAAAAAGTAGGAATAGGAATGCAAATCATGGTGAGAGTTAAATGGTTATACAAACACCATCTCTCATGTTTATGTGCAAAGGCTATATATCCATCCTCAGCATTCAACATCAAGTGGGGATTTAGACAAGGGTGCCCTCTTTCCCTCTTGCTATTGATACGTAAGCTAGAATCCTTGGCAATGCTACCTGAGATTTTAAAGACAAACATATTATCCCAATGTCAGGGGGGCATACCAGGCACTATTCTATGCAGATGATATACTAGTGACCATAGCAAAACTTGCTGGTGTTCCAATTGCCACAATTACTATACATAGTCCATAACTGCTCCGGGAACATACCTTGTTGAATAACCTTCAGACCATAGATGTAGAGATGAGGGATACAGTGGACATAGTGGCCACTTGACAGCACAGACAGTTCTTGTATGTCACTTTGACCTGTACACAGAGATTACATATTAATAGACACAAAGCACTGAAGCAGCATTAGCCACAGCAATGGTCTGCATCCTTAGACTGTGAAAGACAAAACTTAGCCCTACCCATTGAATCTTGGTTGTATAAAATGTACAATGTTGTCTCTCATGAACATGTGATTTAGAGCCTGAATGACCAGTTAGTACAGGTTACATGGGTTATTTTTGTGGGTAATCTCTGTCTACTCAAAGGATTAACCTACAATCTGTCCCTAGGCTAAAGATGTGTGTTAGATGGTTGTCGAATTTCCTGGTCAACCTAGAAGGGTAAAAAGAGAGAGAGTGTGCCTACAACCTGTCCCTGTACTAAATATTCTTGGTAGCCACAACAGAAACAAAATGAGAGCGAGGTTGCCTTGAACCAACTGTACAAAGTGGTGCTGTGGGTCTACTGCCAGCAAACACACCTCAGTAAGGACATTGGAGGAAGGCAAACTGCAAAGAATTAACCTACAAACTGTCCCTAGGCTAAAGATGTGCATTTGACAGTTGTCGAAGTTCCTGTTCCACCTAGAAGGGGAAAAAGAGAGAGAGTGTGCTTACAACCTATCCCTGAAATAAACATTCTTGGTACAGACAGCAGAAACAAAATGAAAGTGAGGTTGCCTTGAACCAACTGTACAAAGTGGTGCTGTGGGTCTTCTGCCAGCAAACGCACCTCAATGAGGGCATTGGAGGAAGGCAAACTGCAGAGAATTAACCTATAAACTGTCCCTAGGCTAAAGATATGTTACTGACGGTTGTTGAAGTTTCTGGTCCACCTAAAAGGGGAAAAAGAGAGAGAGTGTGCCTACAAACTGTCCCTGAAATAAACATTCTTGGTACGGACAGCAAAAACAAAATGAAAGCAAGGTTGCCTTTCACCAACCGTACAAAGTGGTGCTGTGGGTTTCCTGCCAGCAAAATCACCTCAATGAGGGCATTGGAGGAAGGCAACTGCAAAGCATGACTCCATAAACTGACCCTAAACTAATTGTATGTTTATGCTGCCAAGTTTAATTGTCCAAAAGGTCTTCACAAAATATCTGTGTAAATAAAGCTATATCTGAATGTGTTGTTGAGGTGGCAAACTCCTGCATTTTTTTGACTCCTCAATTAGGGAAAAACTAAAGGTCATCCCTGGCATGAACTTCTTCTTCCCCTTCAACAACAAAAACTGCACTACTAACCCTCACCCCTCCCTTTCACCAAATGTAAATACCCAGGAAGAACAAATCAGCAGACTTTTGTTAAAAAGGCCCTAATTGAATTTCTAAGGATAGCCCTGTCTCAAGCCTCCATTACTACTATGTATGGGTCTCCACACTCCAGCCACAGAAATGCAGGCAATTTACTAGCACTGTCTGCAGAGGATGTGTCCATCCTTACCATTGATGTAGCTGTGACTGTTGTTTAAGGAATTAAACTCATGATTGTCAACAATGGTTTAGTAGTGTAGTAGATTCAATATAGCATTCTATGAGCTACGAATTCAATGGCTGAAGATGTTTGGGACCCCTTACTACTATTACTACATAGCTGCACATCTTCAATTAGTTTATAGATGGATTCCCCAGCCTACTGCAGCACCAGAAGACTAATAAGTGAAATGTGATCAGTGCCAGGGACTAGAATAGATGGATCTCTAAATTAGTTACCATAGTGGCACATTTATGGGCCAGATATACACAGCTGAAGGGAGGTAAGAAGACAGAAAGCTGGGAATCCCCCTCCAATGTATGATACATTGAACTGAAACCCATCTGGTGTTCACTGTTAATATGGGAGAGCATGTCTTTTTTGAGTAAGTGGGTCATGTGTAATCAGTTGGCACATTTCAGAAGGGAAGAAAGGAGAGTATAAAGGTGGCTTCATAGATCTAGTCCTGGTATTAGCTAAATGTGGAATAGCATTGAGCTGGGAATTACCATGTGCCCCCTCAAACTCACTACGAAGATCTGACGTGGTCTGGTCAGCAATAGTGTAGATAGAAACACAGTGTGCTATAGGCTAGAGGTTCCAGACTTTTCAGAACCATGACCTACCTTTCAGAATAAAATTGCGCCACTCACCTACCTTTAATGGACAAGAGGAAAGGCAGTTTTTGAATGAACCTAAAGCATTGTGTGGCAGCGCATTGTCACTTACAGGCAACACATTTTCCACTGAAATGGCCACTATCTCTGCACAGACATACTATTTTACTGATAAAATTATATAGCACACAAATGATAGTGTGTGTGTTAGACCTGGCATCCTTTGTGTGGTTTCCCCTAACGTTTTGCCCTCTGGCCCTCTGGCCGCCTGCTTTTCTGACTTCATTTTTGCTTCCTGTTAGTATTCTGGCCACTTTATCACAGCTGACCATGCTGAAGTTCAGGTGGTCTATAAACATGGTAACATTGCTTATCCACAATTGGCATATTTAATTTACATGTAAGTCCCTAGTAAAGTGCACTATATGTGCCCAGGGCCTGTATATTAAATTCTACTAGTGGGCCTGCAGCACTGATTGTGCCACCCACTACAGTAGCCTTTCAAACATATCTCAGGCCTGCTCCTGCAGAGCCTGTGTGAGTTTTAAACTGCCACTTCGACCTGGCAAGTGCATCCACTTGCCAGGCCCAAACCTTCCTTTTTATGACATATACGTCACTCCTAAGGTGGGCACTGGTTAGCCCCAAGGGCAGGGTGCAGTGTATGTAAAATGTTGGGCATGTACTTTTAAGTTTAACATGTCCAGGTAGTGATAAGCTGCTAAATTAGTTTTTCACTACTGCAAGATCTATCTCTCCCAGAGTACAATATTGGGGTTACCTTGAAGGATCCTTTAAGTGAAAACAGGAGATTCGGGCTGTCCTTTTGCGTTCTGCTAATTTAAAAAATGTATTAGTGCATTAAAAATTTGCATGTATTTTTGCAAATGGGTAGGAAATCAAGGTTCTCAAGAGTAAGCAGAGGCTGATAGCTTTCGTGGTCTTCAGTTGGGCCTCAGTTTGTAAATACTAATGTGTCTCTTTGCATGCTTCAGATGTCCAGTCAGCAAAAAAAATAAACTTGAATGATTGGGAAATCAAAAAATAACATCCAACAAAGAAAACAAAAAATACCCACATAAACCTACCTACCTATAAACCTACCTATGCCCATATTCAACTGATAGGTGGTAGATAAAAGGAGTTAAGCTGTCAATGGTCTTATCATGATGGTTTGTATGAGCACATTCTTTGGAGCTTTTAAATAGTAAGGGCTTGTAACAACAGAGAGATGTGCATGTAAAATGCTATTTCAGAAACTGTGCCATTTTTGTCCCTCAATAGCTGCCAGTGACATCACACTGCTGCTTGTGACTGGGTGCAAGGCTCTTTAACAGTCCAGTGAATATTTCATTGCTACTGATAATTACTCAGCCCACATCCTGCTCCCCACCCGCACCCAGCTCGTAATTGTGCCTGCTCCCTTCCATCCCACAGCATTTCACAAAAAACGTACTGGTCTTTCTGAGAAATGTTGTCTGGAGCCTATCAACAAACAGGCCACAGAATTGAAAACACTTGCATTCGTCCTTCCATCCATCCTACATGAAATAATCAAAGTTGTTGCCTTCCCACATAATGTTTATGTCTCATTGAGTTAGAGGCTGCAGAAACAGGTACATTCTAACACTTAGAAAAGTGAGCTGCCTCAAGCCACAGCTTTTAAACCAGAGCCTTCCATTGCTGAAGCTGTTTGATAGGAAAGATGGTTACGAGGCAGCAAATTGTGTTTTCATTTCAAGGCATACATTTTCCATTGCATCGCTGTACTGAAATTCACCTATAAAATAATTTGCGTCACATGTGTAGTTTGGGCAGCGCCACACCCAACGGCGGAGAGCAAGGTAATACACGTGCACACCGTGGTATGGTCTCATGGGGAACTGCGTCAGCGCAGCCCCAGATTTATTATGTAAACTCGGTTCCGCAAAGAAAAGGAGAGCCCGAGTGGCTCTCTACATCCCTCCCATGTTTTACTTCACACAGAAGAGAAGAGAAATATACAGGAAAACTAAAAACCCAACAATGAGATGGAAACACAATAATCACAGAACAGAGCCCAAAGGATACAAAGTCTCGGGGACACCGCCCCTCTGGTGAGCAGGTGGCGAGGATCCAACTTTGCTTCCTACGGATCCAAGGTACAGACAAAGGCCCTCATTCCAACCCTTGCGGTCTATGACCGCCAGGGTGGAGGGCAACGGAAGCACCGCCAACAGGCTGGCGGTGCTTTCAGGGCCATTCTGACCGCGGCGGTAAAGCCGCGGTCAGAAAAGGGGATCCGGCGGTTTGCTGCCGGATTTCCCCTGGCCCGGAGAATCCTCCATGGGGATTCCGACCCCCTTCCCGCCAGCCTGTTTCTGGTGGTTTACACCGCCAGAACCAGGATGGCGGGAACGGGTGTCGTGGGGCCCCTGGGGGCCCCTGCACTGCCCATGCCACTGGCATGGCACTGCCCCTAACAGGGCCCCATTATGATTTTCACTGTCTGCTTTGCAGACGGTGAAAATCGCGACGGGTGCTACTGCACCCGTCGCACCCCTGCAACTCCGCCGGCTCCATTCGGAGCCGGCTTCATTGTTGCAGGGTCTTTCCTGCTGGGCCGGCGGGCGCCCTTTTGGCGGTCGCCCGCCGGCCCAGCGGGAAAGTCGAAATGACCCCCGCGGTCTTTTGACCGCAGTGCGGTCTTTTGACGGGGTTACTTTGGCGGGCGGCCTCCGCCGCCCACCAAAGTTAGATTGACCCTCAAAGTCTCTTAGCTGGCGGCTCGGCACCCAGAAATTGGTGTAGACATTGTTCACTGTCTACTCTCTGTTCAACACCTATTCTGAGGGCTCTGTTTAGAGTTCGCATGAACCTCTCGACATCCCTGTTAGCCTGCGACTAGTAGGGCATGACCTTGCGATGATGTATGGCTAACTCTTCCAGGTAAGACCTGAACTCCTGTCCATTGAACGGTGGACCATTGACTGTCCTGACTTCGTCCGGAAGCCCAAACATAGAAAACGCTTTTTGAAGTACTGGCCCCACGTTCTCAAATGCCGCGGACGACACCACGTCAACAACAGGAAACTTGGTGCAAGAGTCAATGAGGACAACAGTTAGCCGCCCATCCGGGAAACTCCCAAAATCCATACTCACTTTTGTCCACGGATTCGTGCTAGCCGGTTCAGTGACCACGGGGCAGCAGGGTGGTTTCCCTGATGTGATAACGCATGAATGGCATTTTCCCACCAATTCGTCGACCTGACTATCCATGCCAGGGAACCACACTTTGGCCCGCAATCTTGCCTTGGTTTTCACAGTGCCCTGATGACCCTGGTGTGCTAGTTCCACCACTCTGGCCCACAAACTCTGAGTCAATACAATTCTCCTTCCTCGAAGAACCAGCCCTTGACTATCTGTGGACAACTCATCTCTCACCCTCCACATCCCTTGCATTGCCAATTTGCATTCGTGATTGGCCACTTTAGTTTTTTCCAAGAAAAGCTTCCACCTCCTGTGACTCAGAGCTTCTTTGACCTGATTGAGTACCATGTCCACCTTGGTGGCATCAACAATATCTCTTACCCCTAGGGCATTGGGGCATGCCGATTGTACCACCATGTTGACGAACACCTCCGTGCTCTCCTCGTTGTTCTCTTGAGAGTCATCGATCGTGATTGGGGAAGGGTGGCGAGATAAATAGTCCGCTGGGTTATTTGCTCCTGGTCGATAAATAACTGTAAACCGATAAGGTTGTAGCAGAACAGCCCACCGCTCTATTCGCGGAGGTGCCAACCGAGGGCACCCAGCAAACAGTGCAACTAGAGGCTTATGATCGGTCACCACCTGAAATTCTTGGCCATACAGATACAGGTGAAAATGTTTGCATGCCCACTGAATCGCCAGAGCTTCTCGTTCTATCTGGGCATATCGTGTCTCCACGGAAGACAATGCTCTGCTGGCATATGCAACCGGAACCCACTCCTGCGGGTTCTGCTCTTGGAGAAGAACAGCGCCAAGACCTACTGGACTGGCAACCACCACCACCTCGGTACGCCTGTGAGGGTTGAAATACCTCATTGTCGACTTGTCCAGTAACGCTGTCTTAAGGTCAACAAACGCTCTGTCCGCCATTGGGCTCCACTCCCACCGGTGACCAGCTTTGGTGAGCTGTCTGAGAGGCTCCGCCATGGTCGCAAGCTGCGGAATGAACCTTACACAATATGTCGCCATCACAAGGAAACTTTTCACTTTGATGGGGTTTTTCGGAATTGGTGCCTGACGGATGGCATCAGCTTTACGAGGATCCACCTGTAGGCCATCTTTCGAAAAAACATAGCCAAAAAACTCCACTGACATTTGGTAAAAAGCACATTTCTTCTTGTGGAGTGTTAGCCCTGCCTCCGACAACCTCTGCAGTGTGGCCCTAAGATGTTGGTGATGTTCTTCTCTAGTCTTGGAATAAATGAGGATGTCTTCACTCAAATTGATCACTCCTTGCAGTCCTGACAGTGTCTCCCTAATCATGTTTTGAAACACTTTGGCAGCCGAAGATACCCCAGAGCTCAGTCTCTTGTATCGTCGAAGCCCCATGTGTGTTGAAAAAGTGGTGATATTCCTACTATCAGGTTCCAGCTCCAGCTGATGATATCCAGCATTAAGGTCTAATTTCGAGAACCATTGTGCTCCATTCAAATCAGCTATGATGTCATCCATCGTAGGTGTTATGTGTCTCTCTCTTTTAATGGCCTTGTTAGGAAGGCGCATGTCGACACAGAGACGGATGGCGCCAGTTGCTTAGGCTTTGGCGCAATCACCAACGGCGACACCCATGGTGTAGGCCCTTCGACCTTCTCAATTACTCCATGATCTTCAAGTAGCTGTAGCTCCTTCTCCACTGCTGGCCGCAAATAGAACGGAACTCGTCGGTGTCGGAGGGCAACGGGTGTAGCTCGGTGATCTATGTGTAGCTTGACACGTTTACCTTTGAGTCGCCCCAGCCCTTCAAAAAGCTGCAGAAAGTCATTAACTAGGTGTTCAGCCTGGGAGTCATACACTTGTCGAGCAAAGAATACTAGTTCTAGCTCTTCTGCAGTGTGACAGAGTGCCTCGGTCCCCGGTCACCACATAGCACCTTGCCTGTGTTGACACCTGCCCGCTGGACACTGCCACCTCCACCGTGCCCTTTAGAGGAAGCGGCTCCCGGCCCCCATAATTGCATATTTTCGTGGTAGTTGGGGCAAGCGAGGGTGTTGGGGTCAATTGTTCGAATAGAGACTCGTCCATCACATTCACCGATGCTCCTGTATCTATGTACACCGTTGCCGGCTTGCCATTGATCCGGATGTTGCTCATAGGTGGTGGTCGCTTTCTCTGCTGCCTCCCCCGTGAACAAGATCACAAAGATGTCTTCCTCTTCATCTTCCTCGAAGACTGGATTTCTCTGACCCATGGTTTCAGCAGATTCATCAGTCTCTTTGGTTATACTTCTGACCTTGGTGTCCCTTCCTTTTTGGTTTCCTTGCCAGCCTCTTCCTGAACTGCACACCTTCGCAAAATGATTGTCTTTGCCACACTTATCACACGTTTTTCCTTTTGCCGGGCACACCATTGGTGGTTTGTGTTCGTACCCACAACTCCTGCAGGTGCGCTTGCCCTGTTTGACCAAGTTCGTCCTTCGTCCCGGCGGTTGACTTGTCTGGATGGCATCTACCTGCTCTTCCTTCACCTGGACTGGATGTGTGGTTGATGCAGCGGCCAGTGATTGTCCTCTTACTGCTGCCATGGCGTCCGCCCTTACCGGCAAAACCAAAATGTTATCGAGGGGCATGCCTTGCTGTCGTAGGATAAGCTTCCTTAGTGCGTTTGATCGGCATCCTTGAATAATCTGTGCTCTGATCTCCTCTTGTTGATTCAGGCCTACACACGAGCTTGCTAGCTTCCTTAGTCACGCATAGAACATGTCCATCGACTCAACATCCGTCTGCTGAGCCTGCCGGAGTTTGAAGCGTTCAAAGTCTCAGTTCAGCTGTGGATCGAAATGCTTGTTTAAGGCTTCCACTGCTGCATTGAAATCCGACTTATCACCTGTGTTTGGGAGTGCGTCTAACAGTTCCAACAGTTCCTGCAGTTCATCACCCCCCATGAGCAGCATGAGAGAGCTGCGCACCGCCCCATCTGTCTCTCTTGTGGCGCAGAAGTAGTTCTCCAATCGGTATAGCCATAGGCACCATCTTGGCGAAGCTGTGGCCGGGTCAATCAGTTGACTGAATGGGGGCAGCGCAGTGACTGAGGAGTGAGCACTGGCGCCCGCTTGCACAGGCAGCTGGGGGTTTTCTTGCAGTGGGGCGCTCATGATGTCTCACGGTCTGCGGGCACTTTATTCTTATTTTGCAGGTTCTTTTCTCACAGTTTCTCTTTAAAGTTTGTGGTGTGTACGTTTCTTTTTTTTTCAATGTACTTCCCCCATTTCTTTTCTTCCAGGGCCACTCTTAGTTGTGGCTCATATTACCAAAAGAAGAGAAGGAGAAGAAAAGAAAAAAACATTCTCTCCTCTTTTCTTTTCACTGTGTCCTTACTCTCCTTATGCCTCTTTATTTTGCTGTCTTTAATGTGCCTTTTATTTCTTATTCTCTTTATGGCTCTTTATTATGCAGTCAGTGATGTGCCTTTTATTTTTTTTCTTTCTTCTTCTACTTTTTTTTCTGGACCTTTTAGGGCTTACTGCCCTTCCTCGTTTGTTACACGGGGCTCCTGCCCCTCTGGGTCCTGTGCTGCGTTACCCTCCCTGGGGAATGCAGCCTGAGCGTCAAGTTGCTGGACTCTGGGGCGTGCGCGTGTATTTATTTAAGCGCGCACAGCCCTGCGTGGTGCTGCCGGGCCTCCTGGGGGAAGACGGCTGTAATTAACCAGTGCCGGAGGTGAGGCTAATTTCACACTTCTCCTTGCGCGTGAGCCGCGGCAAGGGTTTTCAGTTCCTGTGACACAGCCGGGGCACTCACCGGAGAGGGAGACGGGGCACACCTTCTCTCAGCAGGGCTCGCCTCATCTCTACGCGGCCGGGCGCCGTCGTGGTCACGCGTCATTCCTGTTTCTTTTTTTTTTATAGCGGGCGAGCGCTGTGCCGGTCAGTTTCTGTTTTTCTTTCTGATGTCTGGGGCAGCTCATCTGCGACGCGGGAGTATCAGAATCCCGCTTGTCGCCAATGTAGTTTGGGCAGTGCCACACCCAACGGCGGAGAGCAAGGTAATACACGTGCACACCGTGGTATGGTCTCATGGGGAACTGCGTCAGCGCAGCCCCAGATTTATTACGTAAACTCGGTTCCGCAAAGAAAAGGAGAGCCCGGGTGGCTCTCTACAACATGCACTACCATTCTAATTATCGCCCTTTTATTTGTTTCCTTAAAAGTCTATTTTATATTCACTGCACGCTTTGTTGCTCACATTTTTCACTATTTTTTTTAAAATATAGGCCTGCATGGTTCAAGGTAACGGAAGTATGATGAGGCCTGCTCCGTTCGTGTTGCAACCCTTGATTAGCTAGTATATCTTTGTACTGCCCCATAAGCACATTCCTACGTCCACCCCTCCTGCACATGTCTGAAGCTTCACCCCAACCCTAGAATTTGCCTACTCACATTATTTTAATTATGGCCATGCTTCCGATGCCTGCTTCCACTGCTGGGAGACGAGAGCCCGATCATCCTATTGGGATGGACGATACTATAACATTAACCACTACCCTATCTGATACACATGGAAATAAGAGTGTGAGCATTTAGAGGGTGGGGCTAAAGAGACTAATGAAATTTTTAAAAATACAAAAACAAACAAAACAAGACACAGGGCCTCATTCTGACCCTGGCGGTCTTTGACCGCCAGGGTGGAGGCCAGCTGAAGCACCGCCAACAGGCTGGCGGTGCTTACAGCCGCGGTCGCCCAGCCGGGTCCGGCTGGGGGAATCCTCCAATGGCGGCGCTGCTTGCAGCGCCGCCATGGGGATTCCGACCCCCTTCCCGCCAGCCTGTTTCTGGCGGTTTTCACCGCCAGAAACAGGATGGCGGGAACAGGTGTCGTGGGGCCCCTGGGGGCCCCTGCACTGCCCATGCCACTGGCATGGGCAGTGCAGGGGCCCCCTAACAGGGCCCCACAAGGATTTTCACTGTCTGCATTGCAGACAGTGAAAATCGCGACGGGTGCAACTGCACCCGTCGCACCCCTGCAACTCCGCTGGCTCCATTCGGAGCCGGCTTCATTGTTGCAGGGCCTTTCCCGCTGGTCCGGCGGGCGATCTTTTGGCGGTCGCCCGCCGGCCCAGCAGGACAGTCTAAATGACCCCAGCGGTCTTTTGACCGCGGAGCGGTCTTTCGACGGGGTAACTTTGGCGGGCGGCGTCCGCCGCCCGCCAAAGTCAGAATGACCCCCACAGTCTGACCTGATATTGAAGTGATGTAAATTACTGCTTGATAAACCCTACCTGCCCTGTTTTTTTGATGCTTTCACCTGGAACAGAAGTTTCTGCAATGCAAACCGATAGCAAGGACACTATTCAGTCAAGTCGAGCTCGCACACTTGCTGCACTGTCTCTGGGGCTGACGGCAGATTAGCCTGTGCCCTCTACTGGTGAACAATAACCTGTACAGCTTCTATCAGACCCTGGTTTCCATTCGGTGAGCAGCATTTCTCTGCGACTTTTAAAAGATGAAATGTCTGCAAATAGGTCAGAATATCGGCAGCTACAGCTATGTAAACAAAGAGGTAGGTGTTCCAGATGGGCATTAGAGGTCAGTTTTGTTTATCAAGAGGCACAGTAGGAAATAAACTCTTCTCACGTGAATGTCAGCTCTTGGGCCGATCAGATCGGCCTGAGCACTTTCATTTTTAACACAGGGCCGATTAGATCGGCCCGTGACACTTCTTAGGTTAAAGACCCCTGTCTGGCATCCCACAATTGAAGTAGACTCACCTGGGAGGGCAGCATTTGCATAGTGTGTGTAGTACTGGGACTGACAGGACTGCTAAAGCCAGGAGGCACTCTTACAATCACTTCACTCAGCCAGCCCAGTGTCCTCTGCTTCAAAGTCCCCTGTTTGTTAACTCCCAACTGAAGTATACTTACCTTGTAGGAGGATGACATCTGTATACTGTGTATAGTATAGGGACTGACATTGTTGCTAAGGCCAGGAGGCACTGTTTCTATATCTTGAAACACTAGAACAGTGGTCACTTGTCCAAATACATTTATTAGTGAACTCTCAATTTAAGTGTGCACAAGGGGGGAGATCATTGTTCAAGTGGTTGTACTAGAGTGAGTGACATGACTTCAATTCACAACAGGCACTGCATCTCTCAATCCAAACACCAGCACAGTGCTCTCTTTTCCAAAGACCACGGTTTGCCAATTACTAAATGAAGTTTACTTACCTCAGGGAATAACATTTGTCAAGTATTGGGGAGTAGCGAGAGTGACATGACTGCAACTCCCAGCAGCACTGTTCCCCCAACTCCAAACACCAGACCAGTGCTCTCTCCTCAAAAGACCCTTGTGTCTCAAATCCCTAGTGTACTCACCTGGGAGGATACCATTTGTACAGCTTGTGTAGTACAGGGATTTACATGACCGTATCTCTCAGGAGGTTCTCTTACTGTCACTCCAACCATTAGTCTAAGGTCCTTTTCTCCTAAGACTCATGTTTGTGAAATCACATAACAATTGTAGTCATCTGGGGGGATGACATTTATCAAGTGTAAGAAGTAGAGGGAATGACATGACTGCTAAGGCCAGGTGGCTCTGTCTCACCAACGGCAAGCACATGCCCAGTGTACACTTGTCCAAATACCCTTGTTTGTTAACTCACAATGGAAGTTTATTCTCCTGAGAGGATAATACTTGTCTAATGTTGGCAACTAGTGGGAGTGAACTGAATGTAAATCCTAATGGAGCCTGTTTTACTGACTCCATTCACCAGCCCAGTGTTCACTTGCCCCAGTGCTTCTGTCAGTGTGCTCACAAATAAAGTTTACTCACCTGGGAGGATAACATTTGGCTAATGTTGAGAACTAGTGATTTCCCTGAATGCAACTCCCAGGAGGCAGTGTCCAAGTGTCTCAAATAAGCAGTACAGTGGTCACTTGTCCAAAAACCCTTGCCTGTGAACTTTCAATTAACAAATATACTCACCTGGGAGGGACCAAGACATAGAGCATGCTCAACGCAGAGATTTGGCTGGCCACCTAACTCCATCTTGATGAGCTATCCCAAGATGAAACTACTGAGGAC
This sequence comes from Pleurodeles waltl, assembly GCF_031143425.1. Classification (NCBI taxonomy): domain Eukaryota; kingdom Metazoa; phylum Chordata; class Amphibia; order Caudata; family Salamandridae; genus Pleurodeles; species Pleurodeles waltl. The sequence continues at coordinate 1,105,398,204 of NC_090444.1, read as the reverse complement.
AGGAAGGACAGCTTATGCAGTGTGCAACATAAATTATTAAAAAGGCCTCAAGATGCATCACCAGAATGGTAATGGCTGCAGACACATTCACAATGCACTGACCACATGATGAATCCAAGCACATATACAACAAACTCCTAGGTCTGCCAGCATAACAATCAACTAGGCCTCAAAATGGTCAAAGCCACAACCTACCCGGCCACTGTTTTGCCTGCACTGATTGCAAGATGACATTCTCTGCCCATCCTCCCAAATGTTAATGAACTGCCAAATACAGCAGCTCCCTGACTCAAATGAAATTGGCATGCTTCATAAATGTCCGGTCAATACAACTAATAGCATGAGTTCCTGTCAGAATAGGATAACCTGCAAATCAACTATGTATGAGGTCCTTGCAAAAGGTCACTGTAAACGTCTAGACGTAGATATCACAATACAAGCTGGAACATTGTGAGGGTCATTACAACATTGGTGGTAAAAGCCGCTTACCGCTGTGCAGAAGGCCGCCAATACACCGCCACGGCCACGGAATTCCGCCACAGCTATTATGACCCACAGCTCGGAATCTGCCGAAATCAGACACCCACACAAGTCCGCCACACAAAAGGTCAGTGATAAACTAGCGAAAACAAAACCTCCACCGTCACGCCAACAGAAACACGCCCATGCTATCACGAGCCACGAATCCACGGGGCGGTCTTTCAACCGCGGTATTCCATTAGAGGCACACACCGCCGTGCTCAAAATACACACACATCTCCAAAACACCGTCACATTGGACAATTCGAATTACACACACCTGAGACACATACAAACACCACTCCCACACACTCAATACAATATAAAACCCACACCCACATCACCCACAAACCACTACAACCAAACATTAGAGACGAAGGCGACAGAGAGATGGCACAGCAATAGACAACCCCACCACACAGAGGCACACAACACCATCACCCATACAACATCCACGCACAAAACACCCCACATCACCACACTCATCAACACATACACCACCCCACACATCACCTACACCACCCCATGTCATGCCAAAGACACCCCAGTTTTCCGAGGAGGATCTCAGGGTCATGGTGGAGGAAATCCTACGGGTAGAGCCACAGCTATTTGGAGCACAGGTGCAGCACACCTCCATAGCCAGGAAGATGGAGCTATGGTGAAGAATCGTCGACAGGGTCAACGCTGTGGGACAGCACCCAAGAAATCGGGAGGACATCAGGAAGAGGTGGAACGACCTACGGGGGAAGGTGCGTTCAGTGGTCTCCAGGCACAACATCGCGATTCAGCGGACTGGCGGCGGACCCCCACCTCCTCCCCCCCAACTAACAATATGGGAGGAGCAGGTCTTGACCATCATGCATCCAGAGGGCCTCGGAGGAGTCGGTGGAGGAATGAGACACTGGTAAGTCAAATCTTAACTATCATATCCCCCACCCTACCTGCATGCTATCACACACCCCCACCCTCACCCCCTCCCCTATCACTCCAACTCCTCACTAATGTACTAATAACACAAACCACACATCCCAACACCAAGCCCTGCATGACACAACTAAGCATGGACACCGAGCACTAAGGCATGCTCACTGCACATACCCATAACAACCCCCCAACCATCATCATACAAGCCCCCACACAGGAATGCTTGCACTGGGGTACACACACACCCACCCATTGCACACCATGACACACACACATGCAATAATCATGCTCTTATACCCCTGCAGGACCACTACGTAACGTCACCACACAGGAGGGTCCAGACATCTCCACCCCACCCACAGAAGAGGCCCACAGTGACGACAGCAGCTCTAGCCAACTGGATCCAGATGACCAGCCCGGACCATCGTGGGCCTCGGGACAGTCGGTTCCCCTCGCACAGGTACAGCCCAACACTGACCTTCCACCCTCTTCCACACCAGCACAGCACCCACCCAGCGGGCCCATACCTCCGTCCCCAGGACACGTCAATCAGCGGTGTGTCCACCACTACAGGGAACCCAGGGTAACCCACCACCCCAACAACAACAGGGACCTATGGGCAGTGGTAGTGGGCACACCGTCCAGGGAACGGAGGCACAGGAAGACAGGGGAACTGGGAGGGCTGCTGTGCGACAGGGGGCGGACAGGCCAAGGGAACCCACTCTCCACGAGGCCCTCTCCTCCATCATGGGAGCATACCACCACTCCCAGGAGACGATGGCTACGGTACTGGCCAAGTTTCAGGAGACCCAGCGCCTGCAGGACGAACAGTATTTGGAGTTCAGGGAGGAGCTCAGAACCATCAGCTCCGCCCTGGGCACCATCGTAGGGGTGCTGAAGGACATACAAAAGACCATGAGGGACACCGTGGCGCTCCAAGGGGCCCCTGACACTAGCATGGACGATGAACTGCCCACCACCTCCGCTGGCGCTAGTGGACAGGACGCCCCGCCACAGGACCACCATACCAGCACCCCACCCCCTGCAGACGGACAACCACCCCACAAGCGGTCCCTGAGATCCAGGACAGAGCAAGATGGCAAGACCCCCGCCAGGAAATGAGACCACCCTGATTGTCCTCCCACTGTCTCACTTTGTTACCCTGTCCAGATTGGAACTGCCCCAGCTCCTCTTCCTATGCCCATATGGGCAGTGCACCTGTGTGACGAATAGACTGGACTCTGCCATGGACATTCCTCCACCATCACCCATCACCATTTTGCCACCCCCTCCAATAATTAGCACCTCAATAAACACCCTTGAACCACAAAACAATCTGGAGTCAGTCTGTGATTTTGAAAATGTGTATTAGCAATGACAGTGATAAAATGCGTTTTCAAATGTAATGCCAACATACCTATGTCACACATCACAAGTCCATGAAGGATGCAAGCAGATGACACACGTTGGTAACCACACCTGTGAAACCATAATGGAAACGTACAACTCAGTTACCATATACTGCTTGAAATCGACAGACAGGATAGAGGTAGAAGTGCAAAAGTGAATGTAATAGTAAAAACATTGTTCTCACCTGTGTGTCACTGGAAATATTGCTGTATGACTGACTCCCTGTTGTCTATGTCTTCTTCCTCAGCTTCCTCCTCATCACTGTCCACAGGCTCCACAGGCTCCACAGCTGCCACAACCCCGTCATCTGGACCATCCTCCTGCAGAAAAGGCACCTGGCGTCGCAAAGCAAGATTGTGAAGCATCGAGCAGGCGATGATGATCTGGCACACCTTCCTTCGTGAGTAGAATAGGGAACCACCTGTCATATGGAGGCACCTGAACGTGGCCTTCAGGAGGCCGAAGGTGCGTTTGATCACCCTCCCAGTCCGCCCATGGGCCTCATTGTAGCGTTCCTCTGCCCTGGTCCTGGGATCCCTCCCTGGGGTCAATAGCCATGACAGGTTGGGGTAACCAGAGTCCCCTAATAGCCACACATGGTGCCTCTGGAGTTGACCCATCACATACGGGATGCTGCTATTCCGCAGGATGTAGGCGTCATGCACTGAGCCAGGGAACATAGAATTTACCTGCGAGATGTACTGGTCTGCCAAACATACCATCTGTAAATTCATGGAATGATAAGTCTTCTGGTTCCTGTACACCTGTTCACTCCTGCGTGGGGGGACCAGAGCTACATGGGTGCCATCAATAGCACCTATGATGTTGGGGATATGTCCCAGGGCATAGAAGTCACCTTTCACTGTAGCCAAATCCTCCACCTGAGGGAAAACGATGTAGCTCCTTACGTGTTTCAGAAGGGCAGACAACACTCTGGACATCACGTTGGAAAACATAGGCTGGGACATCCCTGATGCCATGGCCACAGTTGTTTGATATGAGCCACTTGCAAGGAAATGGAGCACTGATAGCACCTGCACTTCAGGGGGTATTCCTGTGGGATGGCGGATTGGTGAGATCAGGTCTGGCTCCAACTGGGTACACAGTTCCTGGATTGTGGCACGGTCAAACCTGTAGGTGATGATCAAATGTCGCTCCTCCATTGTTAACAGGTCCACCAGCGGTCGGTACACCAGGGGATTCCGCCATCTCCTCAAATGTCCCAGCTGACGGTGCCTAAGAAGGACAACAGCGACCACAGAGTCAACAAATTCTCAGGTATGTACCCACAGCTACACAGAACACGACACCAAATACTAAACTCTTCCTGTATGTGTGTTGAGTGTAGGCCTAGGTATGTGTGACGCAGTAGTAAATGAAGCCATGTGGGCCCCTGAAATGGCGGCTGCCTGACCTCTAAACTGTGACAATGGGATGTGAGGTAATTGCGCTGGCGTTGTACACTGTCGCGGTAGGCGGTCGTAGACCGCGGCGCAATGCTGCATTGGTTAACATTGGACCCTCTGGGTCCCAGGAGCCAAAGATGAATAGCACCAGCGGTGATGATCCGCACCGCCGCGGACGTCACCGCCGCGGCGTGACCGCCATTTTATATCTGTTCAATCACTCGATACCTGATCTCCGACAGGAAAGGACCTACACTGCAAGTGCTGCTGTGACCTCGGTCTGGAAGGGACAATGGCTGCTGCGTCTGGGGAAAGGGCCCCTGCCTTCACTGCTCAGGAGTTGGAGAAGCTCGTGGACGGGGTCCTCCCCCAGTACACGCTACTCTACGGTCCTCCAGACCAACAGGTAAGTACACAGGGAGCACGTTGTTTGGGCTATGCTGGGGTAGAGGGCTGGATGTCAGTAGGAAGGGGGCAGAGTTCTGCGACCATTAAGGACTGTCAATGCATGTGCCACCTGGCAAGGGTAGGGATGGGGGCCAGTCACTTCGACAGTGCAGTTGGTAATGACTTCTCTTCTTCCCCTGTACATGTCATGTAGGTCAGCGCCCACCAGAAGAAGGACATTTGGCGTGCCATCGCCAAGGACGTCCGGACCCTGGGGGTCCACCAGAGACGGGGCACCCACTGCCGTAAAAGATGGGAGGACATTTGCCCTGGAGCAAGAAGACGGCGGAGGCTCAGCTGGGGATGGCCTCCCAACGTGGGAGGGGTGCCCGTCGCACCATGACCCCCCTGATGTTCCGGATCCTGGCGGTAGCCTACCCTGAGTTGGATGGGTGCTTGAGGGCATCACAGCAGACACAAGGGGGTGAGTACACTCTCATTCTGCGGATTTAGCGCGCAGTGGAGGGGTCTGGGTGGGGGAGGAGGGCTGTGGGTTTCCCTAGGCCAGGGCGAGTTCTGTAGGTTATGCCCCTCCGTAAGGCATGGCCCTGTGGCCCCCCACCCCACTTCTGTAGAGAGGCAAGTACAGGTATACATGCCCCTGTGTCATCTATGTGGACAGATGACACTTATAGCCATGTAGGCCATATCCCAGAAATTGCATCTGTAGAGGCCAAGAGCACGGCGTAGTGCAGGGGGCTGCTGTGTCTGTATTGTCCGCTAATGGTAGTGGTAAGCCATGCACTCAACCTGTCTTTCTTCTGTTTCCCCACCCCTTTTTGTGCTCTCCCTGTTCTTCTGTGCATCAGCATCATCAGGCGGAGGTACAGTGGCACCGGAGCACAAGGGAGCTGCATCCCACATGGCCATGGAGGGCCAAACCACGGACTTCGAATACATCAGTGGGACGGAGGGCGAGGGGAGCTTCACGTCGGTCACCGGATCAGCAACCAGCGACACGGACTCGTCCTCTGATGGGAGCTCCCTTGTGGTGGCGGCACCATCTGTGCCCCCCACTTCTACAGGTACAGCCGCCACCCCCCCTACCAGCACCGCCCTCCCTGCAGCCCCTCAGCCTTCACTCCGTGCCCGCTCACCCAGGAGGGTGGGCATCACCTTCGCCCCAGGCACCTCAGGCCCTGCCCCAGTCACCCCTGCTGCCCTCAGTGAGGAAGCCATTCACTCACTGTTGGGCAGTCTACCATTGTGAATGCCATCCAGGGTGTAGAAAGGGAGTTGCAACACAGTAATGCATTCCTGGAGGGCATTCATTCTGGTCGGGCTGCCCTTCATCGAACCCTGCAATCTCTGGCCTCAGCACTGATGGCAGCCATTGTCCCTGTGTCTAGCCTCCCCCCTTGTAGGAGGCTGGACTGGCTTGTAGTGAGTACCAAGGGGTACTTGCACCTTGCACCAGGCCCAGTTATCCCTTATTAGTGTATAGGGTGTCTAGCAGCATAGGCTGATAGATAATGGTAGCTTAGCAGAGCAGCTTAGGCTGAACTAGGAGACGAGTGAAGCTTCTACAGTACCACAAGTGTCATATGCACAATATCATAAGAAAACACAATACACAGATATACTAAAAATAAAGGTACTTTATTTTTATGACAATATGCCAAAAGTATCTCAGTGAGTACCCTCAGTATGAGGATAGCAAATATACACAAGATATATGTACACAATACCAAAATATGCAGTATTAGTATTAGAAAACAGTGCAAACAATGTATAGTTACAATAGGATGCAATGGAGACACGTAGGGATAGGGGCATCACAAACCATATACTCCAAAAGTGGAATGCGAACCACGAATGGACCCCAAACCTATGTGAGCTTGTAGAGGGTCGCTGGGACTATTAGAAAATAGTAAGGGTTAGAAAAATAGCCCACCCCAAGACCCTGAAAAGTGAGTGCAAAGTGCACTAAAGTTCCCCAAAGGACATAGAAGTCGTGATAGGGGAATTCTGCAGGGAAGACACAAACCAACAATGCAACAACGATGGATTTCCAGTCGTGGGTACATGTGGAACAAGGGGACCAAGTCCAAAAATCACAAGCAAGTCGGAGATGGGCAGATGCCCAGGAAATGACAGCTGTGGGTGCAAAGAAGCTGCTACTGGACAGTAGAAGCTTAGGTTTCTGCAGGAACGACAAGGGCTAGAGACTTCTCCTTTGGAGGACCGATCCCTCACGCCGTGAAGAGTCGTGCATAAGTCTTTTCCCGCCGAAAGACCGCCAACAAGCCTTGCTAGCTGCAAATCGTGCGGTTAGTGTTTTTGGATGCTGCTGTGGCCCAGGAGGGACCAGGATGTCGCCAATTGCGTCAGGGGACAGAGGGGGCGTCGAGCAAGGCAAGGAGCCCTCTCAGCAGCAGGCAGCACCCACAGAAGTGCCAGAAACAGGCACTACAAAGATGTGTGAAATGGTGCTCACCCGAAGTCGCACAAAGGAGTCCCACATACCCGGAGAACAACTTAGGAGGTCGTGCAATGCAGGTTAGAGTGCCGTGGACCCAGGCTGGACTGTGCACAAAGGATTTCCGCTGGAAGTGCACGGAGGCCGGAGTAGCTGCAAAAGTCACGGTTCCCAGCAATGCAGTCTGGCGTGGGGAGGCAAGGACTTACCTCCACCAACCTTGGACTGAAGAGTCACTGGACTGTGGGAGTCACTTTGACATAGTTGCTGGATTCAAGGGACCTCGCTCGTCGTGCTGAGAGGAGACCCAAGGTACCGGTGATGCAGTTCTTTGGTGCCTGCGGTTGCAGGGGGACGATTCCGTCGACCCACTGGAGATTTCTTCGGAGCTTCTAGTGCAGAGAGGAGGCAGACTACCCCCACAGCATGCACCACCAGGAAAACAGTCGAGAAGGCGTTACAGAGTTGCAGTAGTCGTCTTTGCTACTTTGTTCTAGTTTTGCAGGCTTCCAGCGCGGTCAGCAGTCGATTCCTTGGCAGAAGGTGAAGAGAGAGATGCAGAGGAACTCGGATGAGCTCTTGCATTCGTTATCTAAGGAATCCCAAGAGACAGAGACCCTAAATAGCCAGAAAAGAGGGTTTGGCTACCTAGGAGAGAGGATAGGCTAGCAACACCTGAAGGAGCCTATCAGAAGGAGTCTCTGACGTCACCTGATGGCACTGGCCACTCAGAGCAGTCCAGTGTGCCAGCAGCACCTCTGTTTCCAAGACGGCAGAGGTCTGGAGCACACTGGAGGAGCTCTGGACACCTCCCAGGGGAGGTGCAGGTCAGGGGAGTGGTCACTCCCCTTTCCTTTGTCCAGTTTCACGCCAGAGCAGGGCTAAGGGGTTCCTGAACCGGTGTAGACTGGCTTATGCAGAAATGGGCACCATGTGTGCCCATGAAAGCATTTCCAGAGGCTGGGGGAGGCTAATCCTCCCCTGCCTTCACACCATTTTCCAAAGGGAGAGGGTGTAACACCCTGTCTCAGAGGAAGTCCTTTGTTCTGCCATCCTGGGCCAAGCCTGGCTGGACCCCAGGAGGGCAGAAACCTGTCTGAGGGGTTGGCAGCAGCAGCAGCTGCAGTGAAACCCCAGGAAAGGCAGTTTGGCAGTACCAGGGTCTGTGCTACAGACCACTGGGATCCGGGGATTGTGCCAACTATGCCAGGATGGCATAGAGGGGGCAATTCCATGATCATAGACATGTTTCATGGCCATATTCGGGGTTACCATGGTGATGCTACATATAGGTAGTGACCTATATGTAGTGCACGCGTGTAATGGTGTCCCCGCACTCACAAAGTCCGGGGAATTGGCCCTGAACAATGTGGGGGCACCTTGGCTAGTGCCAGGGTGCCCTCACACTAAGTAACTTAGCACCCAACCTTTACCAGGTAAAGGTTAGACAGATAGGTGACTTATAAGTTACTTAAGTGCAGTGTAAAATGGCTGTGAAATAACGTGGGTGTTATTTCACTCAGGCTGCAGTGGCAGGCCTGTGTAAGAATTGTCAGAGCTCCCTATGGGTGGCAAAAGAAATGCTGCAGCCCATAGGGATCTCCTGGAACCCCAATACCCTGGGTACCTCAGTACCATATACTAGGGAATTATAAGGGTGTTCCAGTAAGCCAATGTAAATTGGTAAAATTGGTCACTAGCCTGTTAGTGACAATTTGAAAGAAATGAGAGAGCATAACCACTGAGGTTCTGATTAGCAGAGCCTCAGTGAGACAGTTAGTCACTACACAGGTAACACACTCAGGCACACTTATGAGCACTGGGGCCCTGGCTGGCAGGGTCCCAGTGCCACATACAACTAAAACAACATATATACAGTGAAAAATGGGGGTAACATGCCAGGCAAGATGGTACTTTCCTACACCCCTCCAACTTCCTCCACCCAGACCCAATCCCCTGTACCCCAGCCTATCCCAAGCACACCATCAGACCAGCATGCACACACCTCAACACCCAAAAGTGGCTCTGGCAAACATAGGCACCACACATCCCACAGGCACTCACACAAGCATCACCCACATACAGACACAGCAACATCCACTGCCTCCACTGTGTCCCCCTCCTCGTCATCTCCCTCCTCCCTCCCAGTGTCGTCTACACTCTCACCTGCATGCACTATATCCACAAGCACTAGGACTCGCACCAGAACACCCAGCACCACACCCCGCTCACCTGAACTCACCACCCCCACTACCATTTACACGTCCCCTGTGTCCACTCCCAGTGTGCCTCTGATGCCCCCTCCCAAAGTACACAAACATGGGCACCCACTCACCCAACATCCATCCACCTCACGACAGCCTCCAGTACATGCACCTGCACCCAAATCACCTAAAGTTATACCTCCTACAACCACCTCCTCTTCCTCCACTCCCAGACCCCCTCCAGCTACCCATCCCAGTGTTCGTCAGAGACTCTTCCTGAGCAACGTTGACCTCTTTCCCACCACCCCCCCTTCCAATTCATAGGTCCCGTAGTAGCACCTCAGCCAAAAAAAGTCCGGTACCAGTGGTGCGTGTTAAAGGTCTGTGGAGTGCACCGGCCACCAGGGCAGCCAGTGTGACACGGAGCCAAAGCACTGCCAGTCCACCCCCTGTAAAGCACCTTAAGTTGGAAAGTGCCTGACGGGAGAGGGTGAGAACTCCTGCCGGCAAAACAGCTCACAAGGGTCCCGGGGGGAGTGCTGAGTCAGCTGTGACTCCTCCCAAGGTGGTGAAGGGGCAGAAGAGGTCTCCAAGGTCTGGTAAGAGCAGCACGGCGGAGAAGGCCGCCATCCTCCCCGCCGGCCGGGACGCCACCGCCAGCAGTATTGTCAGTGGTTCGGAGACCACCGCCAGAGTCAGGGCCCTGGAGGGCAGCAGTGTCGTCACTGGTCCGGAGACCACCGCCAGAGTCAGTGCCCTGGAGGGCCCCGGCAGCCACAGCCCCGCTGGGCACTGAGGGACCGTCATGCCACACACCGCTGCACAGGTCAGAGACAGCTAAGTCAAGCACTGCTGAACAGGGCAAAGACTGCCATGGTGAAGACCGCTGAACAGGGCAAAGACCGCCATGGTGAAGACCGCTAAACAGGGCAAAGACCGCCATGGCACTGCACCGCTGAACAGGTCCGAGACAGCAAAGGCAAGCACCGCTGAACAGGGCAAAGACCGCCATGGTGAAGACCGCTGAACAGGGAAAAGACCGCCATGGCACTGCACCGCTGAACAGGCCAGAGACAGCAAAGGCAAGCACCGCTGAACAGGGCAAAGACCGCCATGGCAATGCACCGCTGAACAGGTCCGAGACAGCAAAGGCAAGCACCGATGAACAGGGCAAAGACTGCCATGGTGAAGACCGCTGAACAGGGCAAAGACCGCCAAATCAAGCATCGTTAGCCCATGTGCAGCTGGGACAGTGACAGAGCAAGACCTCTATTATCAAGCTGCTGTGTACTGCCTCTGGAAGCAATCATGCCATGTCTATCAGGTGGTAGGACCCCTGCCTTCTCACCAGAGGATTTGGGGAAGCTGATGACTGATCTCCTACCTCTGCATGGATAGCTCTATTGTGCAGTAGAGGAGCAGGTAAGGGCCTCATGTGCAAAGTTTCCTCTGTACTTCACCATCCTTTCCCTCCTCACAAGCTAGATTGTGCCCATGTGTGCCATATTGAATACTCATGTGCTTGTTGTTTCAGTCTGTGTGGCATCAATGGGAGAGTCAATGTGCAGGTATTGATGGCAGTGCTAAATGAGTTCATTCACATTGTGATGTGTTTCTTTTTTTGTGTTCCCTTGTCCACCTTGTGTTGGTTGCACAGAACTAGGTGAGGTGACATTACAGCCATCCACTGTTTTCTTTTTCCTCATCAATGTTGTATATGTGAAACAATATGTATGTATATGGCAGCATAAGCTGAGTGTGCATGTTATAAGTGTCAGTTGTGAGTGATATGAGCTATGTGTACAGTGCCACAGAGATTACTTCATACACCGGCCCTTGCTTGACTGTTGTTTGGTAGGCATGACAACACTCTTTCTGCCCTTCAGGTTGCCACACACACCACATGCCAATTTTCTGTTGACTACACGATATACTGTAATGTGTGGAAGTGATGGGAATTTGATGTCATGTAGATTATACCTGCTCAGTCTACAGAGCCCATGGCCTGTCACATGTCACTCCCAGTATGGGTCCTAGTTTCAGCTGGGGGTGGGGTCACTGTGGCTATGCAACTGTGGAACTCTATCCACTCTCTGTACTCCAGCAGATCCTGTTGTGTGGCCAAAATGAGGCTCTGTTGTAATATGCTGCTCGGAATGCCTCATACCTTCGATCAGATTGACAGTGGGTACAGGGGTGGGATACTGGTCTGTGACAGATATGCACTTAGTATCATTGTCAATGTGTGTCTGACTCCTGACAGGTCCCTTACTCCCACAGCCCTGTTGCCACCTTCACACAGGTCATATTTGTTCTATGCAGGCTCATTGCATAACTGATAATTCCAAAGTGCAGAGACTGAGTTGATTCCTGGGTGACCATGATATGTGACTCATTAGTTTGGTCACAAAGCAGAAAGTGGACAATGCATGCCTCTGTCTGTTGGATGCCATCTCTGTAGAATGGATACGTATGTCCTAAAACATGCTTTGTGGTACAGATACATACCACAGAATCCCCCACAGAAATGGCATGAGTCTGCCTTTGTTCTTACAAATGTCCACACAAGGTCTGGGTAGACACTTTTTGTAACCGACATGCCAGTCCCTTCATTGTTACTCATGTGTGATGTATGAGTTTGTGCTCTGGCAAACACCTGCAAGGACTGTATGCATTTCCAAAGGTGGGTCATGACCTGTGTGGCCTGCACAAGCAATGGGTCCGCACTCGATCACCACTGCGAATCAACCACCCGCCTGTGGCACTTGACTCTCATAGGGTAGCAATGCAGAGCAGTCCAAGGCTTACTTTAGGAAGGTGGTCTGGGCTAGTAATTGCCATTCACTAGCAGACAAGAAGAACACTCAACAAATGATTGTCCAGTCTGTGCTTTTGCTAAAGTTAAATTACATTTATTGCACACGCACTACTCAATGATACGCAACAATTTACAAATATAAACGCGTTGATGGAATTACTTTTGGATGACATGGCATGATCATTCTAGTCTTCCCTGAGGGGAAATATAATCCAACAACCCACATGGCAAAACATTTACTTGTATCCCAAAGCAATACTTGAAGGTAACTTGGAGTGAGAGCACCTAAATCTTGCAATAAAGTACATCTACTTCGATAGGAGGTGGTTGTTAGTCTCATTACTCAATTAATCATGAACAAGAACCTGTAAATGCCTGTAGGAATACTTTGGGCTGTTAGGATTACTTTCAGATTACTCTTCATCAGTATTATGTAACACCGCCCCACACCCCTAAAGAGTGCTTTGTCATATAACCTTTAAAAAGTAATACTATTGATCTCCATACTGCGACCACACAGTCCCAGAATATTTTTGACCTGACACAATACCATTTCAACTAGTGCTGTCACAACACTTGCAATTATAGCCTTTTGTCCCTAGAGGGCGCAGACCCACTAGTCAGGAACAAAAGTTCCAAAAGAGTTGTGCTTCAAAATGTTTTGGAACCCTTGGGAGGATTATAATACTCTTGTCCCACCCAACCTAGGGTGAGGGCACAAAACATTGCTTTGGGGGAAGGCTGCTATGCTCCTGCAACTAACCCTACCTATGGGCATTCTGTCGGTGGCGACCCCATCTTCTTGAGTAAGAGCCCAGGCAAACTTTGTGCCTCGCCAGACACTGTAGGCAATGTGCATGTTTGATGAGCGGCTCTCCCGCTGTGCCTGGGAGAGCCACTTCACTACCATTTGCTGTTTATTTCTTTGTGTTGTCCTGCAGCCTTGTGCCGCATTTCTTTTGGGCAGTGCAGGGAGCCCATCCCAGGCTGCTGCCTTCTCGTGCTGCCTTATGGGAGAGCAGTATGGGGTGCCCACCCCTGGCTGCCCTCGTCCTCTGGGATTTTGTCTCATTTGAGAGCAGCTCAGGGAGGCAACCTCAGACTGCCCTCATGATTTCCCAGGCTGCCGAAGAAGCTAGCAGCCACTGAATGGTCTGCCCGCTCCTTGGGGCAGATGCTCACAATGGCCCTGTCTTCCCCGCTCCCATCAGTACTGTGCACTGGGAGCGGGGATGGCTGGCCACCTGGAGAGTGCAGCGGCACTCACCCCAACCTTACAGCTGCTCCGGAGGCCAGGGAAGGGTCCTGGGTACCCCCCGCCTCCTTTGGTATCTTCACAGGGGATGCAATGGCACCCCGACAGCACCTTCTGTGATGGGCCCGAGATAGAATCCAGGACTCTGGGACAATATTCATAGGGGGTGTGACGGCATTCCTCAGCTTCATCTTCAGCTGCTGGCCCTTCCTACAGCAGGCAGCCATCTTCATGCGGGACGTGATGGCATCCCCTGGCTTCCCTTCCTTGCGGGGCCCCATGACCCCTTCCTTTATTTTTTTACGGGGAGTACGACAGCACTCCCTGGCTTGGCCACATGCGCCCCGAGATGGGGTCTGTGGTTCCTTCACCAGTGCGACGAGGGGGATGCATGACGGTACCCCCTGTCTCCCTAAACAGGCCAGTCTTCAAGGGGCCCCTTTTTCTGAGACAGGGAGAGTGTGACGACACTCCCCCAGCTCCTCTTCTTCTTGGGGGCAGACCCAGACCCTGGCCCAGTCCAGTGACCATGGAATGGGCCCAAAGGTGCCCCTCTATAGCCCCAAGAACAACCCCACCCACACCCCAGGGACACCAGAGGATGGGGGACCCCATCCCAGGTAAGTAAGGTAAGTAAAGGTAAGTATTTTCTTTTTTTTTTTAAAGTGCCACGGGGGCCTAACTTGGGACATTGGGGTGGTGGGCATAACTCCTGTCTTTACTAAGACAGGAGTCATGTCCATGGGTGTTGTACGTCAAAAAATGGCACTAGTCTGGTCAGATGCAGTTTCATGCCTCTGATCAGACTAGCGTCATCCTTTGCCGCACAACCTCCTGTTCCCCCTATGCCTCCCCCACCCAGCTAGCATCTTTTTTCACGATGCTAGCTGGGCCTTACTGCCAGCTACTGTCTTTCCATAAATATGACACCCGGCTGGCGTCTTGGAATGGCGCTTGCCAGTGGTAAACTTTTTAACGCAAAACTGTGTTAGCGCAGTTTTGCATGAAAAAGTATAAATCTAGGCCTTAGTGTCATTTTGCTGCTGGTGGTGAGCTCTTGCCACCAGCAGCACTTTCATTTGGACTCTTGGCCTAGAAGGTTCCCAGATTGTATGGATACAGTCCCACTGACTTCCTAGTAGCAGTAATTGACCCTAATCTTGAGCTGAATGAGAGAAAGATGAGATTCCTGGATGACTCATATGTTGTGCAACTATGCCTTGGTAACCTACTGCATTATTCTTTTCATACAGGTTACAGTGTACATTGGTGCAACTCTGGTGTCTGTGGACCCTAGTGTATTGGAGTTGCACCCTAGGCCATCCTTTCTCATTGACATTTAATTGAGTGTTCCTATAGTGAAAAGAAACTGAGCACACTGACGTTTACATTTAATGTAGTTTTCCTATAGTGAAAAGACAATACGCACACTGCCTATCCCTCACATGTGAATACCCATCTCATGAGGCCTACTCCAGATCACTATCCACTCTGTATAGCCCCTGCTGTGCCAGTCTACTTAAGCACAGTTCTTGGGCTGCACACACCAGGAATTCTCACTGTGCAGCCCTCACACAGGTGCACATGCTAGTGCACACAGGATCACATGTAACCAGCCCAGGGCCTCCTACTCTTGCTGCCTCACAACAGCCTTTCCTTCATCAGATGGAACCGGCGGTAAACACGGTCAGTCCATTTTACCCTAAGCTTACTGTGGGGGAGTTCCAAACTATGAGGCTTCCTCACTGTGAAAGGTCAAAAGCCACGTGATCCAAAAGTGAAAAATCCGGGTGCACCAGATAGTCAGAACCGTCCTTTCACACATGTCATGCCCAGCTGATTGCCACGGGGAAGAAGTAGCCACTAAGCATGAGCAGTCTTCACCTGGCCAGCGACAACAAGTGATGAGGGATTTTGACCAAACACCACTGTCACCAATTGTCTGTGACCCCAAATACTTTATGCTGGTCATCACCCATGAGGGCCACCTCCTTTGCCCGACCACGAGATCTCCTTAAATGGTCAGAGCAACCTTAGTGCCCTTGGTCACACAACACTACACTCCCAAACTCCTTTGGATAAGAGGAAAGTGCCACTGCGCTGCTGCCTCCACATTGGGTAGGTCTAAAACCTACTCCCTGGTCCACTGGCTGGACTCCATTCTGGAGATTATTCCATCCATTACCCACTTTCTCCTGGATCCCTACATTCTGAAAATACAGACCCCTTGGACCCTCACCCTCAGCCTGCCACTGGGGTCTTTGCTATCATCACCCTTTCATGATGACTGCCTTCCTACCCAGAATAACAGCCCAATTTGAACTTTTGGTACCCCTCCCTCATGGAGAAGCACCACTAGCCCGGGCCTGGCTCCCAGAAAGGACACCATTCTAGCCTCACTACTGCACCGGCAGTGGTGAAGGAAGAGGACTGAGAGTGCCTCGTCAGGCAGCCCGCAATTCCCTTCCATCATCTTGGGTAGATCCACATGGAACCCGCCCTAGGAACCTAGACCCTATATTTGCATTGCAAGAACAGGGCCTATGCCCCGGCTTCTCTAGGGAATGAGCTCGACCCTATAGAGCACCATTGTAGAACCCACAAGCCCAGGATCTGTTTCACCCAGGCCCACTTCCTTGGGCTCGCCTTGGTCTCCCAGCATCACGCCGGAAGACCTTCCAGGAACCCGCCAGATCCCTGGCTAGCTAGACACCACCTTGCACAGGAGCATAGGGTCCCTTCACTTAAGATAGGCCCCACCTGTCTTGCAGTGAGTGCTAACCATGTCACTGTGGGCGGACCTGCACTTGGCACCTCGCTGAGGGGACAATCCCCCCAGCCATTGCCACCTCACGGGCCCCTGGGCTCACCCTTGGGCTGAGACACAACCGGTGCCCCACACAGGTGTCCACTAAGTAAAAGCCTCTGCAGCTCATCACTCATTTACAGCTCAGAGCACCCCATAACGGACGTGGCCCCCTGCCCTCTTCCTGATGGGTCAGTCGGCTGGGCAACACCCCAATCACCACCTCAGACTCAAACTGACTTTGCTCCAGGATGACATTCTTTCATTTCCTTTGGGTGGCCTCCTACCCTACCCTGACACCTCAGAGTCCACTACATATGCACTCAGAACTCCTTAGGGTTAGTCATTTAGCCCACTTAGGGAACCTAGGGGCTAACACTACACCTCCTTTGGGGCCACCCACCACTTTGGGCCACCCCTGGGTTGCTTATCCTCCCCACTAGGTAACCTCCCACCATCATAGGAACATTTTATTCAGGATTGACCAATGTGGGAACTCCTCCAGGGGGGTGTCACTACCTGTGTTTACACAGTCTCCCTCCCCCAACCTTCCAGTGGATTTGAACTGTGCCAATGGCAGGAAAAATCTCTGCAGGAAGTATAACTAGCTGATGCCCACTCCCTTTAGAAACCAGTCCTACCCTTAACCCCTTCGCTGCCAGGCCTTTTCCCCTTCAGGTTCCAGGCTTATTTTGGCTATTTGGGGCAGTTTGCACTTAAGGTCCTCATAATTTATGTCCACATAGGCTACCCACACCAAATTTGTGTCCTTTTTTCTAACATCCTAGTGATTCTAGAGGTACCCAGAGGTTGTTGGTTCCCCTGGAGGAGACCAAAAAATCAGCCAAATACAGCAAAAAGTTTGATTTAAAAAATAAAATTGGAAAAAAGGGCTGCAGAAGAAAGCTTGTGGTTCTTTCCCTGAAAATGGCATCAACAAAGGGTTTGCGGTGCTAAAATCACCATTTTCTTAGCTTTCAGGAAAAGGCAGACTTGAATCAGAAAACCCAAATTTTCAACATAATTTTGGCATTTTACTGGGACATATCCCATTTTTACTATTTTTGTGCTTTCAACCTCTTTCCAGTTAGTGACAGAAATGGGTGTAAAAACAATGCTGGATCCCAGACACCTACACATTTCTGACAAGTAAACACATTTTTTAATTCAGCAAGGGATCATTTGTGTAGATCCTTCAAGGTTTTCCTACAGAAAGTAGCAGATAAAATCAAACAAATATTGAAATTGAGATTAAAAAAGAGCCATTTCTGTCCACGTTTTCTAGCTATGACAGATTTTTGAAAGCAATATACAGCTACGTCTCCTGGACTCTTCTGGTTGTGGGGATATAGAGGGCTTGTAGGTGCATCAAGAACCCTAGGTACCCAGAGCCAATAAAGGAGTTGCATCTTGCAATGGGTTTTCATTGCATACCGGGTGTACAACGATTCGTTTGGTGAAATATAAAGAGTGTAAAATAGGTATCAAGGAAACCTTCGTATCTCCAAAATGAGAACAAGATAAGGTGCTGAGAAGCAGTGAGTTTTTGCACATCTCTGAATTCCGGGATTCCCATACTAGCATGTGAATTTCAGGGCATTTCTCAAATAAACATCTTTTTAACACACTGTCTTACATTTGGAAGGAAATAATATAGAGAAAAACAAGGGGCAATAACACTTATTCTTCTATTCTGAATTTCCCCAAGTCTCCCAATAAAAATGGTACCTCACTTGTACGGGTAGGCCTACTGCCGCGACAGGAAACGCAACATAGACACATCACATTTTCCCAAAGAAAACAGAAGTTTTTCCTAAAGTGCCTAGCTGTGAATTTTGGCATCTAGCTCAGCCGGCACCTAGGCAAACCTACCAAACCTGTGCATTTTTTAAAACTAGACACCTAGGGTAATCCAGGATGGGGTGACTTGTGGGGCTCTCACCAGGTTCTGTTACCCTGAATCTTTTGCAAACCTCAACATTTGGACAAAAAAACACTTTTGTCTCACATTTCGGTGACAGAAATTTCTGTAATCTGAGAGGAGCCAACAATTTCCTTCCACCCAGCACTCCCCCATGTCTCCCGATCACAATGGCGCCTCACTTGTGTGGGTAGGCCAAGTGCCTGAAAACACTATGTGGACACATAAAAATTTATAAATACAAAACTACCTGTTTTTGCATGGGGGCATCTGCGTTGTTGGCCCTGGGCTCAGCAGCCATATAGGGAAACCTACTAAACCCAAACATTCCTGAAAACTAGACACCCAAGGGAGTCCAGGGAAGTGTGACTTGCATGGATCCCCCAGTGGTTTCTTTCCCAGGATCCTCAGCAAACCTCAAATTTAGCTAAAAATCATATTTGTCCCACATTTCTTTGTGGGATCACAGCACTAGCACCAATTTCCCACCACCCAACGTTCCCCTCAGTCTCTGGGTAAAAATGATACCTCACTTGTGTAGGTGGGCCAAGTGCCTGGGACAGAGAAGAGCCAAAGACATGTCGAAATTGAGGGGGAACCAACGCGGGTCCAAAAGGACAGTTTGACAAAAAAATATAAGTGGGGCGGAATTTTTATTGATATAGATGTGACAATGCTGGGTGGTAGGAATTTTGTGAATTCCTGCAGATTCCGGAATATTCCATCACACAAATGTGGGAAAAATGTGTGATTTACAGCAAAGTTGAAGGTTTGCAGGGCATTTTGGGTAAGAAAATTGCACGGGGTTCCTGTGAAGCACACCACCCTGGACTCACCCAGATTTTTAGTTTTCAGGTGTGTCTAGGTCTTGTGGATTTTTCTACATGGCAGCATCTCAAAGTTCAAAAAGTGCACCCTTCACCATTCCAAGTGGGACGATTTTGAGAGTTAGACAAGCTCTCATGGGCCAAATGTAAAACCAAAACCCAAAATAATCAAATGTCCTCTTGCTTGCCGTGGGATAAGATGTTTTATTGTGCGGGGGAGATCTGAAAGATTGTTACTCCCTTCAGTTGGGGTGGGGGCATAACCATGCCCATACTGGTTGGTAGCCACCACCCTGTATATTCTTTTTTTTTGTTAATTTCCTGGCATCTAGTAGGTGTTCACCCACCCCCCGGGGTGTGGATCAGGCGTAATTTCCCCATTTGCCCATTCCTGGGCAGAACAACTTTGGCCCCATTTATTTGGGGTGGGGTATGGCCATACCCCTACCCTCTTTATTTGAAAAAACATTATTCTCTGGTCACTGGTGGGCTTTCTGCACCCCTTGGGGGCAGACGGGGCTTCCAAAAATAGGCCGATCTTCCGCCATGCGGGGTCAGATATGACCAACAGTAATGTGCCTCCATGAAGAGCGACCCTTGTCCAAGGGGCTGCCCCCCAAACAAAACACACACATTGTAGTAAGGTAGCCTCTTTCTAACCTTGTTACCCCCACTTTTGGCCTGTTTGTGAGTATATGTCAGGGTGTTTTTACTGTCTCACTGGGATCCTGATAGCCAGGGCCCAGTACTCATAGTGGAAACCCTATGTTGTCAGTATGTTTGATATGTGTCACTGGGATCCTGCTAGCCAGCATCCCAGTGCTCATAGGTTTGTGGCCTGTATGTGTTCCCTGTGTGGTGCCTAACTGTATCACTGAGGCTCTGCTAATCAGAACATCAGTGCTTATGCTCTCTCTGCTTTTAAAATTGTCACTGCAGGCTAGTGACTAATTTTACCATTTCTGATTGGCACACTGGAACGCCCTTATAATTTCCTAGTATATGGTACCAAGGTACCGAGGATATGGGGGTTCCAGGTGATCCCTATGGGCCTCAGCATTTCTTTTGCCACCCGTAGGGAGCTCAGACAATTCTTACACAGGACTTCCAATAACGTCCATGTTATTTTACAGCCATTTTACACTGCACTTAAGTAACTTAAAAGTCACCTATATGTCTAACCCTCACTTAGTTAACCCCTTCTGTGCCCAGGACGTAATGGTTACGTCCTGAGGCACAGTGCTGCTGTGCCCAGGACGTAACCATTACGTCCTGTGCACAGAGCCCAGAGGGAGCGCTCTCGCTCCCTCTGTGGGGTTCCCCCCCACCCCCCCAAGTCAGGGATGGAAGGGGAAGCCCTTCCCCTCCCACCCCCGAGCCCCCCAACCCCCCCTGTGACGTCAGCGCGCGAGCGCGCGCTGATTAGTCACAGGGTCTCCCCCATCGCTTGGGGGCAGATTGGCCTATTTTGATAAGGCCAATCTGCCCCCAAGGGGGGCAGAAACCATTAGACACCAGGGAGTTTGTTTTTGCGCGCGAATGTCACGCAACAAAGCGACCCCTTTGGCAAGGGTCGCTCCCAGGGGGGGCAATTTTTTGGGAAGGCCTTTTCTGCCCCCCCTGGGGGCAGATCGGCCTATTATTAGGCCGATCTGCCCCCAGGGGGGGAAGAAACCTCTAGGCGCCAGGGCAAATTTTTTTTGTGTGTTTTTTTTTTTTGTTCTTTTTTTTTTTTTAGAGATGGGGAGCGACCCATCAGGCAAGGGTCCCTCCCCTGGGGGGCAAATTGTATTTAGACCATTTCTGCCCCCCTGGGGGCAGATTGGCCGATTTTAGGTCAATCTGCCCCCAAGGGGGCAGAAACCACTAGGCACCGGGGATTTGTTTTTTGGCGCCAATGTCACGCAGGGGGAGCGACCCCGTAGGCAAGGGTCGCTCCCGGGGGGGGTGGTGCAAATTTATTTTAGGCCATTTCTGCCCCCCCGGGGGACAGATCGGCCTATTATTAGGCCGAACTGCCCCCGGGGGGGGGGGCAGAACACTCTAGGTGCCAGGGCAATTTTTTTTTTGTGTTTTTTTTTTTGTTGTTTCTTTTTTTAGAGATGGGGAGCGACCCATCAGGCAAGGGTCGCTCCCCTGGGGGGGCAAATTGTATTTAGACCATTTCTGCCGCCCTGGGGGCAGATTGGCCAATTTTAGGTCAATCTGCCCCCAAGGGGGCAGAAACCACTAGGCACCGGGGATTTGTTTTTTGGCGCCAATGTCACGCAGGGGGAGCGACCCCGTAGGCAAGGGTCGCTCCCGGGGGGGGGTGGGGGTTTGGGGGGGCAAATTTATTTTAGGCCATTTCTGCCCCCCCGGGGGACAGATCGGCCTATTATTAGGCTGAACTGCCCCCGGGGGGGGGGCAGAACACTCTAGGCGCCAGGGCAATTTTTTTTTTGTGTTATTTTTTTTTGTTGTTTCTTTTTTTAGAGATGGGGAGCGACCCATCAGGCAAGGGTCGCTCCCCTGGGGGGGGCAAATTGTATTTAGACCATTTCTGCCCCCCTGGGGGCAGATTGGCCAATTTTAGGTCAATCTGCCCCCAAGGGGGCAGAAACCACTAGGCACCGGGGATTTGTTTTTTGGCGCCAATGTCACGCAGGGGGAGCGACCCCGTAGGCAAGGGTCGCTCCCGGGGGGGGGGGGGGTTGGGGGGGCAAATTTATTTTAGGCCATTTCTGCCCCCCCGGGGGACAGATTTGCCTATTATTAGGCCGAACTGCCCCCGGGGGGGGGGGGGCAGAACACTCTAGGCGCCAGGGCAATTTTTTTTTTGTGTTTCTTTTTTTTGTTGTTTCTTTTTTTAGAGATGGGGAGCGACCCATCAGGCAAGGGTCGCTCCCCTGGGGGGGCAAATTGTATTTAGACCATTTCTGCCCCCCTGGGGGTAGATTGTCCAATTTTAGGTCAATCTGCCCCCAAGGGGGCAGAAACCACTAGGCACCGGGGATTTGTTTTTTGGCGCCAATGTCACGCAGGGGGAGCGACCCCGTAGGCAAGGGTCGCTCCCGGGGGGGGGGGGGGGTTGGGGGGGCAAATTTATTTTAGGCCATTTCTGCCCCCCGGGGGACAGATCGGCCTATTACTAGGCCGAACTGCCCCCGGGGGGGGGGGGGCAGAACACTCTAGGCGCCAGGGCAATTTTTTTTTTGTGTTTTTTTTTTTGTTGTTTCTTTTTTTAGAGATGGGGAGCGACCCATCAGGCAAGGGTCGCTCCCCTGGGGGGGCAAATTGTATTTAGACCATTTCTGCCCCCCTGGGGGCAGATTGGCCAATTTTAGGTCAATCTGCCCCCAAGGGGGCAGAAACCACTAGGCACCGGGGATTTGTTTTTTGGCGCCAATGTCACGCAGGGGGAGCGACCCCGTAGGCAAGGGTCGCTCCCGGGGGGGTGGGTGGGGGTTGGGGGGGCAAATTTATTTTAGGCCATTTCTGCCCCCCCGGGGGACAGATCGGCCTATTATTAGGCCGAACTGCCCCCGGGGGGGGGGGCAGAACACTCTAGGCGCCAGGGCAATTTTTTTTTTGTGTTTTTTTTTTTGTTGTTTCTTTTTTTAGAGATGGGGAGCGACCCATCAGGCAAGGGTCGCTCCCCTGGGGGGGCAAATTGTATTTAGACCATTTCTGCCCCCCTGGGGGCAGATTGGCCAATTTTAGGTCAATCTGCCCCCAAGGGGGCAGAAACCACTAGGCACCGGGGATTTGTTTTTTGGCGCCAATGTCACGCAGGGGGAGCGACCCCGTAGGCAAGGGTCGCTCCCGGGGGGGGGGGGGTTGGATGTTGGGGGGCAAATTTATTTTAGGCCATTTCTGCCCCCCCGGGGGACAGATCGGCCTATTATTAGGCTGAACTGCCCCCGGGGGGGGGGGGGGCAGAACACTCTAGGCGCCAGGGCAATTTTTTTTTTGTGTTATTTTTTTTGTTGTTTTTTTTTTTTAGAGATGGGGAGCGACCCATCAGACAAGGGTCGCTCCCCAGGGGGGGCAAATTGTATTTAGACCATTTCTGCCCCCCTGGGGGCAGATTGGCCAATTTTAGGTCAACCTGCCCCCAAGGGGGCAGAAACCACTAGGCACCGGGGATTTGTTTTTTGGCGCCAATGTCACGCAGGGGGAGCGACCCCGTAGGCAAGGGTCGCTCCCGGGGGGGGGTGGGTGTTGGGGGGGCAAATTTATTTTAGGCCATTTCTGCCCCCCCGGGGGGCAGATCGGCCTATTATTAGGCCGATCTGCCCCGGGGGGGAGGGGCAGAAACCTCTAGGCGCCAGGGGAATTTTTCTTTTTTTTCTTTTTTTTTTTCTTTGTTTTTTTTTTTTAGAGATGGGGAGCGACCCATCAGGCAAAAGTCGCTCCCCTGGGGGACAAATTGTATTTAGGCCATTTCTGCCCCCCTTGGAGGCAGATTGGCTGAGTTTAGGTCAACCTGCCCCCAAGGGGGCAGAAACCACTAGGCACCGGGGATTTGTTTTTTGGTGCCAATGTCACGCAGGGGGAACGACCCCGTAGGCAAGGGTCGCTCCCGGCGGGGGAGGGTGGGGGTTGGGGGGGCACATTTATTTTAGGGCATTTCTGCCCCCCCCCCCCCCGGGGCCGGCTGAGCTACAGGCCAAACACCACAGGTAGGCACCTTGCAAAAAACACCTCTGTTTTCTGTGAAAAAATATGTTGTGTCCACGTTGTGTTTTGGGCCATTTCCTTTTGTGGGCGCTAGGTCTACCCACAGAAGTGATGTACCATTTTTATCGAGAGACTTAGGGGAACGCTGGGTGGAAGGAAATTTGTGGCTCCTCTCAGATTCCAGAACTTTCTGTCACCGAAATGAGAGGAAAAAGTGTTTTTTGGGCCAAATTTTGATGTTTGCAAAGGATTCTGGGTAACATAACCTGGTCAGAGCCCCGCAAGTCACCCCATCTTGGATTCCCCTGGGTTTCTAGTTTTCAAAAATGCACTGGTTTGCTAGGTTTCCTCAGGTGTCGGCTGAGCTACAGGCCAAAATCCACAGGTAGGCACTGCTTTTTATAAAAAAATGTGATGTGTCCACGTTGTGTTTTGGGCCCTTTCCTTTCGTGGGCGCTAGTCCTACCCACACAAGTGAGGTATCATTTTTATCGGGAGACTTGGGGGAACGCTGGGTAGAAGGAAATTTGTGGCTCCTCTCAGATTCCAGAACTTTCTGCCACAGAAATGTGAGTAACATGTGTATTTTTAGCCAAATTTTGAGGTTTGCAAAGGATTCTGGGTAACAGAACCTGGTCCGAGCCCCGCAAGTCACCCCTCCTTGGATTCCCCTAGGTCTCTAGTTTTCAGAAATGCACAGGTTTGGTAGGTTTCCCTAGGTGGCGGCTGAGCTAGAGGCCAAAATCTACAGGTAGTCACTTTGCTAAAAACAGCTCTGTTTTCTGTGATATGTCCACGTTGTGTTTTGGGGCATATCCTGTCGCGGGCGCTAGGCCTACCCACACAAGTGAGGTATCATTTTTATCGGGAGACGTGGGGAAACGCTGGGTGGAAGGAAAGTTGTGGCTCCTCTCAGATTCCAGAACTTTCTGCCACAGAAATGTGAGGAACATGTGTTTTTTTAGCCAAATTTTGAGGTTTGCAAAGGATTCTGGGTAACAGAACCTGGTCCGAGCCCCGCAAGTCACCTCTCCTTGGATTCCCCTAGGTCTCTAGTTTTCAGAAATGCACAGGTTTGGTAGGTTTCCCTAGGTGGCGGCTGAGCTAGAGGCCAAAATCTACAGGTAGTCACTTTGCTAAAAACAGCTCTGTTTTCTGTGATATGTCCACGTTGTGTTTTGGGGCATATCCTGTTGCGGGCGCTAGGCCTACCCACACAAGTGAGGTATCATTTTTATCGGGAGACGTGGGGGAACGCTGGGTGGAAGGAAATTTGTGGCTCCTCTCAGATTCCAGAACTTTCTGCCACAGAAATGTGAGGAACATGTGTTTTTTTAGCCAAATTTTGAGATTTGCAAAGGATTCTGGGTAACAGAACCTGGTCCGAGCCCCGCAAGTCACCCCTCCTTGGATTCCCCTAGGTCTCTAGTTTTCAGAAATGCACAGGTTTGGTAGGTTTCCCTAGGTGGCGGCTGAGCTAGAGGCCAAAATCTACAGGTAGTCACTTTGCTAAAAACAGCTCTGTTTTCTGTGATATGTCCACGTTGTGTTTTGGGGCATATCCTGTCGCGGGCGCTAGGCCTACCCACACAAGTGAGGTATCATTTTTATCGGGAGACGTGGGGGAACGCTGGGTGGAAGGAAATTTGTGGCTCCTCTCAGATTCCAGAACTTTCTGCCACAGAAATGTGAGGAACATGTGTTTTTTTAGCCAAATTTTGAGGTTTGCAAAGGATTCTGGGTAACAGAACCTGGTCCGAGCCCCGCAAGTCACCCCTCCTTGGATTCCCCTAGGTCTCTAGTTTTCAGAAATGCACAGGTTTGGTAGGTTTCCCTAGGTGGCGGCTGAGCTAGAGGCCAAAATCTACAGGTAGTCACTTTGCTAAAAACAGCTCTGTTTTCTGTGATATGTCCACGTTGTGTTTTGGGGCATATCCTGTCGCAGGCGCTAGGCCTACCCACACAAGTGAGGTATCATTTTTATCGGGAGACATGGGGGAACGCTGGGTGGAAGGAAATTTGTGGCTCCTCTCAGATTCCAGAACTTTCTGCCACAGAAATGTGAGGAACATGTGTTTTTTTAGCCAAATTTTGAGGTTTGCAAAGGATTCTTGGTAACAGAACCTGGTCCGAGCCACACAAGTCACCCCTCCTTGGATTCCCCTAGGTCTCTAGTTTTCAGAAATGCACAGGTTTGGTAGGTTTCCCTAGGTGGCGGCTGAGCTAGAGGCCAAAATCTACAGATAGTCACTTTGCTAAAAACAGCTCTGTTTTCTGTGATGTGTCCACGTTGTGTTTTGGGGCATATCCTGTCGCGGGTGCTAGGCCTACCCACACAAGTGAGGTATCATTTTTATCGGGAGACGTAGGGGAACGCTGGGTGGAAGGAAATTTGTGGCTCCTCTCAGATTCCAGAACTTTCTGCCACAGAAATGTGAGGAACATGTGTTTTTTTTAGCCAAATTTTGAGGTTTGCAAAGGATTCTGGGTAACAGAACCTGGTCCGAGCCACACAAGTCACCCCTCCTTGGATTCCCCTAGGTCTCTAGTTTTCAGAAATGCACAGGTTTGGTAGGTTTCCCTAGGTGGCGGCTGAGCTAGAGGCCAAAATCTACAGGTAGTCACTTTGCTAAAAACAGCTCTGTTTTCTGTGATGTGTCCACGTTGTGTTTTGGGGCATATCCTGTCACGGGTGCTAGGCCTACCCACACAAGTGAGGTACCATTTTTATCGGGAGACTTGGGGGAACATAGATTAGCAAAACAAGTACTATTGCCCCTTGTCTTTCTCTACATTTTTTCCTTCCAAATATAGGAATGTGTGTAAAAAAGACATCTATTTGAGAAATTCCCTGTAATTCACGTGCTACTATGGTCACCCCGTAATTCAGAGATGTGCAAATAACCACTGCTCCTCAACACCTTATCTTGTGCCCTTTTTGGAAATGCAAAGGTTTTCTTGATAGCTATTTTTTACTCCTTATATTTCAGCAAATGAATTGCTGTATACCCGGTATAGAATGAAAACGCACTGCAGGGTGCAGCTCATTTATTGGCTCTGGGTTCCTCGGGTTCTTGATGAACCTACAAACCCTATATATCCCCGCAACCAGAGGAGTCCAGCAGACGTAACGGTATATTGCTTTCGATAATCTGACATTGCAGGGAAAAGTTACAGAGTAAAACGTAGAGAAAAATTGATGTTTTTTTCACCTCAATTTCAATATTTTTCTTTTTCAGCTGTTATTTTCTGTAGGAAACCCTTGTAGGATCTACACAAATGACCCCTTGCTGAATTCAGAATTTTGTCTACTTTTCAGGAATGTTTAGGTTTCTGGGATCCAGCATTGGTTTCATGACCATTCCTGTCACTGACTGGAAGGAGGCTGAAAGCACAAAAAATTGCACAAATGGGGTATGCCCCAGTAAAATGCCAAAATTGTGTTGAAAAATTGGGTTTTCTGATTCAAGTCTGCCTGTTCCTGAAAGCTGGGAAGCTGCTGAGTTTAGCACCGCAAACCCTTTGTTGATGCCATTTTCAGGGGAAAAACCACAAGCCTTCTTCTGCAGCCACTTTTTCCAATTTTTTTGAAAAAAACGAACTTTTCACTGTATTTTGGCCAATTTCTTGGCCTCCTTCAAGGGAACCCACAAAGTCTGGGTACCTCTAGAATCCCTAGGATGTTGGAAAAAAAGGACGCAAATTTGGCTTGGTTAGCTTATGTGGACAAAAAGTTATGAGGGCCTAAGCGCGAACTGCCCCGAATAGGCAAAAAAAGGCCCGGCACTGGAGGGGGAAAAGGCCTGGCAGCGAAGGGGTTAAGGATAGGTGCAAAGTTACTTAGTGTGTGGGCACCCTGGCACTAGCCAAGGTGCCCCCACATTGTTCAGGGCAAATTCCGTGGACTTTGTGAGTGTGGGGACACCATTACACGTGTGCACTATATATAGGTCAGCACCTATATGTAGCGTCACAATGGTAACTCCGAACGTGGCCATGTAACATCTCTAGGATCATGGAACTGTCACCCCAATACCATTCTGGTATTGGGAGGACAATTGCATTCATCCCTGGGTCTCCAGCACAGAGCCCGGGTACTGCCAAACTAACTTTCCAGGGTTTTCTCTGCAACTACCGCTGCTGCCAACCCTCAGACAGGTTTCTGCCCCTCTGGGGCCTGGGCAGCCCAGTCCCAGGAAGGTAGAACAAAGGATTTCCTCTGAGAGAGGGTGTTACACCCTCTCCCTTTGGAAATAGGTGTGAAGGGTCTGGGAGGAGTAGCCTCTCCTGGCCTCTGGAAATTCTTTGAAGGGCACAGATGGTGCCCTCCTTGCATAAGCCAGTCTTCACCGGTTCAGGGATCCCCCCAGTCCTGCTCTAACACGAAACTGGACCACTCCCCTGACCAGCACCTCCCAAGGGGAGGTGCCCAGAGCTCCTCCAGTGTGTCCCAGACCTCTGCCATCTTGGATGCAGAGGTGTGAGGGCATAATGGACAGCTCTGAGTGGCCAGTGCCAGCAGGTGACGTCAGAGACCCCTCCTAGTAGGTGCTTACCTCTCTCTGTAGCCAATCCTCCTCTGAAGGCTATTTAGGGTCTGTCCTGTGGGCATCTCACCTGATAACGAATGCAAGAGCTCACCAGAGTTCCTCTGCAATTCCCTCTTCAATTTCTGCTAAGGATTGTCCGCTGACTGCTCCAGGACGCCTGCAAAACCGCAACAAAGTAGCAAGAAGACTACCAGCAACATTGTAGCACCTCATCCTGCCGGCTTTCTCGACTGTTTCCTGGTGGTGCATGCTCTGAGGGCTGTCTGCCTTCACCCTGCACTGGAAGCCTAGAAGAAATCTCCTGTGGATCGACAAAGTCTTGCCCCTGCCAACGCAGGCACCAAACTTCTGCATCACCAGTCATCTGGGTCCCCTCTCATCCTGGTGAGTGTGGTCCCTGGAACACAGGAGCTGGGTCCAAGTGTCTTCGACAATCCAGTGGCCCTCCTGTCCAAATTTGGTGGAGATAAGTCATTGCCTCCACACGCCAGACAGTAATCCTGTGTACTGCGTGAACTGCAGCTGCTTCGGCTTCTGTGCACTCTTGCAAGACCTCCTTCGTGCACAGCCTAGCCCAGGTCCCCAGCACTCTCTCCTGCATTGCCCAACTCGCTGAGTTGGACTCCGACTTCGTGGGACTCCCTTTTGTTGTGCTGAGTTGACCGTCATCCTCAAATCTTCTGAGCACCTGTTCAGGTGCTTCTGCGAGTGCTGCGTGCTTCTGCATGGGCTCCCTGTGTTGCTGAGCACCCTCTCTGTCTCCTCCTCCAAGGGACGACGTTCTGGTCCTTCATCCGGGGTTCAGTGGTCTCCTGCCCCCCCTGGACACGTGCGTGACTCTTGGACTTGGTCCCCTTCCTTTACATGTCCTCAGGTCCAGGAGTCCATCTTCAGTGCTTTGCAGTCAGTTGTTTTCCTTGCAGAATCCCCTGTCTAGACTTTACTGTCTTTCTGGGGTAGTAGGGTAACTTTACTCCTACTTTTCAGGGTCTTGGGGTGGGGTATCTTGAACCTGATAGCCAGGGCCCAGTGCTCATAGTGGAAACCCTATGTTGTCAGTATGTTTGATATGTGTCACTGGGATCCTGCTAGCCAGCACCCCAGTGCTCATAGGTTTGTGGCCTGTATGTGTTCCCTGTGTGGTGCCTAACTGTATCACTGAGGCTCTGCTAATCAGAACCTCAGTGTTTATGCTCTCTCTGCTTTTAAAATTGTCACTGCAGGCTAGTGACTAATTTTACCATTTCTGATTGGCACACTGGAACACCCTTATAATTTCCTAGTATATGGTACCAAGGTACCGAGGATATTGGGGTTCCAGGTGATCCCTATGGGCTGCAGCATTTCTTTTGCCACCCATAGGGAGCTCAGACAATTCTTACACAGGACTTCCAATAACGTCCATGTTATTTCACAGCCATTTTACACTGCACTTAAGTAACTTAAAAGTCACCTATGTGTCTAACCCTCACCTAGTTAAGGATAGGTGCAAAGTTACTTAGTGTGTGGGCACCCTGGCACTAGCCAAGGTACCCCCACATTGTTCAGGGCAAATTCCGTGGACTTTGTGAGTGTGGGGACACCATTACACGTGTGCACTATATATAGGTCAACACCTATATGTAGCGTCACAATGGTAACTCCGAACGTGGCCATGTAACATGTCTAGGATCATGGAATTGTCACCCCAATACCATTCTGGTATTGGGAGGACAATTGCATTCATCCCTGGGTCTCCAGCACAGAGCCCGGGTACTGCCAAACTAACTTTCCAGGGTTTTCTCTGCAACTACCGCTGCTGCCAACCCTCAGACAGGTTTCTGCCCCTCTGGGGCCTGGGCAGCCCAGTCCCAGGAAGTTAGAACAAAGGATTTCCTCTGAGAGAGGGTGTTACACCCTCTCCCTTTGGAAATAGGTGTGAAGGGTCTGGGAGGAGTAGCCTCTCCTGGCCTCTGGAAATTCTTTGAAGGGCACAGATGGTGCCCTCCTTGCATAAGCCAGTCTACACCGGTTCAGGGATCCCCCCAGTCCTACTCTGACACGAAACTGGACCACTCCCCTGACCAGCACCTCCCAAGGGGAGGTGCCCAGAGCTCCTCCAGTGTGTCCCAGACCTCTGCCATCTTGGATGCAGAGGTGTGAGGGCATAATGGACAGCTCTGAGTGGCCAGTGCCAGCAGGTTACATCAGAGACCCCTCCTAATAGGTGCTTAACTCTCTCTGTAGCCAATCCTCCTCTGAAGGCTATTCAGGGTCTGTCCTGTGGGCATCTCACCTGATAACAAATGCAAGAGCTCACCAGAGTTCCTCTGCAATTCCCTCTTCAATTTCTGCCAAGGATTGTCCGCTGACTGCTCCAGGACGCCTGCAAAACCGCAACAAAGTAGCAAGAAGACTACCAGCAACATTGTAGCACCTCATCCTGCCGGCTTTCTTGACTGTTTCCTGGTGGTGCATGCTCTGAGGGCTGTCTGCCTTCACCCTGCACTGGAAGCCTAGAAGAAATCTCCTGTGGATCGACAAAATCTTGCCCCTGCCAACGCAGGCACCAAACTTCTGCATCACCGGTCGTCTGGGTCCCCTCTCATCCTGGTGAGTGTGGTCCCTGGAACACAGGAGCTGGGTCCAAGTGTCTTCGACAATCCAGTGGCCCTCCTGTCCAAATTTGGTGGAGATAAATCATTGCCTCCCCACGCCAGACAGTAATCCTGTGTACTGCGTGAACTGCAGCTGCTTGGGCTTCTGTGCACTCTTGCAAGACTTCCTTCGTGCACAGCCTAGCCCAGGTCCCCAGCACTCTGTCCTGCATTGCCCAACTCGCTGAGTTGGACTCCGACTTCGTGGGACTCCCTTTTGTGTGCTGAGTTGACCATCATCCTCAAATCTTCTGAGCACCTGTTCAGGTGCTTCTGCGAGTGCTGTGTGCTTCTGCATGGGCTCCCTGTGTTGCTGAGCACCCCCTCTGTCTCCGCCTCCAAGGGACGACGTCCTGGTCCTTCCTGGGCCCTGGCAGCACCCAAAATCCTCAACGGTGACTCTTGCAGCTAGCAAGGTTTGTTTGTGTTCTTTCTGCGTGGAAACATATCTGCATCCTAAAGCACTCCGTGGGACATCTTCTGACCCAAGGAGAAATTCCTGGAACCTTCTGTTGTTGCAGAATCTTTGGCTTCTTCCACCCGGAGGCAGCCCTTTTGCACCTTCATCCGGGGTTCAGTGGTCTCCTGCCCCCCCTGGACACGTGCGTGACTCTTGGACTTGGTCCCCTTCCTTTACAGGTCCTCAGGTCCAGGAGTCCATCTTCAGTGCTTTGCAGTCAGTTGTTTTCCTTGCAGAATCCCCTGTCTAGACTTTACTGTCTTTCTGGGGTAGTAGGGTAACTTTACTCCTACTTTTCAGGGTCTTGGGGTGGGGTATCTTGAACACCATTAGTGTTTTCTTACACTCCCAGCGACCCTCTACACACTACACTAGGTCTGGGGTCCAATCGTGGTTCGCATTCCACTTTTGGAATATATGGTTTGCGTTGCCCCTAGGCCTATTTTTCCCTATTGTATTCTATTGTGTACTACAGTGTTTTCACTACTTTTCTAACTGTTTACTTACCTGATTTGGTTTGTGTGTGTATATTTTGTGTATATTACTTACCTCCTAAGGGAGTATATCCTCTGAGATACTTTTGGCAAATTGTCACTACAATAAAGTACCTTTATTTTTATTAACTCTGAGTATTGTGTTTTCTTATGATATAATGCTAAGTGATATAAGTGTTATAGTAGGAGCTTTGCATGTCTCCTAGTTCAGCCTAAGCTGCTCTGCTATAGCTACGTCTATCAGACTAAGCTGCTAGAACACCTCTAATCTACTAATAAGGAATAACTGGACCTGGCACAAGGTGTAAGTACCACAAGGTACCCTCTATAAGCCAGGCCAGCCTCTTACATGCATGGTGGATGTCTGGGGTCTGCTGGGGGGGTGTCTGCTGGTTTGATTTGTGTGGTGGGTGTGTCAGTGACTATTGGTGTGGTGCCTGTGGGTTTGTTAGATATGGTGTGTGTGATGCTGGGGGTCGTGGGGGTGTCAAGGGTGGTTGTGACTGTTGCTGCTTCTCTGTATAGATGTTGTTTATGTGCATGCCAGTGTGTTTTGTGGTGCTTGCGTTTTTGTGCGCTCCTCTTGGATGTTGATGTGGATGCCTACGGATCAGTCTGTGTGCTTTGGGTTTGTAGCAGAGGGCGATTTGGAGTAGGACGAGAGAGGTGGACGAGGAAGAAGGTGGTGATGACTGGCGGTCGTCAGTGAGGAGGCCAGAGCCTGGAAAGATCTTTGTAGGGCAGCTATTCCACCATGAATGTCTTCCAGGAATGCATTGGTTTGTTGCAGTTGGGTCACCAATCCGTAGATGGCATTCACAAAGGCTGACTGACCCACAGAGATACCTCTCAGGAGGGCAATAGCCTCCTCCCTGCGGGCAGCAGAGGTAGCAGGGGCTGAGGCAGAAGTGCCTTTTTGGGTGAGCGGGCACGGCCAACTAGATGGGGAGCAACAGGGAGGGCAGTTTCAGAATGGGGCGTGGCAGACATGGATGGTACTGGGGAATTCCCTGATGGGTCCGCCACCACTAGGGAGTGTTCACTGGAGGAGGAATCTGATGAGGATGAGGATGTTCCGGTCCCCCCCGTGGCACTACCCTCATGCTCCGGGCCACTGTGTCCCTCTGTGCCAGTTGTGTCTTGACCCGAGGTCCCCTCGCCGGATGCTTTCCCACTCCACTGTGCCCTGTCTCCTTTGCTTGCTGGTGCAGATGCTGCAAATACAAAGAGAAAAAGGGTTATCACAAATGAAAGGTGAAAACCCTAAATTGTTAAGGTGGTCCGTTTCCCTACAGGGGATGGACTATATAGTGGAACATAGACCTGGGAGTACCAACTCCAATGCAGATGACTCTCCAGATATTTCCACTTACACAATGAAGACTCATCTGGGCAAGGTTAGCCTTGTTGTCCCTCGTTTGGGGGGATTGTGTAAGAAAGTACCATCTTCCTTGGCATGTTACCCCCATTTTTACCTGTATGTCAGTAGGTTTTTGCCTGTTTCACTGGAATCCTGCTGGTCAGGACCCCAGTGTTCATAGTTTATGGCCTAATGTGTGTGTCTGTGTAGTGCTTAACTGTGTCATTGAGGCTCTGCTAATCAGAACCTCAGTGCTCATGCTCTTTCTGCATTTAAATTTGTCACTTTAGGCTAGTGACTTCATTTACCAATTTCCATTGGCACACTGGACCCCCTTTATAAGTCCCTAGTATATGGTACCTAAGTACCCAGGGCATTCGGGTTCCAGGAGATCCATATGGGCAGCAGCATTTCTTTTGCCACCTATAGGGAGCTCAGACAAACCCTTGCACAGGCCTGTCATTGCAGCCTGCGTGACATAATGCACACGTTATTTCACAGCCATTTTCACTGCACTTAAGTATCTTATGAGTCACCTATATGTCTAACCTTCACTTGCAGAAGGTTAGGTGCAAAGTTACTAAGTGTAAGAGCACTCTTACACTAGCAAAGGTGCCCCCACATAGTTCAGGACCATTTCCCCGGACTTTGTGAGTTACACCCTCTCCCTTTGGAATTAGGTATTACAAGCTTGGGAGGGGTAGCCTCCCCCAGCCTCTGGAATGCTTTGAAGAGAACAGATGGTGCCCTCCTTGCATAAGACAGTCTACACCGGTTCAGGGACCCCTTGTCCTCCCATTGAATTCTATAGGATTTCCTGCATTGTCCTATGACTATTTACTTGTTTAATTTTGGTGTCTAGTGTATATATTGTCTCCAAGATATTTTAGGTACTGTGTCACCCAAATAAATACCTTTATTCTTGGTAACACTGAGTATTGTCTTTACTTGTGCATAAGTAATGTGTAACTATAAGTGGTATGCATCAGCTTTGCATGTCTCCTACTTCAGCCTAAGCTGCTCTGCTATAGCTACCTCTATCAGCCTAAGCTGCTAGAACACTACTAATTCACTAATAAGGGATAACTGGACCAGGTAGAAGGTGTAAGTACTCAAGGTACCCACTACGAACCAGGCCAGCCTCCTACACTGGCTATGTGCAATCTGTGAACCACCTTCAAGGCTGGGAGGCCTAACAAAAGAGCTCCTGGTGGCAAGGGCTCACCACCCGGAGGAAAATGACATGAAGATCGACGAAATCAGCCCCTGGGGGCTCAAGAAATCACAAGAAGTAGGTTTGTGACCTTTGACTTTTTTCGAGCAGGCGGCAAAGCACGTGTGGCAAAGCACTGCTCGAGACTGTGTCTCCAGGGTGGACCAGGGCACGGGGCTGCTCCCAGGAAGAAGAGGAGCTGGGGGAGTGCCATTGCACTCCTCCTGTCGCAGAAGAAGTGGCCCCAGGGCCCTATTAAGACTGGCCCATTTATGGAGATGGGGGGTGCCGTCACACACACACACCCTCACCGCAATGGTGAAAGGGCCCCAGAGCCCATCCCAGGCCAAGCAAAGCCAGGGAGTGCTTTCGCATTCCCCATTAAAATGAGGGCAGGGCTACTACCCCGAAGTTAAGCCAGGAAGCGTTGTTGCACTCCCCGTGAAAATGATGAAGGAAAGGGCCCCAGAACCCATCCCTGAGACGCCCTTCAGGAAGGGAAACCAGGGGACACTGTTGCATCCCTTATGAAAATGGCTGCCAGCTGTGGGAGGGGCCGGCGGCCAAAGATGAAGCCAGGGGGTGTTATCACATCCCATGGGAGACTGCCCAGTGGGGCTCCCAACCCATCCCAGGGCCCCACATAGAAGGTGAAGTCAGGGGGTGATGTTGTGCCCCCTATGAAGATCTCCCCAGTGGTCCCAGACTAACCATGGGCCCCCACAGAAGAAAAAGCCAGGGAGTGCCATCACGCTCCCCTTGAAGATCCCAATGATGCATGGTTGCCGAGGACCCCTCCCTTGGTCCCCAAAGCAGCAGGCATGCTGTCCCCGCTCCCAGTGGCACTGTTGGGAGTGGAGAGGACAGGGCCACAGTGAGCGTTTGCCTGCAGAAGGGGGCAGACCAAGTCGTGGCTGCCAGCTCCCGCATCAGCCTGGGGAGCGGCAAGGGCAGCCAAGTTGGGCTCCTTGAGCTGCTGTCCAATGAGACGACATTCCAGAGAATGATGGCAGCCAGTGGTAGGCTCCCACACTGCTCTCCCATCAGGCAGTATGAGAGGGCAGCTGGGGCGGGCTCCCCGGTCGCCCGCAAATGAGACGGCATCACAGGGGGTGTTTGAGTGGGACCGTCACCCCTGATCCCCGGCACAGCAGGAGAGGCGCTCATCAAACATGCATATTACCCAAATTGCCTGGCAAGGCACAATGTTTTCCTGGGCTCTTCCCGAGGACGATGGGATCACCACCAACAGAATGCCCATAGGGGGAGCTGCAGGAGCAGCACAGCCTAGCCCCAACAGAACGTTATGTGACCCCTCTCTAGGTTGGGTGGGAAAAGATAATTACAAACATCCAAGGGTGCCAAAGCATTCTGAAACACAATTCTTTTGGAACTTTTGTTCCTGATTTGTGGGCCTGCCCTCTTTAGGGGTAAAAGGCTGTAATTGTAAGTGTTTTGACGTGGCTAGTCGAAATAGTATCATGTTAGGCCAAAGATATTCTGGTACTGTGTGGTTCCAGTACGGAGGCCAATAGTATAGCTCGTAAAAGGTCTTATGACAAAGTAATCCCTAGGGGTGTAGGATGGTGTTGCATAATATTGATCAAGAGTAATCTGAAAGTAATCGTAACAGCCCAAAGTATTCCGAAAGGCATATACAAGTTCTTGTTCATGCTTATTTGGGAGACTGACAGACTTTTCTTATCAAAGTAGATGTATTATATTGCAAGATTTAGGTGCTCTCACTCCAAGTTACCATCAAATATTGCATTGGGATACAAGTAAATGCTTTGCCACGTGGCTTGTTGGATTATATTTCCCCTTGGGGGAGACTAGAATAATTATGCTGTGTCATCCAAAAGTTATTCCATCAACGTGTGTATATTTGTAAATTGTAACATAGCATTGAGTACTACATGTGTAATAAATGTACTTTTACTTTAACAAAAGCACAGATTGGACAAACATTTATTGAGTGTTTGCTCGTGAATGACGATTACTAACCCACACCACCTCCCTTGAGCAAGCCTTAGACTGCTCTGCAACGCTACCCTCTGAGAGTCAATTGCTACAATGGGGTGTTTGATTCCCATTGGTGGTCGAGTGCGGACCCATTACTTGTGCAGGCCACACACCTAATGACCCACTTACCAACATTTGGGGCCATATTTAAAATCCATTTCTTCCGAATTTGCATCATTTTTTTCCCACAAATTTAGCGCAAAACTAACTCCATATTTAAATTTTGATGTTAGACACGTCCAACTTCAAAATATTTTTAGTTTCCACCATTTTTTAGATGTGTGAACCTACCTTGTATCAATGAGATGCAAGGTAGGCATTTTCATCTAAAAAATGGTGCTAACCCCATATCCCCATATTTATCCCCATGTGCTAAAATGACGCTTGGGGGAGGAGGGGCTAAATAATGGTGCCAAGCTTGCATTGCACCACTATTTAATGCCCGGGTCATAGTTAAACACCATGGAATGGGTCCACATGTGCCCTCCTCAAGCCCCAGGAACACCCCCACCCACACCAGAGGGACACCGGAGGAAGGTGGACCCCATCCCAGGTAAGTAGGGTATGTATATGTAAGTATTTTCTTTTTAATTAAAGTGCCATTGGGGGCCCAATTTGGGGCCCCCTGCCTGGCACAGGGTGCAATGGCCATGCCCAGGGGACACAGATCCGCTGTGTTGGCCATTGGAGTGGATGGGCATGACTCCTGCCTTTTGTAAGACAGGAGTCATGTGGTGTGGATGGTTTTGCGTCTGAAAATTACACTAGGCTGGTTAAAGGCATTTGTTTTGCCTCTAAGTAACCTAATGTCATATTTTGATGCAAAACCCTCTTTTCCCATACCGCCGCCCCCACACAGCTAAAGTCTTTTTTTTTTTTACGCTAGCCACCCTTTGCACCAGCACCATTCCATAATTATGGCGCCAGGCTGGCGCTCAGGAATGGTGCAAGCTGGTGCTAAACATTTTGATGCAAAACTGCATTAGTGCCCCTTGGTGTTCAGTGGTGGGAAACATAGTATTCTATTCCAGTATGTATTTATGGCACTTGATAAGTCCAGTTTTGCCACACATTACCTATGCAGGAATGAGCATATATAAGGGTGTAAGGCCCTGAGAAGGTTTCAAAGGTTTGGTCACGTGAACTAAAAGTATGAGAAAGGAGGCCCCTGTGCACATGTATATGTCAAATAAGGAAATGATGAGTCAATGTTTTAACTGTGTTGTTAGAAATGTTAGTAAAGTGTTTTAGGCCATACTTTAACCGTTTGAACTCTCACACCATACCACTAGGCCTGCATGAGAAGGGGTTCTTCTCTAAAGGTTTAGGGACAGCAACTGATACCCACACCACAGACTGGGTTTTAGGGGTGGACCTGACTTTGTGGGTGAGGAGGTGTTATGGGGCCCCAGGAAAATCTTACACTTGTTAACCTCTTTCCCGCCTTTGACGTAACAGTTATGTACTTGGCTGCGGCGCTGAGGCGCCAAGGACGTAACCGTTTCATCCTGGGCCTGGCTCATGGGGGCAGAGCTAGCACTTCCCCCATGAGCCTTCCACCGCCCTCCCATGGACAAGGGTGGAAGGGGAATTGTTTCTCCTTCCACCTCCGTCCCCCGCCCTCCCCAGTGACGTCTGATGACATCAGAGGCGGCCACCATTGCGCTGGAAGCTCAGCTTTCAGCGCGATTGGAAGAGAAATGCAAAGCACTTCTCTTCTGATTGGGGGTGGGGGCAGCACAGAGACACGGAAGAAAAGGAAAGGCCTTTCCTTTCATGTCTCTTTGGGCATTTCTGCAGCCCAATCGTGAAGCAATCAGGCTGCAGAAATGCCCACTAGACACCATGGATTTTGTGTTTTTTTTGTTTATTTTGTACTTATGTAATAAGGGGAGCAGCCCCTTTGGCGAGAGCCACTCCCCAGGGGGCATTTTATTATTAGGCCTTTTCTGCCCCCCTTGGGGCAGAAAAGGCCTATTTTAATTATGCTGATCTGCCCCCCGGGGGGCAGAACCCACTAGACACCATGGATCTTTTTTTCCATTTTTTTTTCATAGGGAGAGCCACCGCTTAGGCAAGGGTCACTCCCCTGGGGGCAAATTGTCCTTAGGCCATTTCTGCCCCCCATTGGGGGCAGGTTGGCCTATTTTTCTTATGCCAATCTGCCCTCAAGGGTGGCAGAAACCACTAGACCCCAGGGATTTTTTTCCGCCAATTTCACACAAGGGGAGTGACCCCATAGGCAAGGGTCACTCCCTTGGGGGGCAAATTTATTTTAGGCCATTTGTGCCCCCCTTGGGGGCAGATAGATCTATTTTCATTAGGCTGATTTGCCCCCGGGGGCAGAAACCAATTAGGCACCAGGGATTGTTGTGTGTGTGTTTTGTTTGGGGTGGCAGCCTCTTGGGCAACAGTCGATCCCCAGGGGGCACATTACTGTTGGCCGTTTCTGCCCCCCTTGGGGGCAGATCGGCCTAGTTTTGTAAGACCCATCTGCCCCCAAGGGGGGCTGACAGCCCACGACAGGCCAGGGAAGATTTTTTCTTTAAAAATGCTACTAGGGGGCCTGCAGCACTGGTTGTGCCACCCACATTAGTAGCTCTGTAAACATGGCTCAGACCTGCCACTGCAGTGTCTGTGTGTGGTTTTAAACTGCTAATTCTACTAGGCAAGTATACCCACTTGCCAGGCCTAAACCTTCCCTTTTCTTACATGTAAGACACCCCTAAGGTAGGCCCTAGGTAGACCCAAGGGCAGGCTGCAGTGTATGTTTAAGGTAGGACATATACTAATGTGTTTTATATGTCCTGACAGTGAAATACTGCCAAATTCGGTTTTCAGTGTGCAAGGCCTATCTCTCTCATAGTTTACCATGGGGGCTGCCTTTAAATATGATTAAAGTGTAGATTCCCTTTGGGAGCAGATAGATATGTGGAGTTTGGGGTCTCTGAACCTTCAATTAAAAAATACAACTGTTACTAAAGTTGGTTTTAAGATTGTGTGTTTGAAAATGCCACCTTTTAGGAAGTCAGCATTT